>NC_134354.1:660818152-661474402 GCF_048569485.1 Anomaloglossus baeobatrachus
CAGCAGCGAGAGCCCTTGCATAAGAGGATCAGGGGCTGCTAAAAACAGAAAATATGCAGACCTAGAATCCGGGGTGGGCTGGGCCTCCCGGATCTCAAATCTTACTATGTAGCCACACATTTAGCCAGAGTGGTGGACTGGTGTAGGCACTCCAAGGCCAAACCCTGGGTGTCGGTGGAGCAGAGCTTCACTGATATTCCATTAGCGGCGCTCCCATGGGTGAATTCCCCACTTAGTACAGGACTTAGGACTCACCCCACGATTGGTGCTACGCTTTCCTGCTGCTCACAGGAGGGGGTCCGGAGATCTCTGATTCCTTTACCCTCCCCCCTTTCCCCGATCGTTGGCAACCCAGATTTCTCCCCGGGTCTTTCTGATCCGGTGTTTCGCCTATGGATCTCCAGAAATAGATTTCGGGCTTGCCAAATTGGGGTCGAGGGGCACTGGCCAACGGCCGAGGAACTCCGGAATTTCCGGGTTCCCGGACCGCTGGGCCCGTGGCGTTCCATGCAGCTTCGACATTTTCTGTGCTCTCTACCGGACTACAGTCAGTTTGATAGACCCCTTACGGATTTCGAGAAGCTATGTATGGAGGGGGGGACCCTTAGACACTCACTCTCCATCTCACACTCCATGCTGGTCAACTCCTCGGATCTGTCACCTCCTAGATTCCTCCTGCAGTGGGAATCTGACCTGGGCCTCACACTTTCGGCCACGCAGAGGAACAAGGTTCTGTCCATTACTCACAAAGCTTCCATCAGTTCAAAACTTCAAGAAGCCAATTATAAATGCATTTCCAGATGGTATAGGGTCCCAACAAAACTTCACAGGATGTTCCCCGCGGTAGATCCGGGGTGTTGGAGATGTGGCACAGGGGAGGGAAGCTTCCTACACACTTTCTGGGAATGCCCGGGGCTACAGCAGTTTTGGGAGGGGGTACGGGGAGTGATCAGGCATGTGACTGGATACACGCAGACCCTGGGCCCGGAACTCTTCCTGCTCCAACTATCTGAGTCCTCTGTCCGTGCGTACAAAGGGTCTCTGTTAAGCTTTCTGGTGATGGCCGCTAGGACGTGCATTCCTCTGAGATGGAGATCCCCCTCCCCGCCGACATTATCGATGTGGGCAAGTAGGGTAAACGAACTGCTGTATATGGAGGACCTGACAGCGTCTGTCCACGATAGACATGAGGCTTTTTACAAGACTTGGTTCCCATGGATCGAGTTTAAATATTCTAACGAATACGGCACATGGATCCCCCCAGATTGAAGGGGGGACCCGTGGACGCCGTGGGAAGAAGTTACTCTGAGAGGGTGGATCCCTGCTTTGTGTTTGTTCGTGTCCCAGTGTATTCCCCTTCCCCACCTCGTTCCCCCTATGTTCCCCCTTTTCCTCCCATTTCTCGCTAAATCTTTCTTGTCTGACTCGTGTTTTTTTTTTTCTCTCTCGCCTTGCTTTTCCTCTTTTTTGTTTTTATTTTCTTCTCTTCTTAAACTGGTATTCCCGCTATATAAAACTTTTGGTAAACATGGAAAGGTCTCATTGTTGAAAATTTTCTCGTGTCGCAGCTACTCTGTTATACATTGTCATGTACTGGTTGGGAATTGTATCGTAATTGACTCAGATTGGTGTGATTCCATGTTTATTGTTAAATAAAGAATTTAAAAAAAAAAAAAAAACAGAAAATAAACTGTCAGCAAGATCTGAACAGCCCCTCCCCGACGTGCAGTCTCTCTCCCTGCGAGCCCCCCCAACATGCAACGTTGCCCCCTGCTTAGTGCACCCTGCAAGCCCCCCCAAAGTGCATCACTGCCCCCTGCCCAGAGCGAGCCCCCCCAGACGTGCAGCGTCGCCCCCTGCCCAGTGCGAGCTTCCCAAATGTGCATCGCCCCCTGCAAGCCCCCCCAAATGTGCAGTATAGCCCCCTGTCCAGTGCGAGCCCCCCCCCCAACGCTCCGCCCCCCGCTACCCAGCGAGAGCCCCCGCGGGCTCTCGCTGGGCAGGGGGGGGGCGCGATGCGGGGGCTCTTGCGTGGCGGGGGAGGCTCGCTGGGCAGCGGGGGGCGGCGTGTTGGGGGGGGCTCGTGGGGAAGCGCGTTTGGGAGGTTCGCACTGGGCAGGGGGCTATACTGCACATTTGGGGGGGCTTGCAGGGGGCGATGCACGTTTGGGAGGCTCGCACTGGGCAGGGGGCGACGCTCCATGTTTGGTGGGGCTCGCAGGGAGAGGATGCACATTTTAGTGGGGCTCGCACTAGGTAGGGTGTGACGCCGAACTTTTGGTGGCTTGCGGGGGGCTGTGTTGCACTTTGGGGGGCCTTGCAGGGTGCACTAGGTAGGGGGCAACGTTGCACGTTGGGGGGGGCTCGTGCTGGGCAGGGGGCTGTGTTGCACGTTGGGGGTGCTCGAGCTGGGCAGGGGGCAGTGTTGCACGTTGGGGGGGGCTCGCAGGGAGAGAGACTGCACGTTGGGGGGGGCTCGCAGGGAGAGAGACTGCACGTTGGGGGGGGCTCGCAGGGAGAGAGGCTGCACGTCGGGGGGGGGTCGCAGGGGGAGAGGCTGCACGTCGGGGTCGCAGGGGGAGAGGCTGCACGTCGGGGTGGGGTCGCAGGGGGAGAGGCTGCACGTCGGGGTGGGCTCGCAGGGGGAGAGGCTGCACGTCGGGGGGGGGTCGCAGGGGGAGAGTCTGCACGTCGGGGGGGGGGGGTCGCAGGGGGAGAGGCTGCACGTCGAGGGGGGTCGCAGGGGGAGAGGCTGCACGTCGAGGGGGGTCGCAGGGGGAGAGGCTGCACGTCGGGGTGGAGGGTCGCAGGGGGAGAGGCTGCATGTTGGAGGGAGGGGGCTTGCAGGGCGTGCTGAGCAGGGGGCCGTGTTGCATGTTGGGGAGGAGGGCTCGCACAGGGAACTGTTATTAATCTTTTCCCTTTTGTTTTTCAAATACAGTTTGTGACTACTGGCAACTGGGTGTAATTGCCCCCCGTCGTCCCACCTTAGAGACCAAGAGAACAGTGAGGTGTAATCCACATCATCCTCCAATGTATTCAGCAAGAGGATTTTTTTGGTAAATGGTGAAATACAATTTTTACACCTAAAACGCACGGGACTTGGATACAAAAGATTTTTTTTCTTTCATTGTTGCCGATGTCCAACATGGCTTTATTCTACGTATTAATTTGTAAAGTTGATTGTTACAGTATATATTTGTATCCCCGACCTTCTGTCTCCCCCACCCTCATTACCCTGTAGAGTGTGAGCCCCTGAGGGCAGGGTCCGCTCCCCTCTGTACCCGTCTGTCAGGATTGGTTTATCCACTGTAATTTATATCTTTTGTGTTAACCGTTCACATGTACAGCATGGAATAAATGTTCTCTATAAAAATAAAACTGTATAAATATTTCTCCTTTTTATTAGAATTATTGATACTTGTTTAATAAAACTGTTGTAGACGTATGGGCTGAATGTTCCTTTCTATAATGATAAAGCTCGGAGTGACATTAGTGAGCAGTCACTGCCGGTTGGATCTGTATCGGGCTGCGGTCACACATTGCTGTAGGTAACTTCCAGTCCTCACATGTAGACCCACAGTAAATTGTTCAGATCTCGCTGACAATGTATTTTCTGTCTTTAGCAGCCCCTGATCCTATTATGCCCCACATACAGTTAGGTCCAGAAATATTTGGACAGTGACACAAGTTTTGTTATTTTAGCTGTTTACAAAAACATGTTCAGAAATACAATTATATATATAATATGGGCTGAAAGTGCACACTCCCAGCTGCAATATGAGAGTTTGCACATCCAAATCGGAGAAAGGGTTTAGGAATCATAGCTCTGTAATGCATAGCCTCCTCTTTTTCAAGGGACCAAAAGTAATTGGACAAGGGACTCTAAGGGCTGCAATTAACTCTGAAGGCGTCTCCCTCATTAACCTGTAATCAATGAAGTAGTTAAAAGGTCTGGGGTTGATTACAGGTGTGTGGTTTTGCATTTGGAAGCTGTTGCTGTGACCAGACAACATGCGGTCTAAGGAACTCTCAATTGAGGTGAAGCAGAACATCCTGAGGCTGAAAAAAAAGAAAAAATCCATCAGAGAGATAGCAGACATGCTTGGAGTAGCAAAATCAACAGTCGGGTACATTCTGAGAAAAAAGGAATTGACTGGTGAGCTTGGGAACTCAAAAAGGCCTGGGCGTCCACGGATGACAACAGTGGTGGATGATCGCCGCATACTTTCTTTGGTGAAGAAGAACCCGTTCACAACATCAACTGACGTCAACTGAAGTCCAGAACACTCTCAGTGAAGTAGGTGTATCTGTCTCTAAGTCAACAGTAAAGAGAAGACTCCATGAAAGTAAATACAAAGGGTTCACATCTAGATGCAAACCATTCATCAATTCCAAAAATAGACAGGCCAGAGTTAAATTTGCTGAAAAACATCTCATGAAGCCAGCTCAGTTCTGGAAAAGTATTCTATGGACAGATGAGACCAAGATCAACCTGTACCAGAATGATGGGAAGAAAAAAGTTTGGAGAAGAAAGGGAACGGCACATGATCCAAGGCACACCACATCCTCTGTAAAACATGGTGGAGGCAGCGTGATGGCATGGGCATGCATGGCTTTCAATGGCACTGGGTCACTTGTGTTTATTGATGACATAACAGCAGACAAGAGTAGCCGGATGAATTCTGAAGTGTACCGGGATATACTTTCAGCCCAGATTCAGCCAAATGCCGCAAAGTTGATCGGACGGTGCTTCATAGTACAGATGGACAATGACCCCAAGCATACAGCCAAAGCTACCCAGGAGTTCATGAGTGCAAAAAAGTGGAACATTCTGCAATGGCCAAGTCAATCACCAGATCTTAACCCAATTGAGCATGCATTTCACTTGCTCAAATCCAGACTTAAGACGGAAAGACCCACAAACAAGCAAGACCTGAAGGCTGCGGCTGTAAAGGCCTGGCAAAGCATTAAAAAGGAGGAAACCCAGCGTTTGGTGATGTCCATGGGTTCCAGACTTAAGGCAGTGATTGCCTCCAAAGGATTCGCAACAAAATATTGAATATAATAATTTTTTTTTTGGGTTTGGTTTATTTGTCCAATTACTTTTGACCTCCTAAAATGTGGAGTGTTTGTAAAGAAATGTGACAATTCCTACAATTTCTATCAGATATTTTTGTTCAAGCCTTCAAATTAAACATTACAATCTGCACTTGAATTCTGTTGTAGAGGTTTCATTTCAAATCCAATGTGGTGGCATGCAGAGCCCAACTCGCGAAAATTGTGTCACTGTCCAAATATTTCTGGACCTAACTGTATATTAGGCCCCAGTCCTGTTTCTCGGTGTTTCCCTCTTTTTGTGGCAACATAACTCCATGAGGCTCACACCGCCTGATTCAGGTCGTTTGGGGCGAAACCTTTTTTTTTTTTTTTAATTTTATTTATTTAAAGGGATGTAAGTCGCTGAGGGTCTGAAGCTGGTGCCACCGCTGTTCCATAGGACAGGCTCTGGCAGAGGTCACACTACATATTTTACAGAGGGGTAACAATATGCTTTAGAAAGTTTGAGAAGTATTTTTAGCCTCTGAGGAGAACATCATAATTTACAACAACACAAAACAATAGTACATACAGTAGATGGGTATCCATAAGGCCCCTTTCAGATGTCCGTGTTTAAACAGTTGCAAGTCACACGTACCGGTATGCTCATCCGTGTTGTATCGGTAAAAAAAGTAAGACACTGAAATGTTTTTTTTGTTTTTTTTTTTTTGTAAAGCCTGAAAAATTATAAATACATATATAAAGATTAAATAGAACAGATAGTTAGCGTGACCAGCTGTTTTACACTATTTTTATTTTGTAATTTAAAAAAATAAATAAATGACGCGGGGTCCCCCCAATTTTCATGTCTAGAGCACAGGAACAGCAGCAGCTACAGGCAACCCGCAGTTGTCTGCTGTACCTTGGCTGGTTATGAAAATTAGTGTGGATCCCATGCTTATTTTTCAAATTTTTAGATTTAAAAAAAAAATGTGGGGTCCCCTCCATTTTACTAAAAAACAGCCATGGTACAGCAGACAACTGGGGGATATTATTAGGGTGGAAAGGGCCATGGTTATTTGGCCCTTTCCAGCCTTAGGGCTCATGCGCCCGTTGCGTACTTACATGCATTTACGCTGCGTTTAGCACTGCATCGTAAATGCATGCGTCCTGTGTTCACTGCCCAATCTATGTCATTGAGCATGAGACGTGCGCACATTGCTTTTTTTTTTTTTTGAACACAGTGATTTGGGTGCTAAAATTTTGACCCAAATCCGTGCGTTCATAAAAGCAGCATGTCAATTAGGCTATGTTCGCACGTTGCGTTTTTTACCGCGTTTTTGGCAGCAGCGTTTTTGGGCAAAAACGCATGCGTTTTTGATTTCCAGCAAAGTCTATGGGAAAAGCAGAAATCCTGTCTGCACTTTGCTTTTTTTTCTGTAGCGTTTAATTTGCATATTTGTGGTCAAAAACCATGCTGAAAAAGAAGCAGCATGTCAGTTGTTTTTGCCATTTCTGCAGCGTTTCCTTAACATTGGAGTCAATGAGAAATGGCAAAAAGCAACCAAAATCACAATTCCTGCGTTTTTCATGCTTTTTACCTGCTTTTCAACTGCGTTTTTGGCTCCAAAAACGCATGCTTTTCTGGGCAAAAATTAATGGGTTCTAATGTTCCTTTACACACACACAATAACCGAAAATTTAAATGTTAAAAAATAATAAACTTTAGCTATTTTTCTGTTAAAATGTGCATAACCACTATTATTACATTAAAAATGATAATTTCCCATATAATTTTATTAAAAGTTAATTTTATACTTTCTTTCTCTTTTTTCATTCTTTTTGACTAATTCAACTTTATTTCTCAGTGTCTTGATCTCAAAAACGCATCTGCAGAAACGCAGGTGAAAACGCAGGTAAAAAGCGCTAAAAACGCACTAAAAACGCGGTAAAAACGCATGCGTTTTTAGCGCTAAAAAATGGTCAAAAGCCATTTGGTCAAAAACCAAGGGAAGGAAAACGTGCAGAATAAACTGCAGGTACTCCGACGCAACGTGCGAACATAGCCTTATTCCGTGCGCTATGGATGCAGCTCTGTCTATGGTGGGGGCAGCATCCCCGTGCGCATGAAATCTGCTTTTTTTTTAACAAAAAAATGGTGTACATTATGCAGTGTTTCTGCAGCGATTTGAAGCGCACATGTGCTGTCAAATCACTGCAGAATATTCAGCAGTTACGTGCGCATGAGCCCTTACAATAGCAGCCCACAGATGCCTGAAAAGTGGAACATCCATTAGAGGCACCAATTCTGGTGCTGGATTCTGCTCTTCCCGTTGCGCTGGTGTGATAGCAAATGGGGTAATATATGTAGGGTTGATGCCAGCTCCAGCTGGTATCAAGCCTTGGTATTAGTAATGGGTGGCGTCTAGCATACACCCCCTATTACTAATCCAGTAGTTGAAATAAGAATAACAAAGTTTTTATTTGAACAAAAAAACTCCGACTCGGCCCTCATTCACCAATTTATTTGATTTTTATAAATGATAATTCCGCCGTAATCCATGGTGAGGTCCCATGACATTCCCCAAAAACAAACCTCAAAAGACATAAAAAGAATCATTCAATAAATAAAGACGACACCCTCTTTTCCAATTTATTTCTCTAGCAAAGCCCTAATCCTGGTCTGCCGAAATCCAATTGGGGTGGCCATGTCGATCCTATACTGCTGTCACATTCAATGGAGAACCGATCGTTCCTCAATGATTGTGGGAGCGCACACACACTGCTGTGTATACTTCAGATCGGTGACCTGGATCTCATAAGGTGAGCTCAGGTCACCGCAGGGACGACCTCAGCGGTATGTGTGCGGGTGTGGCAGTGATGTCACGGGTTAATCGAAGTTCACAATGAACTCGAATGACATCCTGATGATACCCCTGTGACATCCGCGGTGTTGTGGGTGTCACGGCAGTAACGTCATGGGTTCATCTGAGTACCCAATGAACTTTGATGAACCCGTGAAGTCACTGTCACTACACCCGCAGTAGCGTGGGTGTCGTCAGGATATCATCAGAGTTCCTTGGATACTCGCATGTCCCCAGCGATGCTGTCCCTGGCACTAGTGTCTCTGGTGCTGCTGCTTCCAGGTCCTCTGTGCAGTGCATATTCATTGAGTGTAATGAGCGGGGATCAGAAGCAAGTGACAGCAGGGCTGGAGACAAGGGAGCATAAAAAAATAATTTTATTTCATAGACACGTATTTTCTCCGGTACGTGTCATACGGATCACATCAGTGTGTGACACCCGTGCTGCTGGAGAAAAGACGGACATGTCTGCGTGCAGGGAAATGTGGAGCCACACGGTCCATGTGAAAACATGCATGTGTGAGGAACACTATAGAATAACATGAGTATGTGTGGTATCCGTGTTAAAAATGGATGTCACACATACCTGAAACGTATGGATAAAAATTCCCTGTTTTCCAATCAGTGCGGGTCCCAGTGATTGGACACTGATCAGCAGATTATCACCTGGCCCATGGATAGGTGATAACTTGTTTTCACTAAACAATCCCTTTAAGGCCCGTAAACAATCCCTACAATCATTTGGCCGACAGCTCTCTCTTGACTATCACATACAGGAGTGCTCGGCCAAATGTTCTTGTGTTCTGTCTCTGAGAGCTGATGTCGCCTCCTCTGGGGGTGGATTATCTTTCAAGAGATCAAAAGGATCAACAAGTGGAAGTCAAACACGCCGGTTCCTTCCCTCCCTTTACATCCATTCTCGAGGTAAGTCAGATAGGCCCCATACACCTCAGACTGTTGTCTGATCCTGGCGACTTTAGCCCTGTGTATGGGAGCTTTCATGTAATCTGTATAAGGGCTTATTCAAACATCTATGAACGTCAGTACAATCTCGGAACACAATGCATGGACTGGGTGAGGCCGTCCTTAGGCTGGACTCACACGAGCGTATGGCATCCGATGCGATATACTAATGTCACCCGGCTCAGGCTCTGCTGCGAGCATGAGCCGAGTGTCATGCGACTGTAACCCGATCTTGCGATCGGGTCACAGCTGTGAAGCTGAGTGCGGGCGCAGCGGAGGAGAGGGAGGGGTTAATTCTCCCATCTCCTCCACTGTCAGCCTGTGCGTATATCGCACTGCACTGGGATAACATCCGAGTGCAGTCCGATGTATCTCTCGCATCCATTCACTTGAATGGGTGCGAGGGATACGGCTCTCGCAGACAATCGCAGCATGCTGCCGCTTTTCTCGCATCCAAAATCTGGATGCGAGAAAAGCTGACCAACAGCTCAACCTCATTGCCTGACATTGGTCAGAGTGCAATGCGAGAATTTCTCGCATTGCACTCGTCCGATTTTCACGCTCGTGTGAGCGTACCCTTATAGACAGTACAGTGAGCTCAGAAACCATGAGCCTCAGTGCAGCAACTCCGATCTACTCACCTCTAGTGAGATAGAATGGAGTTACTGTACAGAGGGTTTTCCTTAGGCCAGAGTCACACTAGCATAAGGCATCGGATGAGGTATGCTAATGGCACTTGGATCAGGTTCTGCTGTGAGTGTGAGTCGAGTGTCATTATACAGTGATCGGATCACAGGTGTAGGGGAGAGGGAGGGATTAATCTCCATCTTCTCCATTAGTTGTCTCTGCGTGTATCCAGATGTCATCCGAGGGCAGTGCGATGTTTCACACGCACCCATAGACTTGCATGAGTGCAAGTGAATCCAGACTCCCTGCAATCGCAATATGCTGCCATTTTTCCTCAGTCCGATTGTGACTAAGACCCGCAACACACCTGTTTTTTTTGTATGTGTGCAGTACGTATTTGCACGTACCGGAGACACGGAGACCCATGTTATTCAATGGTAGATGGCGCACACACGTAAAATCACACGGAACGTGTGTCCGTGTGGTAAGTACGTGTGTGCGCTTTTCTACACGGACAACATGTCCGTTTTTGGCCGGCAGCACGCAGGTACGGACCCGCTTTAGTCTATGGGTCCGTGCCTGCACGTACCGCACACGGAGTATGTCCGTGTTCAGCACGTATCGTCCGTGTCCGTTTTTAATCACAAAATCTGAAACACTTGTTACCAATCTATCAGGTCAATTGATGGCAAACAAAAACACCAGGATCTCATGATGAATGATTAACAACGTTAATTGGGTAAGAATGCGGGCCTTTAAAAACGGACTGCACACGGACAGCACACGTACGTATTTTATGTCAATACGGACATTCCACACGCACACACAGCTCGCATACGCCATCATACGATTGCCATACGTACCGGAGAAACGCCCCAAAAAAACGGAACACGGGCCCGAAAAACGGACCGTGTCACACGGACGTTTTTTTGCGGAAGTGTGTTTTAGGCCTAAAGAAAAGATCGCAAATCTGAGCTGCATTATTGTCTAACATGAAGCCGAGTGCAATGCGAGATTTTGTCAAGTCATACGCCAGTGTGACTCTGGCCTTATAGACAGTACAGTGCCCAGAAATCATGAACCTCAGTGCAACAACTGCGATCTAGTCATCTCTGTACTGAGCAGTGCTGTAACTAGAGTTTGATGGGCCACACTGCAAAGTTTGGACCTGCCCCTGCCCCCCTCCCCCCCAACACAGACACACGGGGTACGGAATAATGCATCGACACTCGGGGTATGGGATAATGACACCAACATTTTGGGTACAGGATAATGATGTTAACGCTTGGCTCTTTCCCTCAGCACCCAGGTTTCCCATGATCTGAAATCCTTCTTTCTATCATCACCCAGCTTTCCTATGTTCTAATATCCATCTTGTCCTCAGGACCCAGCATCCCTATGCTCTGATATTCATCTTTCCCTCAGCACCCAGCTTTCCCGTATCGGAAAGCTGGGTGCTGCGGGAAAGAGCCTCTTTCCATCAGCACAAAACTTTCCCATCCCAAGCTTGTGTCTTTGTGCCCCTCGTATATATAGTTCTCCAAATACTATAATGACTCCCACATAGCCTTCCATATAGTATATTGGGTCCCACGTAACCCTTCATTTTAATAGAATGTGCCCCATTGTATTATAATGCATTTCCCATAGTTCCTCTATGTATAAGGTAGCTCTTATAGCCCTCCAATTATTATAATACAACTCCCATAGTCCTCCATATATTATAATGCACCCCCATAGTCCTCCATGTATAAGGTAGCTCTCATAGCCCTCCAATTTTTATAATACAACTACCACAGTCCTCCATATATTATAATGCACCCCCATAGTCCTCCATGTATAAGGTAGCTCTCATAGCCCTCCAATTTTTATAATACAACTACCACAGTCCTCCATATATTATAATGCACCCCCATAGTCCTCCATGTATAAGGTAGCTCTCATAGCCCTCCAATTTTTATAATAAAACTCCCATAGTCCTCCATATATTATAATGCAGCCACCATAGTCCTGCATGTATTATAATGCACCGCCATAGTCCGTCATGTTTTATAATGCACCCCCGTAGTCCATGGATAAGGTAGCCCTAATAGGCCTTCATACAGTATATTGTAATGCAGCCCCCATAGTCATGCATGTATTATAATGCACCCCACAGCTCACCATGTATTATAATGCAGACCCCATAGGCCTCCATGTGTAACAATGCTGCCCCCATAATTCTGCATATATTATAATTCAGCCCCCATAGTAGTCCATGTATTACTATATAATGAACTCCCATAGTACTCCATGTATTATAATGCAGCCTCCAAAGTCCTCTGTATATTATACTGAACCCCATAGTCCTCCGTATATTATACTGAACCCCATAGTCCTGTATATACTGCACCCCATAGTCATCTATGTATAATTCACCCCATAGTACTCTATATATTATACTGCACTCAATAGTCCTCCATGTATTATACTGCACCCCATAGTCCTCCGTATATTATACTGCACCCCATAGTCCTCCATGTATCAGACTGCACCCCATAGTCCTCCGTATATTATACTGCACCCCATAGTCCTCCATGTATTAGACTGCACCCCATAGTCCTCCGTATATTATACTGCACCGCATAGTCCTCCATGTATTATACTGTACACCATAGTCCTCTGTATAATATACTGCACCTCCATAGTCCCATATGTATTATAATGCAGTCCCCATAGTCCTTCATATTGTATTATTCACCCCATAGTCTTTCATGTATTCTAATGCAGCCCTATGGTCCATGTATAAGGTAACGCCATTAGTCCTCATATACTGAAGCCCCCATAGTCCTTCATATTGTATTATGCAGCCCCATAATTCTCCATGTATAATGCACCCTCGCATTCCATGTATAAGGTGTCCTTCATATTGTATTTTGCAGCCCCATAATCCTCTATATATAACGCTATAGTCCATGTATAAGGTAACTCCATTAGTCCTCCATCTAATGCAACCCCCATAGTCCTATGTGTATTATAATGCACCCCATAGTCCTTCATATTGGATTATGCAGCCCCATAGTCCTCCATTTATAATGCACCCCTATAGTCCATGTAAAAGGGATCCTTCATATAGTATTATGTACCCCTTATATTCCTCCATATAGTATTATGCACCCCTAATTTTCCTCCATATAGTATAATACACCCCTTATATTCCTCCATATAGTAGTATACACCCCTTATATTCCTCCATATAACAGTATGCACCCTTTATATTCCGCCATATACTAGTATGCAGCCCCCATAAAGTGCACCACCATATTGGGTGCCCCAATATAATATTGTGCGCCAACATATAGTTATATGCAGCCCCCATATACTATTTTGCAACCCCCATATAGTAGTATGCTTCCCCATAGTCCTCAGGCCGTCCTTTTTAAATACACAAATATACTCACTTCTCTTCATTCCCTCACTGCCCCAGTCTCCTCAGCGTGTGTCCACTGTTCTGCCACTCCGACATTTTAGCAAAGCGGCACGCAGTAGTGACGTCACCGCACTGCTCTGTGCTGACTAGAGATGAGCGAATCTCTTAAGGCTCGAGTTCGGTTCGGTTTGTCGAACGGAGGCTCCGTTCGACGAACGTTCGTCGAACCTCTCAAACCCCATTGAAAACAATGGCAGCCAAACACAATCACATAAAAACACATTATTCATGTATACATACATTAATAAACATTGCCATAACTCTTAAAGGTCCCCGCGATGCGTCCTGCACTCTGTCTCCCGCCGCTTTTCCTTCCGATAATCGCTGCGTCCTCCCGGTATCCAGCACTGATGATAGGACCTTCCGTGACGTAAAAAAAAAGCATGTGACCAGTCACGTGTCCATTATCTCATTGGCTACAGACTGGTCACATGGCTAGACGTTATGCTAGGTCCTGTCAGTGCATCTCTCCGGTACGCGGTGATCGTTCCAGGATCTCCGTGTACCAGCGAAATGCTCTGGCACATGGTTGGCTTCCCCGTTCCTGCATGTGGGCGCTCTTTAGAGTCAGCCCACATTCAAGAACTGGCTGCCACAGCCGGTGAATAACGGAGATCACCATTGCTGTGCAACCTGCCTGTCAGCGGTGACGTCACCGCTTACAGCACGCAGCTTCTGCTCACTCACTGAGTGAATAGACTGCACGGGAGGGCAGCAGCGTCTTCCTCCCATGCTGTGCTGTCTGATGTAGCAGAGCTGCATGGATTGAAGGAGAAAGAAGACAGAAGAGCAGGATCGTGGAGGGGTGAGAGGGAGTAATAAACATGGAGTCTCTAAGTGTGTCTGTGTATTTATTTCTATTAAAGTATTTTTTCTCTGTGTGGTGTCTTTTTTTTAACCCTTTATTGGAGATTCTTAATGGCCGGGTCAAACTTGACTGACAATAAGAATCTCTGGCTTAATACTAGCTAGTAAAACAAAGGTAGTATTAACCCATTATTACCGAGCAAGCCACCCGGCTTCAGGGCTGCTGGAAGAGTTGGATACAGCGCCAGATGATGGCGCTTCTATGAAAGCGCCATTTTCTGGGGCGGCTGCCGACTGCAATTCACAGCAGAGGGGCCCAGAAAGCTCGGGCCAACCTGTTCTGTGGATTCCAATCCCCAGCTGCCTAGTTGTACCTGGCTGGATACAAAAATGGGGCGAAGCTTATGTCGATTTTTTTTAATTATTTCATGAAATTCGTGAAATAATTAAAAAAAAGGGCTTCCCTATTTTTTTAGTTCCCAGCCGGGTACAAAAAACAGCTGGGGGTTGGGGGCAGCCTGGCTACCATACAAAAAATATGGCGAAGCCAATGACATTTTTTTGGTGGGCAAAAAACTCCTGCATACAGTCCTGGATGGAGTATGCTGAGCCTTGTAGTTCTGCAGCTGCTGTCTGCTCTTCTGCATACATTAGAGAATGGAGCATGCTGACCCTTGTAGTTCTGCAGCTGCTGTTTGCTCCCCTCCATACAGACAGGCAGCAGACAGCAGGTGCAGAACTACAAGGCTCAGCATACTCCATCCAGGACTGTATGCATGAGTTTTTTGCCCTCCAAAAAAATTACGTGGGCTTCGCCATGTTTTTGTATGCTAGCCAGGTACAGCAGGCAGCTATGGGCTGCCCCCAACCCCCAGCTGCCTATTTGTACCCGGCTGGGAATCAAAAATATAGGGAAGCCCTTTTTTTTTTTTTTAATTATTTCATGAATTTCATGAAATAAATAAAAATAAAATGACGTGGGCTTCGCCCAATTTTTGTGTCAAGCCAGATACAGCTAGGCAGCTGGTGATTGAAATCCGCAGCTCAGGGTGCCAAAGCTTTCTGGGCATCCCTGCTGCGCATTGTAGTCCGCAGCCGTCCCAGAAAATGGTGCTTTCATAGAAGCGCCATCTTCTAGCGCTGTATTCAACTCTTCCAGCTGCCCTGGTGATGGGTGGCTCGCTGGGTAATAATGGGGTTAGTGCTAGCTTTATATTATCAACTGGCCCTAAGCCCGAAATTCATGGTATCACGACAATATTAGATATGGCCACCATGCATTTCTAGTACAGATAAAAAAAACAACACACAGAAAAATATTTTTATTAGAAATAAAACACAACACAATTAGTGACTCCATCTTTATTGAAAAAAAGAACCTCCCTCCGCAGTAATCCTGGGTCAAGGGTCCCGCGCCGTCCAATCTGGATCCAATATCATCTGATCAGTTTGCTGGAAGGCAAAGCAATCAGATGATGTGTCAGGTTCAAGTGCCTGAATCACATGACACAGCAGCTGATTGTATAAACGGCTTTTATACAATCAGCTGATGCATCAGTGCAAAAAAAAACCTAAAAACTACACACTTCAGTGCAGCCTCCTGTCCGACAGCATCATCTGATAGTTTAGCCGGCCGGGCGGTAAAAAGCCGGCCTCACTGCTCGACTTATAGTGTCAGCTGATGCTGTCAGGTGACCGCATCAGTTGATCATCGCCAGGTCTGAGAGAGAGAAAGAAGAGAAAAAAAGAGAGAGAAAAAAAGAGAAGAGAGGGAGGGAGAGAGAGAGAGACGAGAGAGGGAGAGAGAGAGGAGAGAGAGAGAAGAGGCCTATATACCATGGCAGAGCTAGCAGACCTCAGAAGGACCAACTCCAAGAGACCTACAAATAAACAAGGCCAAAAATGGTTTGACAAAGAATGCAAGGCACTGCGCAACTCCCTAAGGGTAGCCTCAAATCAAAAACACAGAGACCCCGACAACAAGGAGCTAAGAGCGGTCCATGACACCCTACAGAGGCAATACAAGCGAACCCTCAAGGAGAAAAAACAAAAGCACATCTCCCACAAACTGCAGCAGCTTGAAGACTCCCTCCAGGACAACTCATTCTGGGAGACATGGAGCCATATCGGCAGGGCCGGATTATAGGCGGGGCAGGCGGGGCTTCAGCCCCGGGGCCCCCACCATCAGAGCTTCCAAGGGGGCCCCCACCACCAGGGCCATACTTGCCACCCGTCAGCAATTTTTTTTTTTCTTCTTCACACCCTCTCCCCCTCCGTAAAGACAGTCTAATAAATCAGCTGTGTTTTCGGGGGGGGGGGGGAGGTGCGCGCACCTACATTTATTTGTATCTGCGGGCGCAGGACGCTGATTGACCCCGGAAGTAGTTTGTACTTCCGGGGTCATAGGTATGCCTGCTCCCTGCTCTGCTGCGGGGTCCAATGCCGCGGCCGTCACAGCAGGACGCCGCCGCGGCCGTCACAGCAGGACGCCGCCGCGGCCGCGGATGTCACAGCAGGACGCCGCCGCGGCCGCGGATGTCACAGCAGGACGCCGCCGCGGATGTCACAGCAGGACGCCGCCGCGGCCGCGGATGTCACAGCAGGACGCCGCCGCGGCCGCGGATGTCACAGCAGGACGCCGCCGCGGCCGCGGATGTCACAGCAGGACGCCGCCGCGGCCGCGGATGTCACAGCAGGACGCCGCCGCGGCCGCGGATGTCACAGCAGGACGCCGCCGCGGCCGCGGATGTCACAACAGGACGCCGCCGCGGCCGCGGATGAGAAGACCGGCGTCGCGGCCGCGGATGAGAAGGCCGGCGCCGCGGCCACATATGAGAAGACCGGCACCGTGGCCAGGAGAGGAGACTCACCGGAGCAGGAGGATGGCCGCGGCACCGGAACAGCAGCAGGAGGACGGCGGCCTATACCGGAGCAGCAGGAGGATGGCATCAGAGCAGGTAAGGGCAGAGCTGAAGAAAGATGTGTGGTGTGTGAAACAGAGCTGTGTGTGTGTGAAACAGAGCTGTGTGTGTGTGTGAAACAGAGCTGTGTGTGTGTGAAACAGAGCTGTGTGTGTGTGTGAAACAGAGCTGTGTGTGTGTGTGTGAAACAGAGCTGTGTGTGTGTGTGTGTGTGTGTGTAGCAGAGCTGTGTGTGTGTGAAACAGAGCTGTGTGTGTGTGTGAAACAGAGCTGTGTGTGTGTGAAACAGAGCTGTGTGTGTGTGAAACAGAGCTGTGTGTGTGTGTGAAACAGAGCTGTGTGTGTGTGTGTGTGTGTGTGTAGCAGAGCTGTGTGTGTGTGTGTGTGAAACAGAGCTGTGTGTGTGTGTGAAACAGAGCTGTGTGTGTGTGTGTGAAACAGAGCTGTGTGTGTGTGTGTGAAGCAGAGCTGTGTGTGTGTGTGAAGCAGAGCTGTGTGTGTGTGTGAAGCAGAGCTGTGTGTGTGAAGCAGAGCTGTGTGTGTGTGTGTGAAGCAGAGCTGTGTGTGTGTGTGAAGCAGAGCTGTGTGTGTGTGTGAAGCAGAGCTGTGTGTGTGAAGCAGAGCTGTGTGTGTGTGTGAAGCAGAGCTGTGTGTGTGTGTGAAGCAGAGCTGTGTGTGTGTGTGAAGCAGAGCTGTGTGTGTGAAGCAGAGCTGTGTGTGTGTGTGAAGCAGAGCTGTGTGTGTGTGTGTGTGAAGCAGAGCTGTGTGTGTGTGAAGCAGAGCTGTGTGTGTGTGTGAAGCAGAGCTGTGTGTGTGTGAAGCAGAGCTGTGTGTGTGTGAAGCAGAGCTGTGTGTGTGTGTGAAACAGAGCTGTGTGTGTGTGTGAAACAGAGCTGTGTGTGTGTGTGAAACAGAGCTGTGTGTGTGTGTGTGAAACAGAGCTGTGTGTGTGTGTGAAACAGAGCTGTGTGTGTGTGTGAAACAGAGCTGTGTGTGTGTGAAGCAGAGCTGTGTGTGTGTGTGTGAAGCAGAGCTGTGTGTGTGAAGCAGAGCTGTGTGTGTGTGTGTGAAGCAGAGCTGTGTGTGTGTGTGAAGCAGAGCTGTGTGTGTGTGTGAAGCAGAGCTGTGTGTGTGAAGCAGAGCTGTGTGTGTGTGTGAAGCAGAGCTGTGTGTGTGTGTGAAGCAGAGCTGTGTGTGTGTGTGAAGCAGAGCTGTGTGTGTGAAGCAGAGCTGTGTGTGTGTGTGAAGCAGAGCTGTGTGTGTGTGTGTGTGAAGCAGAGCTGTGTGTGTGTGAAGCAGAGCTGTGTGTGTGTGTGAAGCAGAGCTGTGTGTGTGTGAAGCAGAGCTGTGTGTGTGTGAAGCAGAGCTGTGTGTGTGTGTGAAACAGAGCTGTGTGTGTGTGTGAAACAGAGCTGTGTGTGTGTGTGAAACAGAGCTGTGTGTGTGTGTGTGAAACAGAGCTGTGTGTGTGTGTGAAACAGAGCTGTGTGTGTGTGTGAAACAGAGCTGTGTGTGTGTGAAGCAGAGCTGTGTGTGTGTGTGTGTGAAGCAGAGCTGTGTGTGTGAAGCAGAGCTGTGTGTGTGTGTGTGAAGCAGAGCTGTGTGTGTGTGTGAAGCAGAGCTGTGTGTGTGTGTGAAGCAGAGCTGTGTGTGTGAAGCAGAGCTGTGTGTGTGAAGCAGAGCTGTGTGTGTGAAACAGAGCTGTGTGTGTGTGAAGCAGAGCTGTGTGTGTGTGTGTGTAGCAGAGCTGTGTGTGTGTGTGTGTGTGAAGCAGAGCTGTGTGTGTGTGAAGCAGAGCTGTGTGTGTGTGAAGCAGAGCTGTGTGTGTGTGTGAAGCAGAGCTGTGTGTGTGAAGCAGAGCTGTGTGTGTGTGTGAAGCAGAGCTGTGTGTGTGTGTGAAGCAGAGCTGTGTGTGTGTGTGAAGCAGAGCTGTGTGTGTGTGTGAAGCAGAGCTGTGTGTGTGAAGCAGAGCTGTGTGTGTGTGTGAAGCAGAGCTGTGTGTGTGTGTGAAGCAGAGCTGTGTGTGTGTGTGAAGCAGAGCTGTGTGTGTGAAGCAGAGCTGTGTGTGTGAAGCAGAGCTGTGTGTGTGAAGCAGAGCTGTGTGTGTGAAGCAGAGCTGTGTGTGTGAAGCAGAGCTGTGTGTGTGAAGCAGAGCTGTGTGTGTGAAGCAGAGCTGTGTGTGTGTGTGAAGCAGAGCTGTGTGTGTGTGTGAAGCAGAGCTGTGTGTGTGTGTGAAGCAGAGCTGTGTGTGTGTGTGAAGCAGAGCTGTGTGTGTGTGTGAAGCAGAGCTGTGTGTGTGTGTGAAGCAGAGCTGTGTGTGTGTGTATATGAATCAGAGCAGTCTGTGCGGCACCCCAGAGCGCTAAGCCACCCATCCCAGTAATGTGTACGCCACCAGAGCTGTTTGCCACTCCAGCAACATCTATGCCCCCTCCTGTAATGTATATATTGTAGGCCCTAGCCCCTCCTGTGATGTATATACAGAAGTGCTGTGTCAGTGTGCATGGTGTGCAGTCATGTCTGTTATTGATGGCCATCATGCAACACAGCCATATGTCCTGGAGGAGCTGGAAACAAGCGGGGGGAGAGGTGAGTGATGCTGCTTGTGACTTCTCCATATTAACACCTGTAATGCGTCTGTGTCTGCATGAATGTCAGTGTATATGACTGTGTATATATTTGTCTGTTTAAATGTATTTTTGTGAATTTGTCTTCAAATATGTATATGTACGTATGCCTGTATGTGTATGTGCGTGTCTGTGTGTGGATGGGGTCCACTGAGACTCAACCGGGGACCACAAAAACCTGGAGCCGGCCCTGGCTGCCTTAACATTGGGATGAATAAAAAAATATGTGAGTAACTCTACTTTCTGTGTATAAGTGACTGCTGTGAGTGATCCTGGACTGTATCTGTATTGTACTGTGTATAAGTGACGGCTGTGAGTGATCCTGGACTGTGTCTGTATTGTACTGTGTGTATAAGTGACGGCTGTGAGTGATCCTGGACTGTATCTGTATTGTACTGTGTGTATAAGTGACGGCTGTGAGTGATCCTGGACTGTATCTGTATTGTACTGTGTATAAGTGACGGCTGTGAGTGATCCTGGACTGTGTCTGTATTGTACTGTGTGTATAAGTGACGGCTGTGAGTGATCCTGGACTGTATCTGTATTGTACTGTGTGTATAAGTGACGGCTGTGAGTGATTCTGGACTGTGTCTGTATTGTACTGTGTGTATAAGTGACGGCTGTGAGTGATCCTGGACTGTATCTGTATTGTACTGTGTGTATAAGTGACGGCTGTGAGTGATCCTGGACTGTATCTGTATTGTACTGTGTGTGTATAAGTGACTGCTGTGAGTGATTCTGGCCTGTATCTGTATTGTACTGTGTGTATGGGTGACAGCTGTGAGTTATCCTGGACTGTATCTGTATTGTACTGTGTGTGTATAAGTGACTGCTGTGAGTGATTCTGGACTGTATCTGTATTGTACTGTGTGTATATAAGTGACTGCTGTGAGTGATCCTGGACTGTATCTGTATTGTACTGTGTGTATGGGTGACAGCTGTGAGTTATCCTGGACTGTATCTGTATTGTACTGTGTATAAGTGACGGCTGTGAGTGATCCTGGACTGTATCTGTATTGTACTGTGTGTGTATAAGTGACGGCTGTGAGTGATCCTGGACTGTATCTGTATTGTAGTCCTGTAAATCTGAATGTGGCAGAACAGGAGAAGATAAATGTTCATTAAATTTATATCTAAATGCTACAGTTCGCGCTCTACTGTTATGGCTAAAAATGTTAACGTTTATGGGGCCCCCACCAGATTTTCTGCCCAGGGGCCCCCACCAACCTTAATCCGGCCCTGCATATCGGTACAAATCCCAAGCAAAGCACCCTCCACATTCAAAATGGCAACATCTGGCACAGCTACTTCAAGGGCCTCTACAAGAATATCCCAGAAGAAGACTTAACTCCAGAACAAGAGCATCTAATGACTAAATTGAGGGACATGGAGGAGACAATCAAGGACTTTCAAAATCCTCTGGACATACCAATCAGTGTGCTGGACATAAAAGACAGAATCAAATTTATGAAATGCAAGAAGGCCGCGGGCAGTGACGGCATCCTGCCAGAGATGATCAAATACAGTTCCCCAGACACTCATGCAGCAGTGGCAAAACTATTCACCCATGTCCTGAGTGGCGGCTACTTCCCTCAAAGCTGGAATCAAGCTCTGATAACGCCCATCTACAAGAATGGAGACCGATATGACCCAGCAAACTACAGAGGGATCTGTGTCAACAGCATTCTGGGAAAACTGTTTAACAGCATCATTAATAAAAGGATTATCGCCTTCCTCACCCAGGGTGACATCCTCAGCAGAAGACAAGCTGGGTTCATGGCAAACCACCGCACCACCGATCACATCTACACCCTGCAAAGCCTCATCAAGACCCACGTCCACGGCAAAAAAACAGGGGAAAATATTTGCATGTTTCGTGGACTTCAAAAAGGCATTTGACTCAGTATGGCATCCAGGCCTGTTCCTGAAACGTCTGGAGAGCGGAATAGGTGGCAGAACCTACGACGTGATCAAGAGCTCATACACTGAGAACCGGTGCAGCGTGAAGGGGAACAGGAAGAGGATGGCTTTCTTCCGACAGGGCCATGGGGTCAGACAGGGCTGAGGCCTGAGCACAACCATATTCAACATCTATATAAATAGACTAGCAGCAGCTCTAGAGTCCTCCCCCACTCCAGGCCTCAGTCTGCATGACCGAGAGCTGAAGATCCTGCTGTATGCAGATGACCTCCTGCTACTCTCCCCAACTGAAAGAGGCCTCCAAGATAGCCTGGCAGTACTGGAAACATTCAGCACCAGATGGGCGCTTCCCATCAACCAAAAGAAGACCAAAATCATGGTGTTTCAGAAGAGGAACCAGAATAAAATAAACACTCCTTCCTTCACATTAAATGGCTCCATTCTGGAGAAAACCAGCAGCTATACCTACCTCGGTCTGGAGCTAAGCAATAACAGGAACCTCAAGTAAGCAGCAGAAGCCCTGAAAGGAAAAGCGTGCAGAACCTTCTACGCCATCAGCAGACAACTGTACCACCTCAAACCACCTGTGAGAGTCTGGCTCAAGATATTTGACAGTGTCATCACTCCTATACTGCTGTATGGCAGTGAGGTATGGGGCCCAGTGACCTACCCAGACCACACAAAGTGGGATTCCAGCCCAACTGAAGTCTTCCATCTGGAGTTCTGCAAATATCTCCTCCAAGTCCATCGCAGCACCTCAAACATAGCCTGTAGGGCAGAGCTGGGCCGATTCCCCTTATGGCTCAGTATATACAAGAGGGCGCTATCACACCAGGCGCACATACAGAACAGCAACCCCAGCTCCTACCATCATAAAGCCCTGCTGAGCCAGAGCCCAGAGCAAGCCAGGAACCCCGGCAGCCAGTTGTTAGAACCAGGATGACGGGTAGGCCCAGGAGGTGGATCCACTGGACTGAGCACCCCACCGAGGGCAAGGTGCCCGGTAGCCGGAGCACTACGGGTAGCAGGACAGTCCGTTCAGAGGAGTGGAGTGAAGAAGTCCCTGGGACCACAGAGTCTCTGAAGGTAGTCCGGGTGACAGAGCTCAGGTTCGGAGGCCGGGATGATGTCAGGCAGAGTCCGGAACCAGCTGAGCGAGGAGGTCGGTCACCACACGGATCCAGGGATCGGAGACGGTAGGGACTGACGAGATGGCGGACAGTCACCGTTCAGAGTTCTGGAACCGTCAGGACCGGTTGGCGAGACAGGAGGGGGTCTACAAGAGAGATAGGTGAGTACGGGACTAGGCACAGGGGGACCAGACTCCTAGCTTAGCAAACACGAAGAACAGGCCCCGCCCACTTGGAAAGGAACCCCCTATATACCCTGTACCTGAGTCTTCAATATCCTGTTGGAGGACGCTGGCCCTTTAAGAGAGGGTCAATGACCGCGCGCGCGCCCTGACGCGCATGCGCGAGGCCTGGGTGCCAGAAGCCAGAGCAGGAAGCGGTGCACAGGAGGCAGGAGTGCTGGGCTGGCTCAGCGTCGCCGACGGGCGCCGGGAGCGGGGACCGGGTCGCCTGGAAGACGCAGGTGAGGGAGCATGGAGGCTGTGGAGCGGGGGACCGGGGAGCGTGGCACGGGAGCCGGGGAGCGTGACACGGGAGTGGGGAAGCATGGCAGGGGAGCCGGGGAGCGTGGCAGGGGAACCGGGGAGGGTGGCACAGGAGCCGGGGAGCGTGGCACCAGTACAACCAAAGTCAGCAACACACCCTGACAAAAGCCCAAATAAAAGAGATCTCAGAGAGTCGCAAGATGCAATACATAGAGGACTTGAAGAGTGAATTAGAGAACTCCCAGAAACTTACCATCTACCGGTCACTGCAGAGGGACTACACTCTGGCTCCATATTTGGAAAGGTTACGCCACCCCAAAGACAGGCAGACCCTGAGCCTGTACAGACTGAGTACCCACAGCCTAGAGGTGGAAACAGGGCGGCACCAACAGACATACAAGCCGCGGGAGAACAGACTGTGCCAGCACTGTCAGCAGGGGGCTCTGGAGGACGAGACACACTTCCTGCTGCACTGCGACAAATACTCAGCGGTGAGGGCCTACCACTTCCAGAAACTTACCACTCATACCCCGGACTTTCCATCCATGGACGAGGAGATGAAACTCTGCATCCTATTGGGGGAAAAGGAATCAATGGTGGAGATCGCTGCCCAATATGTCACCACATGGCATAAGCTGAGGGGAACATAAGGCCCCTAAATGGACTTTCAGAGCCCAAATTGTGCCCCCAACTCCCCATAACCCTGATCCCCTCCCACCCTACTTACTGTATTTCTCTTGCTTTGGCAACACTAATTGTATTTTGGTCCTGCCAATAAAGCATATTTGAATTTGAATTTGAGAGGAGAGAGAGGGAAAAAGAGAAAAAGAGAGACTGAGAAAAAGAGAGAGAGAGAAAAATAGAGAGAGAAAGAGAGAAAAAGAGAGGAGAGAGAGAGGGAAAAAGAGAGACTGAAAAAAAGAGAGAGAGAGAAAAAGAGAGAGATAGAGAGAAAAAGAGACAGGAGAGGGAGGGAGAGAGAGAAAAAAAAGAGAGAAAAAGAGAGAGAGAGAAAGAGAGAGAGATAAAAAGAGAGAGAGAGAAATAGAGAAAAAGAGCGAGGAGAGAGAGAGGGTGAGAAAGAGAGAGAGAAAGAGAGAGAAAGAAAGAGAGAGAAAGAAAGAGAGGGAGAGAGAGCGAGAGAGAGAAGAGAGGAGAGAGCAATGCAGCCTCATTCCGTGAACTGCTCCGATTTTAGAGGTGTGTCCCGCGGCTCACAGCTGATGTCCGGCTCCTCCCCTCAGTGCATAATTAAATTAAATTATAATTATAAATAAATATTAATTATAATTTAAAATTAAATTAAATTCTTTACCGGGACGGCCGGGATTTGAATTTGTGAACCAATGCTTCTCAGGCGAGAGCTCTAACCATTGAGCCACTGGCTCTAATGAGAAACATGGGCAGATTTGGTAATCTTTAGCTCTATACTGCAGTGGAGAATCTAGAAGCAGATTGTTCAGCTGCAAGGATGGATGGATGGGCGGGCGGATGGATGGGCAGGTGGATGGATGTATGGGCGGATGGGCGGGCAAACACCGGCAGTACCGCACTCATCACCGCAGGCACTACCACAACCATAATCACCGCAGACACTACAACCCCTATCAACCTCCCCTCAAGGCATAATTAAATTAAATTATAATTATAAATAAATAATAATTGTAATTTAAAATAAATTAAATTTTTTACCGGGACAGCTTGGACTTGAACTCATAAACTAATGCTTCTTAGGCGAGCACTCTAACCATTGAGCCACTGGCTCTAATGAGAAACAAAGGCAGATTTGGTAATCTTGATGTCTGCATTGCAGACTGAAGTCTCCGGTGACAGCGCGATTCACTTCAGGTGCTACGTGGAGAGGACACAGCGATCGTGTTCTACGGTGCTCCCTGTGATCTTCATGTAGCAGAGCTGACAGTGTCATGTGGATTACTTCGGACCTGGATTGTTGGTTGGGGATTAATAAAGAGGTAAATTAGGTGTTTTTGTCTTTTATTCCAAATAAAGGATTTTTCGTTGTGTGTGTTTCTTTACTTTCACTTACAGGTTAATCATGGAAGGTGTCTCGGGGAGACGCCTGCCATAATTAACTAATTATTACCCCGATTGCCACCGCACCAGGGCAATTCAGGATGAGCTGGGTAGAGTCCCGGGACTGCCGCATCTAATGGATGCAGCAATTCCGGGCGGCTGCTGTGTGATATTGTTAGGGTGGTGAGCTCCCCATAATGTGGCACTCTCCATCCTGACAATACCAGCCTCCAGCCATGTGGCTTTATCCAGGATGGTATCAAATATGGGGGGAACCGCATTTTTTTTTTCTTCATTATTTACTTATTTATTTTACTGCACGATATAGACCCGCATGCCGGCGCCTGTGATTGGTTGCAGTGAGACAGCTGTCACTCATCGTGGGGTCGTGTCTAACTGCAACCAATCATGGGCGATGGTGGGCGGGGAAAGCACGGAATAACTAATTGAATAATGAAGCGGTAGCCATATTCAAATGAGGAAATGCCGCTGGAGATTTGTGACAGCCGTGCAGCGAGCTGCCCGTGATCGGTGAGTAGGAAAGAGAGAGGGATTGTACTGGGGACGTAGGACGCATGCAGATAGCAACGTGCGCACATTGCCTTACTGTGAAAAGCCACGTTTGTGGTGATCGAACCGTTCTCAAACGTAACTCGAACTGCCAAACTTTTAGCAAATCGTTCGAGTTCGTCGAACGACTCGAACATCCCCCAAAATCACTCGAACATGAAATTGGCGAACCTCGAACATCGCTCATCTCTAGTGCTGACACATCAGAGTATCACAGATGCACTGCGGGAGAATGATGAGAAAGGGACTGTTCTACTCCTCTCATCATTCCTTTCAATTGTATTGGCATCTGTGATGCCGATATAAAT
Source organism: Anomaloglossus baeobatrachus (assembly GCF_048569485.1). Classification (NCBI taxonomy): domain Eukaryota; kingdom Metazoa; phylum Chordata; class Amphibia; order Anura; family Aromobatidae; genus Anomaloglossus; species Anomaloglossus baeobatrachus. The sequence goes on from NC_134354.1 coordinate 660,843,918, forward strand.
GAAAGTGTGATCCTCGTCAGGGGGCCCGCGGGAGGAAGGGGGTCGATGCCAGCGCTGGCATCGAGCCTTATAGCGGTGAAGTGGCCTTCGTCTATTGGTGGTATGCCCCTGGCGGAGGCTACAGGGAGATCATCAAACAATCCACTCCAATCTAGACAGCTCACTAGTGAATCATCTAGAATGGAGTTGCTAAAATGAGGTTCTCAAAAAGCAACTACAATCCAATATTGTAGATTGTGACGACTCTGCTGCACTTTGTTACGCTTCTCCCTGTAAGGCTCTGCCCAATCTTCAGAAAAACATCCATTCTAGTCACTTCAGCTCCGACCTGTCTATAGTGGAGGCTATGATGAGATCCTCAAAAAATCCACTCAGATACAATGTGTATATTATGAGTATTTTCGGCTGTGCTCTGTTACGTTTTTTGGTCTGAGGCTCCTCCCACTCTTCGAAAAAATCCATTCCAGTCATCTCAGTACCAAATATACATAATGTAGTGGCTAAAATGAGGTCCTCAAAAATTCCACTCTGATATAGACGGCTCACTACTGAAGCAGCTAGAACGGAGTGGCTAAAATGAGGTCCTCAAAAAATCCACTACGACACAATGTGGATATTATGAGGACTTTCAGCTGCGCTCTGTTACGGTTTTTGCTTTGAGGCTCCTCCCACTCTTCGAACAAATCCATTGCAGTCACCTCAGTACCAAATATACATAATGTAGTGGCTAAAAGGAGGTCCTCAAAAAATCCACTCTGATATAGACGGCTCACTACTGAAGCAGCTAGAACGGAGTGGCTAAAATGAGGTCCTCAAAAAATCCACTACGACACAATGTGGATATTATGATGACTTTCAGCTGCGCACTGTTACGCTTTTTGCTTTGAGGCTCCTCCCACTCTTCGAAAAAATCCATTGCAGTCACCTCAGTACCAAATGTACATAATGTAGTGGCTAAAATGAGGTCCTCAAAAAATCCACTCTGATATAGACGGCTCACTACTGAAGCAGCTAGAACGGAGTGGCTAAAATGAGGTCCTCAAAAAATCCACTACGACACAATGTGGATATTATGAGGACTTTCAGCTGCGCACTGTTACGCTTTTTGCTTTGAGGCTCCTCCCACTCTTCGAAAAAATCCATTGCAGTCACCTCAGTACCAAATGTACATAATGTAGTGGCTAAAATGAGGTCCTCAAAAAATCCACTCTGATATAGACGGCTCACTACTGAAGCAGCTAGAACGGAGTGGCTAAAATGAGGTCCTCAAAAAATCCACTACGACACAATGTGTGAAATTATAAGCACTTTCTCGGCTGCGCTCTGTTACGTTTTTTGCCGTGAGGCTCCTCCCACTCTTCAAAAAACAGAATTTCAGTCACCTCAGTACCAAATGTACATAATGAAGGCTACAGAGAGATCCTCAAAAAATCCACTCTGATCCAATATGGTAAGTTATGAAGACTGTCAGCTGCGCGGTTCCGTTTTTCCTTGTGAGGCTCCGCCCACTCTTTTAATGTTAGTCCTGCGGCCACGACTTGTGGAAATACGGTAAAATTAAAATTCCAGCAAAACTGAACAATCAGCGCTGTGTGGAATTATTTATATTGTAAAAAATAATAATAAAATGTAAGTTATAATAATAATGAAAATAAAAATTTGCCCTTTGGAAAAAAATAATAAATATAACAGTGTGAGCATCTAATAAATAAAAACATGAAATCATTCCAATTATAAATCTGATTCCAGCCCCTGCTGTAAAAACTGAACTGTGCTGTATGGAGAAAAGATCACAGAGATCATCAAAAAATCAACTCTGATCTAGTCACCTCACTAGTGAAGCAGCTAGAACGGAGTGGATAAAATGAGGTGACCAAAAACATGTGACTGCAGCGAGGCCTCAAGAAATCAACTCTGATCTAGACACTTCAGCACTGAACCGGCTAGATCAGAGTGGAAAAAATGAGGACCACAAAAAACCCACTCTGATCTAGACACTTCAGTAGTGAGCCGGCTAAATCAGAGTGGAAAAAATGAGGCCTCAAAAAATCAACTCCGATATAGCCGGCTCACTACTGAAGCAGCTAGATCAGAGTTGATTTTTTGAGGACCACAAAAAATCAACTCTGATCTAGACGCAACCGTTCAAGGACCCTTGACTTCACAGTCATGTGACCACAGGTCTCTTAAAGGGAACCTGTCAGGTGGAATATGCACTCAGAACCACGAGCAGTTCTGGGTACATATATCACTTCCTAACCGTCCCTGTATACACTAGCATAGATAAAGAGATCTTTAGAAAAAGTATTTCTAAAGATCTTTTATCTTATGCTAATGAGCAGGGACTAGTCCCAAGTGCTTTATATCTCCCGACAAGCCACCCTCTTAGCATATTAGCACGCCCACAGGGGTGTACTAACATGCTAGTCAATGCAGAATCACCAGCGGTGACGTGCGTACCTGTGTCCTCTGATCTGAATGTCGGGCACTTCCGGTCATGCGCAGTATGAAGCCGGGTGTACGCGTCCCAGCTTCAGAGAGGTCTAGTGTGCATGACTGGAAGTACTGGAAATTAAAAACTACAAAAAAATCATGACAATATTTTAAAGCAGACTAGATAGTTTTTTCTAGTTTTTAATTTGTTCAATAAAGCCATGTTTTAATTTTATACACGGATGCTGGATTTTTCCTTCACTTTTTTTCCTCAACTTCATGGAGAGGGGGGGGGGCAAGGATTTTTTTTCTTCATTTTTATGTACACACTACATCTTATAATGTTCTTTTTACTCCTAGTGAGAGCCATTAAAAAACACAGCAAGCAGTTTGCACTGGGCTGAGCGCAGAGCACAGCGACACTCGATAGAGTGCATAGCATATGTAAAGCGCCCAAACTCTCATTTGCTTGGTGAAGTCTAAAGTTTGGGGTTCATACCAAACACAAAGTCCGAGATCACTCATCTCTGTACATCACATGTAAGCGCACACACCAAACAAGCCAAGACCATCACAATGCAATGCACACTAAATCACATATGCGCTTTACTCACAAAATCACCAAATGTTTCATTCTGCTCATCGTACCCTTACAGGGCAAGCTCCGTAACATCACTCAACCACAGATTTTTTGTTTCTTGCCAAGGAGCCATGGCCACTGCTGCAGTCTGGGAGCAATGGCTGAACCCAATAGCTGTCCTCCATCTATACACTTCGTTCTTGAATAGAATACAAAGACGAAGGCCAGGAGCTTGGCCTCATGCATTCTGGCACAAGCGCACCAAGCTCCTGGATCCAGCCACCTACCTTAACCAGCATTCATTGCTATAAAACGGATCCTACATTGAGAAGTAACCAAGGAGCAGTTTAGTTCCCACCATCAGTGTGTCACGAGGGTACCATGATTGAGAGTACCAAATATCAAAAATAGACATATGTCAACAACAAAAAAGTAATCTGCCATCTGAACAGCCTCAGACAAAAATAAGTACGTGTTCTATAAGTAAAAACAAAGGACAGAATCAGTCATGACTCACGCACGTCTGAATGAGGTCTTCAAGAAAAACAGTCAGCTTTTAACCCTATAAAACTAAAATTATCTAACCAAATTAAAAGTAGTAAACCCATGTACTGCATCACACACGTTTGGTTTTGGCTTAGTAAAAAGCTGAACAATAGAGGTGAAGAACCCCAAGTATCTGACGTTTAGTGGTGAAGAAACCCAACCCAAGTATGTGACTTTTAGTGGTGAAGAAACCCAACCCAAGTATCTGACGTTTAGTGGTGAAGAACCCCAAGTATCTGACGTTTAGTGGTGAAGAACCCCAAGTATCTGACGTTTAGTGGTGAAGAACCCCAAGTATCTGACGTTTAGTGGTGAAGAACCCCAAGTATCTGACGTTTAGTGGTGAAGAACCCCAAGTATCTGACGTTTAGTGGTGAAGAACCCCAACCCAAGTATCTGACGTTTAGTGGTGAAGAACCCCAAGTATCTGACGTTTAGTGGTGAAGAACCTTTAGTACCTGAAGTTTTACTGTACAAAACATTAAACCAACGTGGGTAGTTTTACTAAATATGACGGACACCAACAGCAGCTACCCAATAGGCCTCACTGACATAATGGGGTCCATGGGGATACACAGAGGCGTCTGCTGCTTTGATGGGCAAATATTTCCATCAAAAACAGTGTAGGATTGCCATTAAAAGAGCTGTGAACAGAGGCCGGTATGTGGAAAACTTGATTCCCCCATAGATAGCTGGGAGTTTACTTTATGCCTTGTGTGACAAAAGCCTTACAGAAGTAATGAAGCTAATCAGGTAGAGTGTAGTATAAACAGGCTCACGAATTTCAAAATTAATGAGAAACTCAAAAGGTAATGGGAAGGGATTTTTGCAGATATCACAACATGATATAATTTCTAGCAGACAAATGGCTGATTGTCCGAAATGGCTTTGTCCTCCTCGAGACCGAATAGGCAGAATGGTGGCACATTCATCACTGCTCTATTCATGTCTATGGGCTCGATGGAGATGCTATGCTTTCCCCATCGGTCACACAGACTGAATGGAGCAGCACCCAGCTGCCTAGAGGAATACAGGCTTCATATGTTAGCCACAATGCAACAGGATTTTCATGGACAGATAGGTGTACAAGAGAACAAACGGCGTGTGGAGTATAGCCAGGGGGCATTACTAAGGTAATATTTAGAAAATTCTATAATATGGATATAATCTATACCTGCTATTTCTTCATAAGCTATGAAAGTGACAAGTATTTAACACTATTATCAGCTAAACCATTCATATCAGTCCCGGTAGACCACTACGACAGATGGTCTGAAAATTACTATCAGTACGGCCTCTTTTTAATACCTTTAATGGGTGCCATGCCTGCTGGTATTTGTTCTAGAACGTTATGAATACACTGGCACCTGGGCATTACCAGCTAGTCAATCGTTACTGATTAAACAATGGAGACCGAGAGAGACACACAGAGAGAGACACACAGAGAGAGACACACAGAGAGAGACACACAGAGAGAGACACACAGAGAGAGACACACAGAGAGAGACACACAGAGAGAGACACACAGAGAGAGAGATTTTTTTCCAGCCAGCCAGTGGTTTAGCCCATTTGAGCATGCTCTGTGGGAAAGAAAAAAAAAAAAGGAATCAGTCGCTGGATTCTGTCATACGACGGATCCTGCGCCCATATGTTTCCATTATAAAAGACGAAGGTCAGCAACGGATCCAGCGCCATCCGTTTTTTCGGTGGTGACAAAAAAAACGTTCATCTGGACATTGCTTCCGTCGGCCACACAGTAATTTTTTGATGGATCCGTCGTACGACGGATGCAATGTGAGGCCATCTGTTGCAATCCGTCGCCAATATAAGTCAATGAGAAAACAACGGATCCAACATTGGATCCGTTTTTTTTCACATTTCAACAGATTGCAACTGATGCAAAAAAAAAAACAAAACTGATCTGTGAAAGGGGCCTTCCAGACATGTGCTTCCTTTTCTACTATGAACCACTTCTTCCCTTCCCAAACTCCCCATCCAATCTGGAAAAACAAAAAACTGCTCAAATCCTTCTTGGTGAAAGCAGGATAGACGGTCCACTGACTGCAGTATCCGATTACAGGCCCTATTAAATTGAGAAGCCTAGTAGGAGTGAGGAGCACTCAGCATAGTGAGAGATCAGGCACACACAAAGATAGAGCTACAGCTACTAACACGTTTATTTTGCTTCAGCGCTGGATGCACAGCCACACTGCTCAGTGCTGCTGTATAATCACCTCCATGCTTATACTTGTCTATGTGCTACAAAAAAAAGCAGAACAGCAATCCATCTCTATGGGCTGTGTATGGGAGACATAGCAGCTCGTCTCCACACACCAGATCAGAGGAAACTTGAAAATTTGAGAAAGTGTTCAGACGGGAAAACTGGTGAAAAATGAAAGCAACAAGTCATATGATCATCCTGATTTATATACACACGGCAGACGTCTGAAAAATCATCTCTAGTGTGCCGTGTGTACCAGAAATAAAAGCTTTCAGTACAATGCAACACATGGACATATAGGATCGCCACTCATTAAGAGCTCATGTCACAATTAAAGGGAACCTGTCAAGTCCTGTATGTACACAGAACCAAGAGTGGTTCTGGGTGCATATTTCTAATCCTCGCCCAGTCGTCCCAGGCTAGTAGTAGTGTAAAGGGATCTTTAGAAAAAGTAATTCTAAAGATGCTTTATGATATGCTAATGAGCGCAGAGACTAGTCACAAGGGCATTAGTTCCCTTGGCTAGTCGCCCCCCCCAGCAGCGTCAGAGGCATGGTCACACTCACCTCTGCTGCCACCGTTTGTTTTCGGCTTAGTGTTCATGATCAGAACGTCCCGGACTTCCGGTCATGCGCAGTACACCAGTTTGAAGGCGGGACGCGTACACCCGGCTTCATAGTGCGCATGACAGGACGTCCAGGACTTCTGATCATGCGCACTGGGCGACAATCCAGCGTCAGTCGCGGTGGCAGCAAAGAGGTGAGATCGACCATACCTTTGACGCGGTGCATTCATTAGCATGTTAACACGCCCACAGGGGTGTGGTTACATTTTAAGGGGGCAGACTACCAAAGGGAACTAATGCCCTTGCGACTAGTCGCTGGCCTCATATCATAAGGATCATTAGAAATCCTTTTTCTAAAGATCCCTTTATCTATGCTAGTATATACAGGGACAATTAGGCAGGGATAAGCAGTATGTACCCATAACTGCTCGTGGTCCTGGGTGCATAAAGGACCTGACAGGTTCCCTTTAACACTAGAAGTCCCAGAGAGGGGTCATTTGACATTTCTACCATTGGAACCCTATGGAGCTCGAAATTCCTGTGACTTCTAGTGTTAAATGGCAGAAATTGAAAGGATTAATATCTCATAGTCACCTTCACATCAGCAATCAAGCCATCAGGGGGAATAAAAGTTCATTTTTAGATGCTGTGACCTCTTTTTTTTTTTTTTTTTTAAGAGCCAATATAATAGAAAGCACAGAAGCAGAATACATCAATAGAAAACCGCTCACTTACACTATCCGGAGAGAAGTGTTAGGAGATCACACCAGAACCATGAAACCAGACTATAAAAAGAAAACTGCAATTACAGCTCTGAGGTGCAAATAATCACCTCACCAGATTACTGATCTCATCCGCTGTAGTCATTTATTCAGAGCACTTCAGACATCCGCTTTTTTTCCCGGGTACACTAGTTTTACTTAATACCGTATTTTTCGCATTATAAGGCCTTGTGCGCACACTGCGGTTTTACCCGCGGTTTTGCTGCAGAAATTTCTTGAGAAATGTTTGTAACCTTTCTGCAGACATTTCCCAGCAAAACCTATGGGAAAAAAAAAAAATAGCTGAACGCACACTGCGTTTTTTTTCTCAAGAACATTCTTTCTGCATAATTTGAGAAAATTTCTTTTTCCGCAGGTACCTGCGTTTTTTGCCATAGATAATGGTGAAAACCGCAGAGCCCAACTTGCGGAAAATCCGGGGCAAATCATGGCATAAACGCAGGTGCGGGATTCTTTCAGGGGGTCCGTTTTTTTTTCTCAAGAAAAATGCCCTTTCTAGTGCGCACATAGCCTAAGACGTACTTTTGTTCCCCCACGCACAGTCTTATAATTTGAATATACGGATTGTATACTGCAGGGCCGAGGGGAGGTGGGGGCAGCTCTGGAGGGGTGCTAGGGGCTGAGGCAGGCTGGTGGAGGCTGCAAGAGGCAGCGGGAGATCTCCTGTTCCCGCTCATACAATATGCACTGCTGCTGTCCATCACCGTGGTGCTGAAACCGCAACGCAGTGATGGGCTGAGGGAGCGGCACATATTATGTATGCCTGCGCCCCCCCCCCAACCCCCCCTCCCTTGTTAGATATGGCCCCCCCATGGAGCCTGGAGACTTCCTCCTCTGTGACTGGGTCAAATGTGAAAAGTGAGCTGGATGGGATATGGGGAGGGATGGGATTCACAACGCTTGGTGGCTGGGAGCTGATCTCTCGGCGGATGTTTTCTTTTCTTTATGAAATATGAGGCCTTGTCTTCAGCATGAAGGTCTGTGATGGGGGTCTGTACTTTGGGACTGAGGAGGGAGTGAAAGGTGTCAAAGAGCTTTTTTGGATTGTTGGATAGTGAGGAAATAAGGGTGGTGAAGTAGGTCTGTTTGGCAAGGTGAAGGGAAGAGTTGTAGGTCCTTAAGATGAACTTGTAGTGGATGACGTTTTCTGGTGTGCGGGTTTGCCTCCATAGGCGTTCGACACTCCTAGAGCATCGCTGGAGAAATTGAGTTTGGGATGTGAGCCAAGGCTGTTTTACTCTGTGTTTGGAGGTTCTGAGGGTGAGGGGTGCTGCTTGGTCTAGGGTACTTCTGAGTGTGTCATTGTAGTGCTTTACAGCCAGATCAGGACAGGAAAGTGAGGAGATAGGGGACAGTGATGAGTGTAAAGAGCCTGTAAGGGTCTGAGAGTCAATAGCCTGTAGGTTTCTGAATATTTGATAGGTGGGAGTGTGCTGGGGTGGACGAGGGATTGTGAGCTTGAAGGAGAGGATGTTGTGGTCAGAGAGAGGAGAGGCGAGTTGTCAAGTGAGAGATTGAGCAGAGGCGGATAAAGACCAGGTCAAGGGTGTTACCATCTTCATGTGTCTCAGAGGATGAGAGCTGTGAGAGGCCAAGGGGGGTGGTGACAGTTAAAATCTGGGATGCAGATGAGGAGGTGAGGTTAGGCTGTTCATGAGGATGTTAAAGTCTCCTAGGATGAGGGTTGGTAATTCTGAGGACATGAAGTGCGGCAGCCAGGCTGAAAAGTGGTCAAGGAACTGGGTGGGTGAGCCTGGGGGACGGTACATGACGGCTACTCTGAGGGAGAGGGGATGGAAGACTGCATGTGGAGATAACTGGCAATCACTAAGTAGGACCACCCACTGGACTACATACAAACACCAGTGATTTCAGAAAATAAACTACAAGTTATAGTCAATGTTTTCCAAACAAAACTATTTATCATTCTGATATCCTCAGACTGTATGTGCAAGAATTAATTTCATTAGTGTTTCAGATCAGAGTTTCATCAGTATTTGGTCAGTGACTAGCGTTCTTGTGACCACTGTAGCCAAACTACGGGAAGCTCAGACACAAAGGATACAATGGGTAATTCATTTGGCAAAGCTGTGTTTTGGATGCATTGTGAAAGCAGAATGGATAGGTTCTGGATGCATAGTGAAAGCAGAATGGATGGGTTCTGGATGCATTGTGAAAGCAGAATGTATGGGTTCTGGATGCATAGTGAAAGCAGAATGGATGGGTTCTGGATGCATAGTGAAAGCAGAATGGATGGGTTCTGGATGCATAGTGAAAGCAGAATGGATGGGTTCTGGATGCATAGTGAAAGCAGAATGGATGGGTTCTGGATGCATTGTGAAAGCAGAATGGATGGGTTCTGGATGCATTGTGAAAGCAGAATGTATGGGTTCTGGATGCATAGTGAAAGCAGAATGGATGGGTTCTGGATGCATAGTGAAAGCAGAATGGATGGGTTCTGGATGCATTGTGAAAGCAGAATGTATGGGTTCTGGATGCATAGTGAAAGCAGAATGGATGGGTTCTGGATGCATAGTGAAAGCAGAATGGATGGGTTCTGGATGCATTGTGAAAGCAGAATGGATGGGTTCTGGATGCATAGTGAAAGCAGAATGGATGGGTTCTGGATGCATTGTGAAAGCAGAATGTATGGGTTCTGGATGCATAGTGAAAGCAGAATGGATGGGTTCTGGATGCATAGTGAAAGCAGAATGGATGGGTTCTGGATGCATAGTGAAAGCAGAATGGATGGGTTCTGGATGCATAGTGAAAGCAGAATGGATGGGTTCTGGATGCATTGTGAAAGCAGAATGGATGGGTTCTGGATGCTTGCTCTGCCAAAGACAGTGGGAAAAGCATCCAAAAAACGCACAAAAGAAGTGAGATGTTGCTTTTTAGAACGCATCGATTTTGTCAAAAATTTGGCATCCAAAACGCTGCGTTTTAAAACGCGATATGTGCATGGATTTTGCTACATTCTCATAGACTTTGCTGGGGAGCAGAACGCATGCGTTTACTCTGCAGTTTAAAACGCTGCGTAAACGCATGAAAATATGCAACGTGCGCACATAGCCTAGCTCTCTCTCAAAATTGGTAATATCTGTGGCATTGTGTTGTACGATAAAACTGCATATTTTAGAGTGGCCTTTTATAGTGGCCAGCCTAAAGCTCGGTTCAAACAGAGCGACAGCGACGACGCTGTTACGTCACCATTTTCTGTGACGCAACAGCGACCTAGTAAGTCACTGTTATGATCGCTCCTTAGCTGTCAAACACAGCAGACGCAGCAGCGATCATAACGACACGCGTCGCTGTAAAAGCCATGCTGCACTTGGTAACTAAGGTAAATATCGGGTAACCATTACCCAATATTTACCTTGGTTACCAGCGCACACGCTTAGCGCTGGCTCCCTGCTCTACTAGCCAGGGGGTACACATCGGGTTAATTACCAGATGTGTACTCCAGCTACGTGAGCAGGGTGCCGGCACTGGCAGTGTGAGAGCACACCGCTTAGCGCTGGCTCCCTGCACACGTAGCCAAAGTACACATCGGGTAATTAACCCGATGTGTACTCTGGCTAGTGGAGCAGGGAGCCGCCACTGGTAGCGTGAGAGCGGCGGTGCTAGTAACTAATGTAAACATCTGGTAACCAAGGAAAGGGCTTCTTGGTTACCCGATGTTTACCTTGGTTACCTTGGTTACAGCTTACCGCAGGCTGCCAGACGCGCGCTCCTGCTCCCTGCTCGCTTCAGTTCGTCGCTCTCTCTCTGTCACACACAGTGATGTGTGCTTCACAGCAACGTCCAAAAAATGAAGCAGGACATTCAGCAACGAGCGGCGACCTCACAGCAGGGGCCAGGTCGTTGCTGGATGTTACACACAGCGACAGCGACGGGACGTCGCTGCCACATCACAGAAAATGGTGACGTAGCAGCGACGTAGTTTTCGCCGTCACTGTGTGTGACACCACCTTAAGGCACACCTGTGCAATAATCCTGCTGTCTAATCAGCATTTTGATATACCACACCTGTGAGGTGGATGGATTATCTCATTTTGAACAACAATTTGAAAGAAAAAGGCCTTTTGTGTACATAGAAAGTGTTAGATTTTTAAGTTGAGCTCATGAAAAATGGGAGCAAAACCAAACCTGTTTATTTCTATTCAGCATAAGAATGATCTGATAAAAGGTGAAATTCTAACTGCGCAGAAGGCTGTGTAGGTCAGGAAGAAAGTCACCCGCGTTGTGCTCATTGATAAAAAACAAAACAATCCCATACAGATATAGCAGACACCTATCCCTTGGATCAAAAGCAATCGCTCATACTGATAGCATGGATTTATACATCCCTCCATTCCCCCACCTACATTAGCTTTGGAGCCGGAGGAATGATCACTGTAAATCACAAGAGACTGCAATGCAGAGTTATTGTCAATTAAAAGGTTAAAGCAATATTTTATTATTTTTTATTTATTTTTTTAGCCTGGGAACTGCCATTGACGTCACTGAACTGTCACTTGGCAACCTAGAAATAGGGATATCCTCCACGGGGGTTCCCTGAATGGCTTACAGGGAAATAATTCTGTGTGCTCTCAATCACACCCAGATACAGTGATGGAGCAGGGCACTTCCGAAGCGCGTCAAGGTCAATGCAGGGTTCTTTGTGCCCCGCTTTTCTTAGAATCTCCCTACCAGCCAATGCTGGCGTTCCCCTCCCTGCGCCTCCCCTCCACATCTTCTGCTTCACAATGCCAACCTGCGTCATACAGACGGAAATCCCAGCTGACGTAGATGCATCAGGACAGATGCTCTGCAGCTTGTTCGGGAGAGGAGGAGGAGAATGCAGATTCTAGGAGGGCAGAACTGAAACAGCAGCAGAAACAAGGAGCCAGCCCTGTGGACCCAAGAACGACAGCAAAAAAGCCAGAAACAGGCCTATATCTGCTCATTAATAGGTAGAAAACAATGCAATCCATCTACACCTCAATATGTTTATATGGTGGATTGCTTCCTGTGGAAAAGAGTTAAAAAAATAAAATAAAAAAGTGCAAAAGTACGAGTAGACTGAGAATCTATAGAATACTAAAGGGGTTCTCAGCACCTCTCACTTTTACTGGGAGCTGCAGATGATGCGGATGACGATGAGGACCCAAGTGTCGTCCTATTATAATAAATAGGGCCGGTGCACCATAATATTTATTCACTTCTATAGCGCAATTAATTCCAAATCGCTTTACACACATCAACATCTCTGTCCCCATTGGTGATCACAATCTAAATTCCCCATCAGTATGTCTTTGGAGTGTGGAAGGAAATTGGAAGAAACCCACACAAACACGGGGAGAACATACAAACTCCTTGCAGATGTTGTCCTTGGTGGGATTTGAACCCAGGACCCCAAGACAGCAGTGCTAACCACCGTGCCGAATGCTAGCCGACAAAACACCATCAGAACCTCTCCCCTGCCGATTAACCCTTTTAACAGTTAATTTCATCATGGCTAAAGTGAAGGAAGCTACTTTATGCCAGGCTCTGGAGTAGAGATGCAACTATCCCTCCATTAATATTTCCTTTAAAATGTCTTATCAGAAATGTGGCTAAATCCTGGACATAATCGCCAACCTATTGGATCATCTGAGCTGGTATGGGTAGTGAGGGAACCATGCGAAATTAATTGCCTTTTCTAGTCTTTCTGAATATCATTTCTGTACACGATTGGTGGACATCCAATTGCCGAGACCATTGACTGCCAAAATACGGCACATTTACTTCCTGTCCGAATAGAGAGGGCTCGCGCATCCGTGACCGCCGCTGTGGGATTGCTGGAGAAAGCAGAGCATGCGCAATGCCTCTCCATTCAGATGGAGAACAAGAAGGCCTCATTCTGGCGATCATGTATGAGGGTGGGCTCAACGGTTGTGATCACCTTTCCTGTGCATCGGTGATAAAGGGATATCTAGAACTTTTAACATCTGTCCCCCATGGATTGTCCAAACTGAAAAAGATACAGCAAAAATGGTGACGTACAGTGATAACCAGACGTAAGGCTAAGGTAAACTGCAAGGTAAAGAAAACTGCTGAGGCTAAAACTTCTTGGCCGCGATCTTCTTTGCAATCATTTGGAGAGTCAATGAATCCCGCAGTAATGCTCACCTCACATAGATTGAATTTGCCTTGATCTTTACCTGCACAGTCTGGTCAAATCTAACAAAAAACATACACATACCCAGTATGTAGCAAAGACGGTATGGACATTGTAGACAGCCCCTATCGAGGACCTTGTGGACCACACTACTACTGCAGCGACAGAAATCCTAGGTATAAATGGAGGCAGACTGGCGAGAAGGAGGTTTTGATAAGCAGGTGGCTGGGGGTGTAAAGCAGCGGGGGCATGAGAAGGCCGCTAACAGTTGTCGGTGTCTTTTTTGGCCTAATTAAAAATAAAACAGAAGCCAGACAAGGACTCGGCACATGGCAGGAGGAGACGTAAGAGAGATCTATCGGAAGAGCAGGCAAAGGCAGAAAACAAGGTCGGAATAAGACAAGGCAATGGCCTAGTTACTTCTGCGGTTGGGCCAGAAATCAGGTGTAAGGAGCACCTCTACTGCAAACCAATATAGACCATTCTATTACTGATCAGCATTAGGCGGACATGTCTGCTCCTCACCACATACATCTACCAAAAGAGGCTGAAAAAGGAGTGTGGATTTGGAAAGTCTAAAAATATCATTGTTGGCCAGTTTATGGCACAAATACATTGCCTAAAGCCAGCCAGTGTAAACTCTGCATTAGGAACAAATGGTGTCTAATTTTGAGCAAAATGCTACCCAAAATCATGGGCGCTGCTGTGATAAACCTCGAGCTGCATATAACTGGAAGGTCGAAGGTTACGCGGTCTACTTAAGTTGGTAAACGTAGCCCCCTATATGCACTCTGAACCCTCCTAGAAATCACCATATAGAGATATTATATATATACCCACCATCCCTCCATCTTACATTTGCAGATATAGGGCTGGTGCTTTGAAATGTAATGTAGCCCACACCGCCCTGAGAGCAGAAATAACCCTACATACACATATGCACATGAGCAGACAACCAGCACACCGGGTGAGCACAAGGGGCTGAAGGGACAGACGGAGTTTGGCAGGAGACCAAGCGAGCATCTGACGGTGGGAATCCCCTGTTATGCCAAAGGCACATCAGTGACGCCATCCACTAAATGAATGGAGGGAGGGCTGAATGAATGACAAAAATAATTAGCAGTCATTTCCGTTAACCTGCATGAAGCCCCTTCTGCTCTAATCATGGCCCCCACAATATGTGACACTATCGTATATTGCAGAACATCGCTCCAGAGATGTAGAAAATGTAGATTGTTGCTGGTATTCTACTAAAACCTTCAATTGTAAAATTAAAACAAGGCATGGAGCAAAAACGATAAAGTGAACAATCAATGGCAACCCAGCATGGAGGGATCCGGAGCGCGGCTCCCTCCTCCATGCATTCGGCAGCAGGGCGAGAGCCATCGAAGGGCCTCTTCAGAGCTGACTGAGTTTATGAATGGGATAAAACAATCACTAAACATGAAGGCACGGATCGACGACTGCTGCATGCTAATCAGTCACACTCACCGTGGGGGGGGTGGGGGGATGACGAAAATCAGCTATTCCACTCTATGGAGGAGATCATCTTTGTGAGGTGCAAGAGCAGATTGATTTCAGCAATGATTCGGAAGCTGGATTATTTTCTCCCCAAATGCCTCAGATGTCACCCCCTCCCTTCTGGTTCGCTCTCCTTGTGAATGGAGTGCTATGGACTCTGGCTGCCTTTCCTTTGCCAAGATAATTGCTCTGACAAGCTGCTCTGAAGCAGGGCAGAGCCCAGCTGTTCCCATCCGCTGTCACACTGCGAGTTCTGCCAATAGTCGCGCACACAGCCACCCACACACGCTCGCTCTCCCTCTCATTCAAAACACTCTTTAATGGAACAACCTCCGCAGCTGCTTAAAGACCAAGAGTACCTTGCAGAAGGCTGCAAAACAGAACACTGTGGGCTGCAAACCCTGAAATGACCACAGCCATTATACCAAATGAATAACTGCATCGACAAGACAAAGCTCACATACAAGACGAGCTACCAGCCCCGACAACGCACATGACTCACGGGAGGCCAAACCGGATGTCAACGGATGCAATCCGCATGGGACATCATTGCCAAAGTTTAAAGGGTATGTCCCAATAGTAAAAAGATGGATTTACTGTATAGGCCATGAACACTTTATATTTACATACATTAATCTAGTTATTACTAGAGATGGGCGAGCAGTAAAATGCCCGGGTGCTCGGTCCTCAAGAAGAACAGGTCAGACGCTCTAGAAGGGCTGGACTCACGAGTATAATGGAAGTCAATGATTGGGCAGTTCGGATCCCGGCCCATAAAGAGAGAGGGAGGGATGGTTTATCCTTTTGATATACTAACTACAACCAAAATCCTTGCTTCAACCCCAGTGAGAGCCATTCAGAGACTGATTGCCCCTCCCTGGGTGCCTGCTCACATCATGCAGTGAAGGGAGCCTGTGCTTTGTGGTGGTTGTTTTATGGACGACAGATCCAAGTACCTATGCACCGCAACTACCCGAGCTCCCCAATGCTTGATCGAGTACCAAACAGTGGCGAGCACGCTCACTCAACACTAGTTGTTGGGCCACCAGATGCTCTAAGCGCGCGTGCATGCGTAGCCACCGAGTGCTGGCCGACACCTGCTCAATCCTCCTTTCCTATAATACACTCCACAGCATTAACACTGCAACACCAGGAAGGAATAGTCAGGGAGTTATGGAAATCCCAAGTTGGTTGGACATGTTAACGATAAGCAAATGATTTAAAGATGGAAATACAATTCATGAACCATCTCGATTTCTTCAGTATAGTGTATGAGCGCCACACCAGAAATACATCACAGCCTTGGCTTCTATCAAGGTTATTAATGTTTGTCTTGGGAATGTTCTGCCACATTGCATGTAATTCATCAAGATCCACTGCTGGCAGCTGCCTTTGCTTTGCCAACCTATGACATCCCAGATGTGCTCAATGGGAAACATGTTTAGGCCACTCAGGCAGCTCACAGTAGAAACAAGCAACATGAAGCCTGTTGTGTCCAGTTCAAACATGGCCTCTGGGACATTTTGGAGAAATGGCTGTACTACTAGCTCCACAATGAAATCAATATAAGACTTATAGGACTCCAGCCACCATACATTATACAAACACTCACTATAATTCTGAGAGTAGGACCAGCGTGACGTTCCCTCATTAAGACTTCTTCATGGTGTTGCCCACAGGGTCACTAGCCCAATCTCCGACTACCATGTTGTTCAAGACAGAAGTGGGCTTCCTTGCTACAGATGACAGACCTCCCATTCCTGCCACTGCTGGCTCTTGCTTTGCATAATACTAGCCTTTGAGATTGGTGGCATGATGTAAGGGAACACCTATAGTCTGGTTGCCTGGCTCGAAGCCCAATATTGTGCAAACACCTTCTGAATATTTGTATAGACACTGACACCTTAGCTTGGTATGTGAAGTACAAATTCACTCGAAATACTAAATAGATCACTGTGACCTGACAATACGTCCGGTGCAGCGGTTCTCCTCGGTCATTGCAGTTTGTCGTTCTCCCTACCACCGGGAAACACAACCTGAAGAGTGCAGACAACTCGGCCTACGGATGTGGTGATGTGCCGGAGAATCCAACGTCTCCATTCTAGGATTCTGCCCCTTTCCGTTTGTGACAAGTGCTGATATAAGTGGCCGGCTGAGTAGCAGGAGTCATCTCAGTTATCCCACATTTCTTCATCCAGATTTTTGAGGTTTCATGGGGCTAAAAATAAAAAAGTTGCTTTCAATCTGGCTTTCATGCACCTCGCACAGATCTTCGTGATACCTCCTCGATTTCCGTAAGGCTGCTTTCACACTACGTATTTTTAACATGCGTCCTGAACGATTTTTTGCTGCAAAAGCGGATCCTGCTTTTACAGCAAAAAATGCATGCAAACGCATGTGTTACTTTGCAGGATCCGGTCACTGGATGTTTAGGGGCGGGCATTGGAGTCATGTGATCGGGAGTGAGGGGAACTAAACGTGCCAGACTGGGAGCCGGCATCTGACAGCTGCGAGGCTCGTAACCAAGGTAAACATCGGGTATACTTGCTTGGATACCCGATATTTACTTTGGTTACAAGCGTCTGCAGCTGCTAGGAGCCAGGCTCCCTGCACACGTTACCAACGTAAACATCGGGTAACTAAGATAAGTGGTTACCCGATGTTTACCTTGGTTACGAGTGTCCGCAGCTCTCAGGTGGGGGAGAGAGGGAGGGGGAGAGAGGGGGAGAGAGAGACTGATCACGGAGGCTGGCTTCTGGGCATGCTCAGTAGAGCAAGCAGGATCCTGCCTATCAGCACGCCAGCGTTCACATGCATGCTGTTTAGTCAGGATCCAGCAATTTGCAGAAGTTGGACGCAGCTCAAAAACGCTACAAGTAGCGTTTTTGAAAGATGTTAAAAAACTGCAAGTCGCTGGATCCTCACTATAACGCACGCAAACGCAGGTGAACGCATGTTAACTCGAGTCCATTGCAAATGCATTGAAATGAAAACGCATTTGCACTGGATCCGTTTCTGCGTTAAAAAAACGTTCAGGACGCATGTTAAAAAGACGTAGTGTGAAAGCAGCCTAAGCTTACGGCAGGTAATAGCTGGTGTTGCAATTTCAGTGTTGGGGACTGTATATTATATCAGCAGGGGAACTGAAAATGTATCTGTCACCAGGTTTTTGCCACCTAATCTGAGAGCAGCATAATGCAGAGACAGAGATCCTGATTCCAGCGATGTGTCACTTACTGGGCTGCTTAGTGGAGGTTTGATAAGATCACTGTGTAATTAGCAGTAGATTAACATGACATACAAAGCCATCCACAACCTGTCTCCTCCTTACATCTGTGACCTAGTCTCCCGGTACCTACCTGCACGCAACCTCAGATCCTAACAAGATCTCCTTCTCTGCTCCTCTCTTATCTCCTCGTCCCACAATCACGTACAAGATTTCTCCCGTGCCTCCCCCATACTCTGGAACGCTCTACCTCAGCACATCAGACTCTCCCCTACCGTGGAAAGCTTTAAGAGGAACCTCAAGACCCACCTCTTCCAACAAGCCTACAACCTACAATAACCCTCAGTCCAGTAGACCACTGCACAACCAACTCTGTCCTCACCTATTGTACCATCACCCATTCCCTGTAGACTGTGAGCCCTCGCGGGCAGGGTCCTCTCTCCTCCTATACCAGTCTGTCTTGTACTGTTAATGATTGTTGTACATATACCCTGTTTCACTTGTAAAGCGCCATGGAATAAATGGCGCTATAATAATAAATAATATTATTATTAACAACATTAGAGGACTACTTGGCGTGCTGCCAGGTAGTCCAGCATATTCATGAGCTCTGTATAACTGCTAGATCTGCAGCAGAGAAAACATTGAGGGTATCAAAATGACAAACAGCTCAGTAAGTGACACATCGCTGGAATCAGGGTATCTGTCGCTACATTATGTTACTCTCAAAAGCAGGAGCAACAACCTGGTGATAGAATACCTTCAATAGAGACTAGATTTATAGCTGCCAGATGGAGAAGGTGGCGGACTAGGGAATTTATGAGGGACAACCAGAGGGGGGAGGAGACTGACTGGCAATTATTTGGAGGAGGGAAAGACAAATTCAGTGAATACAAGGGATTTTATCAAGTACAATACATTGCACAGAAAGAAAGTGGTACAGAAGAGAACACAGACGGCTCAAAAAAAATTATAAAATGTATATTTGTGGGTTGGAAACAAAGTAGTTTACAATAGCAGTCAAGAGCTTTGGGGTATTGTTTTAAGACATCACCAGTCTCAATGTTTCTAAAAAAAACAGTATGCCAGAAAAAAGGCCAGAAGATTCATGGTGTTTACAACCTTATAATATATATAAAAAAAAAAAAAAAAAAAAAAAAAAAAAAGTCACTGCAAGAGACAAAATGGTCAGAATTGACACTCCTAGTCACCATTTAGACTTTATCCAAAAAAGTCTGGAAAAAAGCAAAAAAATTCCCCATATTTGTTAGTGGCTCCTCCTGGACGACAAATCTTTAGACACTATGGACCAAGTTCATGATTGCATTTTCGCCAGGCTTTTGTCGTGAATACTTCTCTATTCGTGTTTTGTTTGTTTTTTTAATAATTTGTAAAAAAAAATGTAATCTGTTTAGTCCCATCCAATGTGTTGCGGCCGCTGTGGACCGCAGCCTACTCCATGTGGTTACATATGGCTGCCTCGTGAGCGAATGAGTAGTGATGAGTGAGCACTACCCAAGCTCAGCATTCTTAGGCTATGTGCGCACGTTGCGTAAATACATGCAGTTACGCTGCGCTTTGTAGCGCAGCGTAACTGCATGCGTCCTGCGTCCCCTGCACAGTCTATGGAGATTGTGCAGGGGCCGTGCGCACGTGGCGTTTAAGAGCGCAGCGCTTCAGCTACTGCCGAAGCGCTGCGCAAAAAGAAGTGACATGTCACTTCTTTCCTGCGCTTTGCCGGCAGCTCCTGCTCTGTCTATGGCAGGAGCTGCAGGCAGAGCGCATGGAATCGGCTTTTTTTTTTTTTTCACTACGGACATTTCTGCAGCGATTTAAAGAGCACATGTGCTCTTCAGATCGCTGCAGAAATTTCTGCAGTGAAGTACGCAACGTGCGCACATAGCCTTAGGGCTAGGACATGCAGCGAGTAAAGGCTACATGCGCACGCTGCAGTTTTTTCTGCACGCAAACTGCAACCAAAACTGCACCTGGTCACAGAGAGCCTGGAAAGGTCTTAAAAACTCTTGTAATGTAGGTGCATTTTTGGTGCAAAAAAAAGCACCAAAAACGCAAATAAAATGCATGCAAAACGCTACAAATTGATAGCATGTGTTTTTCCTTGCGTTTTTCATGCCCTCATTGATTTCAATGGGTGACAAATGTTGACAAAAACGCAAGAATGAACATGCGGCTTCTTTTTTGTCACTAACTTTTGTAAAAAAAAATAAAAACCGCTGACAAATAAACTGCAATCTGCTCACAGCATATCTGACGTCTTAGACTTTACTGGGAAATCACGTCAGAAACTGCTGACAAAACTGCACCAAAAAACGCAACACAAAACGCAGAGTGCGCATATAGGCTAAAACAAGCAGAGTGGAATGTGATTTATATAAAAAAAAATAAATAAATAAAAAAAAAATAATCGCATTCCACTAGGACCAATGTTACTCTGTGGGGCCGTTCCCATCTGCTTTTTTTTCTCAGCCCTGGTCAGACAGAGAAAACAATCTCAGCATGCTGCGGATATGATCGGATCCGTATTCACTATATATATATATATTCACCTATACAAGTCTATGGTTGCTAGTAAAACATAATAGAGGAGAAGGGGAGATTAGTCCCTTCCTCTCCTCTGCAGCTGTGATCTGATCGCAGATTAGATCATAGTATAATTACACTCGGCTCACGCTCACAGTAGAGCGGGAGCCGAGGGTCATTAGCAGATCTCATCCAGTCCCTTAAGGTACCGTCACACTAAGCGATGCTCCAGCGATCCCACCAGCAACCTGACCTGGCAGGGATCGCTGGAGCGTCGCTACACGGGTTGCTGGTGAGCTGTCACACAGGCAGATCTCACCAGCAACCAGTGACCAGCCCCCAGCCAGCAGCGATGCGTGGAAGCGATGCTGCGCTTGGTAACTAAGGTAAATATCGGGTAACCAACCCGATATTTACCTTGGTTACAAGCGCACACCGCTTAGCGCTGGCTCCCTGCACTCCTAGCCAGAGTACACATCGGGTTAATCACCCGATGTGTAGTCTGGCTATGTGTGCAGGCAGCAGGGAGCCGGCACTGACAGCGTGAGAGCGGCGGACGCTGGTAACGAAGGTAAATATTGGGTAACCAAGGAAAGGGCTTCTTGGTTACCCGATATTTACATTGGTTACCAGCGTCCGCAGAAACCGGCTCCTGCTCTCTGCACATTTAGTTGTTGCTGTCTCGCAGACACACACAGCGATGTGCACTTCACAGCGGGAGAGCAACAACTAAAATATGGTCCAGGACATTCAGCAACAACCAGCGACCTCACAGCAGGGGCCAGGTTGTTGCTGGATGTCACACACAGCAACATCACTAGTAACATCGCTGCTACGTCACAAAAGTCGTGCCTCAGCAGCGATGTTGCTTAGTGAGACGTGGCCTTTAGGCTCATTTGGCCCCAGCCTTAATGAGCAGTTGGGTGCTCAGACGGGCTCAACTTGTGCACTGATTATAATGGAAGTCAAGTGGGCATTCGAACATTTTTTCCAGAAGATCTTTCGGAAAAAACGCTCGAGTTCCCCACTGACTTCCATTATACTCGGTGCATGAGTCAAGCCCGTCCGAGCGCCCAACTGCTTGTTACAAGTACAAGAGCATCGTAGTACTTGTTCCTCACAGCTCATGACAGCTGACTGTGGAGGTGCCGTATATTGGACTCCCGGATTGATGACCTATTCTGAGGACAGGTCATCAATATCTTGACTGGACAACATAAGGATGTCAACCTATATCAGCCCTAGATGATTAAAACCTACTTATGGCGCTAGATGGATGAGTCGGCAGGACCACACTGACTGTACGCCACCCCAGTATTAAGAACCCCAGCTGATAACGCAGTCTCCACACTGTGCCCAAAGGGAACATTCATGTTTCTTCAGTTCCTGATGTAGAACAGCGAAAACTAAACGCTCGTTCTATTATTTACTGCAGATGGACGCCTTCCCAGAATCCCAGCTACGATACAAGCCAGAGCCCACATTGCAGGACATGAACCAAATCTGTCAAGGGCTGGAGGCGAGCACGTGGCCCCTAATAAGAATGGAAAATTATCAATCTTCTCCGCTCTGAACCATGATAAATAATTCAAAAGCGGGAGGGAAAAAAAACCCAAACTCTGTAGGAATAAGAAAAGCCTAAGAATAGCAAAAGGGATTCAGTCTGAGGAAGATCGGTCCCAGAAGAGTATTTTGGGGTGACTGAAGATCCCTGTGTTTTTCCAAGGGAATCTAAAAAGCTGAGTGTTAAGCCATCATCCATCACCATGGTTACACGCTGCGAGAGACAATCTCACGAATACAAGAGGAGCCTAAACAAGACACATACAGAATGACAGGAACAGCAGCTTCCAGGACAGACACTTCTGCATATCCTTCACCTTCTTCCTTAGGTCTTATTTTTAGCTGTAGCCCAGAACCGATCACCTCGCCAGGCTGCTGCCACCTTCTGATTAACAACCTAAATTCCCGTGTCTGCGCCTCTCCAAAGCCTCCGGAGAAAAATTAAATATTCTATCACTTATCTATAAAAGGAAACCACCCCCTGTCCTCGTGACTCGCCTCGCTCTCCATTTCTTACCCCTGGATCATAGGATTCACTTCATCTGCCATGTTCCAATTCTCCTGGCCCTCAACCGCCGGCACAAGACGCGCGTCTCAGGAACACGCCATTATTACAGGAATATATCACACCTCATAAGGAGAGAGAATAATAGAATAGGTAGATTTAACCGCTTTGTGGCCGGATCACTATCAATTTTCATACGCGTGGTGTCATTTTGAGCCCATTAGCATAAGAATGAACGTTGTGCACAAATGATCGAGAACAAGGATTTGGAACATGATGCGATGAATTGGCCATGAAATGAAACCAAGACAGAACGGCATTCAAATGATGTATTTTAGGTACAAATGACAGAATTGTACAAAGGGAGATGTGCGGATGACTAATGGGGGTATTCTGGAGCGCAAATTACTTTCCTATTGAGGTCTATGGCTGGATAATCATTAATTCAGTGAGCAAGGCTGAAGACAACTACCCCCATCATTTCCAAACAGTCAGGGTTTAAACAAGAACACATAAAATATACAAGATATATATTTATCTATAAAATATGTATATTAGTGATGAGCGAGCTGTGCCATGCTCGGCTGCTCAGCACTCATTAAGGCTACATGCGCACGCTGCTTCTTTTTCGTGTTCACAAACTGCAGCCAAAACTGCACCTTGTCAGAGAGCCTGGAAATGTCACGAAAAATGTAGGTGCTTTTTTGGTGCGTTTTTGCTGCTTTTTTGGTGCGTTTTTGGCTGCAGTTTTGTCAACAATTGTTTCATGTATTTTTCAGTTCAAACAAGCCCATAAAGCTTGTTGAATTGAAAAAAAAAAAAAAATTAGAAATAAATAAATAAATTAATTAAAAAAAACTGGCGTGCGGTCCCCCCCAATTTTAATGCCAGCCAGATAAAGCCATACGGCTGAAGGCTGGTATTCTCAGGATGGGGAGCTCCACGTTATGGGGAGCCTCCCAGCCTAACAATAACAGCCAGCAGCCGCCCAGAATGGCCGCATCCATTATATGCGGCTGTTCTGGGACTGTACCCGGCTTTTCCCAATTTGCCCTGGTGCGTTGGCAAATCGGGGTAATAAGAAGTTATTGGCAGCCCATAGCTGCCAATAAGTCCTAGATTAATCATGTCAGGCGTCTCCCCGAGATACCTTCCATGATTAATCTGTAAATTACAGTAAATAAACACACACAACCGAAAAATCCTTTATTAGAAATAAAAAACACAAACACATTCCCTCATTACCAATTTATTAACCCCGACAAAGCCCTCCATGTCCGGTGTAATCCAGGATGGTCCAGCGTCGCAACTGAAGACAGCCGCGCGATCAGCTGAGCTGTCACTGAGGTTACCCGCGGCCACCGCTGAATCCAGCGGTGGCCGCGAGTAACCTCAGTGACAGCTCAGCTGATCGCGCTACTGTGTGGAGCTGACAGGAGCGTGGAGGACGGGACTTTCAGCGGCGAGAGGGGTCCATCATCTCCCCTGTACGTGAGGGGGACAGCGGTACTTCGGGGAACACGTGGAGGACAATCAGCGGCGGCAGCAAGAGGGGGATGGCCATTGGCAGCTGAAAACATTGATTTTTCCCTCTCGCTGCCGCCGCTGCTGATAGTCAGTCCCTCCCTCCCCCCGGTACCAAAAACGCAGGTAAAAGGCAGGTAAAATGCACCACTTTTGATTAGCATGCATTTTTCCTGCGTTTTTGATGCCCTCATTGATTTCAATGGGTGACAAATGTTGACAAAAACGCAGGAAGAATGAACATGCTGCATTTTTTTTGTCACAAACTTTTGACAAAAAAAACGCTGACAAATAAACTGCAATGTGCGCATGACAAATCTGACTTCTCATAGACTTTGCTGGGAAGTCAGATGTCAGAAAGTTCTGCTGACAAAACTGCAGCCAAAAAAGCAGCGTGCGCATGTAGCCTAAGAGCAGTGTGATGCTAGGAGGCGACTGGAGTATAATGGAAGTCAATGGGGGACTCGAGTGTGTCTATTGTGTAAATATATATTTATTATACACACAGTGGGGAGAATAAGTATATAACACACTGCTGATTTTACATGCGTTTCCACCTATAAAGAATGGAGAGGTCTGTAATAATCAAAAAGGAAGAAACTTCAGCTCTCCCCTCTTCACTCCCAAATCTTACCTCCGGTGCACGGAAACACCCTGACCTGGGTGAGAACACATGAAGAAAAGGAGAAATTCCAGCAACTTCAGGAGAAAGTAGAATTTTCTTAAAAAACAGATTCTTTATTGATCATAAAAATATTAATATTCCATCCAAGCAAGACAAAAAATAGAGAGGCAAGGCAGAGGAGCTGTTTCCTACGCGTTTCAACCTGAATAGGTCTTAATCATGGAATGGCCATATCGCGGGCAGAGCAGAAAACATAGCTGTGCGCGCGCCAGTGAGATATTTGTGCAGGCACAAGATTATGGTCAGTGCTGTGCATGGCATCACTGCATCATCCTTGTACCTGACCTAATCCTCATTCCTGCACATTTAGCTCCCCGGCGAGCGCGAGGGTAGCTAAGTTTTCTGCCCTGCACGCAATATGGCAGAGCGAACTGCGCTTGCGCGAGCGGACATGACTGCACAGGTGCGAGTTTTGAAAGAGCACGGACGGAGTCGTCATCACATCAATCAAGAAAGGACGACGGCGATCAGCGGCAGGAGGGGGACAGGAGACAAAAAAAGAGCACGCCTATCTGAGCCACACAGGTAATTAGCATACGTAACGATAATGTTCTGTAAAGTTATTTTTGGGGTCTGGAAGGGGAGTCAGGGCCAGCGTGCACCTTTATAGAATGCAGCCCCGCAGCTGCAGAAGGTGATACTTTTAGTTTAATAGTGAAAAAACTTGTGACAGGTTCCTTGTAACCCCCTGAATGCTGTAATCAGTGCGACTGCAGCTTTCAGAAGGCAGGGAGAGGAATCGCTTTAATGCGATCACAGTGACCCGATCGCTGCCATAGTAACCCTGGGTCGTCATCATGACGACCCCTAGTTACTAATCTACGGAGAGCCTCACAGACCATGCTGTATGCATAGTGTGTGAGGCGAAGTGCTACGGTATAATCCACTGTAGTGATAAAGCATTGCAGGGGATTATAGAAAAGCAGAAATAATTGACACGCTGCTTCTTTTCTAAGCAACAAAATCTGCTAGAAAAAAATAGAAGCAAAACTTTGCTGGGATGCTTTTTCCTTTTTTTTTATTGATTAAAATGAACAAGGAAAAATGCATGAAAAAACGATCATGACGACTTTTGGGGGCTTTTTTATTTACCATGTTCACTATATGATAAAACTGACCTGGCATTATGATTCCCCAAGTCAGTACGACGTAGATACCAAACATGTATAGTTTTACTTTTATCTATGTGTTGAAAACAGTTTTAGAATTTCGTACAAGAAAAAAAAAAAAAATTGTCTTTTTGTCACCATTTTAGAACTTAGGGGTTTTTTTTCATATATTTTTAAAAAGTGCTGGTATTCACAGGAAGGGAGCCATGACAGCAACAGGGATCACCGGCTGACCCCATGCTGTCATGACAACTCATTGGCACCCTCTTATAGTGTCACTGGACCATTGATAGCGGTGGGGAACACCGCGATCCCACTGCCAGCCCAGCCATAGCGCGTTAGATAGCGCTGTAAGAGTTTGACAGTACAATCTAAGGGGTTAGTAGGTGCGGATGGATCTCCAATCCATCCACACCTGTTTGCTGTACATCTCCGGATCAGCTCAGCAGACATGTTTAGGGAACGTGGGCTTGCTCCACAAGCCCTGATTAAAGAGAGGGAGGTGACCAAGGACATATATACGTCCAAGGTTGCAAAGGGGTACATGTGAATGAAATACTTAAAGTGTGAAACAACTGAAAATATGTCTTATATTCTAGGTTCTTCAAAGTAGCCACCTTTTGCTTTGATTACTGCTTTGCACACTCTTGGCATTCTCTTGATGAGCTTCAAGAGGTAGTCACCAGAAATGGTCTTCCAACAGTCTTGAAGGAGTTCCCAGAGATGCTTAGCACTTGTTGGCCCTTTTGCCTTCACTCTGCGGTCCAGCTCACCCCAAACCATCTCGATTGGGTTCAGGTCTGGTGACTGTGGAGACCAGGTCATCTGGCGTAGCACCCCATCACTCTCCTTCTTAGTCAAATAGCCCTTACACAGCCTGGAAGTGTATATGGGGTCATTGTCCTGTTGAAAAATAAATGATGGTTCAACTAAATGCAAACCGGATGGAATAGAATGCTGCTGCAAGATGCTGTGGTAGCCATGCTGGTTCAGTATGCCTTCAATTTTGAATAAATCCCCAACAGTGTCACCAGCAAAGCACCCCCACACCATCACACCACCTCCTCCATGCTTCACGGTGGGAACCAGTCATGTAGAGTCCATCCGTTCACTTTTTCTGAGTCGCACAAAGACACGGTGGTTGGATCCAAAGATCTCAAATTTGGACTCATCAGACCTAAGCACAGATTTCCACTGGTCTAATGTCCATTCCTTGTGTTCTTTAGCCCAAACAAGTCTCTTCTGCTTGTTGCCTGTCCTTAGCAGTGGTTTTCTAGCAGCTATTTTACCATCAAGGCCTGCTGCACAAAGTCTCCTCTTAACAGTTCTAGAGATGTGTCTGCTGCTAGAACTCTGTGTGGCATTGACCTGGTCTCTAATCTGAGCTGCTGTTAACCTGCGATTTCTACGCTGGTAACTCGGATAAACTTATCCTCCGCAGCAGAGGTGACTCTTGGTCTTCCTTTCCTGGCGCGGTCCTCATGTGAGCCAGTTTCTTTGTAGCGTTTGATGGTTTTTGCCACTGCACTTGAGAACACTTTCAAAGTTTTCCCAATTTTTCGGACTGACTGACCTTCATTTCTAAAAGTAACGATGGCCACTCGTTTTTCTTTACTTATTTGCTTTTTTCTTGCAATAATACAAATGCTAAAACAGTCTATTCAGAAGGACTATCAGCTGTGTATCCACCAGACTTCTGCACAACACAAGTGATGGTCCCAATCCCATTTATAAGGCAAGACATCCCACTTATTAAACATGACAGGGTACACCTGTGAAGTGAAAACCATTTCCGGTGACTACCTCTTGAAGCTCATCAAGAGAATGCCAAGAGTGTGCAAAGCAATAATCAAAGCAAAAAGTGGCTACTTTGAAGAACCTAGAATATAAGACATTTTCAGTTGTTTCACACTAAGCATTTCATTCTACATGTGTTAATTCATAGTTTTGATGCCTTCAATGTGAATCTACAATTTTCGGAGTCATGAAAATAAAGAAAACTCTTTGAATGAGAGGGTGTGTCCAAACTTTTGGTCTGTACTGTATATATATATTATATATACACACACGATCTTTTTTATTCCATCTCTGGTGTACTTTTGGGTTCACAGTGATTTCTTTTACCTCATAAGTCAATAGTACACGTCAAAATAAGCAAGACTGTAATATATCTTATCAATTCTGCAATTCTGGCAGAGAAAGAAGCAGTCGTTATGAAAATGTTCAATTCTAGGGTAAAACTGTATTCAGCTAAGACTTTCAAATTACTGAGATAGGAGCTGGCGGCTGTTACTGATGAGAATCTATGAAGAAAGAAGGATGAACTGGTGGGGGAAGAGCTAGAGGCAGGGGGGCTTGGGGAAGAGCTAGAGGCAGGAGGGATGTAGAAGAGCTAGAGGCAGGAGGGATGTAGAAGAGCTAGAGGCAGGAGGGATGTAGAAGAGCTAGAGGCAGGAGGGATGTGGAAGAGCTAGAGGCAGGAGGGATGGGGAAGAGCTAGAGGCAGGAGGGATGTGGAAGAGCTAGAGGCAGGAGGGATGGGGAAGAGCTAGAGGCAGGAGGGATGTGGAAGAGCTAGAGGCAGGAGGGATGTAGAAGAGCTAGAGGCAGGAGGGATGTAGAAGAGCTAGAGGCAGGAGGGATGTAGAAGAGCTAGAGGCAGGAGGGATGTAGAAGAGCTAGAGGCAGGGGGCTGGGGAAGAGCTAGAGGCAGGGGGCTGGGGAAGAGCTAGAGGCAGGGGGCTGGGGAAGAGCTAGAGGCAGGGGGCTGGGGAAGAGCTAGAGGCAGGGGGCTGGGGAAGAGCTAGAGGCAGGGGGCTGGGGAAGAGCTAGAGGCAGGGGGCTGGGGAAGAGCTAGAGGCAGGGGGCTGGGGAAGAGCTAGAGGCAGGGGGCTGGGGAAGAGCTAGAGGCAGGGGGCTGGGGAAGAGCTAGAGGCAGGGGGCTGGGGAAGAGCTGGAGGCAGGGGGCTGGGGAAGAGCTGGAGGCAGGGGGCTGGGGAAGAGCTAGAGGCAGGGGGCTGGGGAAGAGCTAGAGGCAGGGGGCTGGGGAAGAGCTAGAGGCAGGGGGCTGGGGAAGAGCTAGAGGCAGGGGGCTGGGGAAGAGCTAGAGGCAGGGGGCTGGGGAAGAGCTAGAGGCAGGGGGCTGGGGAAGAGCTAGAGGCAGGGGGCTGGGGAAGAGCTAGAGGCAGGGGGCTGGGGAAGAGCTAGAGGCAGGGGGCTGGGGAAGAGCTAGAGGCAGGGGGCTGGGGAAGAGCTAGAGGCAGGGGGCTGGGGAAGAGCTAGAGGCAGGGGGCTGGGGAAGAGCTAGAGGCAGGGGGCTGGGGAAGAGCTAGAGGCAGGGGGCTGGGGAAGAGCTAGAGGCAGGGGGCTGGGGAAGAGCTAGAGGCAGGGGGCTGGGGAAGAGCTAGAGGCAGGGGGCTGGGGAAGAGCTAGAGGCAGGGGGCTGGGGAAGAGCTAGAGGCAGGGGGCTGGGGAAGAGCTGGAGGCAGGGGGCTGGGGAAGAGCTAGAGGCAGGGGGCTGGGGAAGAGCTAGAGGCAGGGGGCTGGGGAAGAGCTAGAGGCAGGGGGCTGGGGAAGAGCTAGAGGCAGGGGGCTGGGGAAGAGCTAGAGGCAGGGGGCTGGGGAAGAGCTAGAGGCAGGGGGCTGGGGAAGAGCTAGAGGCAGGGGGCTGGGGAAGAGCTAGAGGCAGGGGGCTGGGGAAGAGCTAGAGGCAGGGGGCTGGGGAAGAGCTAGAGGCAGGGGGCTGGGGAAGAGCTAGAGGCAGGGGGCTGGGGAAGAGCTAGAGGCAGGGGGCTGGGGAAGAGCTAGAGGCAGGGGGCTGGGGAAGAGCTAGAGGCAGGGGGCTGGGGAAGAGCTAGAGGCAGGGGGCTGGGGAAGAGCTAGAGGCAGGGTGGAGCTAGAGGTGGTGGGAAAGAAAGCTATAGGCAGTGGTGGAGGGAAGAACTCTAGGCATGGGGGGCAGAGCTAGAGGCAGGGTGGGAAGAACTAGAGGCGGGGGGAGGGAAGAGTTAGAGGCGGGGGGAGCTAGAGGCAGGGGGGGAGAGCTAGAGGCAGGGGGGGGGGCAGAGGGAAAAGCAGAGCTTCGCTCCCTTTTCTATCTACATAGAATCTCCTTAGTAACAGTTGCCATCATCTCTCAGTAATGGGAATGTTTTCACTGAATACAGATTTTACCTCAGATTTGAGAATTTTGATAATGACTGATCAATTTTGGCAGAGAAGGAAGCAAATATGTCTGATTAGAAATATTATAAAGTTGCTTGCCTTTTGGTAAACTATTGATTTATGAAATAAAAATTTAAAAGCGATATTCCACGGCGTCCTGGTCTGGGGAGTATGTCCTGAAGTATTCTTTAACTTTTTTAGCTGCATGGACACTTCATTATTGAACCACATCAAGGGCTTATTTTTGGGGTAGGGTTTATATTTAAGCCTTATATAGAAAAGAAAAAGAAAATGCGCATATAGTGGGATCACCAATAGCAGAAATATCATTTATTATATAAACAAAGACATACCAGAACACTCTCACTCTCCCTTGAGGAAGCTACAACTTTTTGTAGCGATACGTGTGGGGTCACCACTCTATCCCCCTCACGCACCTTTTCTGGCCTCTTACCCTGCGGTATCTTTTTATGGGCATGTGGTTTGCTCTGCATGTGGCTCCATTCACCTCTTCAAGGCAGGTTACCATTTGATCAGACTAGTGTATCTCTGTGCTATATTTGAATGCACCGCTGTCTGTTGCTATATTTGAATTGTCTTTGCAAATGTACTAATTATTAGGTATATCTTTCTTGCTTATTGCGACTGATCGTACCTTTTTGGGTTCTGCCTTTGTGTATCTTTGCTGGAGTCCTTCACTTTGGGGTTTTTTGGCCTATTGAGGGGGTGGGGTGTTTTGGTACCATATACCATTGGCACCAAATGTGTGTACAAGCTGTTGCTTTTTTAATTGTTTTTTTCCGTGTTCTGGTATGTCTTTGTTTATATAATAAATTATATTTCTGCTATTGGTGATCCCACTGTATGCGCATTTTCTTTTTCTTTTCTATATAATTTGTCCCTTATCATGTGCTAGTGGTTTTTGATCCCATTCTTATCTATCTATACATACTCTCCCTCCCACATGTGTTGTTCAAAGTATATTTA
Organism: Anomaloglossus baeobatrachus; assembly: GCF_048569485.1. Classification (NCBI taxonomy): domain Eukaryota; kingdom Metazoa; phylum Chordata; class Amphibia; order Anura; family Aromobatidae; genus Anomaloglossus; species Anomaloglossus baeobatrachus. Next base: position 660,875,012 of record NC_134354.1, read on the forward strand.
AGCCTTACTTGGAAAGGGCCAAAAATTCCTGCTAGGGCTTACTTTCGGGAAACCACTGTATGTCCTAGACGTGCATAGCGTGTGCATTCTGCCAGGGCCTCAGCGGTGAGGGAGGAGAGGGTGCTCAGACTGATGGTATTAGAAGGCGCAGATTCCGTAGACAGTTGTTGATACCAGCCTCTACGGTTTCTTGCAAGTTTCCAGCTTTCTTATTGTTTCTTTAGTGTCTTCCAGGCGGGTTAGATCTTCTGTGGTGCCTGACCCAGTTCTAGCACAAATTACACTCCAACGTGTGATAATTGCAAATCTCTTAAAATAGTTTGGCTGCTATTTCACCAGTTCGCATCTCCAGGCTTTTTAGCCATCAGCCCAGCATAGATACACAAATTTAGAATCAAGGTGAAGAAAAAGGACAAAAAAAAAAAAAGCTATATATTTTTATATATATAGTTTGGATGGGGGGGAGGATGAAGGTGTTTAGCCATTTCCAGCCTCTGCTGTTATTTAATAGTGAATGTTCCAAACAGAAGAAATAAGACCAGTTCCAAGTCCAAAAATGGCTGTTTTTCCTATTTAATCTCGTTGCTCCCGTTTATTTATTTAAATGGTAACCAGTCCTCTTTAATGAAGGGAACCTGTCACCATATTTTGGCCTTCTAAACTAAATCTGGCACCTTAAGCAGCGCCTGTGCAACATTCTATAAAAAGGTGTACGTTACCCCCTGACCTGACCTGTAGCCCCCACAAATACCTTTATAAAATCTCCAGTAAATTGTTGGGTCCAATGGGCGTTCTAATCTGCTGATAGACGTGAATGACGCCTTGCACACCATCCACATAGGCAGACAAAATCTCGAGCCTACGCAGACATATTCCCGGCTCGCGCCTGGGAATAGGTGCGCCTGCGCAAACTGGCAAGTTCTCTGCACAGGCGCGAGATTTTTCCCAGCAATGTGGATGTTGTCACCTGCTTCATCCACATCGCCAAAGTCTCGTGCCTGCGTAGAGAACTCGCCAGTTCGCAAAGGCGCAAACCATGTTTTCGACTTTGCCCGCAATAGGGCAGAGCGAAGTGCGCCTGCGCGAGATGGGAATATGGCGATTTTGCCCACCTGAGGCTTCATCCACGTCAATAAGCACAAGACGTGGGCGAAATGAGGGACAGGAAGCACAGATTAGGATGCCCATCGTACCAGACAATTCTGTCAATTCCGTCTCTGAGCTCCTTGGGCAGTTCCTTTGACCTCATGATTCTCATTTGGTCTGACATGCACTGTGAGCTGTGAGGTCTTATATAGACAGGCGTGTGCCTTTCCAAATCAAGTCCTATCAGTTTAATTAAATACAGCTGGACTCAAATGAAGGAGTAGAACCATCTCAAGGAGGATCACAAGGAAATGGACAGTATGTGACTTAAATATGAGTGTCTGAGCATAGGGTCTGGATACTTATGACCATCTGATATTTCAGTTTTTCTTGTTTAAAAAAATTTGCAAAAAAGTCTACATTTGTTTTTTTTTCTGTCAAGATGGGGTGCAGGGTGTACAGGGTGGGCCATTTATATGGATACACCTAAATAAGATGGCAATGGATGGTGATATCAACTTCCTGTTTGTGGCTCAGCAGTATATGGTAGGGGTAAACTTCTCAAGATGGGTGGGGACCATGGCGGCCATTTTGAAGTCTGCCATTTTGGATCCAACTTTATTTTTTCCCAATGGAAAGAGGGTCATGTAACATCAAGCTTGTTGAGAATTTCACAAGAAAAAAAAATGGTGTGCTTGGTTTTAACATAACTTTATTCGCTCATTAGTTATTCACAATTTTATGACCACTTATTGCTGCCCATTGTGTTGGATTGTCAATGCAGACCTCTTCTCCGACTCTTGACACACTGATAGCAACACCGCAGAAGTAATGCTAGCACCAGGCTTCCAGTATTTGTTGTTTCAGATGCTGCACATCTTTTATCTTTGGGGTCATCTGAAGGCGATTGTCTATGCTGTGAAGATACAAGTCTAAGGGGTCAGATCGGGAGACCTTGGTGGCCATTCAACTGGCCCACGACGACCAATCCACTTTCCAGAACACAGTTCAAGTAGGAATGCTCGGACCTGACACCCATAATGTGATGGTGCACTATGAATACCCCCTCAGATATTTTCTGATCCTCAGCTGCTGTCACTCAAGAAGCTGCCGATTTTTGTAAACTTTACTTTCTTGGATTTCACAACCTAAACATCCGAGGTGACCACTACAGGTATGTATAGACTCAGCCTGATAGTGCCAGTATAGCACTATATGTATAGAATCAGCCTGATAAAGCCAGTGCTATACTGGCACTAGGTTATATACAAAAATCCTGGTGATTGGTTTCTTTTAAGTTGGACATTTAACCCCCCCTTTGTAACCCCACCCACATTATTAATAAAGATTCATATTTAAAATTTGTCTCGCTCCCCTCCAAGTGTCCCATGTTGTTCAGTTAGCCTGGAAGCATAGCTACTACAGTCGTGGCCAAAAGTTTTGAGAATGACACCAAAATTATATTTTCACATGATCTGTTGCCCTCTGGTTTTTAATTGTGTTTGTCTGATGTTTACATCACATACAGAAATATATTTGCAATCATATTATGAGTACCAAAAGGTTATATTGACACTTTGAATGAGTTAATGCAGCAAGTCAATATTTGCAGTGTTGACCCTTCTTCTTCAGGACCTCTGCAGTTCTCCCTGGCATGCTCTCAATCAACTTTTGGACCAAATCCTGACTGATTCTGTCCATTCTTGCATAAGCAATGCTTGCATTTTGCCAGAATTTGTTGTTTTTTGTTTGTCCACCCGTCTCTTGATTGCCTACAAGTTCTCAATGGGATTAAGATCTGGGGAGTTTCCAGGCCGTGGACCCAAAATCTCTATGTTTTGTTCCATGAGCCATTTAGTGATCACCTTTGCTTTATGGCAAGGTGCTCCATCATGCTGGAAAAGGCATTGTTGGGCGCCAAACTGCTCTTGGACAGTTGGGAGAAGTTGCTCTTGGAGGACATTCTGGTACCATTCTTTATTCATGGCTCTGTTTTTAGGCAAGACTGAGTGAGCCAATTCCCTTGGCTGAGAAGGAACCCCACACATGAATCGTTTCAGGATGCTTAACAGTTGGCATGAGACAAGACTGGTGGTAGCGCTCACCTCTTCTTCTCCTAATAAGCTGTTTTCCAGATGTCCCAAACAATCGAAAAGGGGATTCATCTGAGAAAATGACTTTACCCCAGGCGTCAGCAGTCCACTCCCTGTACCTTTTGCTGAATATCAGTCGGTCCCTGGGTTTTTTTCTGGAGAGAAGTGGCTTCTTTGCTGCCCTCCTTGAAACCAGGCCTTGCTCAAGCAGTCTCCGCCTCACAGTGCGTGCAGAAGCACTCACATCAGCCTGCTGCCATTGCTGAGCTAGCTCGGCACTGCTGGTAGTCCGATCCCACAGCTGAAACAGTTTTAAGATACGGTCCTGCCGTTTGCTGGTCCTTCTTGGGCGCCCTGGAGCCTTTTTGGCAACAATGGAAGCTCTCTCCTTGTAGTTCTTGATGATGCGATAGATTGTTGACTGAGGTGCAATCTTTGTAGCTGCGATTCTCTTCCCTGTTAGGCCATTTTTGTGCAGAGCAATGGTGGCTGCATGTGTTTCTTTAGAGATAACCATGGTTAACTGAAGAGAAACAATGATACCAAGCACCAGCCTCCTTTTAAAGTGTCCATTGGTGTCATTCTTACTTAATCATGACTGATTGATCGCCAGCTCTGTCCTCATCAACACCCACACCTGTGTTAATGGAACAATCACTAAAACAATGTTAGCTGCTCCTTTTAAGGCAGGAATGCAATGATGTTGAAATGTGTTTTGGGGATTAAAGTTCATTTTCTTAGCCAATATTGACTTTGCAAGTAATTACTGTTACGCTGATCACTCTTTATGACATTCTGGAGTATATGCAAATTGCCATTAGAAAAACTTAAGCAGTAGACTTTGTAAAAATTAAGATTTGTAGCATTCTCAAAACTTTTGGCCATGACTGTACATACATCTGGACTCGAGTAGTGATCGGGTGCGCAGTATGTGAAACTAGTAGGTTGGACACAAAATCCCTCCATTAATAAAGGAAACTGCAAAGTTGCTACTTTTTAGAGTTTGAAGTTTTATCCATTTAATAAGATTAGACAATCCCTTTAATATAGACTCCATTAAATAGAGTATCCTTCAGAAAAACAAAAAATGTGAGCTGAAGAAAAGCAACGTAATATTTGCAATAGAGCTGCACACACCAGCTCTCTTCTTCGAGAAACAGATTCTTAGCTACTCAAATCCCTGAGAGAAGCTGCTGGCACGACGGGGCTAAATTTAGCAAAGAGTTGGAAAGCAGAAATCTGGGTTTTTTTCCCATCTAGATACTATTAATCCGCATATTTTTGATATAGAAACTGCCACAATCTCAGAGCACCCCCGCTGCCAAAATAGAAAACATAAAGAGGGATCATTTACAAGAGAGAACCTCCAATATATGTGCCCTAAATGCAAAATGACAAACAAGTATAGGCTGGGGAGCCCACGTGTGGAGGGGTTCAGGACCTGTGCCCCCCTCCACACACGAGAGGTGACAGGTATGTTACAAAGCCAGCATCTATAGGTCTAACAGCAGCGGCCAGAGCAGAGCTTTCCCCCCCATTATTAATGTGTGGGTCACGATATCCATAAAGGTTCTAGCTATCAAAATATTAAGTTGATTAGCCAATCAATACCTCCCGAAGTAAAAATAAATAAATTAATAAAACATCTGTGCAAGTTCGGGATCGTCGTTATTGTATGGGTGCATGTGCCAGATGAGCTAAAAAGCAACAAAGTCTTGGGGTACGTGCCCACGATCATGACCTGCTGCTTCCTGGACGCGGTGGGTCCTGACCTGCGGGGCTGTTAGTCTCCTCTGCATGACAACGCATTAGACCGCAGCTGCCCGTACCCATGATCCGGGCTCGGGGCACTGAGGTCTCTCTTTTCGGTCTCTATTCTGTTCTCCCTATGGAGAACGCTTGCAACTCCGCAGCAAAAAATTTACATGCTTGCTGCTCAGAAAGTCGCACCGCAGGTCAGTGTTTGCTGTGGGCCGAGGATTTCTAGAAATCCCATCCACTGTGCTTGTACTGTTCAACACAGCGTTTTGGACGCAGCAAAAGACACACTGCATCCAAAACACTGCAAACACTGATCACGGACACACAGCCTAGCCATAGATTTATTGAAATATTCCAGACAACAAAAAGGCAACTTTTATAATTGTTCACTAATTGCAATGTTTCGGAGCAAAATACCCGCGAAGGTGGTGAGCGTGGTGTTCTGGGTAATGGACCTGACCACATGTAGAAGGCGGGTATGTTGCAATGTCTGCAGCCAATGTAGGTGGCACAAGCCACAGAGGCTGCAATGAAGTTGGGTAAAGTAATTTACAGCTTCTTTTATACATCTACAAGTCTTTGTATGGGCATGAGTACACTAAAGGCCGCTTTACACGCTACGATATCGGTACCGATATCGCTAGCGTGGGTACCCGCCCCATCTGTTGTGCGACACGGGCAAATCGCTGCCCGTGCTGCACAACATCGCCCGGACCAGTCACACGGACTTACCTGCCCGGCGACGTCGCAGTGACCAGCGAACCGCCTCCTTTCTAAGGGGGCAGTTCGTTCAGCGTCACAGCGACGTTACAGCTGCGTCACTGAACCGCCGCCCAATAGAAGCGGAGGGGCGGAGATGAGCGGGACGTAACATCCCGCCCACCTCCTTCCTTCCGCATAGTGGCCGGGAGGCAGGTAAGGAGAGCTTCCTCGTTCCTGCGGCGTCACACGGAGCGATGTGTGCTGCTGCAGGAACGAGGAACAATTTTGTTACTGGTGCAGTAACAATATTTGAGAATGGACCCCCATGTCACCGATCAGCGATTTTGCACGTTTTTGTGACTATGCAAAAATCGCTCATAGGTGTCACACGCAACAGCATCGCTAATGCGGCCGGATGTGCGTCACCAATTCCGTGACCCCAACGACTTCGCATTAGCGATGTTGTAGCGTGTAAAGCCCCCTTAAGGCTCCGATACATTAAGACTAGCATTTCTTACCCCAGTCTTAAGATGCATGGTGCCATATTCTCTAAAAGGCGCACTCCACTTAGTGAATTTGTTGCATCTACTCAGTGTCATGCGCCTCACCACAAATTTTTCTCCGATCAGGGACTGGAGTAACATTTCTGGCGTAAGAAATGCTGCCACTTTCTATCTGTTGGATGGGCAGGAGTAGTCAGCCGCGTCTCCTCAGCGGCACACATTTTGGTGGAGCTGCTATAAAAATGACAAAAGCTGTACTATTTTTGCACAACTCAGACTTGATCAAAAATATGACAACTATTGAAAGTGTTTTATAACAGTTCTATGGCATAAACACTTTGATGCATTAGCCGCAGAGTCGTTTTGCTGAGTTTTTGAAGCAGGAACAAGGTAAAACTTAACTGTTTGGAGAAGTTTTGCGTTTTCAGAGTTTCCGCTTCAAAAGCTCAGCAAAGACTTGGTGTGCGTACCCAAAGGGCTTGTGAACACAGAACCTTATAGATGCAGAGGACCTCCTGAATTGTGAAGAATCCGCAAGCAATGTTTTTCCTGAAGAGATATCTTTGTAGTCACTTAGTAAATTTGTGCGGCTGTCGTATTAGCTTTTTTTCACATTTTACATATAAAGTAGTAGCAGCTTCCAAGCAGAAACCACTTAAAGGGGTTATCCGGCTTCTTTTGACTTTTTTTCATTATTACACTATTGGGCTACATTGGGGCAGGTAAGTAGATAGAGACCACTTACCTGCCCCGCTGTCAGCCCCTCTCCCCCGGCTCAGAGCGGTCATGTGACCCCTCCTGCCGCGATTTTGCTGCTTCCGGCCTTTGCACGTCTACATGGGCAGGGCAAATCTGGGACAGCATGTCGCCTCCCTGCTGGGCTGTACAGTGTTTGGAGTAAACGCCCCCGTTCCCTGCCCCCTCCCACACATTCCCCCGCACCCCGTACTCCACCCACAACCTCCCACACACGCCGTAGTCTCCCTCCTCCGCCTCCTGTGCCCAGCTACGTGCGCCCTGAATTGCAGCAGAGTCAGTGTCCAGTTCAATAAGGCAAGGAACACTTGTTGTCCGATACACTGCCAGCGCTGTGTCCCCAGCGCTTTATTATGTTTACTGCCTGACGCCCTGGGAACTGTACCCCCCCCCCCCATTTCACCCCCCCCCGCTCTCCCCCCTGTCAGTGTTTGCCCCCCTCTGCAGTATAAGCTGCCTCTCATTCTCAGCCTGCAGTGCGTGCATCCACGGGGATGACGAGCGCTGCTTCACTGCCCGTGCAGTCTGTGTCCCGCTCCCTGCCAGCCCCGCAGCTGCCCGCACTGCAATGTCAGTGTCTGCCCGCAGTATCTGCAGCTTCTCACGCCGCGGGGCTGGCAGGGAGCGGGACACTGACGCTCTCCCGCTGTGACGCACAGATCGCTGTGTGTGACAGCGAGAGAGCGACGAAATGAAGCCAGCAGGAGCCGGCATCAGGCAGCTGCGGAAAGCTGTAACCAAGGTAAACATCGGGTAACCAAGGTGGTTACCCGATATTTACCTTAGTTACCAGCCTCCGCCGCTCTCGCTGCCAGCGCCGGCTCCTGCTCTGTGCACATGTAGCTGCAGTACACATCGGGTTAATTAACCCGATGTGTACTGTAGCTAGGAGAGCAGGGAGCCAGCGCCCAGTGTGCGCGGCTCCCTGCTCTCTGCACATGTAGCTGCAGGTTACATTAGATGACATAATTACCTGCAGTAACGATCTCCTGCCTCCTGACGTCACCGCGGTCACTGCCTTCTCTGCCCGTCTCGCGGGCGGCCCGAGACTGTCACTAGCAGTGACGTCACGGGCTCTCGCGATACTGCGTAGAACGCGGCGGGCATAGAAGTCAGTGACAGCGCTGACGTCAGGAGAGCAGGAGATCGTTACTGCAGGTAATGAACTCATCTAACCTCCTGACGGCAGCGCTCAGCATCCCCTGCAGTGACCTGGGCTGACCTATTGATGTTAGCTCAGGTCACTGCACGGCTCTCCCAGCCAATGGGGAACATTTTGTTCTTCATTGACTGGGAGTCTCATTGACTATGGTATGGATCGCCGTGCGACACCCTTATTGGATTACGCCGGACCCGGATTTGATTGTTCTTGTCAATAAATTGTTGAAAGAGGGAATGTGGGGAGTGTTTTTTCAAATAAAAATTTTTTGGTTGTCTATTTTTTATTTCTTACTGACTGGGTTGGTGATGTCGGGTACCTGATAGACGCCTGACCTCACCAACCCCAGGGCTTGATGCCAGGTGACATTACACATCTGGCATCAACCCCATATATTACCCCGTTTGCCAACGCACCAGGGCGCGGGATGAGCTGGGGCAAAGCGCCAGGATTGGCACGTCCAATGGATGCGCCACTTCTGGGGTAGCTGTAGCCTGCTATTTTTAGGCTGGGGAGTGTCCAATAACGGTGGACCTCCCTAGTCTGAGAATAACAGACCACAGCTGTCCGCTTTACCTTGGCTGGTGATCCAATTTGGGGGGGACCCCACGTTTTTTGTTTTTAATTATTTATTTAATTTTAAATAACAGCGTGGGGTGCCCTCTGTTTTGGATTACCAGCCAAGGTGAAGCTGCCAGCTGTGGTCTGCAGGCTGCAGCCGTCTGCTTTACCCTAGCTGGCTACAAAAGATAAGGGGGACCTCACGTCGTTTTTTTTTTTTTATTAATTCTTTATTTATTGGCTAAATACAAGGCTAAGCACCCCTTAGTGCCACATGAAAGGCACTAAAGGTGGCTTTACACACTGCAACATCGCAAACGACATCGCTGTAACGTCACCGGTTTTGTGACGTTACAGCGACCTCCCCAGCGACATTGCAGTGTGTGAAACACATCAGCGACCTGGCCTCTGCTGTGAAGTTGTGATCGCTAGAAATCGTTCAGGACCATTCTTTGTTCCTTTTGTTTCCCGCTGTGCAGCAAAGTCTCAGTGTGTAAAGGAGACTTTACAGCGACCACGCGGCTCTGTCTGTGTAGCGTCATGATTAGCGGTCACCTGTGAAGGATTCACCGGTGACCGCTAATCCCCCGAGTGACTGAAGTTTCCCCCCCTCTCTCATACTCAACGATCCCCGATCCCCGGCTCTGCACGGCGTTCACTCTGCTCCAGCGGCTTTTCCTTTTTTGAAAAAGCCGGCCGCTCATTAAACAATCTCGTATTCCCAGCTTTTCCCCGCCCACAGGCGCCTATGATTGGTTGCAGTGAGACACGCCCCCACGCTGAGTGACAGGTGTCTCACTGCACCCAATCACAGCAGCCGGTGGGCGTGTCTATACTGTGCAGTAAAATAAATAAATAATTAAAAAATCCGGCGTGAGGTCCCCCCTATTTTAATACCAGCCAGATAAAGCCATAAGGCTGAAGGCTGGTATTCTCAGGATGGGTAGCCCCACGTTATGGGGAGCCCCCCAGCCTAACAATATCAGCCAACAGCCGCCCAGAATTGCCGCATACATTAGATGCAACAGTTCTGGGACTGTACCCGGCTATTCCCGATTTGCCCTGTTGCATTGGCAAATCGGGGTAATAAGGACTTATTGGCAGCCCATAGCTGCCAATAAGTCCTAGATTAATCATGTCAGGCGTCTGATCGAGATACCTTCCATGATTAATCTGTAAATTACAGTTAAAAAACACACACACCCGAAAAATCCTTTATTAGAAATAAAAAACACTAACAAATTCCCTCATTACCAATTTATTACCCACAACAAAGCCCTCCTTGTCCGGCGTAATCCACGTTCCTCCAGCGTCGCATCCAGCTCTGCTGCATGCAGGTGACAGGAGCTGCATAATACACCGCCGCTACGGTCACCTCCACGCAGCTAATGAAGAGAGCCGTGTGATCGGCTGAGCTGTCACTGAGGTTACCTGGATGCAGCGGTGGCCGCGGGTAACCTCAGTGACAGTCCAGCTGATCGCGCTACTCAGCCGCCGCTCCTGTCAGCTCCACACAGCAAATGAGGTGAGTATCGCGATCAGCTGAGCTGTCACTGAGGTTACCCGCGGCCACCGCTGCATCCACCGTGTGTGTGTGTATGTCCGCTAAAGGAATCCGCTCTCATTTACAATAACGTTTTTTTGCACAGATGACCCATGTGACCCAGGGAACGTCGTAGACTACGGTTTCACATGAAAATTGAACCCTGCGCTTTACAGTCACTCTCCAAAAAACATGACTCCATTAAAGTGAATGGAGCCTGGAACTACAGTTTATTAATCTCACTATAGTATCAAAGGATAGGTAAGCACCCAGCTTCTTTGTATTTAGAAGCCAGGAGCTCATAACGCTGCACTCAGCACATACTGATGAGACAGCGCACAAGAGGAGAGTGCACGGGGGAGGGGGGAGACAGTTACCAGGGCGGTGGGCACCATACATCATAAAGAGCTGGGGACACCGTCAAGCAAACAAGGCTGACAGTGTCCCCAACAGCGAGTTGGCCTCAGTTTGTACAGGACCCTGGCACTTGCCCAAGTGCACCGGTGTGGTGACGCCATCTCTGCCCAACACTATGTGAACACACATATTTCTCCCCATTTATGTATAAAATTTGACAAATAATAATTTACTCACCTTTCCTCATTTCCCTGCTGCTCCATTTTCTGCAGCGTGTGTCCTGAAGCTCAGTACAGAGGGTGCGATATAGGGACATCATGTACACAGTGCTGACTCTCAGAGCTCACATAAACAGGGTGAAAGATGGAGCAGGGAGCTTATGATTCCTTCTTGTTTTCAACTGTATGTGCATCCAGAATGTTGATGCCATTGAAAGAGTGATGCTGTGAGGGACGGGTGGCTATTACCAGTGCGGAAATGAAAGCCACCTCACAGACCTGCATCATGCTAGTAGTGACATAGGCATGCTGTGATGTATGACAGCATGACCAAAATACCATGTAGCCCAAGGAAAAAATAGTGGTCGAGATTTTTCACAAAAATCTGCAGTAACTATATTTTATTGTAGATGATGATGATTATTATTATTATCACACTATATCTTGCTTGCTGCTACACAGTGTAGATATGTGAATCCTCACATCACATGCAGCAGACACAGTTGTCGACAGTCAGAATGAATGGTCATGTGACCACTCGTATGCAATCTGCATATTCCACATTCTGAGCCCAATGTGTCACTTCATAGAGGGATAAGCCTGGAGAATCTATGTGTGTGTGTGATATATATATATATATATATATATATATATACACACACACATAACTATATGACACAAACCACGCACACACACACACGTGTACCATACATACATGGCGTATATATCTACTATAGACTCACATTGGGTGCTATATATAGTCTGCCTTACACAGTATTCATTTATCTATAAGGGGTGAGGAACATGTAACAACTCTTTCTGTTACCATTGTTGATGGGATGTGAGCTGATTGCTGTCACAGATGAGAGAAGCTGGATCTCTGCTCTGTCACATGCTGAGAGGTCAGGTGCTGGGCAGAATACTGACAGCCATTGAATGTGCAGAGGGAGGGCAGGGGGCGTTCCTGTACACTGAGGCCGGGCAGGGGGCGTTCCTGTACACTGAGGCCGGGCAGGGGGCGTTCCTGTACACTGAGGCCGGGCAGGGGGCGTTCCTGTACACTGAGGCCGGGCAGGGGGCGTTCCTGTACACTGAGGCCGGGCAGGGGGCGTTCCTGTACACTGAGGCCGGGCAGGGGGCGTTCCTGTACACTGAGGCCGGGCAGGGGGCGTTCCTGTACACTGAGGCCGGGCAGGGGGCGTTCCTGTACACTGAGGCCGGGCAGGGGGCGTTCCTGTACACTGAGGCCAGGCAGGGGGCGTTCCTGTACACTGAGGCCGGGCAGGGGGCGTTCCTGTACACTGAGGCCGGGCAGGGGGCGTTCCTGTACACTGAGGCCGGGCAGGGGGCGTTCCTGTACACTGAGGCCAGGCAGGGGGCGTTCCTGTACACTGAGGCCGGGCAGGGGGCGTTCCTGTACACTGAGGCCAGGCAGGGGGCGTTCCTGTACACTGAGGCCGGGCAGGGGGCGTTCCTGTACACTGAGGCCGGGCAGGGGGCGTTCCTGTACACTGAGGCCGGGCAGGGGGCGTTCCTGTACACTGAGGCCGGGCAGGGGGCGTTCCTGTACACTGAGGCCGGGCAGGGGGCGTTCCTGTACACTGAGGCCGGGCAGGGGGCGTTCCTGTACACTGAGGCCGGGCAGGGGGCGTTCCTGTACACTGAGGCCGGGCAGGGGGCGTTCCTGTACACTGAGGCTGGGCGGTGACAGCTCTGACTGAGGTTTGGCAACCAAGAATACAGGAAATTGTCATGTTTGTTGGAGCTAAATGTAAACAAGAGCTGCAGGGAATAAAGTGTGAATTCAAGAGAAACAAAAGTTAGAAAACAGAAAATAACAAGAAGTTTTAAAATATGCACAGAAAGTGATTTGGATTTAGATGAGAATTATTCTTAACATTTAATAGCTTTTTCCGGTGGGTTCCAGGCTGACCACCTAAAAAAATGAATCTGCAGAAACAAAGGTTCCAGGCGGCACACAATCCAAGGTGCACGCGTCCAAGGAAGGCATCCACAGGATAACTTGAACAAAGGACCGGCACTCCAAAGCTTCTGGAATTTTTTACACTTTAATCCACATCATAAGTATACAGGCGTTAAGAAAATTATTCTTCAAAATTTCATAAACATTTCTATCCGATAATTGTGACAAAATTTCTTCCACATAAGCTGTTTTATCCATCACCACCAAACTACCACCTTTACCTGCCGGTTTAATTATTAGGGACATCTCCTCTTTCCTTTTTTTTCTTCCTTATTAAGGTTATTATGATGACACAAAAGCTCCACATTTAAATTTTTTAACCATTGCATCTACATCTCTCTGAACTAAATTCACATAGGTTTCAATTGGATAAAATGACTTTAAAGGGTTCATATACGCCTGTATAATTATGATGTGGAAAAATTCCAGAAGATTTGGAGTGACGGTCGTTTGTTCAAGTTACCTAAAAAAATGAGAAATTAAAAGATCTGGATAAGATGTCAGAATGGGCAGATACTTGGCAAATGAGATTTAATGTTGATAAATGTGAAGTAATGCACCTAGGACGGAGTAATCCTATAGCTGCATATACATTAAATGGAAGTAAACTCGGGACTACAGAACAGGAGAAGGACTTGGGTATTCTCATTACAAATAAGCTGAGCAGCAGCACTCAATGTCAAGCAGCAGCTGCTAAAGCAAACAAGATTTTAGGGGGTATAAAAAGAGAGATTAGATCCCGGGATCCCAACATATTGTTACCCTTCTATAGATCACTTGTAAGGCCACATCTGGAATATGGGATCCAGTTTTGGGCTCCACATTTTAAAAAGGACATTCAGAAGTTAGAGGCAGTTCAAAGGCAGGCAACTAGACTATTACAAGGAATGGAAGGCCTCCCATATGATGACAGGTGGGAAAAGGTAGATCTGTTTAGCTTAGAAAAAAGACGTCTCAGAGGAGATCTCATTTATATGTATAAATACATGTGTGGTCAATATAAAGGACTGGCACATGACTTATTTCTTCCAAAGACAATACTAAGGACCAGGGGGCACTCACTGCGTCCCTCATTGTTTTTACAAGACTCTTGTTGACTCAATGTAATTGTGTTGGCCACTGAAAGCCAGACGTATTGTTCTCCAGACATTTCCAGTAACCATTGTATTGTAGTTGTGTATTGATAATGTAATTACCTTAGTAGCCATTGTCTAGTCGGCGACTTGCCGACTCCATGTAGATATACTGAGTCTTTTTATGCACATCATTTAAATGAACATTATCCATGCAGCTTGAAATTCATCCAATGGGAGAAGCAATCTTGTCCAACTAATCGATGAGGACGCAGTGTATCCTAAGGGAAGGTTATGGCTATAAAAGGGACTTCTTTAAGCCACCAGGGTTGATGAAGGTTGATGGATGCTGATGGATCCAGTCTAAGCTCTCAGGAGCTGACTAGAGGATCAGGATATCTTATGGCTTCAATCTAGGGGCTCCGGTTCCGGTTGGAGACCATATCAACAGCCTAGGGATTTCGACTCTGGCTGCCAGGATTTTAACATCAAACCAGGACTACCTAAGGAGGACACTCAGGTTGGGACAGTTCAGTCACCTGTTACAGACTTTGCAGACCTCAGACAGCTTGGAACCTGTGAGGCATGGACATTCTAAATCCCTGGTGAGCCAGCGGAAGGGTGAGACTCTGTTGCCCGTTACATTTGTGTGTTTTGCTAGTTATGTGTTATGTGCCGTTAATTGTTTGGGGATCCAATAAAGTCTAATTATTGTTGTTCCCTCATCCTGTGTTGTCTGAGTAGTGTTACGCCCACGGTTAAGGAGGCCGGCGTTCAGTTGGGATGAGCCCTGAGCCACGCTGTCTTTCTAAAGGCGACGGGTTTTAGTGGACGAGAGCACCCACTGATGCCCGTGTCTCCACACCCTGTTCCTAGGGAAAGGGAAAATGGTGACTCCTGACCGAACCTACTGCTGGTCCCGGGGGTCCGTCGCCACCCTAAAAGGTTCCACACCATGTGCCAAACTGGATACCTGACCCTAGGTTTCCCTAGTGCTGGGCCCTAAATAAAGAACGGATGGGATGAGCTCTTCGTCAACCCCAATAAACACTATAGTCACATGGAGGACACGGGGAAAATACATGAACTTTTTAGCTACAGATGACACATAAAAGTTAAGCAAAGTTTTCAGCAATGATACCACAGAGGAGTACAAGCCACCTGCTTGCAACAAAGGCTTGAATGAACTAAAAATATCACCAGCACCAGTCCAAGGGAGGAAAAGGTGTATAAGTGCCAAGATAAGGCTGATGATCAGCAGCTGGGTAGAAGTCGAGCTCCTGCTGGGGGAAGAGATGAATCCAGGAGGAAAGCTACCTATACCAATGAATACTGACGGTAGGAAAAATGGAAAGTCAGGGAGCATTCTGCACAGCCAAACGTTGTGATCTTCAATGGCCAGAACCCACCTGTCACCCGTGACAGTTTTGGTCCTGAGGCAGACATACTATTTTTTTAATTTTACATGGGTCACTTTGTCAGATTTATTTAGCTTAAGCCTTTACTCTTACCAAAGATTCAGAGTTTGTTTTTTTGCTTTTTTTTATGAGAAATTGTACTTAATGTTGCTGTTTTTAACTAAAATTGGCCTGTATCAAAGAAAAATGAGAAGAAAATTTGCAGTTTTCAAAATGTGAATCTCTTTGTTTGTAAGCTGAAGATACCCCACCAATAGTTAAAGGGGTTATACGGCTTATTTTACTGGGCTACATTGGGACAGGTAGGTAGATAGCAACTACTTACCCACCCTGCTGTCAGACTCTCTCCCCCGGCCCAGAGTGGTCATGTGAACGCTCCTGCCGGGATTTTGATGCTTCCTGTGACGTCACAACAGCAGGGGAAGGACCTTGTTCATGTGCATCACAGCCAGCGTCATGTTGCCGCCCTGCTGCCTACCAAGTACAGTGCAATGCAGCCCCCACCTCCTTTCCACATTTTGTACTCTACTCCGCCCCCTGTGCGCCGCTATCTTTGCCCTGCATGTGCAGGGCCCTGGACAAACATAAGGGCCCACTCGCTGTTAGGACCGCATTATTTGCCCCACGGTATCCTCAGCTCTTTATGATGTACGGGGCCTGGGTAACTGTCTCCCCTTCCCCCGTGTGCAGTCTCTGCACTATATGATGAACGCAGCGTCGGGCGCGCTTGGCGTTTGAATACTGGTCGGGAGCAGAGCCCAGTGATGTCACGTGACACCGCGGTAAGCAGCATTGAGCTCTGCATCGCTCAGCTGTAAGGACAGCATGGGGTGAGAGAAGAGAGAGTGCACGGGTGAGAGACAGAGTGGGGGCTGCTGGGGCAGAGAAGAGCATAGAGGGAGAGAAGAGAGTGAACGGGTTATAGACAGATCGCGGGAGCTGCTGGGGGGCAGAGGAGAGAGCAAAGGGGGGAGAGAAGAGAACACAGGGGTGAGAAAACGCAGGGGTGAGAGCAGGGGGGGCTGCTGGAGGGCAAAGGAGAGAGCCAAGGGGCAAGAGAAGAGAGAGTGCACGGGTGAGAGACAGAACGGGGGGGCTGCACAGAACGGAGGGGCTGCTGAGGGGGCAGAAGAGAGAGCGTAGGGTGAGAGAAGAAAGTGCAAGAGTGAGAGACAGAGCGGGTGGATTCTATGTGTGAGTATATACATATATAGCATACACACGGTGTATATATCTACTATAAACTCTCATTAGGTGCTAGACACAATGGGTGTGCAGAGGGCAGGGTTGGATATGGAGGCTGGGCGGTGGCAGCTGTGACTGAAGTTCGGCAGTCAAACATGTCAAGTTTGCTTGAGCTGCAGGTAAATAAAGTGTCTGCAGAGAATAAAGTGAAGATTCAAGAGGAACAAAAGTTAGAAACAAAAATAAATAAATAAATAAATGTAGGGATGTTTTAAATGACAATACAGAACAGATTAGCTGAAAAAAAAAAATATATATATATATATATATATATATATATATATATATATATATATATATATATATATATATATATATATATATTTTGTGGCTGGACAACTTCTACTATTTCAAGTGTTTATTTCTGTTAATGTTGATGATTATGGCTTACAGCCAATGAAAACTCATAAGTCATTATCTCAGAAAATGAATTACCACAAAACACCTGCAAAGGCTACCCAAGTGTTTAAAATGGTCCCTTAGTCTGGTTCAGTAGGCTACACAATCATGGGGATGACTTGACAGATGTCCAGAAGGCAGTCATGGACACACACCACAAGGAGGGTAAGGCTAGGTTCACACTTCCGTTAAATTGTATCAGTCACAATCCGCTGCTCTGGTAAACAACGGAATCCGTTTAGCGGATTCCATTGTTCCCATAGACTTGTATGAGCGGCGGATATTTACCCTGGTTACGGTGCAAGGAGCCAGCGCTAAGCGGTGTACGCCCGTAACCAGGGTAAATATCAGGTAACCACGGTAAATATCGGGTAACCAAGATAAACATCGGGTGCTTTGCTTTACCCGATATTTAGTCTGGTTACGTGTGCAGGGAGCCGACACTTCCCCGCTCAGCCCCGCCCCCTCCCGCACATGTACACACACACACCTGTCCCCAGCCCTGCAGACCGCAGCACTGCCACTGACATCCTCAGCGCCTGGCTCCGCCCCCCACTTGGCTCCACCCCCTCCAGCACTCCGCATGTGTACACACACACTCACCTGTCCCAAGCCATGCAGACCGCAGCACTGCCAATGACATCCTGAGCGTCTGGCGCCGCTCAACTGCTCCCCCCACTCGGCTCCGCCCCCTCCCGCACTCCGCATGTGTACATTCACACTCACTCACACACTCACTTGTCCCCAGCCATGCAGACCGCAGCACTGCCACTGACATCCTCAGCGCCTGGCTCCGCCCCCCCCACACGGCTCCACCCCCTCCCGCACTCCGCATGTGTACACTGACTCACACACTCACCTGTCCCCAGCCATGCAGACCGCAGCACTGCCACTGACAGCCTCAGCGCCTGGCTCCGCCCCCTCCCGCACACAACGGAGTCCGACAATGAAATTCTTTTCATTGTCATCCGTTGTACAACGCATCAGTAACATGCGTCAAGCGACGCATGTGACTGATACAAAAAAACGGAAGTGTGAACTTAGCCTAAGCCACAAAAGGTCTTTGCTAAAGAAGCTGGCTGTTCACAGAGTGCTGTATCCAAGCATATTAATGGAAAGTTGAGTGGAAGGAAAAAAAGTGTGGTAGATAAAAGGTGCACAAGCAACCGGGATAACCGCAGCCTTGTTAGGATTGTTAAGAAAACCACTCAAAAATTTGGGGGAGATTCACAAGGAGTGGACTGCTGCTGGAGTCAGCGCTTCAAGAGCCACCACACACAAACGTATCCAGGACATGGGATACAGCTGTCGCATTCCTTGTGTCAGGCCACTCTTGACCAATAGACAACGCCAGAAGCGTCTTACCTGAGCCAAGGAGAAGAAGAACTGGACTGTTGCTCAGTGGACCAAGGTGTTGTTTCCAGATGAAAGTAAATTTTGCATTTCATTTGGAATTCGCGGTCCCAGAGTCTGGAGGAAGAGTGGAGAGGAAACAATCCAAGCTGCTTGAGGTCTACTGTGACATTTTCACAATCAGTGATGGTTTGGGAGCCATGTCACCTGCTGGAGTAGATCCACTGTATTTTATCAAAACCAAAGTCAGCGCAGCAGTCTACCAGGAAATTTTAGAGCACTTCATGCTTCCCTCTGCCAACAAGCTTTTTGGAGATGGAAATTTCATTTTCCAGCAGGAATTGGCACCTGTCCACACTGTCAAAAGTACCAATACCTGGTTTAATAACCACAGTATCACTGTGCTTGATTGGCAGCAAACTCACCTGACCTAAACCCGATAGAAAATCTATGGGGTATTGTCAAGAGGAAGATGAGAGACACCAGACCCAACAATGCAGACGAGCTGAAGGCTGCTATCAAAGCAACCTGGGCTTCCATAACACCTCAGCAGTGCCACAGGCTGATCGCCTCCATGCCACGCCGCATTGATGCAGTAATTCATGCAAAAGGAGCCCTGACAAAGTATTGAAGCATTTACTGTACAGACTTTCAGTAGACGCCAACATTTCTGAGTTTAAAATCCTTTTTTCAGTTGGTCTTATGTATTAATTTAATTTTCTGAGATGACTTTTGGGTTTTCATTGGATGTAAGCCATAATCATCAACAATAATAGAAATAAACACTTCAAATAGATCACTCTGTGTGTATTGACTATATAATATATGGGTTTCCATTTTTGCATTGAATTACTGAAATAATTAACTGTTTGATGATATTCTAATTTATTGGAGATGCACCTGTATATATTGGTGACAGTGAATGTGTACCTAGTCACGGAGGACCAGCAGTGATAACGTACATGTCACCATGATGCTCTTAGGACCAAGCCGAAATACAAGTTTATTCTATATCTTCATAAAAAAAAAAAGAAATAAAACATTAATATCAAATAAATGTCACATTGGAGGTTTAGGAACAGGTCCAACAGGCTTCATATTCTTGGAGAACTTCCTCTTTATGAAACATTTGTCTACATTGATGTCACAATTTTCATATTTCAACCGGACTTTAGATTAAAATGATAGATTTGTTGCAATTTTTTTTAGAAAACCTAAAAAGTTGGTCACTTCATATTTATGAAAAAAAAAAAAAAAAAAGGGGGAGAAAAAAAACAAAAACACTTTAGCAGTGTTCCCCTAATAAATGCTAAAATGTAAGGGATTTGTGCATTTCCAGAGCAGAATTTTCTACTTTATTTGCATTCTGTGAATTTTCAGTTATCAACCTTCTATCACAAAATCAAAATGTCTGTCCATCGAGCTGATCAGAAGTCATGACGCACAATCCCTGAATCTCCTTTCTTAACATAAAGACAGAAATACTCTGTCACTTATACAGATTTGATTAACACATTTAATTTTAGCCGTGTAAGTTGCTATGTGTTGCTAGGAATGCACGCTTCATGAGAACCGTGCAGTCCGCACAGGCCGTCCATCACCCCACAAATGAGCAAACTGCTTGTTCGTTAGGCATAATGGTCTGTTGTTTTTTTCTTTGTTTTTTTTTTTTGTTTGCATACAAGAGGACTGTCCTCAGCAGCTCATTGATCAGTGTAAACAGGATCGGTGCTGACTGCAATCTATTTCTAATTGTTCTGGTCTTCATGTGTAAACAGACTATTGAGCAAAGCCAAACATGTTGTTGGTTGGCAACGGCATGATCATGCAATGTAAATGGATCTTAAATGGGTTTTCCACTACTCTGACAACCCCTTCTCAATCCCTAGGTTTCCACCCAGCAAAATCATAACGCCTATACTCTCCGATGTTGGCGCCATTCCAGTATAGGTCAGTAGTCAGTACTGGCTTTCCCAGGGATTGCGTGACCTTGTTATATCAAGCGATCCCTGCGACCCATCAGTGTGGGCTTGATTCTCCCCGACTCCTTCAGATGTAACGGACATCCGGAGGAAATGAGATCTGTGACTGCACTCTCATGTCTTCTGGATGTCTGAATGAGGGGGAGAGATAAGCGGTGGCTCCACGCAATACCCAGGAGAGCCAGTGCTGATACCATAGAGGAGTACAAGTGTTGTTATTAACCTCATAACGACGGCCGTACGACTTAAAGCGGCAAAACAGGGTACGTATTCTCTTCCGCCGCTTTAAAGCGGCGGCCCGAAAAAACCCTGTAGCGCCCCCCAGCGACCGAAAATCTCGGGGGTTTCAGCTACCGGGGGTAGCGGAGACCTCCCAGATTATGAATCGGGGTGTTTTTTTTTGGACCCCGATAATGTGATGGCCGGTATACACCGTATACCGACGGTCACATAAAAAAAAAAAAAAGAAAAACTGATTTCTTTTTCATCTGACATGATCAAACATGTCAGATGAGAAAGAAATCTAAACCCCTAGTGCCCCCAAGGCCCCCGGTACCGGAGAGTCCCCCACCCCACCCCTACGGAACATCAAAATGGCGCCAAAGCGCACAGAAAACTGCCGCCGGCTCTGCATTCATTTCCCTCCGATCTGAAATGATCAAACATTTCAGATCGGAGGGAAATGTCCTCCCCCTGACCCCTCCTCCGGTCCACCAGAGCCCTCTGGTCCCCGGAGCCCCTCCGGTTCTCCAGAGCCGCCCCCCCTCCGGAGCGTGCAAGATGGCGGCGCGCAGCGCACAGTAGCGCGCGGCCGCATTCATCCTGCTCTTTCTGCCGCATGTGACACGTCACATGCGACAGAAAGTTGTCCCCAGGTCCCGCTAGGTCTCCCGCCGTCCCCCCGCGTCCTCCCCTGGTCTTACGTTACCTGGCTGGTGCTCCGTCCCCGCGATCACGCCGCCTGCCTCTTGAAAGCTGGCGGCGCATGCGCAGACATCGGCTGTCAGCTGGATCCCTGCAAGCAGGGACGCTGACGTCGCTGCTGCACAGGCTGCTGCACTGTGGACCGGGGGGAGAGTGAGTGCAGTAATCTGCAGCCACACTCCTCACATGGAGAGACTACTGTTCTAGAAAATGGGGGGTACGTTCTGTGAGCATGCCCCTCATTCTGGAATGAGGTTACTGCAGGTCACTCTGCCCTAGGTTGGACTGGGGCAGTGTGTGTGCAGTATTCTCAGATTACTGCACCCACACTGCTCATGGAGAGCTTGCTCTTCCAGAAAATGGGGGATACGTTCCCTGAACGTGCCCCCCATATTCTAGAAGGTCCAGAGTCGGCGCGGGACCTCCAAAATGGATTACAGCGACCGGAATTTGTTTATTTTCAATAAATTGGTGAAAGAGGAATGCTTCGGGGAGTGTTTTTTCAAATAATTTTTTTTTTGTCTTTATTTTTTTCTATTACTGACTGGGTTAGTAATGTCGGGTATCTGTTCAGATGCCGTGACATCACTAACCCCAGGGTTGATGCCAGGTGACATTACAGCTGGTATCAACCCCATATATTACCCTGTCTGCCACTGCACCAGGGCGCGGGATGAGCTGGGGCGAAGCGCCAGGATTGGCGCATCTAATGGATGCGCCACTTCTGGGGCGGCTGCGGCCTGCTATTTTTAGGCTGGGAAGAGTCCAATAACCATGGCTCTTCCCACCCTGAGAATACCAGACCCCAGCTGTCCGCTTCACCTTGGCTGGTGATCTAATTTGGGGGGGACCCCACGTTTGTTTTGGGGTTTTTTTAAAAAAAAAAAACGCCTGGGGAGCCCTCCAAATTGATCACCAGCCAAGGTGAAGCTGTCAGCTGTGGTTTGCAGGCTACAGCTGTCTGCTTTACCCTAGCTGGCTATCAAAAATAGGGGGGACCCCACGTCGTTTATTTTAATTATTAATTTTTAGGGGGGCTAAATACAAGGCTAGGCACCCTTTAGTGCCACATGAAAGGCACTAAAGTGCGCCAGCTTAGAATATGCAGGGGGTGGGACATTATATATGTTTGACATTTATCCATTCATCCATTGTAGCATTTTTGGCTGTGCGCCCACAATCGGGATTTGCAGCGTTTTGGGCGCAGAGTGTTTTCCCTGCGTCCATAGCGCTGCGTTGTGCAGTAGAAGCACAGTGGAAGGATTTTTAGAAATCCCGTGCCCACTGTGCTTCTTTTCTCCGCAGCATAAACTGACCTGTGGTGCAGCTTCCCGAGCCTCAGCATGTCAATTTATGCTGCGGAGACAAGAGAGTGTTCTCTGCAGGTAGCATAGAGCTCCACAGCGGCCTGAACCCAAATCGTGGGCATGGGCAGCTGCGTTCTCCCGTGGACAACACTCACATCTCTGCAGGAAGGCTGACACTGTATACTAGACGCCGTGTCGCTGGATCATGGCCACATAGCCTAAAAGTGAGACATTTGTTGCTACAGCAACATTTTTGTGAAGTACCTGTGGATTCAAAATGCTTACTATACTCCTGAAAAAAAAAAACAAGTTTCCAAAATGGGGTCACTTGTGGGGGGTTTCTGCTGTATAGGTACCCAAGGGGCCCTGCAAATGTGACATTGTGCCCGCAATTTATCTCAACTTTTCCAGAATTCAAATGGTGCTCCTTCCATTCCAAGCCCTCCCATTTATCCAAACAGAGGTTTTTGGCCACATGTGGGGTATCCCTGTGCTCATAAGACATTGGATAACCTGTTGGGTCCACGGTTTGTTGTTGTCTCTTGAAAAAGTAAGAAATTTGATGCTGAAGCAACATTTTTGTGAAAAAAATGAAAATTTTCAATATGGCAACCTAAGCTTATCAAATTCTGTGAAGTACTCGTGGATTCAAGTACTGCTCACTATACACCTAGATAAAAGCCTTGAGGTGTCTTGTTTCCAGAATGGAGTCACTTGTGGGGAACCGCCACTGTTTAGACACCTCAGGGGCTCTCCAAATGCAACATGGCGTCCGCTATTGATTCCAGCCAATTTTGCAGTCAAATGGCACACCTTCCCTTCCGAGCCCTGGCATGCGCCCAAACAGTTGATTTCCACCACATATAAGGTATCGCCAAACTCAGGAGAAATTGCACAATAAATGTTATGCTGAATTTTTTCCTTTTACTCTTGTGAAAAAAAAAAGCTACCTGGTTGAAATAACAATTTTGTGGTAAAAGTTTATTTTTTTATTTTCACAGCTCAACATTCTAAACTTCTGTGAAGCACCTGAGGGTTCAGGGTACTCACCAAACATCTAGATAAATTCCTTCAGGGGTCTATTTTCCAAAATGGGGCCACATGTTGGGGAGCTTCACTGTATAGACACCTCAGGGGCTCTCCAAATGCAACATGGCGTCCACTATTGATTCCAGCCAATTTTGCAGTCAAATGGCACTCCTTCCCTTCCGAGCCCTGCCATGCGCCCAAACAGTTGATTTCCACCACATATAAGGTATTGCCAAACTCAGGAGAAATTGCACAATAAATGCTGAATTTTTTCCTTTTACTCTTGTGAAAAAAAAAAGCTACCTGGTTGAAATAACAATTTTGTGGTAAAAGTTTATTTTTTTATTTTCACAGCTCAACATTCTAAACTTCTGTGAAGCACCTGAGGGTTCAGGGTACTCACCAAACATCTAGATAAATTCCTTCAGGGGTCTATTTTCCAAAATGGGGCCACATGTTGGGGAGCTTCACTGTATAGGCACCTCAGGGGCTCTCCAAATGCAACATGGCGTCCACTATTGATTCCAGCCAATTTTGCAGTCAAATGGCACTCCTTCCCTTCCGAGCCCTGCCATGCGCCCAAACAGTTGATTTCCACCACATATAAGGTATTGCCAAACTCAGGAGAAATTGCACAATAAATGCTGAATTTTTTCCTTTTACTCTTGTGAAAAAAAAAGCTACCTGGTTGAAATAACAATTTTGTGGTAAAATTTTATTTTTTTTTTTCATGGCTCAATGTTATAAAATTCTGTGAAGCACCTGGGGGTTCAGGGTACTCACCAAAGTTCTAGATAAATTCCTTGAGGGGCCTAGTTTCCAAAATGGGGTCACTTGTGCGGGGTTTCTGCTGTTTAGGTACCTTAGGGGTCCTCCAAATGTGACATGGTGCCCGCAATCTTTTTCAGCCAAATTTCCTTTCCAAAATTCAAATATTGTTCCTTCCGTTCCAAGCCCTCCCATTTGTCCAAACAAAGGTTTCAGACCACATGTGAGGTATCACCGCGCTCATAAAGTGGGTAACAAACATTGAGGTCAAATTTTTAGAATTACCTCTTGAAAAAGTGAGAAAATTGATGCTAAAGCAACATTTTTGATAAAATTATTAAAATTTTCAATATGACAACGTAACGTTAACAAAATCTGTGAAGTACCTGTGGATCCAAAATGCTCAATATACCCCTAGATAGAAGCCTTGAGGGGTCTAGTTTCTAAAATGGCATCACTTGTGAGGGATTTCTTCTGTTTAGGTACCTTAGCGGACCTGTAAATGCAACATGGTGCCCGCAATCTATTTCAGCCAAATTTGCTTTCCAAAATTCAAATATTGCTCCTTCTGTTCCAGGTCCTCCCATTTGTCCAAACAGAGGTTTCTGACCACATGTGGGGTATCGGTGCGTTCATAAGAAAGTGGGGAACAAGTTTTGGGGTCCATTGTGTTGTGTTATTTCTTCTAAAAGTGAATAAATTTGGGTTAGAGCAACATTTTTAGGTAAAATTTAATTTTTGCTTTTTTTCATTCCACATTGCTTTTGTTCATGTGAAGCACCTGAAGGGTTAAATAAACTTCTTGAATGTGGTTTTGAGTACTTTGGGGGGGTGCAGTTTTTAGAATGGGGTCACTTTTGGGTATTTTCTGTCACCTAGGCCCCTCAAAGTCACTTCAAATATGATGTGGTCCCTAAAAAAATGATTTTGTAAATTTTGATGTAAAAATGAGAAATCGCTGATAAACTTTGAACTCTTCTAACTTCCTAACAAAAAAAAAAATTTTTCCAAAATTATGCTGATGTAAAGTAGACAAGTGGGAAATGTTATTTATTAACTATTTTGTGTCACAGAAATCTCTGGTTTAACGGTATAAAAATTCAAAAAGTTGAAAATTGCTAAATTTTCTAAATTTTTGCAAAATTCAATTTTTTTCATAAATAAACGCAAAAAATATTGTCCTAAATTTGGTACTAACATGAAGTCCAATATGTGACGAAAAAACAATCTCAGAATCACCGGGATCCGTTGAAGCGTTCCAGAGTTATAACCTCATGAAGTGACACTGGTCAGAATTGCAAAATTTGGTCTGGTCATTAAGGTGAAAATGAGCTCCGTCACTAAAGGGTTAAAGGGAATAGGTCACCAGGTTTTTGCTCCCCCGTCTGAGAGCAGCATAATGTAGAGACAGATATCCGGATTCCAGCTATGTGTCACTTACTGAGGTGTTTGCTTTCATTTTGATAAAATCAAAATTTTGGCTACAGCAGATCTAGTAGTCATACTGAGCTCATGAATATGCTGGGCTACCTGGCCACACACCAAGTAGTCCTATAATGATAATGGGTCTCCCCAGCCAGAGAATCAGAGAATACTAGCCCCCAACTGTTGGGCATTTAAATTGGGGGGTGGGGGGGTGGGGGGGGGGGGAAGACCGCACGCTGGGGTTTGTTTTGTTTTTTTTTAAATTATTTAAAATAATTTTTAGTATGCAGTTCCTCTTATTTTGATACAAAGCCAAGATAAGCGCACGGCTGGGGGCTGCAGTCTGTAGCCATATATGCTTTATCTGTGCCGGGTATCATAATATGGGAGAACCCTACGCCAATTTTATATACTTATTTAAGTGTACGATAGACCCACAGATTGGGTCTGTGATTGGTTGCAGTTAAACTCTTTCACACAGGCTGGGGTCGCGTCTGACTGCAACCAATGACATTAGCCGGTGGGTGGAGAAAGCAGTGAATATGCATGAGGCAAATGAGGGGCCCTGGAAGAAGAAGGAGGGGCTGCGGAAGCATACAGCCGCACCAGTGACTCGGTAAGTAGAGAGTGCCTGCTCCAATCCCCCTATCCTTTCCACCACCATTTTTAACTGACGGATATTGGTCCCCATAGAATTATATGGCGTCCGGCCATATACCCTGGATCAATTCCGGGCCGGAACCACGCTTTTTTTTTTATTAACCAGTTAAACCCACCAATTCAGGGTATCTGCGAGTTCACCCTTCCGTAGGGTGAAAACCCCAAGATAAAACCGCTGAAAAGAATGGACATGTTCATTCACGCAGCAAAAACCAAAGCAGTTCACAAAACTATCAGGAAAACACGACAGGTGTTTATGTGTGTGCACGAGATTTCTGTAATCTCATAGGCTTTGCTGGGGCTGT
Organism: Anomaloglossus baeobatrachus; assembly: GCF_048569485.1. Lineage (NCBI taxonomy): Eukaryota > Metazoa > Chordata > Amphibia > Anura > Aromobatidae > Anomaloglossus > Anomaloglossus baeobatrachus. The sequence goes on from NC_134354.1 coordinate 660,901,623, forward strand.
GAAGGCCGAGTTTTATTAGCATGGATTTGCATAAAACCAAGCCAAAAACCATGATAAAAACGGTGCAAAAAAAAAAACGCCCTGTGTGAACTTAGCCTAACACTTTTTTTTTTATATAGACAGAGCTGTGTGACTGCTAATGTTTCACATGAAAGTTGAAGAACGTCAGCTCCCAGTCACTTCTGCTGTAACCATACATTACATCACTGGGCAGAAGAGGTTAAACCAGTATAACAGCATCTCAGGAAAACGCAGACTGGGAGAAAAGTAAACCTGGGCAACCATGTCGCCGTGTGCCCACTACATGGAAAACCTACGTAAGCATATATACAGGGGGACAGACATGTCCTTACGTCTCCACCAACCTGATGGAGGACAAAAAAAAATATATATTTTTTCCTAATGTACAGGAAAGATCTGCAGATGGAGATTTTCTATTCAGTGGGACACAATGCCCTATAGGCACAGCATCATTGGATTAACAATTCTGTGCACATGGCCTGTCTAAACAGGGCATTATATGCCTGCAGATAACTTCCGTGTTGTCCTTCGGTCGCCTTTTAATGTGCGCGGTCGACCTCTGTAAAAGGGTCCAAGAGGTGAATTTTTATTTTTATTCTTTTATTTATTGACTCATAATTCAAGAGAATTCAGTGACATACATCAAACGTACACGTCACTAAATCCTATACATCCAACAGAAGGCATGACAGCGGGGTGCACCATGTGAATGAGCTGCAAGGGACCTCGTTATCACATACAGTGGAACCTTGCTTAACGAGAACAATCCGTTACTCGTTAGGCAAAGCAAGATTTCCCATAGGAAATCATTGCAATGCAAGCGATTAGTTCCACAATGTGTTAAATGTCCCATCCTGGTCCCCTATTCTGTCATTGGACACACGTACACACACACACACACACACACGCACATATTACATGCTCACCTTATCTTCCGTTCCATCACCGGTCTCCTGGGACTTGCTGTTCTCTGGTACGGGGCCGAGCTGTGTATCGCGTTACCATAACGACGAGGGAGGAACTTCCACGGCCAGAGCGCTGACGTCAAAGGCAGAGCCGCTTGCCTCTGATTGGCCAGCGCGTTGCCTTTCAGTAGCGGCGACAGGAAGTTCCTCCCTCGTCGCTATGGATGTCGATACACAGCGTGGACTGGAGGGCAGCAGCGAACTACAGCACCCAGGAGGCCGGCGATGAAACGGAAGGTACACTATATTATGTTATATTATATGCTCACCTTACCTTCCGTTCCATTGCCGGCCTCCTGGGTCTTTTAGTTCGCCGCGAGGATGTCGCGATGTACCCGGGAACTACAAGAACCATGAGCCCAGCGGTGGAACAGAAGGTAAGGTGAGCATAATACTGTATGTGTGTGCGTGTGTGCGTGCGTGCGTGCGTGTGTTTGTGTGGACTGCAAGTGCGGGTCGGAGCGCGGTGGATGGACGAAACTGGAAGTGTGTAAGGTGAGGATTTCGCTCGTACAGCAAAGCTTTCTCGTAAAGCGGGTTACAAATTTACAGAAAGCTTTGCTTGTTAAGCGAAATTCTCGTTAGGTGGGTTACTCGTTAAGCGAGGTACCACTGTAGAAGGAAAGTAAAGGCAGAATGAATGCAGAAAGTAAGATTTTAATAGCATTAAAATGCTCAAACCTACCAAAGAAAACTTGCAAAAAAAAAAAAAAAGTTGAGAGATGTTTGGCGACCTGATCAATGGGCTGCCTGTCTACAACACACAACCCTAAACATACAGTCGTTCATACATTCATGATGAATAATGGCACTTCTATATACACAAGTATAGGAAATAGGTGTGGTGCAACCTGCCAGGCACGAGCAGAGTCGTTATCTGCCCGTGCAGTTTAACCCCTTAAATGGAGCCGTCTATGTGACTGCGCCATTATAATGGCATCGGCGGTAAACATTTACTCACCGGACGATACCGAAAGTCCCGTGACGTGATCACGTGACTTCCAGTGGTTGTCATGGTAGCACAAGATCATGTTATGACTCCTGTAGCTCACATGACTTTGTTTCACCTGGCCCAGAGATGGGTGAGACAGTAAATGAGTATATCTGCTGTTCACAGCTGTGTAGCTGTGATCAGCAGATATGGCAGAGCGATCAGACATCTGATCCATATAGGCCCCTAGGGGAGCTAGTAAAATTATAAATAAAAAACAAAAGTTTTAAAACATTAAAAAAACCTAAAAGTTAAAATCACCCCCTTTTCACCCCATTGAAAATTAAAGGGTTAAAAAAAAAAAAAAACACACATTTGAAATTGCCGCATTCAAAAAATCCAAGATCTATCAAAATATAAAGTCAATTAATCTGATCGATAAACAGAATAGCGGCAAAAAAAATCCAAACGCCAAAATTACGATTTTTGGTCGCCACAAATTTTGCGCTAAATGCAATAACAGGCGATCAAAACATCGCATCTGCACAAAAATTGTACCGTTAAAAACGTCAGCCTGAGACGCAAAACATAAGCAGTCATTTACAGGGCTGTGGAGTTGGTAAGCCAAACCTTCGACTCAGACTCCTCAATTTCCCTTGCACCAACTCCAACTCCTCCATATATTGCATATAGTTAAGTGAAAAATGTACTGTAGTACATGAACATGTGTATGTGAACATCAGACATTTAATCATTTTTATGATACAATAATCAAGATATTTGGATAGAACATAAAATATATTACATATTTACAATTTTAGTTTTTTGTGTTCTAAAGTTGTATTCCAATAAATATATTTTATGTTCTATCCAAATATCTTGATTATTGTATCATAAAAATGATTAAATGTCTGATGTTCACATACACATGTTCATGTACTACAGTACATTTTTCACTTAAATATAAGCAATATACTAAATGTTATTATTTAATATGTTTTTTGTTGAAAACTTTTTTGCCACTTACATAGTGTATTACATAGTGTTATATAGAACACTATGTAATACACTATGTAAGTGGCAAAAAACAGTTTTCAACAAAAATATACTAAATAACATTTGTGCAGTTTAGGAATTTGTTGTAAGAAATAGAATTGCTTCCATCAGATCCTCCTTCGCAGATGACCTCAAATCTGACCTAATAATTTTAAGGCTGGAGAACAACCTCTCTACACTAATTTGGGTTGGAGGCAAATCTGTAGCCACATGGGCAACATCTCTAACAATTTCCGGGTATAAAGCCATGTATGCCCACGGGAGCTTGTTTGTGTGGATTTTGCCGCGGAAAACCTGCGGATTTTTCTGGATTTTCCAGATAAATCTGCAGGTTTTAGCATGTACAGTCACTCCCCATGTTATCCTATTGGACATGGGGAGTGCTGCAGAAAGTGCGGCTGCCGAACATGCTGCGGATGTCCGAATCCGCATGTATAATTGCATGTCAATTATTCATGCGGAATTACCTGCGGATGTCCCGGCCCTCCGCTATGGAGATAGAGGCCGGGACGTCCGCAGGTAATTCGCATGAGTGTCCGCATGTTTCCCGCAGCTATTCCGCTGTAATCTCGCAGCTAAAAATAGCTGCAGACGGCAGCAGGCAGCTGCGGGAAACATGCGCTCGTACCTGCGGATACATCGAAGCCGCATAGGGAGGGTTGGGGAGTGTAGGTACACACATTTCCTACCACAGGTGACACACATTCCTTCTTTGTGTGGAACTACTGATAAAGCATAAATACTTTCTTTATTCATATTTTGTACATCTGTTCACTTATTCTTGGTAACCCTTTCCTGACTATACAGCTTAGAATTATATTATAGGTCTGTGCAATTGCCACAGACACAATTATGCAACTACATCTATATTTTGATTATTTACACACACACACACACACACACACACACACACACACACACACACACACACACACACACACACACATTCTTATTACATTTGAACAAGCTATAGCTCAGGTCACCTCCACAATCCTAACTGCTACCTCAGTCAAAGATTATTTTCCTTTAGTAAGCTGTTGATCATCAAGCAGTATACGATGACTTGGGTCCACATAAACAGCTGCCATAAGAATTTTAATTTTCCAATAGCTGTGTCACTCTCCGTTTCATTGAAGCAGAAATGCCATCTGGGATTAAACCTCCTCTTTGGGACAGGCAAAATAGCAAGTTCTTCCACTCCCTTATGAAAATGCCAGGAGTTAAATCCTCAGCTTGTAATTTTTTAGTCACAGTAAATGGGCGATTAGGCTATTCCTTCAATTCATCCACCTGTGTCCATTGGACCTTCATTTAAGGTTACTTGAGGGTTCACCATATCTATAAGAAACGATTTTATCTCAAGCAATCGCTCAGTCATTAAATAAGTGCTGCCTCACCGAGTGGCTTGATCAACAATTGCCCCTTTCCCAGCACATCTCTTCAAGATGGAATCAATTTTAGGGGGTTTGGTGGCAATAACCAACTTCCTCACTTTTCAATTAGATTTCTAGCATGTCCGCCCAGTTTCATACATCCGGCTTTTCGCCGGTTTGGCGGATGCGGCGCACGCCAGTACAGTACGATACAGTACAGTGGCAGCGCCGCAACTTCCGGGTCAGATGACAGCTTTATACACTGTACTGGAGTGCGCCGCATCCGCCAAACCGGCGAAAACCCGGATTTGTGAAACTGGGGTCCCTCTTGCAGACTATCTCTTATTGCCAGCTGCAGCGTGTGCACAACACAGCGCATGTGATGAATAGGAAAGTGTTTTGAAGCAGCTTCAACAAGATCATCTAATCCTAAAGTATCATTTTGCTGTTCTTCTGTTGTAATATCTGTTTGTTCCTCAGTTACATGAGCAGCGCTGTGGCTCCATCTCAAACATACTGAATCCTAAATTTTCTTCTAGATGTTGTTCATTACTCTCATTCATCAGTGTAATTGTATTTATCATGTTTGAAGCATTGTTCGTTACAATGGCAAGAACCTGTTCTTTTTTGAGTTTGTAATCTTGCAGAACTTTTTCCACTAAGGCCTGGAGAAACTGGCTGCTGTGATGAGCTTTAGTATCTTTTAGGCCAGAGTCACACTTGCGAGAGACTCACGCGAGTCTCGTATCACATCACCCGGCATGGCCGCACACTCTCCTGACAGGAGCGGGTCGGCTGTATGTATTTCTATGCAGCTGAGACATTCCTGTCTGGAGAGTGTGCGGCCATGCCGGGTGATGCGCGAGTCTCTCGCAAGTGTGACTCTGGCTTTACTGCCAGTGTTTTGCTAACAATTTCTTTCTTGTCACAAACATATCGAACATTGATGGCAAAATAATTCACTGAAATGCAGTGACTCTGGGCATCCCAGAAAAGGCAATGGGTTTCAAGATAGGACATTCACACAGAATGAGCAGTCAGCTTGTGGTGATTTTCTAATCTGCTTTTGCTATTGAAAGCATTATCTATGAGCTCAAAAACCTTTCAGGTGATGCAGTTTTTTAAAAAGCTGATCTGCTTTTGCAGCTGACAAACGTATCCTCAAAAAACGCAGCAAAAACGCTGTGTGTGAATGCAGCCTTAGATCAGGAATAGAACAGACATTTATAGGACATTTCATAAGTTTCCCAAACTCCTATGAAAAAATATTTAGCACACTCTGCATTGCACTACAGTCCACAATTTATTATATATTTTAGGAGTCGGTGCATTTTATACAGACTCAGACTCCATGACTCCGATTCCACAGCCCTGGTCAATTAGCCATAGATCCCAAAAAATGAAAACGCTATGAGTCACGGAATATGGCGTAAAACTTGCGCCACTTTTTTCGGACAAAATTCAGATTTTTTTTTAACCCCTTAGATAAAAGTAAACCTATACATGTTTGGTGTCTACGAACTCGCATCGACCTGAGGCATCACACCCATCAGTTTTACCATATAGTGAACACAGCGAATAAAATCTCAAAAACAATAGTGCCATCACACTTTTTTTGCAATTTTTCCGCATTTGGATTTTTTTGGGCATTTTCCAGTAGACTATATGGTAAAACTTATGGTTTCATCTAAAAGTACAGCTCATTCCGCAAACAATGAGCCCTCACATGACCATATTGACTGAAAAATAAAAAAGGTCACATCTCTAGGAAGAAAAATGGCAGGGGGTGGGAAATAAAAAAAAAAAATAAATAAAAAAATTGGCCGGTCATGAAGAGGTTAAAGTGCACCAATCGTCAGGATATTCCTCTACAACCTAAAGCCATACTGCCATACAGGCACCATCAGGCTGACTCTACATTCCTTTAGTTGTCAGCTAGGATGTATGAGTTTTGAAACACAAGTAAAGAAATAGAAAGAAAAAATTCCAGCGCTCTCCAATAAAAATACTCCACTTATATCATGAGCTGTTATGCTGGATTTTAAGAATTTTCTAATAAAGTGGAGTATTTTTATTGGACAGCGCTGGAATTTTTTCTTTCTAACTTTCTACTTGCTGGCCAGACCATTCCGTGTGCAGTACATTTATATCTAACAGCAATCAGCTGATCGGTGAGCTAGACTTCTTTCCTTTTTGTTACAAGCAAGTAAAGTCTGTAAAATGAGCAGCTTCTTGAATGACAGCAGCTGCCGATCAGCTGACAGCTGGGGTGGATATTCATTGTGAATCCTGTCTCCTTGACTGTCCATCCTACCCATTATTTATGCTAATTCTATTATGGAATAGTTTTACTTTGCGACTAAAAGGATCTGTGCTGTTGTCATACCCATGTGACCAGAAGGGACGGGGTTTCAGCCGGTAGAAAAATGCTGCTTCCTGGTATCAGCCATGTTGGCTAAAGACCCACCCCTTCTAGTCTCATGGCTATGACATCAGCACAGGTCCTTCTAGTCACAAAGTAAAACGATTTTGTAATACAATTAGCATAAATAACAGGAGGAGGGGATAAATATGAATACCCACCCCAGCTATCAGCTGATGGGCAGCTGCTGTCATTTAAAAAGCTGTTCATTTTACAAACTTTACTTGCTTGTGTTTCAAAACATAAACGTCTGAGCTGACAACTAAAGGTATGTATAGAATCAGCCTGATAGTGCCAGTATAGCACTGGATTTCGGTTATATAGGAAAATCCTGGTGATTGGTGCACTTTAAATACAACTACAAATCAATTGGAGAAATCAGAAGACTCAGGGAGCAGGAGGGATAAAAATGAGAGAAAAATTGGTCACTTTTGACCTGATAAAAAGTCAGCTTCAAGTTTAAAGCACATCGGAGACTCCAAAAATTACAGCTGTGAAACTAATGGATTCAGGTTACCACTAAACCGAAATGGCATAAATGTGCAGCCCCATGTAAAAGCAAAACACTAAGCTATAGGTCCATACCCTAAAAAGGGGTGTTACACGCAGAGATATCGCTGGTGAAAGCACCCGCCCCCGTCGTTTGTGCGTCACGGGCAAATCGCTGCCCGTGGCGCACAACATCGCTCGGACCCGTCACACGGACTTACCTGCCGAGCGACGTCATTGTGTCCGGCGAACCGCCTCCTTTCTAAGGGGGGGGCGGTTCGTTCGGCGTCACTAAGCGGCCGCCCAATAGAAGCGGAGGGGCAGAGATGAGCGGGCCGTAACATCCCGCCCACCTCCTTCTTTCCACATTGCCGGCGGCCGCAGGTAAGCTGTTTGTCGTCCCGGGGTGTTACACATAGCGATGTGTGCTGCCTCGGGAACGACGAACAACCTGCGTCCTCTACAATCAACGATTTTTTGAAAAGGAACGACGTGTCAACGATGGACGGTAAGGTGAGTATTTTCCTTCATTAACGGTGGTTCCTTGCTGTCACACGCAATGACGTCGCTAACGATGCCGGATGTGCGTCACGGAATCCGTGACCTCAGCGATATATCGTTAAGATACGTCGTTGCGTGTAACGAGGCCTTTAGTTTCTAAAATGGCACACAACAGGAAAAACAGCCTTTAAGCTAAAAAGTGAGAAAAATAGATAGGCTCACAACTAGTAGTCCCGGGTAGTCCTAAGAAAAGCATTCACAGACCTGCTGACAATGACTGTGCTCGGGTGTGGATATGAACCTACTGAATTCTATCAACGTTCCTTTTGGCTAAACAGTACCAAATGTTTGGTACATATTGGCAGGCAATACTTTACACTGCAGCTCAACTTGTTGAGTCCAAGTGCAACAGAAAATCTGTATGTAGTGCTAATATCACAGTGCACACGAGAACAAGCAGTGAGGCCCACAGAAAGAAACGTGATTGTAAGGGAACGGCAGTAATGTACTGGGGGGTTCAATCCATAGCGTTGTACGGTACCTTTTTCCTATTTATTAACACGTGCCCCCCTCTTGTCAGGCCGTCACACTGCTCTGAGGAGTCTGACAGAAGTCTCCAGCTCGTCAGCAGCCGCTCACAATATGCCCTGCTTGTTATAATGGCTGCAGGCAAAGAACTGGAAAGCCTCCAAGGTATTTCTTACAACCTGTTCTAATGGGACCAGAGACATAGTTAATTAAAATGGTAAAGCTATGCAGAGGCTGCGGATATATGGAGCTCACACAGGAGAGGCCAGCGCTGTCTATTCCTGACATTAAATAACATGGAATCTAATAATGGCAGGGAAAAAAAAAAGAAATGCCTTCACCGCTAATGATCTGGATGTTCTGAATAGTAAAAATCGTCTGTTACACTCGGAAAGTCAGAGCGGAGAGAATCTACCGCAAATGGCAGCTACGGAGAAAGCATAACCCCCGAACGTTATACAAGGAAAGACATGGAAATCACTCATGCAAAAAGGGTTAAAAATTTACTTTTTTCCCTGGAAACCAAAATAATAGCAGATACGGGATTTTTCAGTTTGGGGTAAATCTGCCAATAATCATACTAAAAAGGGATAGATCAAAAATACATAAAACACAAACTTCTGCCTGAAGACTCCCGCCCCTCCCCCACTGTTCACTGCATCATAAGACTAGAAATACTGATGGAGGACAAACACATTCAATGGGTGTAAGCTGTAGAACTTGTTGGGCCGTCGGCTATTACTAATCAGCTCTCTATACAGATCTGAGCTCCGTTTGAAAAGCTTATCTCCTTAAAGGGAACCAACCATCAGGTTTTTGCCCTATAAACTAGAGACTGTGCCGTAATGGTGCTAGGACGCCGATTAAAATGATACCTTTGGATGAGAAATCTGAGTCTTGAGCGCAGAATGATCCTTGTTCAAACCTTCACAAATGACGTCAATTGTGCAGTGGCTTCAGCATCGGGGTGAGACTTTGTAGGTCGGGTCTTCTTCTATCATTCCTCCTACTGACTTGCCTCCTTTTCCTCATTTAAATTTTGTCCTGCCGCTATTACCGCTGTTGGCGGTGCGTGCGCATTGCAATTGTGATGTTGTCTTCAATAAAATGGAGCCTCAATCAGCGCATGCGCGTATCACGATCTCTGACGCCATTTTACTGAAGTAATTGTAGAGATGACGGAAAGGCAGAGACGCATGCACTGATGGGGGAAAAAAAAAAAAACATCAATCTGCGCATGCGCCGCCACAGCTCATATTAGTCTCCACAATGTCTTCAATAAAATGGAGCCTGAATCAGCACATGCACATATCACAATCTCTAGCACTAGTTTACTGAAGTAATTGTAGAGATGACTGAAAGGCAGAGACGCATGCAATGATGGGAAAAAAAAAAAAACCATCAACCTGCGCATGCGCCACCAGAGCTCATATTAGTCTCCACAATGTCTTCAATTAAATGGAGCCTGAATCAGCACATGCACGTATCACAATCTCTAGCACTATTTTACTGAAGTAATTCTAGAGATGACTGAAAGGCAAAAGGCGCATGCGCTGCAGCTCATATTCGTCTCCACAATGTCTTCCATAAAATGGCGCCGCAGATTGTGGTATGCATTGATACCAGTGCCATTTTATTGAAGATGTCACAATAGCAATGCGCACGCGCCACCAACGGCAGTAATGGCAGCTGTGGCGTGAAATTTAAATGAAGGAAAGGAGGCGAGGCGGGAGGAGGAATCATTATGGAAGGATGCGACCCACAAAGCCCCCCACCCCCCACCCCCCCCGATGCTCAAACCGCATTTCTGAAGATTAGAACAAGGATTATTCTGCAATCAAGACTCGATTTCTCATCGAAAGGTATGATTTTCATCATCATCCTACCAGCATTATGGCATGGCTTCTAATTTATTGCCCAAAAATCTGGTGGTTGGTTCCCTTTAAAGAACAAAGGAATAGACAAGTAGAAATGAATCATTCCCAATTCCCTCGTCGTCGTCCCCATGTCTTCTCAATGGCTGAGATGTCACCCACATCGTGCACATTCAACCAAGCAGCACATTTTTGGGGACACTTTGACACATATTTTGTGTTTTTCAATAATTTTAGCCTCCCAATATGGGTAGCGCCACATAAATATCCAACTGAACGGTGGCAGCCCAGTGTACGGAGTGAACGTTCCTTCTGCCACAAGGCAGAGTCAGGTAAATGTGATTCATCAGTGTAAGGCTACAAACCATCGGTAAAATGGAGATAAATAATACAATGTTCTTAGCCCCTGATAAATATATCAACTACAAAGAGGATTTGCAGACACAGGGCTCAGAGATACCACGGAGCACAATAATCTCCTAATCCCATTAAACCGAGCCGTGTCGAGTATCTGGTTACTTCACGTTACAGAGCAATACCGGCCCCACAGCCGGCACGGAAAGCTTTATACCGTATGCACAGTGTAAGATCCATTAACTGGACTAAACGTTGCAGTCAGACATTTTCCTTTCAATATGGTATAAAAAAAATGCTTAAAATTCACAGAAAAATCTGGTTTACATAATTTGCGCTATTTTATTCGAGAAGAATGCTTTAAGTTTTATTCTCACAAACCGCGAGCAATAGTCATAGGTGACATCGCTGGCCCATAACCACGCGGAAAAAGAGGGACATTATGCTGTAAGTTACCATGGCTTAGGATATGAGTAAATCACGTATCAGGGGCACATGTGAAATTTCTGACGTGTGTATGAGGCAAATTTATACCAAAAGCCTGACCGGTTAAGACCCCCACATCGTCCAATGCTCAGGCACACGTGTAATCCAAGCGGTCGGCATTTCCGGGGCACTCAGGCTCTTATAATCGGTAAGGCTAGGGACGCACCGCGTTTATGGCCACTGTTGAGCGCATACTCAGGAGGAATACAGCCCAACAATGGACACAGTCAGGATGGATGCTCAAGCATCCGATCACCATTTTTTAAAACTATACTATTGGGTATAGAGGGGCGATCTGGTGCACTTCCCTCTACAGTTAACCTGTATGTAGCCACATAGTAACATGGTTTCTAAGGGTGAAGGAAGACATTATGTCCATCTAGTTCAGCCTATTTTAGTGCAGCTGTTCTGCGGTGTTAAACCAGGGGAAGGCAAAAACCCACAGAGTAGAAGCAAATTTTCTCCATAGGGAAAAAAAAAAATTCCTTCCCGACTCCTAAGCTGGGTCAACTATCTACCTGTAATATTATGTTATTCATAACCTTCTATACTTTTGCTATCAAGAAAAGCATCCATTCCTCTCTTAAATTCATTCAGTGAGTGGCCATCACCACTTCCTCAGGAAGAGAGTTCCAGAGCCTCACTGCTCTTACTGTGAAGAACCCTCTTCTATGCTGGTGCAGACATTTTCTTTCCTCCAATCGAAGAGAATGCCCTCTTGTTCTTGTCACAGTCCTTGGTACAAACAGACCATGGGAGAGATCTCTGTATGGCCCTCTGATATACTTGTACATATTTATTAGGTCTCCCCTAAGTCTTCTCTTTTGTAGAGTAAATAGACCTAATTTTGATAACCTTTCTGGGTATTGTAATGCACCCACTCCATTTATTATTTTAGTAGCCCACCTATGAACCCTTTCAAGTCCAGTAATGTCTGCACCGGCGCCCAAAATTACACACAATACAATACTCCAAGTGTGGTCTGATGAGTGATTTGTACAGAGGGAGAATGAGGTTTTCATCTCATGCCCCCAGACCTCTTCTAATGCATCCCATGACCCCATTTGCTATTGGCCAAATTCAGGCAAAAAACTATTTTGGCCTCTGTCTGGTGAATAGGTGGTCTAAGGGGACATTAAAGTGAAAGCTTCTTGGGCCAAGTGTGCAGAAGACGTGTGTGCTTAGCCCGAGTTGCAGGCTATGCCCACGGTACTGATGACCCTGATGGAAGGCAGGTTAGACTCCGGGCTGCTGTCATATTAACCATCAAGAACAAAGCATACAACGCTCACAGCAGACCCCGGATATAACAATTAATAAAGAAGAATACTTTGTCTATACTTACAAAAACAGGATCTAAAGAAGTCTACTGGAGAATCCAACCACCTCTACGTAGAGACCACTTCATTCAACCCAGCAAAGTGGATAATGTTCTTAGTCTATCAGGGATAAAGAGGAGCGATATTATAGTGCACAGCTCTGCAAGGCACAGGAATAGCAATCTGTAGAGAATAATGAGGCCTGTTCCAGGATCCATGGTGTCTCCACATAATCTGCACCCGCACATTGCCTACAAATGTATAATACCTGACAATTACCTGTGCCATTACCTCTGCTCCATCTGTAATGTTCAGAGCAGTGAGAGGATAAGTAACTTATGATGGAGTTCTGTGCGCTCGCCTCTCGTGTAATGCGGATACAAGTGCCACAAAGAAACAGGAGACATTTTCCAAAACCTAAACTTTGACTAAGGCCATGTGCATACGCGGAGTAGTTAGTTGTAGAAATTTCTGCACCAAATCTGCATCTCTTGGCAGAAAAAAAAACAGGCGTTTTTGCCACACATTTTTGCATATGTTTTGTACACATTCTGGGATGGAAAAACGACGCAAAAACGTTGAAAGAATTGACATGCTCGGATTTATTTCTGCAAGAAAAAAAAGCAATGTGCACAAAACATCAGAATTCTCATCGACTTTGCTGGCATAAGGACAGGCATGCAGCTCTGTGACAAAACTGCACTAAAAACGCCATAAAAATACACTGTGTGCACATAGCCTAAAGAGTGTGGAAATGTCCCAAACATATCCCTATGGCTCATGCAGGGGCTCAATTAGGAACATTCTTTTGTCAAATAACACCTCTGGCTTGGCGAACCTTTGAAGCACGTTGATGCATTTGAAGCCACGCTAATGTCCAGCTAACGTAATAAATGTGATATTTTATGTTTTTTCCAATGTAAAAGGGGGTTTTTCAAGAACAAAAGTATACTTTAATAGATTTTGGAATAATAAGAATTTCCACAGTTGGAGGAGTTTAAACAAATGTTCCTGCTCTGAGATAATTTTATACATATGCCCCTGCTATATAATGTCTTATTAACTAAGTCCGAACACACACAGATGCTCCAGCTGATGGTTGGCACATACCATAGCCACTGGCCAAAGGGAGAGCAAGTCACTTATAATAAGTGACTCTACGGACGGCAGGGAATCACAGAGGTAACACATTTCCCTGCTTTTTTGTCACAGGAGGATTGTTTCTGCCATATCTCCAGCCCTCCAAGATCATCAGAAATCAAGTCAGTGATGTAGGAGCTCTGACAGCCACTGAGCTTATGTCACTGACCTGATTTATGATGAGCTAACAGGAATGGTGATGCAGAAGAAACAATCACTCCTGTGATAAAACAGGCATGGAAAAGTGTTAACTCGCAAACAAAAGCAGCTGCAAGCCCCTGTATCATCTGTATACTCAATCATTAGTGACTTATGCTTCCTCGCTTGCCTAGATGTGGTATAATGACTATTGATGAGCAAGCACTACCACGCTCGGGTCTCATATGTGCAGGTGGATTGCTAGGATGGGCGAGACTCAAGTACCCGAGTATAATGGAAGTCAATGAGGGACTCAAGCATTGCTCTAGAAGATTTCCTAGACAAATGAGTTTCCCATTGACTTCCATTATACTCAGGTACTCGAATCGCACCCATCTGAGCGTCCAACTGCTCTTAACAAGGACAGAGCTCATCATCAAACTATGGCCATTACACAGTATATAACAGGACACATATATAAGATTATCTCAGCACAGGAACATTTTTTGCAACACATCCAATTGTGGAAATTAGTATTATTCCAACAGATATTAATTAAAATGAAATTTGTTAGTGGGAAAAATCTGACATGCATCAACCATTGTTTCTCTTTAAATAAGAGCAATGTTCTGAATGGAAATGTAATATAGTTTGATATAAAGGGTTACAAATTCACCAGCGTTCATCCAATTTCTCTGTGGAGACTTAGGGGTACTTTACACGCTGCGACATCGCAGCCGATATATGGTCGGGGTCACGTCGTTAGTGACGCACACCCGGCGCCGGTAACGACATCGCAGCGTGTAACACAAATAAGCGACGATCAACGAGCACAAAAACGTGCAAAATCGTTGCTTGTTGAAACGTAGTTCATTTCCATAATATCGGTGCTGCTGCAGGTACGATGTTGTTTGTCGTTCCTGCGGCAGCATACATCGGTATGTGGGACGCTGCTGTGACGTCGCTGTGACGCTGAACGAACCGCCCCCTTAGAAAGGAGGCGGTTCGCCGGTCACAGCGACGTCGCAGAGCAGGTATGTGCGTGCGACGCTGCCATAGCGATAACGCTCGCTACGGCAGCGATCACCACATATCGGCCATGCGACGGGGGCGGGTGCAATCGTGCTCGACAGCTAGCGATGTCGCAGCGTGTAAAGCCCGCCTAAGGGAGTGTAAGCTTTGACATAAGCATCTACAGACGCAACAAATTTATCAAAACAGCATATTTGACCATCTAGTGAGTATAAGCTTTCTAGATTTTGGACAGGACTAGTAAGTCTACTATTAATTTATGACTCAAGGTCTAGGGAAATATTCTATATATGTAAAAGAACATTTTATTCCCAATATAAATATTAGATATAAAATACAAACAAGTGGTTGTCATACCCAAGAAAAGGACAAGGTGAAGGGTATGTACCAATTTGCCCCAAAATATTGATAAGGAATATCAAACATCCCTTTGAGGCGGAGACATACTTCATCCATTGTAGATGGCCACTGTTTACTTGGATATGCAACATCTGTGCAAATACGACATATGGATCATTTAATGGACTGAAAACTCACCAATGTTACTTATGCAGTTTTGTATCTTCTGTGAAATTGAACCTGATTGGACCTATCTTTACAGTCATTAAGTTAAGTCCTGTGTATTTGATAAATTGGTCGCTTTGTCCATATTTATGTACAGTGCCTCTAATCTAATGGTATCAATTTGTTTATATTCTATGCAATCCTATCTTGTCCCTGGTATCCAGGGCCAAGGAGTATTGGATGTTTGATATTCCTTACCAATATTTTGGGGTAAATTGGTACATACCCCTCAGCTTGTCCTCTTCTTAGGTGTGACAACCACTTGTCTGTATTTTATATCTAAAATATTTATATTGGGGAAAAAAATATTTTGCTTTACAGGACTAGTACGTCTGCCTCACAGTTCTCTGTAATGAGGACATTTATATATCCATCTCACAAGGGCAGTTTAGAGGCTTTCTGAAAAGGGAAAAAAAAAAAAAAAAAAAAAAAAAAAAAAAAAAAATCACACTGATGGCCGCTCTGGACTAGCAGTTTCTTAAAGGGAATTTGTCAGCAGGATTTTGCTATGTATTCTGAAGACAGCATGCTGTAGGGGTTAAAACAGATTTCATTGATGAGTCTCTTATCAAGCTCCCTACTGTTTACTTGCAATCATTGTTTTAGCACCAGCAGATTATCATTGCTGACTAGGTCAGCTAGTCTGGAACACCCCCTGCTGTGAATAGCAGTTCACTGTCTATAGACCTAGTACATAGAGAGCTTGTTGTGGTCGGGAGCAGCTCTTTCAGCTCTGCTGCATGGCTAAATTTAAAAAAAAACAAAAAAAAAAAAACTGTCAGATCGGCTGCACCCAGTAATTAAGTGATAGATCGTTAGGCCCCCTTCACACGTCCATTATTCCGGTACATATGACACCTGTTTTCATACGTACCGGAGATACGGACATACGCAGGACCCATTAAAATCAATGTGTTTGTGCACACATCCACGGTTTCTCACAGACATGTGTCTATGTGCTGCACAGGGCGACATGTCCATTTTTCTCCAGCAGCACAGATGTCACACAGACCACATACTAATGTGATTCATGTGACATCAGTGTGACACGTACCAGAGAAAACACGTCTTTGAAATAAAATGATTTTCTATACTCACCTGTCTCCAGCCATGCTGTCTTCGGCGCTGCTCTCACTTGCTTCCGGGCCTGCTCATTATGCTCATGCATATTCACTGCACCACAGACCCAGAAGCGTTGGGGACAGGTGAGTATAGAAGTTCCTGCTGTCCGTGTGCTATCACAGATATCACACTGAAAGCACACGCTGAACACACACATACATGCACCTACACCACGGACCGTGAAAAATGTGCATTTTATCACGGACGGGGACCTTAGATGCAGAGTCTCTTTCCCTGCTGCTTTCAGATGCGGTAGCAAAAACCTGTTGACATTACTTTTTAGGGTATGTGCAAATGTTGAATATTTGGTTGCAGACATTTCTGCACCATTTCTGCATCTCTTGGCAGGAAAAAAAAAATCAGCACAAACATGCACGTTTTGGATGCGTGTCTTTCAATGGTTAAAAAATGCTGGCAAAAACACTAAGTATTGATATGCTGCAGATTTTCTGAACCAAATCTGCAAGGGGAAAAAAAACAAAACAAAAAAAAAAAAAAAACATCCGCACCACACTTCAGGTTTCTCATTAACTTGGCTGGTGTAAGGATTTGCCTGCAGTTCTGTGACAAAACTGCACTAAAAAAAACATATCAAAATAAATGCGATAAAAACACACTGTGTGCACACAGCCTTATCGTTAGGTCGGACACACACAGCACTGTTCATCAATAAACTGGAAACTATTGTAAAGCTGAGCTCTATACAAGAAGAAAAGAAAAAACAAAAAACAAAAAAGGAGAAAGAAGTTGCAAAAACTCTAGAACCTAGATAAGAAGTAGCATGCTTATATAAAGGATACAGCTCAGGGACCAATGCCATCCATAGGATGGGTGACCAATATTAAGGTACCGTCACACTAAGCAACTTACCAGCGATCCCAACAAGGATAGGGATCGCTGGTAAGTTGCTAGGAGGTTGCTGGTGAGATGTCACACTGCGACGCGCCAGCGATCCCACCAGCAACCTGACCTGGCAGGGATCGCTGGAGCGTGGCTACACGAGTTGCTGGTTAGCTCACCAGCAACCAGTGACCAGTCCCCAGCGCCGCGTGGAAGATGCTATGCTTGGTAACTAAGGTAAATATCGGGTAACCAACCCGATATTTACCTTGGTTACCAGCGCACGCAGCTACACGTGCAGAGAGCAGGGAGCAGTGCACACTGAGCGCTGGCTCCTTGCTCTCCTAGTTACAGCACACATCGGGTTAATTACCCAATGTGTGCTGCAGCTAAATGTGCACAGAGCAGGGAGCAGCGCACACTGCTTAGCGCTGGCTCCCTGCTCTCCTAGCTACAGCACACATCGGGTTAATTAACCCGATGTGTCCTGCAGCTACATGTGCACAGAGCAGGAGCCGGCACTGACAGTGAGAGCGGCGGAGGCTGGTAACAAAGGTAAATATCGGGTAACCAAGGACAGGGCTTCTTGGTTACCCGATGTTTACTGTGGTTACCGGCCGCCGCAGAAGCCGGCTCCTGCTGCCTGCACATTTAGTTGTTGCTGTCTCGCTGTCACACACAGCGATCTGTGCTTCACAGCGGGAGAGCAACAACTAAAAAATGGCCCAGGACATTCAGCAACAACCAACGACCTCACAGCAGGGGCCAGGTTGTTGCTGGATGTCACACACAGCGACATCGCTAGCAACATCACAAAAGTTGTTCGTTAGCAGCGATGTTGTTAGCGATGTTGCTTAGTGTGACGGGGCCTTTAGATCGGTGGGGGTCTCATCAATCCAAGGTCAACTGCTCCAGACCAGAGAGATGAAAAGCACAGCTCTGTTTAAGGGCTTATTCACACAGTGTTTTTGCTGTGACAAGAGCCCTGAGTTTTACTGTACCAGCAAAGTAAATGAGATTTCATCCTTTGAACATTTGAAGCAGTTTTCAGTCGCCAGCAGGACATACATTCAGCTTCTTTCACCCATTGAAGCGAATGGGGAAAATACAAATAAAATTAAGTGTCAAAACACATGTATTTTACGCATTTTTCCTGCTGCATATACCCAAATACATGTATAGTCCACTGCGAGAATGACAGATCAGCTCCTCTGGGAGAGAAAATAGGCCTTTGGGTGATATTACACAGCCCATTCTACAGCACAAAACTTTTCCAGGTCTTGAAACTGCAACATGTGGAGAGGAAAAAAAAAAAAAAAAAAAAAAGCTTCCCCTCCCCGGGTGGGCAGACACCTGCCACCCCCCTCCCCGGGTGGGCAGACACCTGCCAACCCCCTCCCCGGGTGGGCAGACACCTGCCAACCCCCTCCCCGGGTGGGCAGACACCTGCCAACCCCCTCCCCGGGTGGGCAGACACCTGCCAACCCCCTCCCCGGGTGGGCAGACACCTGCCAACCCCCTCCCCGGGTGGGCAGACACCTGCCAACCCCCTCCCCGGGTGGGCAGACACCTGCCAACCCCCTCCCCGGGTGGGCAGACACCTGCCAACCCCCTCCCCGGGTGGGCAGACACCTGCCAACCCCCTCCCCGGGTGGGCAGACACCTGCCAACCCCCTCCCCGGGTGGGCAGACACCTGCCACCCCCCTCCCCGGGTGGGCAGACACCTGCCACCCCCCTCCCCGGGTGGGCAGACACCTGCCACCCCCCTCCCCGGGTGGGCAGACACCTGCCACCCCCTTCCCAAGTGGGCAAACACCTGGTACATCAGGCCCGTGGGTAGACACCTGTAAGTCACAAATGTCCCAATAGATGTGCAACTCCTCATCAGATATCTCTTCAATATTATAATCAGAGGGAAAATGTATTTTGCACTGATAAAGGGGAGTGATAACATGACCGAAAACTTCTGTACTCTCTTCCCGGGAACACTAAAGGATTTAAAAGGGGAAAGAAACGGCTTGTGATCTTTGTTCCTGCCGCCTATTAGACTATGTGCCCACACTGCGTTTTTGCTGCGTTTTTTTTCTTGCAGATTTTATCAATACTGCAAGGAAAACCGCATCCCAGCAAAGTCTATTAGACTCCTGACTTGCTGTGCACATGTTGCAGATTTTTCTGCAAAAAAAAAAAAAAAAAACTGTCGCGTGTGAATATTTTCTGTATTTTTCTTCCATATGCTAGAATACGCTGTAGTACTGGTGTTCGATCACTGCAGTGGATTATATCTGTCAGTGCTGCACTCACAACACGGACACCTCGCCTCACAAATCACGCATCCAACATGATCTATGTGGCAATCCGTAGCTTAATAACTTGGGATCGTCATGGTGATAACCGAGGGTTGCCATGGTCCCTGTGATCCCATTACAGGGACCCGATCACCAGGGAGTGGTAAGCGATCCCGCCGCTTGCCTACAGAATGCTGCGATCACGATTGATTGCAGCATTTAGGGGGTAAACTGTCGGGAGCGGCGCAGGCACTGATCCTAGCTGTAATATCAGCTGGAGACCCGGCAATGAAAGCTGGGGTACACCGCAGAAACCCCAGTGATTGATATGACCTAAAAATGTGATAAAAAAAAAGTGAGGGTTTTTTTCTGCTGCGTTTTCATGCTAAAACATGCAGATTTGTGTGCAGAAAATCCGTACACAAATCTACTACATGGGCACATACCGATTACACATTCCTCCTTTTCTTACACAGCCAGGAAGTAAAACTGTTGGTGCTGCTCCTAAAATCCTGCACCTAGAGTAATAGGCATCACTTGAAAGACTGGGATTTAAAGGTGTTTTCCAACATTTCTAACAAGTCAGGTAATAACAGATACTGGGTTAGAGGGAAGCGATCCTGAGATTCTTTCTGTGCCAGCTGCAGGCAGTATGATGTGGGCAGCGTTACTGCAGGTGGGCTGCTTTCTCTATATCGCTACGGTGATTCGGAGAATAAAGGCTTTGTAGTCACGTCCTGGGATCAGGCGTCTCTGATCACTAGCCATCTCTGATCCAGGGGATTCTTCCCAGCCCTCTACACTGACAGGTCTGTCCCTACATGTCAGTCTAGGGTACTGGGGAGAAGCCACTGGAAACCAGCATTGGACTAGTGATCCGCACAGTCCCCGTCCAGCAGGTCAAAGTGTTTGGGAAACGCTGCAGCGTTTCAGATTGGACACCCAGATGTAATAACACAGCTCGTGTCTGAATCGGAGGGTCAGGAATCTTGGGTCAGATTCTGTGGTCAGTGCCGATCTCGGCTCCCTTTCTCCAATGTGTGGTCCTTGCTGTGACACATCCGAGCCATGACTAGCACTCATATGACATATGTAATCTGGTCACAGGAGGTCCAGGAGGCGGCCCCAGACCGGTGACCATGGATCTGGCAGGGATGGAGGTAACTGCGGTTTGCTTTTTCACCCTTTATATGCTCGCCATGTCTACAGTTCTGCAGCCGATACATGGTGCAATGGCTCTAGGACAGAGCCTGTGTGAACACTGCTGTACGGTTTATGGACACGCGTATTCAGGATTCATAAGTGATCTGACACCAGGAGGCTTCTACAAATGAGAGAAGGGAATCAGAGGCTCCTGCACACAGCGGCCAATCACATGTCAGCTCTCGTTTCTTAGAAGGCTTTAGGGAAATGAAAGCAGCCACCTGATTGGCCTCTCTGGGCCTGCTCCACACTAGTCCTCCCAGCAGCCTGGTGGCCACCGATGCAGATGCCCCCAGGACAGAGGCCCCGGCTGTGCCCGCACTTGTCACCTACCTGCTCCTCAGGCTGCGCTCACTTCAAGGCTCCGCAGAGGTAACTAAAGGTGATGGATAAAGCTGTGTGATGGGAAGCAGTGGTAGAATGACATGGATGCCTCTGCCTCCCTCCAGCCCGGTCAGCCCCGGCTATACGAGAGAGGAGGAGGGGAGCCCGCCGGAGACACACGCGGGAGGCTGGGGGGCATCACAAAGAATAAGAGCGGAGAAAACAAGGGATGGGCGGAGAGAAAAGATGAACGAATGAAGAAAAGGAGAAAAAAAAAGAGAAAGAAAAGAAAAGGAAAAAAAGGAAATGAAGGAAGGAAAAAAAATGTCGAGACCCCTCCTCCTCCTCCTCCTGGCAAGCGACGTGCTACGTTCGGAGCGTGTTGACGTCACGGACTGCGACTTACGTCTTCGTCCCCATAATTCCATGGGCGTCGCAAGTTGCATAGAATTATTAAACAGTAGGTGACGTCGGGATCATGTGACTTGAAGTGGCTGTATCACGTGATGGCATTTTCCGACTCCTGGTGCCGGAAGCGGAAGTGCGGTCCGTGCATGTCTGCGTTTCACCTGGTGGTGTGTCTGCGTTTCACCTGGTGGTGTGTCTGCGTTTCACCTGGTGGTGTGGCTGCGGTTCGTGTTAACATGGGGGGCACGGGCCATAAACGCACTGAGGTGCATGACCAATGAACACGGGGTTTCAGCCATCAAAGCTGTCTACAATATATACAGGTGCCTTGCTCATAGCAACCAATCACATCACATCTTTGACTTTGAGCAGTTTAAGGCTGCTTTCACACATCCGGTTTTTGCTCTGCGGCACAATATAGCGCTCTGCAGAAAAACCGCAACCGTTTTTTTTGCCGACGGTTGCGGTTTTTTTGCATAGACTTACATTAGTGCCGTATTGTGCTGCATGGGCTTGCGTTCGGTCTGGTTTTTGCCGCATGCAGCAGATTTAGCCGATGCCGAGGCCGGATGGAACCTTCCCTGGCACGTTTTTTGCTACGGCAAAAAAACCGCATCGCGCCGCTGCGGCGCATTTTTCAATGCATGCCTATGGACGCCGGATGCGGCGCGATGCGGAAAAAACGCATCCAGCCGCCGCATGCGGTTTCTTCCACTGCACATGCTCAGTAGCATGCCGCAACCGGAAAAAAACGGACGGGCTGCATGTAAAAACTTATGCAAAGGATGCGATGTTTTCGCCGCATCCGTTGCATAGGTTTCACAGCCGGATTGAGCCGCACTGCTCAATCCAGATGTGTGAAAGTAGCCTAACCCCTTCCCAATTTTCACCATACGTGTATGATGCAGCGTGTTCCCCTAAACAGGCATATACGACCCACTCGATGAGTTCAGGGGCAGAGCCAGCGGTCACCGGCCACACCTATGTAATGGCTGCGATAATCACTGGCAGACATTTAACCCCAAGATGCTGTCAGTAGTCACAGGCTTCTAGATGAGGATTTCAGGCTCTATCATTCGCAGGGTGCTGATGGTTGCCATAATGACTCCACAATGAGTAATAATACTTTTTATTTCTATAGCGCCAACATATTCCAAAGCGCTTTACAATTCAGAAGGGACATGTACAGACGATATCAGACATCACAGAATGACACATTTTAACAAATAGAGAGGAGTGAGGACCCGGCTCACAAGCTTACAATCTAGAGCCCGACTCACAAGCTTACAATCTAGAGCCCTGCTCACAAGCTTACAATCTAGAGCCCGGCTCACAAGCTTACAATCTAGAGCCCGGCTCACAAGCTTACAATCTAGAGCCCTGCTCACAAGCTTACAATCTAGAGCCCAGCTCACAAGCTTACAATCTAGAGCCCTGCTCACAAGCTTACAATCTAGAGCCCTGCTCACAAGCTTACAATCTAGAGCCCTGCTCACAAGCTTAGAATCTAGAGCCCTGCTCACAAGCTTACAATCTAGAGCCCTGCTCATAAGCTTACAATCTAGAGCCCAACTCACAAGTTTACAATCTAGAGCCCAACTCACAAGCTTACAATCTAGAGCCCTGCTCACAAGCTTACAATCTAGAGCCCTGCTCACAAGCTTACATTCTAGAGCCCTGCTCACAAGCTTACAATCTAGAGCCCTGCTCACAAGCTTACAATCTAGAGCCCTGCTCACAAGCTTACAATCTAGAGCCCTGCTCACAAGCTTACAATCTAGAGCCCTGCTCACAAGCTTACAATCGAGAGCCCGGCTCACAAGCTTACAATCTAGAGCCCTGCTCACAAGCTTACAATCTAGAGCCCTGCTCATAAGCTTACAATCTAGAGCCCAAGTCACAAGTTTACAATCTAGAGCCCAACTCACAAGCTTACAATCTAGAGCCCTGCTCACAAGCTTACAATCTAGAGCCCTGCTCACAAGCTTACAATCTAGAGCCCTGCTCACAAGCTTACAATCTAGAGCCCAGCTCACAAGCTTACAATCTAGAGCCCAGCTCACAAGCTTACAATCTAGAGCCCAAGTCACAAGTTTACAATCTAGAGCCCAACTCACAAGCTTACAATCTAGAGCCCTGCTCACAAGCTTACAATCTAGAGCCCTGCTCACAAGCTTACATTCTAGAGCCCTGCTCACAAGCTTACAATCTAGAGCCCAGCTCACAAGCTTACAATCTAGAGCCCTGCTCACAAGCTTACAATCTAGAGCCCTGCTCACAAGCTTACAATCTAGAGCCCTGCTCACAAGCTTACAATCTAGAGCCCTGCTCACAAGCTTACAATCGAGAGCCCGGCTCACAAGCTTACAATCGAGAGCCTTGCTCACAAGCTTACAATCTAGAGCCTCACTCACAAGCTTACAATCTAGAGCCCGGCTCACAAGCGAACAATCTATGAGGAATTAGGTACCATCAATATAATTTTACAAAACATAAATGGATAAAAGTGCTGGTATTGTATTGTATGGTCCAGCCATCAATATAATAAATAGGGTATTAATTTATCCTGCATGAACTGGTCACCAGCCAGTATGTACAAGTACCAAGTGCAATTAACCACTTGTGGGTCAGTTTTTTATTTCACAAAGTAGTTTGTTCCTCTGACTGAGCACTCCTCCCACCGGCGTTAGGCAGTTATCAATTTAGCGGGTTCCTGTCTGCCCGTAAAATTGCATGCTTTGAGCCCAGATAGAGGCATGTCATGATAGGTACCCGGAAAAGAGATATGCCTTGTCGTTAGTTGCTGGGCTCATAAACTGGCCAATTTATGCTCTAAGTACAGTACAGACCAAAAGTTTGGACACACCTCATTCAAAGAGTTTTCTTTATTTTCATGACTCTAAAAATTGCAGATTCTCATTGAAGACATCAAAATTATGAATGAAAACATGTGGAATGAAATACTTAAAGTGTGAAACAACTGAAAATATGTCTTATATTCTAGGTTCTTCAAAGTAGCCACCTTTTGCTTTGATTACTGCTTTGCACACTCTTGGCATGATGAGCTTCAAGAGGTAGTCACCGGAAATGGTTTTCCAACAGTCTTGAAGGAGTTCCCAGAAATGCTTAGCTCTTGTTGGCCCTTTTGCCTTCACTCTGCTGTCCAGCTCAGCCCAAACCATCTCAATTGGGTTCAGGTCTAGTGACTCTGGAAGCCAGGTCATCTGGCGTAGCACCCCATCACTCTCCTTCTTAGTCAAATAGCCCTTACACAGCCTGGAGGTGTGTTTGGGGTCATTGTCCTGTTGAAAAATAAATGATGGTCCAACTAAACGCAAACCGGATAGAATAGCATGCCACTGCAAGATGCTGTGGTAGCCATGCTGGTTTAGTATGCCTTCAATTTTGAATAAATCTCCAACAGTGTCACCAGAAAAGCACCCTCACACCGTCACGCCTCCTCCTCCATGCTTCACGGTGGGAACCAGGCATGTAGAGTCCATCCGTTCACCTTTTCTACAAAGACACGGTGGTTGCATCCAAAGATCTCAAATTTGGACTCATCAGACCAAACCACAGATTTCCACTGGTCTAATGTCCATTCCTTGTGTTCTTTAGCCCAAACAAGTCTCTTCTGCTTGTTGTCTGTCCTTATCAGTGGTTTCCTAGCAGCTATTTTACCATGAAGGCCTGCTGCACTAAGTCTCCTCTTAATAATTGTTCTAGAGATGAGAAGGTGTGTCCAAACATTTGGTCTGTACTGTATATCAATTTTTCTACTTCCAATAGCAGTTATACAGGTCCATAATTCCCTTTCTTAATGTTTGCATGCTTTAGCGCTTCAGTTTTTTATTTCACATTAATCCCTTAACTACCTGCAATACGTTTTAAAACTGCAGTAAGGAGAATAAGTGTATAGCGCTGTCGCCGTCCACCAGGCCCCCCGGGTTGAAAAATCTCTGGTGTTTCAGGCACAGAGGTATTTAGAGGTTACAATAAGTTCACGAGGGGCATTTACCTGTCAGATCAGGTGCTTCATCCACACCTGGTGAAGCGAATGACAACCCGGGTATAAAAAGGTAGCAATCTACCTCATACAGATTACTATCTATAGTAGCTTTGTACTGTACAAAAAGTCACAAGGAGCGCTCACTTTTCTTGAGTACCAAAAAGAAATTGTTGTACATCTCCTATTTGACTCAACAGCACAGGTGGCCGCCTTCACGTCAGAGGATGTCCGGAGACTGTCAGAGCGACGTTTCATTCACCTTGTCATTCCCACTCCCATCGAAAACCATCCCCTAAAAAGATGCCAGATTTGTAGTCATGATGGCTATGGTATAGCAAAGAACCAGGGCTCCTAAGCTGTCCCTCAAGCTAGTGGGGCCTATGCTATTCCTAATCTCAAGGATACTCCTTATGGTGGAGAGGCCTGAGTCTCCTTCCTATCCCTGCTCCTGACCAGTCCTGAGCTGATTCCCCCTCCCCCCAAGGAGGGACAGAACAGGAGTGGGATGAAACCCTCATATAAAAACAGACAAGACAAAACCAAAACTCTGTCACACAATGTTAAAGACAATAAGAGGTTCAAGAAGAAAAACAAGAGCAGGTAGGAAGCTACAAAACCACAAGGGTAAACCCCACAATAAGTACAACTTTCACCAGAAAGTCTGCAACACCACACCTCACAGACCAACATAGAATAACCTATAGCTGGCATGGATGGAAGGTTTCCACCAGCATAAATATGAGGGGAGCAGATATGATAGGCTTCCCCACAACAGGTGACCAAAGGAGCAAACAGACCAGCAGAGATTAACTCTTGCTAACCTGGCTATGAATCAGTGCACAGCAGGTCGATGCCCGAGTCTGCCTATGTTGCTCCCAGACACCATAGAAACCAGCTGGCGGAGTGTCAGAATCTGCATTCTGAACCGCGCCTAATGCTGTCATGACAGCGAAGTTTGTGCAAAACTCTTTGTGACAAGTAAGCCTGGTAGGAGGAATGATAACTCCATGTACACATCCGTCTTTGTGTCATACCTTGCTTTGGGAAATACCACACAACTTCCTATTATTGTCATCAGTTATTTCAAATTGTGTGGTAGTGTCTTTTTTTCAGATTTAGATTTTCTATTTAGTGGGCCCCAGTAGAGATTCTGTTTATTTTTTGTCCCATACAAAATACAATTTTCAATAGTAAAACATATTTTACTCCATTTCACAATTCTGGGCCACAATCATCATATACCAAATTATTATTCAGACGAATTCTCATCCACATGCCCACGTCTGCATACCCCAGAATGTGGAACCCCAAATGTTCTTACAAAGTCATCTTGGTGATACGGGCATGAAAATTTTATTTGAGCATCTCTAACAATGAGGCTTTTCCATATTTATACACTGAGCTTTACTGCATGGTTCTTGCCGAACCTGCTGTTCCGGACAATACTTTTATAATTCTGTTAAAGATTGGTTCTGTGCACATAGCGGTTCCCACCCTGGCGGGCAGGAGGCTATTATGGTGTATTATGTCGCTTGCCACATTCGTTCCTCATATTGATGAAGCTAAACAGATGTTGTATGACCAGTTTTAAAGAAATTACAAAACAAGACAGCAGTTTTCTGAAATGCTAAAGCATGCAAACCATGAATGTAAGAATATAGACATGCATTAAAGGAAATCTAAGAAAAAAGTGAAATATTTAGAATACAAAAATGGCCAATTCTATATCTGCCTAGTAGCCACATCAAGGCCATCTTATATTACTGTGAACCTACACTGAACTGAAGCCTCTCTCTGGGTTACAAATATCCATGTGTATGGGCGAGTAGGAAACTGTTATAAAGAATAAAGTCACCTGTTGTTAAGAACCGGCGCCGTCATAGCCGCAAGCAGCCTGCTGCGGTTCCTGTTGTGCCCAGACGCCGGATGCCGTTTTTGGCCGTGCCTCGAATCGTCCAGCTGGCTGCTCTTTCCACCACGTCTAAGTGTGGAGAGGCGGCTAGTGCGCATGCACGCGCCGATTCACCCCAGCCAGAGCTTAAGTCCGGTGATTTGCCTAGTGAGCATGCTCAGCCTGATTGTGTCATTTCTGGGACTACGTCCTCAGTTCAGGCTACTGAGCATGCTCCCACAATTAATCCTAACAGCCTCTTTGCACAGGTACTTGGACTTCGTGCTGTGTCTAAGTTCTGGGATTTGCCTCCTGAGCATGCTCAGGCCGATAGTCTGATTTCTGAGTCTGTTGTGCAGGCTACTGAGCATGCTCAGGCACTTAGTGCATCAGAGGCTAGGTCCAGTAAGGACCTCACTGAGCATGTCCGTGAGGTGGCAGGCCCTGATAGGGCAGAGGGTGTCAGGTGTCCTGATGACGTGGCCACTCCGGACTGGCTCGCAGAGGCACACCCCAATGATCTGGCACCTCACCATTGGTCGTCAGACGATGACTGGTGAAGTGTTTGGGGCGTGGTTGCCATGAGGTCATCAATGATGTGGCAGTTCCGGATAGGCCGCTGGTGACGTCGCTGATGACATGGCATTCTGCTATTGGACCTTGGTGGTTCCACCCTGGGTTTGGGGCGGACCCAGGTTATAAAAGGGGCTGGAGACAACATGGAGGGGCGCAGTCTTCACTTAGAGTTCATGGTGGCATAAGCTTTGTTGGAAGCGGTAGGTAGGGCTAGGCGAACGGTACCTGTCACGCCAAGACTCGTGGCTCAGCACATAAGGGTCAGGCGCCGTGTTTCCTTGCTGCCATTCCAGTTGTGCTATAGCAGTCCAATGGCGTTAACTGGGCTGTGGCTGCTGCGTTACTTGTCCGGTTGTGTCCTCTACGCACATGGACAGCATACCTGCTGCGTCACCTGTCTGAGAGTGCCCTCTACGCACACGGAAAGCGTACCTGCTGCGCCACCTGTCCGGTTGTGCCCTCTACGCACACGGACAGTGTATCCCAGAACCCCTGTGGAGTTAACAGGGTGTTCCTGGATTGGGTGTGTGAACCCTATTTCCTTCCTCAGCTTCCCAGTCAAAGGCTACTGGTGTGACTACCTGGTCTGACGTGTCCTTCACACACGTGGCCAGACGAGTGGTGACCAGAAACGCTAATCGGAGGACTGCTCGGCCTGACGTGTCTTACACACGTGGCCGACAGGGCGCTGTCGCGGCGGTCTTCTCGGTCAACGCTAACTGGTTACCATCCGGCCTGACGTGTTCTTTACACACGTGGTCGGAGTAGCGCTCATTCCACCGAAACGCTAACTGGGTTGTCGTCCGGTCTGACGTGTTCCTACACACATGACTGGTTCCCAGGTCTACTTAGTTATCTCTGAGTCATCAGCTCTATAGTCTCCGCCTAACCCACAGGGTGCCAGCAGCTCCATTGCCATCTGGAGCACGGTGGGCCCCGACTGGCGATTGGGATATATATACCCCCTGGTCCTAATCTGCCGGTCCCCCTGTAACACCTGTGGATTGTGGGGGAGATGTGCACAGTCAGAAGGTATGACCCCATAATTTAGACCATTTTATTTGAGGATCTCTAACAATGAGGCTTTTCCGTATTTACAGTGCTTTGCGAAAGTATTCGGCCCCGTTGATTTTTTTCAACCTTTTCCCACATTTCAGGCTTCAAACATAAAGATAAAAATGTTAATGTTCTGGTGAAGAATCAACAACAACTGGGACACAATTGTGAATTTGAATGAAATGTATTGCTTCTTTTAGGCTTTTTTAAAAGATAAATAACTGAAAATTGGGGCGTGCAATATTATTCGTCCCCTTTAAGTTAATACTTTCTAGCACCGCCTTTTGCTGCGATTACAGCTGCAAGTCGCCTGGGGTATGTGTCTATCAGTTTTTGTACATCGAGAGACTGAAATTCTTGTCCATTCTTCCTTTGCAAATGGCTGGAGCTGAGTGAGGTTGGATAGAGAGTGTTTGTGAACAGCAGTTTTCAGCTCTTTTCCCCAGATTCTTGATTGGATTTAGGTCTGGACTTTGACTTGGCCTTTCTAACACATGGATACGTTTATTTGTGAACCATTCCATTGTAGATTTTGCTTTACTGTTTGTTTGGGATCATTGTCTTGCTATTGAGTCTTGCATCTTTTTCACACCATGGAGTTCCAGATGTACATTCTTTAATTAGCATGCACTTTCTATCTGAGAACCCTGCCCCACCCATAGCCATGTGTCCTATTTCACATATGTAGCTTGGTCCTTTGCTTCCCATACAGAGCAAGTTTTAACTGCAGGTGAAGTTACACATAGGTTAGGGACCCCAAAAATAGAGATTACTTTGGCGTGGTTTTGGGGCTCTTATGCATTGATCAATACAATGGCTAAACATCTCTTATATTCTTATTATTCATAGCAATTATGCATATTCCTTTTTCATGTTTATCATTTTTTCACATAGTTCATTGTATTTTTCAGTCTAGTATTCCTATAGCAATTCTGCTTTTCATTATTTCCCTATACATTGTGACTAGTGTGTAACTTTATCCTATTGTATAGACAAATCTCTGTCCCAGTTTCAGGTCTTACTCCGACAGGTTTTTTTCAAGAACGGTCCTGTATTTGGCTCTATCCATCTTCCCATCAATTTTAACCATCTTCCCTGTCCCTGCTGAAGAAAAGCAAGCCCAAACCATGATGCTGCCACCACCATGTTTGACAGTGGGAATGGTATGTTCAGGGTAATGAGCTGTGTTGCTTTTACGCAAAACTTATCGTTTGACATTGTGCTCAAAAAGTTCGATTTGTGATTTAATCTAACCAAAGCACCGCCTTCCATATATATATATATATATATATATATATATATATATATATATATATATATAATAAAACTTTTATATGGATATCTTTGAGAAATGGATTTCTCCTTGCCACTCTTCCATAGAGGCCAGATTTGTGCAGTATACGACTGATTGTTGTCCTATGGACATACTCTCCCACCTCAGCTGTAGATCTCTGCGCTTCATCCAGAGTGATCATGGGCCTCTTGGCTGCATCTCTGAAAAGTCTTCTCCTTGTTTGAGATGAAAGTTTTGAGGGAAAGCCGGGTCTTGGTAGATTTGCAGTGGTATGATACTCCTTCCATTTCAATATGATCGCTTGGACAGTGCTTCTTGGGATGTTTAAAGTTTTGGAAATCTCTTTGTAACGAAATCCGGCTTTAAACTTCTCCACAACAGTATCACAGACCTGCCTGTTGTGATCCTTGGTCTTCATGATGCTCTCTATGCTTTGAACAGAACACTGAGACTATCACAGAGCAGGTGCATTTATACGGAGACTTCATTACACACAGGTGGCTTATATTTATCATCATCAGTCATTTAGGACAACATTGGATCATTCAGAGATCCTCAATGAACTTCTGGAGTGAGTTTGCTGCACTGAAAGTAAAAGGGCCGAATAATATTGCACGCCTCAATTTTCAGTTTATTCTTTCTTACAAAAGTTTAAAATAAGCAATACATTTCGTTCAACTTCATAATTGTGTCCCACTTGTTAATTCTTCACCATAAAATGTAACTTTTTATCTTTATGTTTGAAGCCTGAAATGTGGGAAAAGCTTGAAAAATTCAAGGGGCCCGAATACTTTAAAAAGGCACTGTATACACCATGAGGTTTACTGCATGGTACCTGCCGAACCTCCTATACCGGACAATACTTTTATAATTCTGTAAGGGATTGGATTTTCTGTGCACTAGCGGTTCCTACCTTGGCGGGCAGGAGGCTATTGTGGTGCACCATGTCGCTTGGCACATTCGTCCTTCATATAGGGACTGATAGAGCTAAACAGACGTTTTATGACCAGTTTGAAAGAAAAACCTGTCCTTCTAGCCCTGCTGCTGTTCTTTCATCTTTGGAACAAACTTAGGTTTGTCACATAGTTGGCTACATTTTTCTCCACTTTTTGGCCATATGGCTCTTCATCCCAGTAAAGTTTATTCTTCCTCCTACAATATAGTCAATTGCGGGACAACTGTTTTATTAGCTAGTTTAAGTTTTATGATCAGCAAATGTGTTTTTAGGGTCATACCGCCCTTTGTGAGTAATAATTCCTGTAAAGCTTTTCTTGTTTGGTCTCTAAGCTTTCAATGGGTCCTGCAATTCCATCAATTTTACCCTGAAGACCAAATGGTGCACCAACTATTATAAGCACAGCCGTAGGTCCAGTACTTACATTGGTGCCATATTGCATGTATTTCTCAACAATGAAAAACTGGTGCAATAAAATTTGAGTTGTGTTCCTCAGAACATGCAAAAAAGCTTCATAAAACTGAGTGAAAAAAATGCAAATTGTAGTTTTTCAAACTTCTGCTGCATCAACCACATAAAGAATGTGGTAACATAGTGTTCACTACTTAAATAAATACATTTGAGGGTAGAATTTACAAAAAAAAGACATATATGAAGGTTTCTGTTCTTGAGCCACACAGGCTCTGTATATATGACAATCTATTCCAAATAAATACAGATTTGCTTTCCAAAATTCAAATATTGCTCCATCTGTTCTCCAAACAAAACCTTTTGAATACATATGGAGTATCACTGCTCTCATAAGAAAGTGGATAAAAAACTGTAAGGTCCACTTTTTGGTATTTCCTCTTGTAAAAGTGAGAAATTTAGTTCTAAAGCAACATTCTTGTGAAACAAAGTGAAGATTTTCATTTTGACCGAATTTTATCGAATTCTGTAAAGTACCTGTGCGTTCAAAATGCTCACTATACCCCTGGATAAAATGCAGGTCTAGTTTCCAAGATGGGGTCACTTGTGGGGGATTTCTGCTGTTTAGGTACATTAGGGCCCCTGCAAATGCTACATGGTGCCTGCAATCTATTTCAGCCAAACCTGCTTTAAAAATTCAAACATTGCTTCTTCCATTCCAATACCCCCAGTTTGTCCAAACAGATCTTTTTGACAACATGTGAGGTATCACTGCACTCAAAATCATAAGAAAGTGGATTAAAAATTTTGGGGTGCATTTTGTTGTGCTATCTCTTGTAAAAGTGACTAAATTGGGGCTAAAGCAATATTTTTAGGTATAATGTAATTTTTTTTTCATTACACTTTGTACTAATTCCTGTAATGCACTTAAAGGGTTAATAAACTTCTTGGATGTGGTTTTGAGCAGTTTGAGGGGTGCAGTTTTTACAGTGGTGTCACTTTTGGGTATTTTCTATCATAGGGCTTTCACAGGCACTTCAAATGTCACTTCCAACTTCCTCACAAAAAAAATATATATTTCAAAAATAGTGCTGATGTAAAGCAGACGTGGAAAATGTTATTTATGAACTACAGTGGAACCTTGTCTTACGAGAATAATCCGTTCTGAGAGTGTGCTTGTAAACCAAGTTACTCGTCTAGCAAAGCAAAATTTCCCATGGGAAATAATGGAAGCTCAGACAATTCGTTCCACAACTTGTGCAATGTCCCCTATTGTGCCATTCCACACACGCACAAACACACACACACAAACATATTATGCCCACCTTACCCTCCGTTCCCTCGCCGACCTCCTGGTTCTTGTAGTCCGCAGGTATGTGTATGCGGTAACCATTGCGATGATGCAGGAGCTTCTGCTGTTGGCATCAACATCATACGCAGGAGCCGCTTGCCTCTGATTGGCCAGAGCGCTGACGTCAAAGGCATGAGCCGCTTGTCTCTGATTGGTCAGCGTGCTGCCTTTGAGAAGTGCTGGCGGAAGTTCCTCCATCGTCACGATGGTTACTGGATACACATACCTGCGGACTACAAGAACCAGGAGGCCGGCGAGGGAACGGAAGATAAGGTGAGCATAATATGTGTGTTTGTGTGTGTTTGTGCAGACTGCAAGAGCGTGTCAGCGCGGTGAAAGTACGGAACCGG
Organism: Anomaloglossus baeobatrachus; assembly: GCF_048569485.1. Taxonomy (NCBI): domain Eukaryota; kingdom Metazoa; phylum Chordata; class Amphibia; order Anura; family Aromobatidae; genus Anomaloglossus; species Anomaloglossus baeobatrachus. The sequence goes on from NC_134354.1 coordinate 660,934,892, forward strand.
AAGTGTGTGCCGTGAGTATTTGCTCGTACAGCAAAGACTGCTCATAAACTGAGTTACAAATTTATAGCAAGCTTTGCTTGTATAGCGAAATACTCGCACACCAAGTTACCGAGGTTCCACTGTATATTTTATGAAGTAAATCTCTGGGTTTTAAAATTTCACCAAACTTCCAATTTTTTCACAAATAAATACAAAAAATATCCTGTGTTTACCACTAACATGAAGTACAATATGACCCGAAAAACAGTCTCAGAATCACTGGGATCTGTTGAAATGTTTCAGAGTTATTAACTCATAAAGTGACGCTGGTAAGATTTCTAAAATTTGGCCTGGTCATTGAGGTCAAAGTAGGCTCCAGCACTAAAGGGTTAAGTGCATGGCGGGTGTGTAAACAGAATGTAGAAGGGACCAGATTTGGGAGAAAATTTGTAAGGGCAAAACGGAATAGCTAGATAAGTGAAATGAGGCAATTGACCAGTCTAAAGAAATGTGTTTTTAGGGCATGGTTAAATCTGTGGGTATTGGGAATTAATCAAATTGACCTGGGTAGTGTGTTCTAGAGAATTGGCACAGCTCACGAAAAGTCTTGGAGACAGAAGTGGGAGGTTTGGATTATAGACTATGTCGGTCTTGGGTCATTAGCAGAATGGACGGCACAGGTAGGGTTATAAACAGTTATGAAGAGGGCGATATAGGGCGGTGCAGAACTGTGGAAGGCTTAGTAGGTGAGAGAGATAAGGTTATGTTGCCCTCCGTAGTGGATGGGCAAACAGTGCAATCACTGGCACAGGGTAGAAGCATCAGTGTAGCGGTTGGAGAGGAAAATGATCCTGGCTGCTGCATTAAGGATGAATTGTAGAGGGGAGAGTTTAGTAAGAGGGAGACTTATTAGTAGAGAGTTGCAATAGTCTAGACTAGGATGAATAAGAGTGACAGTAAGGCTAATTTCACTCTTGCGTTGAACGGTATCCATCACAATGTGTTGTGTAACGCATGTGACGGATGCCTTGCAAAAAGTGCGATAATAAAGGCAACGGATTCCAGTGAAATAACACGTTGCGTTAAGTTTTCTTTAGCCGAGAGAGAGCCCTCATCATCACCGCACACTCCCCGACACTACCGCCCACATCATCACCGCAAACATCCCGACACTACCGCCCACATCATCACCGCACACATCCCGACACTACTGCCCACATCATCACCGCACACATCCCAACACTAGCGCCCACATCATCACCGCACACATCCCGACACTACCACCCACATCCCGACACTACCACCCACATCATCATTGCACACATCCCAACACTACCGCCCACATCATCACCGCACACATCCCGACAATACCGCCCACATCACCGCACACACGCACGCACGCACTACCACACTCATCATCACTGCGCACACACCGGCACTACCTCACTCATCATCACCGCACACACAGGCACTACCGCTCCCATCATCACCGCACACACACAGGCATTACCTCAGTGATGTCCCCGCTGACAGCGCGATTCACTTCAGTTGCTGCGTGGAGCTCACAGGAGCGGCAGTGTTCTACTGCTGCTCCTGTCAGCTTCATGTAGCAGAGCTGGATGCATCGCGGAACCTCGTGTGGATTACGCCGGTCCTGGAGGGGTATTTGGGGATTTTAATAAATTTGTGAAAGAGGGTGTTTTTTTTGTCTTTTATTCTAAATAAAGGATTTTTTTGGGTGTATGTGTTTATTTACTTTCACTTACAAGTTAATCATGAAATGTGTCTCATAGACGCCTGCCATGATTAACCTAGGACTTAGTGGCAGCTATGGGCTGCTGCCATTAACTCCTTGTTACCTCGATTGCCACCGCACCAGGGCAATTCGGGATGAGCCGGGTAGAGTCCCGGGACTGTCGCATTTAATGGATGTGGCAATTCCGGGTGGCTTCTGGCTGATATTTTTAGGCTGGGGGGCTCACCATAACGTGGGGCTCCCCATCCTGAGAATACCAGCCTTCAGCCGTGTGGCTTTACCTTGGTTGGTATCAAAATTTGGGGGACCGCACGCCGTTTTTTTAAATTATTTATTGTACCGCACGATATAGACCTGCCCACCAACGACTGTGATTGGTTGCAGTGAGACAGCTGTCGCTCAGCGTGGGGGCGGGTCTGACTGCAACCAATCTTAGGCGCCGGTGGGCGGGGGAAGCAGTGAATACTAGATGGAATAATGAGCGGCCGGCATTTTCAAAAGAGGAGAACCCGCCAGAGAAGTGTGACAGCCGTGCAGCGCCGTGACGGTGATCGGTGAGTATGAAAGAGGGGGACAGAGGGAGAGACAGACCGACAGAGAGAGACACCGACATTGACAGAAAGAGAGATATAGACCGACATTGAAAGAGAGTGAGAGATAGACCGACAGAGAGATAGAGACCGAGAGAGACCGACCGACAGAGCGAGAGACCGACAGACAGAGAGAGAGACCAGGAGTGCTTTTAAATGATTTAGAATGTTCTGCTGGACATGCTGAGTATGCTCAGTAGAACGTGACGGAATCCTGCACTGGAATCCGTCGCCAAACACATGGCGACGGAATCCAGCACCATAGACATTCATTATGCCTCGTAACGGATCCCAACGGAATCCTGCAGAGTGCATTTTTTTACAGCAACAAAAAACTCTACATTCAGCGTTCCCTCCGCCCAACGGTCACTGACGGTCAGTGAAAAACAACTGATGCGCCGCGGGGCGGATGCATCGCAAGACCATCCGTTGCTATCCGTAGCTAATAGAAGTCTATGAGGAATAAAACGGTTTCCTGTAATGGTTATCGTAATTCCTCAAGGCTGCGGATAACGCAAGTGTGAAAGTAACCAAGAGGTCGAAATCTAGAGATATTTTTGACGTGTAGGGGACATGACCAGTGAGTGATCAGATGTATGGAGTGAAGGAGAGATCTGAGTCAAATATAACCCCAAGACAGCGGGTATGTTGCTGGGGAATAATGGTACACCTACACAATATTGGGTTTTTAAACTTTAGAAAAGGAAGGAAGCATGAGAAGTTCAGTTTTTGACAGATTCAGTTTTGGATACTAAGAAGAAAAGGAAAAACCAGCAACCACAGGGAATACCGCAGGAAAAAGTGGATTTGGTTTTCTCTCTCGTTTCATTGGGGGACACAGGACCCTGGGTGCATGCTGCTGTCACTAGGAGGCTTGACACTAAGTATACGACAAAATGTTAGCTTCTCCCTAGCAGTGTACACCCCGAGCCAGAGACGGACCTATGCCAGTTTTTTGCTCAGTGTCGTAAGAGGCTGATGTGGGCTCTCTCGGCCCCCTCAGCCACTTTTTACTTTTTGTTTTTTACTCTTCATCGGCGCGCTCATCGCTCTTACTATTCTGTTTTGTTGGCTACAGGGAATCGTCTACCCACGGATGCCCAGCTCCCCCAGGGGTCCCCTGGGTGTGGAACGGGCAAAGCATAGAGAGCCCCCTCCCCTGCTCCATCCCCTCTGGGTACCGTCCCAGGGATTCACAGGTTCGAGTTGTAACTGGCCCCCTCCCCTGCTCCATCCCATCCAGGTACCGTCCCAGGGATGCACAGGGTCGAGGCAGCACCGGCTCCCCTGGCGTCCCCTCCGCAGTTGGTCCGTGGAACCCAACCAGGGCTCCCTGTGTACCCGCAGGACGCTCTCCCAGGGGCATCCAGAGCGCATCAGTTCGGATGCTTAGGCCGCTCCGTGTAACCCCCGGTTATCCCCCAGTGGCGTCCAGAGCCTACCAGACCAAGGCGGAGTGGCGCTTCAGAAGAGAGGCGCGGCAGATTCCTGCAGGTAAGACCTACATGCTCGGTCTGCTCATCACGCCGCCGGCACAGGGCTCCCCCTGGCTAATTTAGGCCCGGTCTGGGACTACTCCAGCTCTGAACGCCACGCCCCCTCTCTGCGCACGCAGGCGGCCGGTTTGCCCATTCAGTTGAGCTCCGCCCAGATGTAGCCTCCTGACCGCGCTTCTCGGCCTCAGCCCCTCTCGCGGTATCTGGCTTGGCGCCCTCCAGCTGGTAGCCTCCCCCTAAACCCCTTGTCTGAGGCCATTTTTCCTAGGACACCTCTTTAACAAAGGGTCTCACCTCTGGTCCCACGGCGTTACATCACAGCTCCGCAGGATCATCGCAGACGCTGCTGCAGCACCTGATATCTCAGTTTTGCAGCACCTTGAGGGGAGGACACAGGACCTGGGTAAGCACTATCAACCATCCCTCAGCCTTAAGTCCCCCTTTTTCCTAGCAACCTAGTAAGAGAATCAAGACATCCATGCCTAACTCAAAACCCTCCCGACCCAAACAGGCCACCATCATTATGTATTTTGCGTACGCCTCCTGCAAAACTAAATTCTCTCTTGGCCAGGCTGCTCCCCTATGCTCGGACTGTATCCCAGACCTGCAGCTTGCCCAAGAGCCCTCCGCAGCCGTCGACGACGCTCCCGGCTCCTCCCTTGGAATAGTTGGCTTCGCTGTCCCAGTCTGTTAGAGTCCCTCTCGAGGTCATTACGGCCCATCGCACAAGCATTGCAGCTTCTACCTGCGCTCGGCCATGACTCCCGAGATCGGGCAGATCAGCCATCTCGGGGAGATAATCACTCTGATCCAGGGACCTCTACAGGAGCTCAGAAACACACCCACCAGGCCTCTTGTTCCAGCTCATCCCAACAGTCCCTCTCACCCCCAGGACCTGACCACCGCTCGTCCCCGGACTCGTCCGATGTCTCAGGTGAGGACTCCGACGGGGGGCTTCAGCTCGATCCGGATCAGACGGCGGATATACGGCACATGATGGAAAGTCTGGTTGAGGCGGTAAATCAAACGCTGAAGATCCAGGACGATCCCGTCTCCACCCAGGGCCCACAAATCTCTTTTAAGAGGACAAAACGCGCCCATAGGTCCTTCAACAGTCATCCAGAATTCACTGAGATACTGCACAAACACAGACAGCAGCCAGATAGGAGCTTCAACAACCGTAAGTCACCGATAGTCGACCCTCCAGTGTCCCGACTGTCTTCACACACAGTCCTGTCTCTTCGTAACGAGCGTCTTTCCGAGACACCATGGATCACAGCATTGATTGTTTCTCCTGATCAGCTCTGTCCTTTCACCAGCCTTTGCCTCTGTCTGGGTCGTAAAGGCCCTGATATCCTGGGCAGACACACTCCGAAAAGGCCTTCGCTCAAGCTATGTTTCTCTAGAACTCATTAACATCTCAGCGCAAATCGCACTCGCAAGTGAGTACCTCATCAATGCAGCCCTGGCCTCAGCAAACTGTGCAGCACACGTAGCTAACAACACGGTTGCCATCCGCGCCCTTTGGCTCAGAGCCTGGAATGCGAACACGGCCTCTAAAAAGTATCTCACCGCTCTCCCCTTCTTAGGTGGACGTCAATTTGGCAACAGACTGGACCAGATCATTTCTAAGGCGACGGGTTGAAAAAACGCCTCCGTTCCCAACTCAGATCCAGACGACCTCCTTATCAAGGGATCCTCTTTCGACGACTGCCTTGAAAGCCTTTGGATCACCATCAACACTCTTTCTCGCCTGGGATGGCTAATCAATTGACAGAAGTCCTCTCTGACCCCAGCCCGTCGGATTACCTTCTTAGGCATGGTTTTCGATACCAACCAGGGACGAATTTTCCTTCCACAAGAAAAGATTGTCTCTGCAACCTGGACTCTAGGTTCTTTGTCACTCGGGTTCCTTCTCCATCCGATTTGGCATGAGAGTCCTTGGTCAAATGGTAGCGTCCATGAAGGCAGTCCCATTCGCCTAATTCCATTTTCGGCCCCTTCAGCTGGCCATACTATGGAAATGGGACAAGTCACCTTTTTCCCTGAATCACAGGATTCATCTGTCTCCAGACATTCTTCGCTCCCTTCAGTGGTGGGCCAGACGTCACAATCTCTCCCGAGGAAGGTCGTTTCTACCGCTCCACTGGCAGATAGTCACCACCGACGCCAGCCTCTTGTACTGGGGCGCCGTCTTTCACCATCACACGGCCCACGGACGTTGGGTCCTCCAGGAGAGCCAGCTTCCAATCAACATCCTCGAGATCAGGGCCATTCTATTAGCTCTGCAACAGTTCCAGCACCTCCTGGAGGGCAACTTTGTCAGGATCCAGTCGGACAACACTACTGCGGTATCTTACATCAACCACCAGGGAGGAACAAGGAGCGTCAGGGCTATGAGGGAGGTCAAGAGGATCATCCAGTGAGCCGAGTCACATCAATCCATTATCTCGGCAGTGCACATCCCCAGTGTGGAAAATTGGGCAGCCGACTTCCTCAGCAGAGAAGGTCTCGCTTCCTGCGAATGGTCTCTTATCAGGGAAGACTTCAATCAAATCTGCCTACGATGGGGGACCCTGTATGTGGATCTGATGGCCTCCCGATTCAACCATCAGGTTCCTCAGTTCGTCTCTTGCTATGGCAACCAGCGGGCAATAGGAGTCGACGCCCTGACTCTTTCGTGGAGTCAGTTCAGACTCCCATACATCTTCCCCCTTCTCCCGCTGATTCCCAGGGTCCTCAAGAAAATCAAGAGAGAAGGGGTCCCAGCCATCTTCATGGCCCCTGAGAGGCCCAGGCGGGCGTGGTTCGCAAAGCTCACTCAACTCGTCGCAGATGCACCTTGGCGTCTTCCAGACCGCCCAGACCCTCTGTCCCAGGGCCCTCTCTTCCATCAGAATTCAGGGGTTCTAAATTTGATGGCCTGGCTATTGAATCCTGGGTGCTAGCTCAAGCGGGCTTCTCTCCCAGGGTGATCCAGACCATGATCATGGCCTGTAAACCATTTCAATAGTCAAGGATCTATTACCGCACATGGAAATCTTTCTTCCGGTGGTGCGAGGTCAACAACAACCAATCCCTTCTCTCCCTGTCCATCCCAGCAATCCTGTCCTTTTTACAGTCAGGGCTGGATGGGGGTCTCGCTCTAGGAACCCTTAAGGGCCAAGTTTCGGCTCTTTTTATTCTGTTTCAAAAGCCTCTTGCTACTCGCCCGCAGATCAAGACCTTCATTCAGGGGGTCGCTTACCTGGCGCCTCCATATCGTAATCCTCTTGAGCCATGGGATCTTAACCTTGTGTTAGAATCGCTCCAAGAGTCTCCCTTCGAGCCCTTGAAAGAAGCCTCTCTTTCGCATCTTTCCTGGAAGGTGGCCTTTCTAGTGGCCATCACTTCCATCAGGAGAGTGTCAGAGCTTGCTGCTCTCTCCTGTCGATCACCATTTCTGGTATTCCACCAGGACAAGGTTGTGTTACGCCCGGCTCCCTTCTTTTTGCCTAAGGTGGGGTCACCCTTTCATCTGAGTGAAGAGATTGTGCTCCCTTCCTTCTGCCCAGGTCCCTCACACAGCATGGAGAAGTCTTTACACACTCTGGACCTGGTTCGGGCTCTCAGGATTTACGTGTCAAGAACTGCGCCTTACCGCAAATCGGATGTACTGTTCATCCTTCCACTAGGACCCAAGAGAGGCATGACTGCTTCCAAGAGGCCACGATTGCAAGATGGATCTGATCAAACATATCAGAGGCCTACAGGATCAGGAACAGATTCCCTCCAAGGGGTGTGAAGGCACATTCCACCCGCACGTGGGAGCGTCTTGGCCAATCAGGCGTCGGCCGCGCAGGTCTGCAGAGCCACCACATGGTCTAGCCTGCATACTTTTGCTAGGTTTTACCGGGTACACACCCAGGCTTCGGTGGATGCTGGCCTGGGGAGAAAGGTATTGCAGGCGGCAGTCACACACCTCTGGGGGGGTGCGTATATTCTGTCCTAGACACTCTCACAGAGGGAGCTGTCTGTTCTTTGCAACATTAGTTCGTTCCCACCCAGGGACTGCTGTTGGACGTCCCACGGCCCTGTGTTCCCCAATTAAACGAGAGAGAAAGAGGGATTTTCTGTGTACTCACCGTAAAATCTCTTTCTCTGAGTCTTCATTGGGGGACACAGCTCCACCCTGATTGTTTGGTTTTTACATTTTGCCTGCTTGTTAAGGTGGTCCCTGTTCCAGACCACTTATTGCCGGGCTACATGTCATCCGTTATTCACTTGACATGTATGATTCTTCTGTTTCTCCTTCTATTGCTTTTACACTAAACTGGCATAGATCCGCCTCTGGCTCAGGGTGTATACTGCTAGGGAGGAGCTAACATTTTTTGTATACTTAGTGTCAACCTCCTAGTGACAGCAGCATACACCCATGGTCCTGTGTCCCCCAATGAAGACTCAGAGAAAGAGAATTTACGGTGAGTACACAAAAAATCCCTCTTTTTTTTAAAAAAAAAAAAAGCTAAATTTATAAATCCATTTAACATACTATATTAAAGGAGTTGTCCGAAATAAACACAAAAAAATGTTAAGCTAACCTGTGCTGTATTGTTATATAAAACATCCCTACATTCTTTTTCTTTGTTTTATAACTTTTGTTCATCTTGAATTATGCCTTTATTCTCTGCAGACATTTTATTTACATGAAGCTCAACCAAACATGACATCTTCCTATACCAAACCTCACAGTCAGAGTTGGCACCACCTAGTCTCACTGTCCAGCCCTGCCCTCTGCACACTCATTGGCTGTCAGTATTCTGCCCAGCACTGACCTCTCATCGCTCCAGCAATGATGGGCACATTACTACATTATATGTGCGGTGGATGTAAGGTGATTGTGCTGCACAGATGAGGTATCACTGCTCTGTATGTCCAATCATTGGTAGTACAGAGCAGTGATCCTGCTTCTCTCATCTGTGACAGCACAATCACCTCACATCCACCGCACATATAATGTAGTAATGTGCCCATCCCTGTCCCTATACAATAGTAATGTTCCCATCTCTGTACCCATACTATAGTAATGTGCCCATCCCTGTCCCCATAATATAGTAATGTGCCCATGCCTGTCCCCATAATATAGTAATGTCCCCTTTCCTTGTGCCCATCCTGTAGTAATGTCCCCTTGTGCTCCTCTTTTTGTACCAGTGCTCTGTCTTGTAGAATTGCCCCCTAGTCTACCATTCCTCACACACACACAAAAAACAAACACAAATCCTTCTCACCTGTCCTGGTTCCCTCTGTGCGCCCTGTGTCCTGTCTCTTGCAGCCACAGCCCCCTCCTTGCTGATCGCGGCCTCTGCAGGGGGCTGTGCATTCAGCGCTTTATAGCAGAGAACTGATTTCCAGGCGCTGTGCAGGGACGTGCACTCTATGCAGCTTCTCCAGTGATCGGCTGATGACCTCTTATTGGCCGGTGGCTGATCATAGCTGTATACAGAGCTTGGCCCTGCAGAGCGCCCGGGAATTTGTCATCTGATATAAAGCACTGACTGCACAGCCCCCTGCATAGGCCACAATCAGCAAGGGGCCTGCATGCCACAAGCAGCATCAGGGGCCGCAGCTGACAGAACTTTATATCAGATGATAGATTCCCGGGCGCTCTGCAGAGCCGAGCTCTGCATACAGCTACTGCAATGATCCGCTGCTAGCCTCTGATTGGCCGGCGGCTGATCATAGCTGTATACAGCGCTCCCAGTGAATCAGTCATCTGATATACAGCGCTGTCTGCACGGCCCCAGCACAGGCAGCGTTCAGCAAGGGGGCCATTAGCCTGCGTGCCGCCAGCAGCATCAGGGACTGCATGCAGCGTACAAGCATCGGGACCCCTGCACACCTGATGTGTGGGAGGGTGCAGGGAAGGGGGGCGGGGACGCCACGCACTGTACCTGCCCAGCAGGGCGGCTACATGACATCAGCTGTGATGCCCATCGACAATTCGAGCATAAGCTCCAGCCCTGTCATCGTGACATCACAGGAAGCAGCAAAATCATGGCAGGAGCGGTCACATGACCAATCTGAGCTGAGGGAGAGGGCTGACAGCAGGGCAGGGCGGTAGTTACTATCTACTTACCTGCCCCAATGTAGCCCAAAAGTGTAATGACAAGAAAAAGGCAAAATGAGTCGGATAACCCCTTTAACAACAAAAACAGTACAGATACTCATGGTGCCACTGACGCATTTCAGACTCTCAAAACATGGTCCTTAATCATAGGCATCATGTACAAATGAGACCAATTTTATGGACATGCTGCTTGAAATCTGAACAGATAAAGTTGACACACCTGTTTTAAAAGGGGAAATAGTAGTTAATTGATGGCAGGTAATCAAAGAATGGTGGAAGAAGAAATAAAAAAAAGATTAACACTGCAGTTCATGGAATAAGAATACATATGCATTAATGTATTGTCAGTCATATCCATGCTTTGAAAATAATGAATAAGGTTACATTTTCACAGTAGTTATGTTATATGACTAAACTTGAAGGACACAGTCATTGGAAAGCGGTAGCATTCCAAGTCCGGCAGAATTACATGCAAGCCACAGGAATAAACATACAATCATAATGTGACCACAAGGAAAAACTACTTCCCCTTTTGAAACAGAGGTGTGTCAATTTTGTCTGTTCAGATTTCAAGCTGCATGTCTATAAAATCAGTCTCATTTGTGTGATATGATGCCTATGAACAAGAACAATATTTTGTGAGTCCAAAACCCGTCAGGCAACACCAGGAGTGTCTGTACTGTTTTTGTTTTTAATATAGTTCCTTTTGGTGTACGCCATGTTGCCCTGTGATCTGCTCACATACCTATATAAAAGAATTCTTCTGTACATAAATTTCTCCATATGTTTTCTGCATTGGGAGAGTAAAAAAAATGTTATGGTCTAATAGGCACAAGACACATCTGTGCGCAATTGTTCATTGTGATGGGGATCTAAAATTGTATTTTATTTTGCATGCGCCGGGTCACATGTCTCTTGTATGCATGCATCTTATAAGATGCTACTATATCAAGTGCATAACTAATGCGGGTTCCTGGTAATTTTTTATTCCATATCTGTGGAAATGCGTGCTATACTTTGCGAATGCACATTTTTGCATCCACTTTAAAGCATATATTTAAAACAAATCTGGTTTATTTGAACTTAAAACATATTTTTGTTTTGGATAGAGCTGATGTTATTATAAAAGTGTACAGAACCATACATCCTTTTTGCAATACTGTATGATCTGTGAGCACATGCTGCGCAAGCGCATAGTCTACGCCTCCGCATATTCTTAACAATCTTTACGCACCTCACATTTCTGCATTACATCTAATATTGGTTGTCCGGTATTCTGGGGCATGCGCAGTATCTGTTCAACTGGCTACGCATTTAGAGGACAGGTCATATTCTTGAAGAGTTTACTCTGCTATTTGCGCATTATCGCTGGGTGCTCTACGCGCATGCACACCTTGTGGCACAGCTTCTCGCGTCATCAAATCATTTGAGCGGATCACGTGAACAACATGGCGGCCGCCATTCCAAACGCTGTATTCTGCAGCAGGCCACAGTCTCCATCCACCAGGCTGGTAATTAATTACTCTAATTAAAGCACATGTGTATTTAACACCAATACCAGTCACAGTTTAGCACATTTTTGCCCTGAGGAAGCCAACTTTGCACTTGGCGATACGCGTGGGGTTCTTTCCTCACCCCTCATATCTGACCCACAGTTCACTCTGGGCTTTGCAGGTTGTATACATGCTCGTAGCTGTTATTTGCTTGTACAGTTTTCACATGGCTATTGTTGTTGTAGAGGGTATTGCACCTATGATTCACATGATATTGCTGTTTATTTTTTGAGCATCATGTGTCTAGTTTATGCCATGTATGTGATTCTGTAGCATGTTTAAGAGTACTTGTCTATTCATTTACATTGCCCAGAGGGTCTAATTTGGTTTACACTGCCTTATTATGATTGGGTGTGAGGTTTAGGTGCAATAATATTTTGTTGCACCATATGTATTTGTGATGCCCTGGCAAAACCAGGGTGTCACAGAGCCTGCAAAATCCAGCAAAGTGCAGGCCATTCTCCTCCTTGGTAACCTGATCCCACACCAGTGCAGCAGGACAGACACACCTCCCCCAGTGTAAGAGCTAAACAGAGCAGGAGGGGAGGGGCTGGAGCAGAGTGAGTTTGGAGTGTGAAGAGAGCAGACCAGGGGAAGATAGCTCCTGGCTGCTATAAGGAAGGAAAGTGTGAGCAAGGGGCCCGAGGTGGCCAGGGCAGGGTAGTGGCCCGCCGGCATCCAAGGGTGACCCGGATCACTGCAGGGGGAGTGGGCACCCCGTTCCCGACTGAGGAAGGAGAAAGAAGTGTCTGGCTGCAAAACAAGACCAGGATCCTGCTGTACTGTGTGTGGGACCCCAAACACCCTCCACACCGAAGGCTGCAGACACCGGCAATTTCTGGTTAATTCCTGACTCTGTGTGAATTTCCTTGCAAAGCAAACTGTGAGTAACAACATCCCCCGGTCTAACCGGGCGCACAGCTCTCAGACGGCCTCCATCTCCTCCCTGCACCACCTCACCGGGGTCCCGGGACACCAACACCCTACCCGTGGAGGGAAATCACCACCTTGCTTCCCACCACCATCCCCGGGATCCATTTACCGGCAGTGGCGGTGCTCCGTTACCTCACCGCACACCACGGGTGGCGTCACGGACAATCTCCCTTACCTAATCCTCTTCTTACTGTGGAGCCTGGGATCACAGACCGGGTCACGCCACCGTGATACCCACAGAAGTGACCCCGTGGCCCGGATCTGAGTACCCCTTATCCCGGGGCGACACAACTTGGCGTCACGCACAGGATTGAACCCCTCTACTTACCAGTAGAAGTGCGCCTTGTGATCTCCGCCGGCGGTGTCCGTCCGAAAATTTTGAAGCGCCGCCATCTTGGCGCGAAAATCTCTTGCTCGAGCGTCTTCTCCAAGCAGGGAAGGCGCGAAAGCGAAGCCCCGCCCCCAACAAGCGGAAGTGCTGAAGAGAACCAAGGGGGGGCGGGCGGCTGTGTGTCTACCTAATGTAGCCGAGGCTATAAAGGCAGGGACGCCAGGACTTTGCCTAATTCCATTCCTGGACAGCGAGCCGCAAACCCCGATGACATCTTACCAGGCTCCGGCAGTCCGCCGAGCTGAAATGGTAATGATGTCGGCTCCGGCAGCCCGCCCAGCCACAACGGTGATGACGCCGGCTCCGGCAGTCCGCCCGGCCGCAACGGTGATGGCGCCGGCCCCGGCAGTCCGCGCGGCCACAGCAGAGGCGACACCCGACCGGAAGTCTGCCCCAGATACGGCGCCAGCCGCTCCCAGGTACCCCGTCTCGGCTGTGGAGCATCCGGAGTGCACCTGCAGAGAGGAGGAGCAGGCCACTGAGCAATGGGGCTCTCGGCAGTTAGCGAGGCCGGTTGAAGCCGGCGCCGAGGGCATCCGAGTGGGCCTGGCTCCTGAGCAGGAGGCAGAGCACGGAACCCATGCCCCGTACTGGGAGTGGCGGCAGCAGCAGTGGTAGCGGAGCATGGACGGCTACCCGCAAGTTTAAAGTTGACTGTTTTATGGACTGTCACCCCTGTTGAGCATCCTCAAGTTCCCGGAGGAGGCCATCTGCACAGCAGGTGGGGGGGTGGCAGGATAGTTAGAGTTTAAGAAAACGTACCTCCCGATGTGGGAAGATGTATAGTTGTAATGTGTGTACTTTCTTTTTCCCGTTACAATAAATGTCGGTGCCCAGACAGCCCGAGGACGGGCTGTGTTTTACCAAGGGGGTCTGTGACACCCTGGCAAAACCAGGGTGTCACAGAGCCTGCAAAATCCAGCAAAGTGCAGGCCATTCTCCTCCTTGGTAACCTGATCCCACACCAGTGCAGCAGGACAGACACACCTCCCCCAGTGTAAGAGCCAAACAGAGCAGGAGGGGAGGGGCTGGAGCAGAGTGAGTTTGGAGTGTGAAGAGAGCAGACCAGGGGAGGATAGCTCCTGGCTGCTATAAGGAAGGGAAGTGTGAGGAAGGGGCCTGAGGTGGCCGGGGCAGGGTAGTGGCCCGCCGGCATCCAGGGGTGACCCGGATCACTGCAGGGGGAGTGGGCTCCCCGTTCCCGACTGAGGAAGGAGAAAGAAGTGTCTGGCTGCAAAACAAGACCAGGATCCTGCTGTACTGTGTGTGGGACCCCAAACACCCTCCACACCGAAGGCTGCAGACACCGGCAATTTCTGGATAATTCCTGACTCTGTGTGAATTTCCTTGCAAAGCAAACTGTGAGTAACAACATCCCCCGGTCTAACCGGGCGCACAGCTCTCAGACGGTTTCCATCTCCCTGCACCACCTCACCGGGGTCCTGGGACACCAACACCCTACCTGTGGAGGGAAATCACCACCTTGCTGCCCACCACCATCCCCGGGATCCATTTACCGGCAGTGGCGGTGCTCCGTTACCTCACCGCACACCACGGGTGGCGTCACGGACAATCTCCCTTACCTAATCCTCTTCTTACTGTGGAGCCTGGGATCACAGACCGGGTCACGCCACCGTGATACCCACAGAAGTGACCCCGTGGCCCGGATCTGAGTACCCCTTATCCCGGGGTGACACAACTTGGCGTCACGCACAGGATTGAACCCCTCTACTTGCCAGTAGAAGTGCGCCTTGTGATCTCCGCCGGTGGTGTCCGGCCGAAAATTTTGAAGTGCCGCCATCTTGGCGCGAAAATCTCCCGCTCGAGCGTCTTCTACGAGCAGGGAAGGCGCGAAAGCGAAGCCCCGCCCCCAACAAGCGGAAGTGCTGAAGAGAACCAAGGGGGGGCGGGTGTGTGTCTGCCTAATGTAGCCGAGGCTATAAAGGCAGGGACGCCAGGACTTTGCCTAATTCCGTTCCTGGACAAGCGAGCCGCAATCCCCGATGACATCTTACCCGGATCCGGCAGTCCGCCCGGCCGCAACGGTGATGATGTCGGCTCCGGCAGCCCGCCCGGTCGCAACGGTGATGACGCCGGTTCCGGCAGTCCGCCCGGCCGCAATGGTGATGGCGCCGGCCCCGGCAGTCCGCCCGGCCACAGCAGAGGCGACACCCGACCGGAAGTCTGCCCCAGATACGGCGCCAGCCACTCCCAGGTACCCCGTCCCGGCTGTGGAGCAGCCGGAGTGCACCTGCAGAGAGGAGGAGCAGGCCACTGAGCAATGGGGCTCTCGGCAGTTAGTAAGGCCGGTTGAAGCCGGCGCCGAGGGCATCCGAGTGGGCCTGGCTCCTGAGCAGGAGGCAGAGCACGGAACCTGTGCCCCGTACTGGGAGTGGCGGCAGCAGCAGTGGTAGCGGAGCATGGACGGCTACCCGCAAGTTTAAAGTTGACTGTTTTATGGACTGTCACCCATTTTGAGCATCCTCATGTTCCCGGAGGAGGCCACCTGCACAGCAGGTGGGGGGGTGGCAGGATAGTTAGAGTTTAAGAAAACGTATCTCCCGATGTGGGAAGATGTATAGTTGTAATGTGTGCACTTTCTTTTTCCCGTTACAAAAAATGTTGGTGCCCAGACAGCCCGAGGACGGGCTGTGTTTTACCAAGGGGGTGTGTGACATGCTGGCAAAACCAGGGTGTCACAGAGCCTGCAAAATCCAGCAAAGTGCAGGCCATTCTCCTCCTTGGTAACCTGATTCCACACCAGTGCAGCAGGACAGACACACCTCCCCCAGTGTAAGAGCTAAACAGAGCAGGAGGGGAGGGGCTGGAGCAGAGTGAGTTTGGAGTGTGAAGAGAGCAGACCAGGGGAGGATAGCTCCTGGCTGCTATAAGGAAGGGAAGTGTGAGGAAGGGGCCCGAGGTGGCCGGGGCAGGGTAGTGGCCCGCCGGCATCCAGGGGTGATCCGAATCACTGCAGGGGGAGTGGGATCCCCGTTCCCGACTGAGGAAGGAGAAAGAAGCGTCTGGCTGCAAAACAAGACCAGGATCCTGCTGTACTGTGTGTGGGACCCCAAACACCCTCCACACCGAAGGCTGCAGACACCGGCAATTTCTGGTTAATTCCTGACTCTGTGTGAATTTCCTTGCAAAGCGAACTGTGAGTAACAACATCCCCCAGTCTAACTGGGCGTACAGCTCTCAGACGGTCTCCATCTCCTCCCTGCACAACCTCACCGGGGTCCCGGGACACCAACACCCTACCCGCAGCGGCAGTGCTCATTACCTCACCGCACACCACGAGTGGCGTCACGGACAATCTCCCTTACCTAATCCCCTTCTTACTGTGGAGCCTGGGATCACAGACCGGGTCATGCCACCATGATACCCACAGAAGTGACCCCGTGGCCCAGATCTGAGTACCCCTTATCTCGGGGCGACTCATATTCATCTTAGCTTTTGCTTTTTAAATGTTTTTATAGTGTGTTGGTATCTGTCTTTTTCACTGTACTAATAAAAATTGATATTGTTGCATATCTTAGGTGATCCCACTTTTTGTACACATCCGCTTTTTCTTCTTACAATTTCTCAAGGGTTTTGGATGTGTTGTGTTACTTTAGATCCCCACAAGTAATTTTTTGTCTCTGTGGTGCCCTCCCCTTTCACTTTTATTTGCAGACTGAGTTATCCGCTCACTGACAAGCCAAGGTCTCATTTGCACAGACCACCTCCGGGCGCCATTTTTGTTCAGTCCATTGAAGTTGGGATAACAATGGGCCATAGGCGGCGGGTGCGCAAAGAGATCTTGAGCCGAGAGCTCCATCTGACTCCCGGGCACCATTATATGAAGACCGCACTGCCGACGTCTTCACAGGATGTCTCCTGCCTCACCGTCCACAGCAGCCAGCCCACAGCAGCACAGAGCAGCGCACAGCCCAGAACAGCACATAGCCCGCAGCATCGCTCCTGCATCCTGTCATCATTCTTACCCCATGGTAAGCTACATTCCTGGATGTTTTCTCTGCCTCATAGCACCGCCCCTGTGGTGAAAGGAAAGATACATCTTATAATCCGAAAAATACGGTAATTTTTTCATGCATTATTTCCAGAGGTTGTTGGTTTTTCTTCTTTTTGTTACCTTTCTGGATACACTGATATGGACCATATCAGTACACTGCCTCTCCACAAGATACTATTACAAGGCATTATGGTAAGCTAAATATCTGGAAGAGGAGACAGCAAAAGATATAGTGCAGGAGCGGTCAAAGAGGTAGGTGGAGAATCAGAAGAGAGCGGTGTACTTGAGACCGATAGAGCGGTGTATAATGAGAAGCAGCTGGTGATCCACAGTGTCAAATGCAGCAGAGAGATCCAGGAGAATCAGGAGGGAGTAGTGGCAATTAGATTTATCTGTTTAAAGACTTTGGTGAGGGCAATTTCAGCAGCGTGTAAGGAGTGTAAGGCTATGTGCGCACAGTGCGTTATTCACGGCGTTTTTGCGTGTTTTTCCGGTGCGTTTTTGTTCAGAAAACTGCATGACTTTGCTTCACCAGCAAAGTCTAGGAGTTTTCATTTTTGCTGTCTGCACACAGCGTTTTTTTTTAGCTGCGTTTTTGTGGTGCCTACAAAAACGCAGCATGTCAATTATTTTTGCGTTTTTCACTGCGTTTCCACCCCTTGAGTTCAATGAGATGTTCAAAAATGCAATGAAAAACGCAAATTGCAAATATAGCTGCATAGAACAAAAGGAGACAGGGCAGCACTCACCGATATTCTGGGACTATTTTAATTTTCAATGCTGACAGGTGAAACAGACACCATTCGTGTATGGACCCGTGAAAGCACCCCTAGAGGTGCGAAACGGTACCGTCGCCCTCGTGCTCCCTTCCCTGCATTCCCTCATGTCTGTTTCACCTGTCAGCATTGAAAATTAAAATAGTCCCAGAATATCGGTGAGTGCTGCCCTGTCTCCTTTTGTTCTATGGATATATTTGTAAAAATTGGGCATTAGCACCTCGATAAGGGATCTGTGGACCCATCAAGATCAGAAAAAAGGCTTACTGTGACACCTTACAAGCCAAGGATATAACCAAGGAAACATCACACTGAATTGTGTTTAGTACGGAATTACTACACTACCTCCAGTATAGGTAAGCAGTGCGGTGCACATTCTTCTTTTGTATTTCAATGTGCAAATATAGCTGCGTTTTAGTGCGTTTCTATGACTAAAAACGCAGCTATAAACGCAAGGGGTGGGTTGTACAGTGACGTGTACAGGAAGAGGATTCATTCTGTTGGTAAACACAGACGTGTGAATTCTCCTGGTACCGGCACTGCTGCTTCCCCTGCTTCACCGCTCCCGTTCTGCACCATTTCCGGACAGGAGGTGGAAGCAGCTGCAAAATCAAATATGAACAGTAAAAACAAAAATGTCATACTCACCTGTCTGCAGACTCCCGGGACACGTCCGCTCCCAGCTCCTCTTCCCAGTACCGCCACCCCTGCTCCGGCTGTGTGCAGACTCCCAGGACACGTCCGATAGCTGCAGGACCTGCCGCTGATCAGCTGATGCGGCACCTGACGGCATCAGCTGATCGTATAAGTCCAGCGGTGAGGCCGGCTTTTTACTGCCCAGCCGGCTTAAACTATCAGCTGATGTGGCAGGAGACCACATCAGATGATTACTTGTTGTGAATGTTAGTTATGTTTTGGCTGCTGGGAGGCTCCCTCTGATGCCCAGGAATGGTTTGGACAGAGACCAGGTGTGTTGTGCAGTGGGTGTTTCCTTTGCTAACTCTCTGCTTATTTTAGTCCTGGAAATTTGATCAATGTAAATGACCGTGCACCACACTAAGGAGTATAAGGTGTAAAGAAATTAGTACATATTCAAAATAATAGTGTGTGGGTCAGATGGATGTAATTGACCTACGGTAACATAAACAAGGCATCGAAAAATAAAACAAAAAATTCTAAAGGAAACCGGTTAGGTCAAAAAGTATAACAATTTTATTATTAAAAATGATTGCCAACAGGCAGAAAACCTAAAAACAGGGGCATCACATGTATAAATATTGTGTGCAGTAAGGGCAGGTATCAATGTACAGGTATTACAACGTTAATATTGAGGCTGATGAATGACATACAAAATTGTAAAATCAATTCACAATACTAAAGCTGATGGTTGCTAGAAAAATTCAAAAAGATTGAAATATCATATCAAATTGACATCAATAATATGTATATGGTGGTTGACCAAAAGATAGCTCTTTTAATAAAAGATAAACATATATAACACTAGCCATAATGAAAAAAGCCAAATACACAATTATCAACCTGCACGTGTACAGGGATAGTAACAATGGTATGTAAAGTAATAAAACTTTACATGTAAAAGTATATAAAAATCAATACCAGAAGGAATATGTGTAAAAAGGGGTTAATCAAGGTGTATATACACATGTGTAAGTGGAGGTTGAAAGGGTGTACATGCGAGGCATGTATAGATAAGAGTTTGATAGAGCATACATAATAGTTAGAGATCTATTGTGCAAGGAGTAACTGTGGCAGAGAATCAGCCGAGATATGGATGTAAAGAATACATAAAGAAAGGTTTTTTACCTGGACACGGGGATACCAATGCTCACATGTGATGCCAGCCCCGACGCGCACGTTTCGGCGTCACCTTCGTCAGGGTCTTTCGGTGCCTTATTTAAGTCCTGGTCTGATTGCAGGCTGTTGCCGGATGTCAGTTGTTCTTTGTATCTCCAGCCTGCTTAATCCTGCTCTACACCACATCTACTCCAGATAAGTGCTTGATCTTTATTTATTGTCTGGTTCTTTTGTTTATCTGGTTTTGTCATTTGCTGTGGTTGGTTTCAGGTTTGCTTGCAGGGATTTTCCCCCTCAGTGGATTGTTGAGGAACTCCCTGCAGTTCTGTGTGGAGTATAGCTCCTTTGGGTCCATGTGTTTGTGGCTTGTTGAATTTGTTATAATTCTTGTTTTCTGTTCATTGGTATGACAAGGGCACCTGGTATAGGACGGAGTTCAGATCGAGTGATCTGAGGGCCTTTTTGTACTATCAGGAAGTTGGTATTTTGCAGGGTTTTTCTCTGGCCACCATCAGTCCCTTTCCTGTCCTTTCCTATTTTAGTCAGCGGAGGCCTCACCTTTTGCTAATCCTGTCATCTATCTGTGTATTGTGTTTTTCCTATATCACCGCAGTCTTTTAATGTGGGGGGCTTGCTATTCTTGTCTATTTTCTGAGGTAGAGAGTTATTCATCTTTCCTACCTTTAGGATAGTTAGTTCTCCGGCTGGGTTCGCGGTGCACAGGATGTTAGTTCACCCCTCGGCTACTTCTAGTTGTGATGGTTAGTAAGGGGATGGCGGCCAGATTAGTTGCCAATGCTCTTTTCACCTTTTGCCAATGATTTGTGGTGGTCTTCCATGGTTCCGGATCATAATAATTACTACTGGGTCCTGCAGCGATCAGACGGGAGTCTGCACAGAGGTGTGTAGTTTTTTTTGTATTTTGTTTTTTTTGCACTGATGCATCACATCAGCTGATTGTATAAACGGTTTTTATACAATCAGCTGTGTGATGTGATTCACGTCGTTGAACCTGACACATCATCTGATTGCTTTGCTTTCCAGCAAACCGATCAGATGATAATGGATCCGGATTGGACGGCGCAGGACCCTTGACCCAGGATTACTGCGGAGGGGAGGGGTTATTTATTTCAATAAAGATGGAGTCACTAATTGTGTTGTGTTTTATTTCTAATAAAAATATTTTTCTGTGTGTGTTTTTTTTATCTTTACTAGAAATTTATGGTGGCCATGTCTAATACTGGCGTGACACCATGAATTTCTGGCTTAGTGCCAGCTGATAATACACAGCTAGCCCTAACCCCATTATTACCCAGCGAGCCACCCAGCACCAGGGCAGCTGAAAGAGTTGGATACAGCGCCAGAAGATGGCGCTTCTATGAAAGCGCCATTTTCTGGGGCGGCTGCGGACTGCAATTCGCAGCAGTGGTGCCCAGAAAGCTTGGGCACCCTGCGCTGCAGATTCCAATCCCCAGCTGCCTAGTTGTACCTGGATGGACAGAAAAATTGGGTAAACCCCTTGTCATTTTTTTTTTAATTATTTCATGAAATTCATAAGATAATTTAAAAAAAAGGGCTTCCCTATATTTTTGGTTCCCATCCGGGTACAAATAGGCAGCTGGGGGATGGGGGCAGCCTCTACTTGCCTGCTGTACATGGCTAGCATACAAAAATATGTTGAAGCCCACATCATTTTTTGGGGGGAAAAAAACTCCTGCATACAGTCATGGATGGAGGATGCTTAGCCTTGTAGTTCTGCAGCTGCTGTCTGCTCTCCTGCATACACTAGTGGATGGAGTATGCTTAGCCTTGTAGTTCTGCTCCCCCTGTCTCTCCCTCCAGCAAACAGTCCTGGATAGAGGATGCTGAACCTTATATTTCTGCAGCTGCTGTCTGCTCTCCTGCATACACTAGTGGATGGAGTATGCTGAGCCTTGTAGTTCTGCTCCCCCTGTTTCTCCCTCCAGCATACAGTTTTGGATGGAGGATGCTGAGCCTTGTAGTTCTGCAGCTTTCTGATCTCCTGCATACACTAGTGGAGAATGAAGAACATATTGAAGAAGGAAATGACATCAAACCTTTTTTTTTTCTTCACCAATCTTTATTGGCATTGTTCCCTGAAAAAAAGCATAAAAACAATGAACAAAAACGCAGCCATAAAGGCACCAAAACGCGGTAAAAACGCATGCGTTTCTTGCTGCGTTTTTTTGCCGCAGGTGCATTTTTGTGCGTTTTTTTGCGGCAAAAAACACGCAAAAACGCAGCATCAAAAAAACGCAGTGTGTGAACTTACACTAAACCGGATTGTAAAGGGTCAGGAAGAGTATTATCTGAGAGATAGCAGATTAGATAGCAGCACATTTCTGGTGAAGGGATTTTTTTTATGTAATGGGTGTATGCTGGCGTGCTTGAAGAAGTAGTAGATGAGAGGGGTTAAAATTTTGGTTAGGTTAGTAGTGACAACCTGGTAGAGGGACAGAAGGAGATGTGAGGGAATAGGATCACTGGTGCAGGAGAAGAGTGAGAAGATGTAAGGACCTTGGTAACTTCTGTGTTCGGTTTAAAGACAGAAAATGAGCTTGCTGAAATCCAAAAGGGAAGAGAATGCATGATATTAGGAAAAAAGGGAGCAGGTATGATTGTCTTGCGTGACTTACCTGTCTAATTTCCATGTTTAACTGCCAGGCACTTATAGAAATCTGCCACTTTGACAAAATCTTCACAAATGTATTCCCCTTAGCTCTATCTAAATATACAGTGTAGAAAAAAAGTATTTCATATAATGCCAATTTTGCAAGTTTTCCCACCATCAAAGAATGGTCTGTAATTTTTATCGTAGCTACACTTCAACTATGACAAAAACCATATGATTTCTCAAAAGATTGTGCTGAAAAGTATCTTTGGGCAAATACTCAAACATTTAAATCAGAATACAACAACAAGAACCTGGTTGTATAAAAAGCAACCATACAAGAGTATTGTGTCCAATTAAAACATTTCTTTATTATTCATTATGTAAAATCAAATAAAATTTAATACATTCAATATAAAAATATTATATATAGCCGGTGCTACAATAACAAATAAGGGGATAGCACAGTGTCCACAGTTGGTATATCAGGTAGGTACCAAATAAATTAATAGCTGCCTAGCTTATAAAGTGCTGAATATAATGTGCCTGACAAGTGACAATATTAAAGAACCAAACATATAATAAACAACTATCAATCATATAAGGTGCTAGGGCATTATATGAAGGTACAAAGTAAGTAACTGTTATTTATATAAAGTGCCCATGCCTTGTGCCAAATAAAGTACATAAAAGACAGGCAGACAATATAAATCCAGGTCCTGCTTACCTAAGACTGTGCTCTATGCGACCCCCTCGACCCTATGTATGTTTTGCTTCTCTTCGTCAGAGATCGTGTGTGGTGAGGGGGATCGCCATGTTTTTATAGCCCTCAATCCCCTGTGATGGCTTATAATAATGATCTCTGAAGCTGCTAGATAGATAGATAGCGTATGCACCGTCACCGTCACACTAACAGGCATTATATGACTTCCGAGTGCCAGCGTCATGCTCTATGTGGTCCATAGCCCCGTATATTGTGGAACGCAAGCACATCGCCGCTAAGCAATAGCAGTGCATGCTTCATACATTCCTTTATGTCACAAAGATGATGTACCGTGGTGTGCCAGATGCGCATGTGTCGCGGGCGGGGAGGATGCCGCTGCGCTCGCTAACACTCGAGTCCGGCACTGCTGCGATGGCTGCTCGGTGGCTCGAGCGGTGGGCCGGATCCGGGGACTCGAGCGTCGCTCCTTGCCCGTGAGTGAAAGGGGGTAGTTTGGTTTGGGGATTTGATCTGTGACGCCACCCACGGGTTGTGGTGAGGTTGGGCACCATCGCTGCTGGTGACGGGGATCCCGGGAGCGATGGCAGGGAGCAGCTGGGATGTTGTTTTCCCCCTCCGTGGGTAGGGGTTGGTGGTCCCGGGGCCCGGTGAGATGACAGGGAGGCAGGGTTGGATGGGTGCAGGGTCGCTTCGACTGCGCAGCGCGGTGCCAGACGGCACGGTAGTACTCACTCAGCCACAAAGGTACGCAAAGTCTCTGGTAAACCAAACGGCTGGATGGACGGGTCCCGCAGCCGGCTGCTGTGGCTTCTCCTGGACGGTTAGTGGTGGCTGTCTTTCCCTGCACCTTTGTGTATGTTCGGTCCCGATGGATTCCCACTGGTAACTTGCTCCCCAGCATGTGTATGTGCCGGAGGAGCCCTTTTGCCCACAGGCTCTGGCCCTTGGAACTCTAGCTGTGGCGGTAGCTGTATTTCCTTCTGTTGGTTGGACGGTTGCCTTCAATCGGGTCTTGGCTGTTAGGAAACCCCTGGGGTTCCGGTCACTGACGGATTTGACCTCTAATGGCGGCTCCAAGCCTGGTCGGGGTCCGTAGGCACTGACTGTGTGTGCTGGCTTCACTTCGCTCCCCGGTTCGGTACCAGCGGGCCACCGCCCGTCCCCGGTCCTACGGTTCCGCGTTGATCTGCCTCTCCTGCAGACGGCCACCACCGTCTGACAACCTTGCTCTTAGTGTCCGGGCCACACACCCGGACACGGTCAGTTTGCTCCTCTCCTACCACTTCCCTAACTGAACTCTGCACTGACTGACTTCCTTCTCCCGCCTACAGGACTGTGAACTCCTCAGTGGATGGGGCCAACCGCCTGGCTCCAACCCACCTGGTGTGGACATCAGCCCCTGGAGGGAGGCAACAAGAATTTTGTGTCTGGCTGATGTGCCTGTCTCAGGGTGGGGGTGTGTGTTGTAGTACCTGTGACGACCTGGCTAGTCCAGGGTGCCACACATGCGCACCACCCGGAGCTGTTTCAGATTATAACTGAAATAGATTACGCTATCGCAGCTCAATATATAACGATCTTGGAAAAATAAGCCCTTGCATATCTCTGTGAGCAGAAATATAGGAAAATTATAGCTCCCAAAATATGGCAATGCAAAAACTTTAGCCGAACATGAAAAAAAATAGAAATCTGGTATTGCTGTAATCAAACCAACCTGAAGAATACAGCTGTCTTATTGCATATACTGCCTGTTCAATAGTGTAAAAAATAAATAAAAGCAATTCTTGACCTTCTGTTGATTTTTTTTTATTATGCCTCCCAAAAATTGCCTTAAAGCTAGGTTCACATTTATCCTGCACTCTACATCAGGGTTTCCGTGTAAATTTCTGAAATACAGATGGAACACCTGAAGGAAGATTCCCTATAATGTCACTTTGGTCTCTGCCTGGCCTATGATCCAGCAGTATCCATCTTTTTAGGCATGCATAAAAGCACGATTGTCCACACTTTTGTGTACTTTTAAAAAGGATAGTACACATTTGTGAATTTTTGAAAAGAACAAGGCCGATCAGAGGCCAGACGGAGTCCAGAGTAAAAAGAGAGAACTTCGGCACTGCCAGAGTTCTCTCTTTTTGCCATTGACTGTTTTTCTCCTGAGCACCTAGAAAATGAAGCAGGGTCATATTCCCCTTTGGAGTCCAGAGTAATGCTGCTGCCTCATTGTAGTGAATGGATACTTGAGGAGAGTCATCTGAATCCCATCATTCAGAGATTTAGATGGAAACCCTGATGTAAGTGCTCAGTGTAGAGCACATGATAAATGTGGTCCAATATGCCATGTAAAATGTTTCCAATAAAAGCTTCAAGTTAATTCATAAAAAACAAGTCCCCACTCAGGTCCATCATCTGTAAATTGAACTGAAGGGGGCTTCCACATTACTATTAGCACAAAGGCTCTAAAAAAGCGCTATGTCTCCCCCTCAAAAAAAAAAAATCTAGCAAAATCTGTCCTCCCAAATCCATACCCCTCTGTTCTGAGTCCCACAGAGTGACTAAACCACATCTAGCATCCACATGTATGTCAGTACTGTAGTAAAGAGAGCTCACTTATTTTACATGGTCCATTCTTCCCAGAAGCATGAGCTGGGCACAATGTATGGGCACTGCAACTTATTGGGCAATACAATGAGTGTTGGACACTACAAAGGCAGATGTGCAATTTTCCTTCAGCAACATCTATTGCTGCTTGTTTCTGGAAAGCACCTATGGAGTCAACACATCACTTCATCTTTGGCTAAATTCTCAGAGGGGTGTAATTTCCAAAATAGGGTGACTTGAGGGGGCATTCTCCTCTTCTGACACTTAGTGGCTCTGAATATGGAGTCCACAAACTGTTCTACGAAAATTTGTAATCCAAGAGTCAAATAGCTCTCATTCCCTCCTTAAGGCCCCGTTACATGCAACGACATTGCTAATGAGATGTCGTTGGGGTCACGGAATTCGTGACGCACATATGGCCTCGTTAGCGATGTCGTTCCGTGTGACACGTACGAGCGACCACTAACGATGTAAAATACTCACCAAATCGTTGATTGTTGACACGTCATCCATTTCCCAAATGTCGTTGCTCGTGCAGGACGCAGGTAGTTCATCGTTTTTGAGGCAGCACACATCGCTACGTGTGACACCCCAGGAACGACGAACAACACCGTACCTGCATCCTCCGGCAACGAGGTGGGCGTGACTTCCATGCGGCTGCTCTCCACCCCTCCGTTTCAATTGGATGCCTGCCGTGTGACGTCGCTGTGACGCCGCACAAACCGTCCCCTTAAAAAAGAGGCTGTTCGCCGGCCACAGTGACGTTGCTAGGAAGGTAAGTACGTGTAACGGGTACTAGCGATATTGTGCGCCACGGGCAGCGATTTGCCTGTGACGCACAAACGATGGGGGTGGGTGCTTTCACGAGCGACATCGCTAGCGATGTCGCTGCGTGTAAAGCGCCCTTAAGTCTTGCCATGTGACTCAGCAATACTATATAGCCACATATGGGGTATTGCCAAGTTCAGCAGAAATTGTGGGACTAAATTTGGAACCATATTTACCTATTTTCCTGTGTGAAAAAAATCTGGGGCTAAAGCAAAATTTTTGTGCTAAATATGTAGTTATTTTTTCTTCACCTGCCTATGGTGTAACATTTTGTGACACACCTGTGGTATCAACATGCACACTATACTCCTAGATAAATTCATTGAGAGTTGGTTTGTAAGATGTGGTTCTTTATGGGGAGGGGTTCTGTTATTCTGGCATCTCAAGGGCTCTGCCAATGTTACGTGACACCCTCAAACCATTCCAGTAAAAGCTGGACTCCAATATGGTGCTCCTTCCCTTCTGAGCTTTGCACTGTGCCTCAAAGTAGATTTTGACCACATGTGGAGTATTGGCATACTCAGGAGAAATTACATAATGAACTGTATCATAAGTTTTCTCCTACCATGTTTTTCCAAATAATAAGACACTGTATAATACTTTTTTTGCCCCGAAAAAAGCGCTAGGGCTTATTTTTGGAGTAGGTCTTATTCTTGGAGAAACATGGTTGTGGGTAAGTTTACCCCCCAAAAAGCAAACTCCCCCTTCCCAGGAGACTCATACTTACCAGACCCCGGACGTCTGTGTGGCTCCCAGGTCCTCCCTGTGATCTCCAGTGGGCCCTCTCAGCAGGTATGTGCCGTCCTCCCCTGCTTCTGGCAGACACACTCACATACATCAGATTGCGCACACACACATCAGATCACACAATCACCAATCAGATTGCCCGCATACACACTCACCACATCCGGCGGTACAGAATACCTCAAGCCTCAGGAAAAGATGGGAGGAAGTTACACATCGCAGGTCCTGTAATTATTCCATCCAAAGCAACAGGTCCTTGGGTTCCACTATACTGCGTCTCATGAGTCTGCCGACCAGAAGAAATCACTATCGCTGGATGTGGTGAGTGTGTGTGTGTGCAATCAGATGGGTGATTATGTGTGTGATCTGATGTGTGCAGGTGTGAGATCTGATGTGTGTGGATGTGCAGTCTGATGTGTGTGGATGTGTGATCTGACGTGTGTTGGTGTGTGAACTGATTTGTGTGACTCCGCGATCCACTGCAGGTCCTCTGCTCGGTGTCTACTGAGAATGATTGCGGGGTGTCTGCTGTTTATAATGAAGTGTCTTACAGAATTATTTACCTTTTTTAGCTGCGTGGACACTTCCTTATTGAATCGCGACTAGGGCTTATTTTCGGGGTAGGGCTTATATTTAAGCCTTAATCTGAAAACGTTGAAAATCCCTGCTAGGGCTTATTTTTGGGAGAGGTCTTATTTTTAGAAAAACACGGAATTACTCTTTTTGAAAATTTTATTTACTTAGTCCTATGGTCTGTGAATTGCCTTGGGGTTAAAGATCTTCACTAATCTTTTGAATTAATTACTCGAGAGCTAAATTTTTCAAAACGGGGTCACATGTCAGGGTCTCTGCTGTTTTGGCCTGTCAAGAGCTCTTTAAATGTGACATGGCATCTGTAAACTATTCTATCCAAAATGGTGCTCTATCCAAAGTGGCAAAAATGTATTTTTTCATTTTCACGGCTTGTTATAAAATTCAGTGAAGCACCTGTGTGTTCAAGGTGCTCAACACACCTTTACTTGGGGGAGGTTGCACTGTTTAGGAACATTATGGGCTCTGCAAATGCTACATTGCGTCAGCCATTGATTTTAGCCAATTATACACTCTAAAGGCCCTGTCACACACAGAGATAAATCTGCGGCAGATCTGTGGTTGCAGTGAAATTGTGGACAATCAGTGCCAGGTTTGTGGCTTTGTACAAATGGAACAATATGTCCATGATTTCACTGCAACCACAGATCTGCCAAAGATTTATCTCTGTGTGTGACGGGGCCTTAAAAGTCAAATGGTGCTTCTTCCCTTCTGAGCCCTGCGTGCACTCAAACAGTACTTTTCCACCACATATGAGGTATCGGCATATTCAGGAGATATTTCTCAACAAATTGTATGGTTCATTTTCTCCTGTTTCCCTTGTGAAAATTGTAAAAAATTGTGGCTAAAGCAACATTATTGCTGGAAAAATTAAAATGTTCATTTATTTCTTCCAGATTACTTTAATTATTGTGAAGCACCTAAAGAGTTAATACATTTCTTGAATGTGGTTTTGAGCACTTTGAGGTAGCAGTTTTTAAAATGGTGTCACTTTGGGGAATTTTCTGTCAGGCCACTCAAAATCATTTCAAATGTGATCTGGTCCCTAAAAAATTGGTTTTCTAAATTTTGGTTTAAAAATGATAAACTTTTAACCCCACTCACTTCCTAACAAAAAGATTAATATTTCAGTAATGATGCTGATGTAAAGTAGACATATGTTAAATGTTATTTAACTTCATAGTGGTATAACTATCTGATTTAAGGGTATAAAAATTCAAAGTTTAAAAATTGCAAAATGTTCTCATTTTTTTTGTCAAATTTTCATAAATAAATCATACTGACCAAAATTTACCACTAATACAAGTACAATGAGTTAAGAAAAAAAAACGGTCTTAGTATCACTGGAATTTGTTCATGCGTTCCAGAGTTATTACCTCAAAGTGACGCTGGTCAGAGTTGGTAAGTTTGGCCTGTTCAGAAAGTTGAAAAGAGGCTATCAAGGTATGCAGGGGTTGAGAATCTTACCTTGCTATAATATATTTTAGCTTATATTTAAAAAAAAAAAACAACAAAAAAATAACAGAAATAACTACTCTACATTCCCAATTATAGAAAATTGTAGGAGAGGTCAAAGTTTAGTAACTGGAAAACAAATACGTTTCGAAACTTTAAAATCACCTTCTAAAATGTCCATAATTTTTTATACTTGTGTTACCAGTTTTTATATAATAGCATTTGCATGCATGCTATTTTGAGGAACCAATATTTGACACAGCTGAATATTTCACAGCTTAGAAGACTTGCATTTAAAGGATGTGTGTAATCATGATACCCCCTCTCACCAACGTCCTAAGCTCTTGTATAGTCATGTAGAGGTTTAAAAGATAAGCCAATCTATACCTTCATTTTTTAACTCAGTTGCACATTAACTAGAAAATCCATATAATCCAAGCGTTTCTCAGGCCTTTGCTTCCGGGCTTTATTTCACCACCTAGCCCCACCTCTTTCTGCTTGACTGACAGCTCTCTATGTGTGAAGTCAGGTCAGTGAGCTTTCAGTTAAGTAAAGAATGTGGTAAAAGAGTTTAATAAATGCTAGGTCAAATTGGCACATCTGGAATTGGCAATTTATGCCCACTCTACCTAGCAGTAGCACTCCCAAGCTTGTCAGATTGCAAGGGCATCTCCTGTGCCCCCTATTCAATTAATTAAAAAAAATTCAATTGGATTCAGATGTGCGTAATTTCAAAACTTTGAACTTCTTCCTCACCAGAATGTTAAGGGCATGAGCTACAGTCATGCTCAAAGTGTTGGCTCCCTTGAAATTGTTCGAGAAAATTAAGTATTTCTCCCAGAAAACTATTGCAATGACATGTCTTGTTATGCACGTGTGTGAACAACACAAAATAAACTGAAAAAGGGAAAATTGGACATAATTTCACACAAAACCTCCAAAATGGGCCTTACAAAATGACTTGGCACTTTTCCAAAATTATGGGTAAACAACTTTGTTTCAAGCATGTGATGGTCGTTCAAATTCATCTGTGGCAAGTAATAGATGTGGGCAATATGAAATCAGTACAGAAACCGAAAAAAGGGGAGATGTTTCCTCATTCTCTGCACTGTGTGTCTGTTTGTGCCACACTAAGTATGATTAGCATAGAAAAAAAGAAAATAACTGTTTGAGGCCTTGAGAACCAAAATTGTTTAATAATATCAACAATCTCAAAGATACCAGTCCATCTCTAGAGATCTTGATGCTCCTTTGTCCACAGTGTACAGCATAATCAAGAAGTTTACAACCCATTTCACTGTAACTAATCTCCCTGAACATGGAAGACAGCGAAAAATTGATGAATGATTACAGCGCAGGACAGTATGGATGGTGTATGAACAGCCCCAATTGAGTTTCAAAGAAATTCAAGCTGCCCTGTAGGTTCAGAGTACATCAGTGTCAGAGCAAATTATCCATCCACATTTGAATTAAGTTAAATTAAACGCTATGGCAGAAGACCCAGATGGACCCCACTGCTGACACAGAGACATAAAAAAGCTAAACTTCAGTTTGCCAAAATGTATGTCAGTAAGGTGATATCCTTCTGGGAAAGCATCTTGTGGACAGATGAAACCGAAGTAGAGCTTTTTGGAAAGGTACATCAATCTACTGTTTACTGAAAATGGAATGATGCCTACTTCTTAAAGAAAACAGTACCTAAAGTCAAATATGGTTAAGGTTCAAAGATGTTGTGGGGTTGTTTTGCTGCCTCTGGCACTGGATGCCTTCACTGCGCAAGGCATGATGAAATCTGAAGATTACAAAAGGATTTTGGGTGGAAATGTAGTGCCCAGTGTCAGAAAGCTGGGTTTGCATCCTTGGTCATAGTTCCTCCAGCAGGACAATGAACCCAAACATACTTCAAGAAGCCTCCAGAAATGGATGGAAACAAAGTGTTGAAGAGTTATGAAGTGGCAGCAATGAGTCCGGATCTAAATCCCATTGAACACCTGTAAAGACATCTTAAAATTGCTGTTGGGAGAAGGCACCCTTCAAATATGAGAGACCTGGAGCAGTTTGCAAAAGAAGAGTGGTCTAAAATTCAAGTTGAGGGGTCCTACTGACAAATGAGACATCCACTGTAAGCTAAAGCTGCGATTTCTCTCTTACCATCTCCGGATGTCAATTATGTCCATAGCAGTGCTCAGTGAAGTGCAAGCCCAGAAAGCTTGAATAACAAAGGAGGAAATCTTCTGGAAAAATGCACAAGTTCCCCATTGACTTCCATTATACTTGGTGTTACGGTTGCTGCGAGCACTGGAGACTATGTCCAGATTTCTTGCTACTGCACATGTGCGAGCGCTGGAGACTAAGTCCAGATTTCTTGCTACTGCACATGTGCGAGCGCTGGAGACTAAGTCCAGATTTCTTGCTACTGCACATGTGCGAGCGCTGGAGACTAAGTCCAGATTTCTTGCTACTGCACATGTGCGAGCGCTGGAGACTAAGTCCAATCTTGGAGCCATTGCACATGTGCGGGTGACATCATCGCTGACACGAAGTCACATGTCTCTGACACCTTCTATGCCGATTGGTCGCTGGTCATGTGCTTGTGACGTCTTGCTCGGTGATAGGCCAGCATAACGTCACTCCTGTCGTTCTGGCAGCGGATTGGCTCTGGTGTCCTCCATCTTGGATGAGGCACAGAGTCTATATAAGACCCTGACACACGCCGCATGGTGCTCAGTCCTCTTGGTTCATGCATATGAGTAGACGCTCTGTGCGCGTTCCTCTAGGCATTCCTCTGTCTATGCTAGGTGAGCGCTACCGGCAGGGTAGCGTTCTTATACCTTACAGCTTCGGCTGCTGTCCGTATCCTTACCTCTTAGGGGAGCGGACATAGGCAGGTGCCTGAGGCACATGGTCTGGCTGGGCCTTGTGATTCTACTCGTAGGTGGACGTTGCCGCTAGGGTAACGTTCCTTATACTGCGTCTGGCAGTTGTTCGTATCCTCGCACACTAGGGGAGCGAACAGAGGTAGGAGCTTTGTGCGGCTTACGCTGCTGTTCGTCTCTTTTGCACCACTAGAAGAGCGGACCTAGGCAGGTGCCATATCTAGTGGTTCGTGTCCTCGCACACTAGTGGAGCGAACGCAGGTAGGAGCTTTGTGCGGCTGACGCTGCTGTTCGTCTCTTTTGCACCACTAGAAGAGCGGACCTAGGTAGGTGCCATTTCGCACACATTGCCTTTGTCTCTGTGATTATTAACAGAGATCATTCCACACACCCTCCAAGTAAGGGAGGAATTGCTTTACTTACTTATTATATCCTTCTGTGAGTTAACAGAGGTATTGCACTCTGCCATAGTCTGCAGCAAAGTCTTTGCACGGTGGACCCTGAATGTCTGATACTCCTTTCGGTTATTATCAGACAGCCCCCCGTAACATTAGGACTGAGCCAAGGGTCTGGCAGTTATGGCAGAATATCAGCAGTTACACCGTTACATACAAGTACTTGAGTCACGGCTCAAGAGTATAGAGGATAAACCTCAGACCATGGTGACATCTGCACATGATCCTCGACTTGCTCTGCCAAACAGATATTCTGGCGATGCCAGATCATGTCGTGGTTTCATTAGTCAGTGTCAGATACACCTAGAAGTCAACTCTTCTCGCTTCTCTACGGAGAGGTCCAGAGTAGGCTTTATCATCTCCTTACTTCAGGACAAAGCCTTAGAATGGGCGACTTCCCTATGGGAGCGCTCTGATGTGGTTACTCTGAGACATCAAGACTTTCTTGGTGCTCTTAAGGCGGTATTCATGGGTCCGCAGGTTACCGATGATGCGGCCCTGAGACTGTTAGATCTATCTCAGGGTTCGTTATCCACTAGTTCTTATGCCATTGCTTTTAGAACTCTGGTGGCAGAACTAGATTGGCCAGAGAAGGTGTTGATTCCTATCTTCTGGAGAGGGTTGGCAGGCTATGTCAAGGATGCCCTTGCTACTCGTGAGGTCCCTGCTTCTCTGGAGGACTTGATCACAGTAGCAACGAGGATCGATGTACGCCATAATGAACGTAGACTCGAGGTCTCTTCCTCACGCCCTAAGCATCGGGCTATTCCAGTTGTTGAGGGTCCACTACCATCTTCCTCAGCATCTGAAACATCTCCCACTCCTATGGAGTTAGGTCATACGTTCTCCAGACTACGCAAGTCTGGCCCTCCTATATGTTACGTATGTCGTCAGGCTGGGCACTATGCCAACAAGTGTCCTAGTCGTCAGGGAAACTCCCTGGCCTAGTAACCATTAGAGGGGGGTTACTAGAGACGTCTTCTGCACCCTCTAAGTGTTGTATCCCAGGTCAGCACTCGTTATCTGAGAATACATGGCCTATTATGGCTTTTGTGGATTCCGGAGCTGACGGGATTTTTGTGTCCTCAGGATTTGTAAAGGGACACAATATTCCCTCTATCATGTTAGAGGCGCCTATTCCTGTCCGTGTTGTTAATGGAACTATGTTGTCTGACTCCATTACATTGAGGACAGTTCCCTTGCGCCTTTCCCTGTCTCAGGGTCACATAGAGGAGATTTCTTTTCTTGTTTTGCCTGAGGGTATAGACGACGTCCTTCTGGGTCTTCCATGGCTTCGGACTCATGCTCCTCACATTGACTGGGAGTCTGACAGCATTATTAGTTGGGGTTCGAAATGTCAGTCCCGATGTCTTCCCTTACCACCTAAGGTCGTTGCGGTTGCATCAACTGATCTCTCTCCCATACCTACACCCTATTTGGATTTCGCTGACGTGTTCTCCAAACAGGGTGCTGAGGTTCTTCCACCCCATAGGCCGTATGACTGTGCCATAGACCTTATCCCAGGTTCGGTTCCACCTAAAGGCAGGGTTTACCCCCTGTCGATACCTGAGTCGGAGGCCATGTCGACCTATATAAGAGAGAGCTTAGAGAAGGGGTTCATTCGTAAGTCTGTCTCTCCCGCGGGAGCTGGGTTTTTCTTTGTTCGGAAGAAAGAGGGTGATTTGCGTCCCTGCATAGATTACAGGGGTCTCAACGCAATCACAATAAAGAACAAATACCCATTACCTTTAATTTCGGAGCTCTTTGACAGACTGAGAGGAGCTCAAGTTTTTACGAAGTTGGATCTGCGGGGTGCGTATAACTTGGTACGAATTCGAAAGGGTGACGAATGGAAGACCGCTTTTAACACCCGAGACGGTCACTATGAATACCTCGTCATGCCTTTTGGGTTATGTAATGCACCCACAGTATTTCAGGACTTCGTAAACGATGTGTTCAGGGATTTACTGTTATCCTCAGTAGTGGTGTATCTGGACGACATCCTGATTTTTTTCTCCTGATCTGGAGACTCATCGTCAGGATGTCGTTCGTGTCCTTTCCCGTTTAAGGGAGCACTCATTGTTTGCTAAACTCGAGAAATGTGTATTCGAGCCGTCCTCATTGCCTTTTTTGGGTTACATTATCTCACAAGAGGGTCTGGCTATGGATCCTGCGAAGCTCTCTGCTGTCCTGCAATGGTCCGAACCTCATTCCTTGAAGGCGGTGCAACGCTTCTTAGGATTCATAAATTATTACAGGCAGTTCATACCCCATTTTTCTACTTTGGTGGCCCCTTTGGTGGCCTTGACTAAGAAAGGTGCTAATCCCAAAGCCTGGTCTACTGAGACATCTCAGGCTTTTGAGGCAGTAAAAAGACACTTTTCAACTGCTCCCGTTCTTCAAAGACCCGATGAGAGTAAGCCCTTCCTCTTAGAGGTTGATGCCTCTTCAGTGGGTGCTGGTGCGGTCTTGTATCAAAAGAACGGTGCAGGTAGAAAAAGGCCGTGGTTCTTCTTTGCTAAAACCTTTTCACCGGCAGAGAGAAACTATACCATTGGGGATAGGGAACTGCTCGCCTTGAGATTAGCCTTGGAGGAGTGGCGTCACTTGCTGGAAGGAGCGAAACATCCTTTCCAGGTCTATACAGACCATAAGAATCTGACGTACTTACAAACCGCTCAGCGTCTGAATCCTCGCCAAGCCCGCTGGTCCTTGTTTTTCTCCCGCTTTCACTTCTCCATCAACTATTTGTCTGGGAGTAAGAATAACAAGGCAGACGCCCTGTCTCGCTCTATGCTTTCTACCCAGGAAGAGATTGACGAACCTCGTCTTATCCTTCCCTCCAGGGTTTTTCATACGCTCTCCCCTGTGACGTTAGACCAAATCCCACCGGGCAAGATCTTTGTTCCGCCAGATCGACAGAATGATATACTGTCATGGGCCCACACCTCAAAGGTGGGTGGGCATTTTGGTATTAGGCGGACACGAGAGTTACTGGAGAGGTGGTATTGGTGGCCACACTTAGCCAGCCACGTCAAGAGATATGTCGGTTCCTGCTACTCGTGTGCTCGCAACCGTCCATTACGGCAGAGACCGGCTGGGCTCTTGCATCCTTTACCAGTGCTAGATAGACCATGGGAGGTGGTAGGCATGGACTTTGTGGGTGATCTTCCATGTTCACAGGGACATAGATTTGTGTGGGTCATTACGGACCATTTCTCCCGGATGGTTCATCTCGTACCGTTATCGAGAATCCCATCTTCCAGGGTACTAGCCAAACTATTCCTCAAGCATGTCTTTAGGCTTCACGGGATGCCAGATCGTATCATTTGTGATAGAGGCCCGCAATTTACTTCCCATTTCTGGCGAGATCTTTGTAGCCTTCTGCAAATTGAGTTGAATCTCTCTTCGGCATACCATCCGGAGACTAATGGTTTGGTTGAACGTACCAATCAATCTATGATTATATACCTTCGACACTTTGTTGCTGAGAACCACGATAACTGGTCCTCCCTCCTACCCTGGGCAGAATTTGCCCTTAACAATTCGCTGGCTGAGGCCACTGGGCAGACACCGTTCGTACTCAATAATGGGCAACACCCTAGGGTACCGGTACCGTTTCCCGCTGCTGCACCTCCTCCTCTTGTGGCCGACTGGGCAACTAATGCCAGAGAGGTTTGGGATCGGACTCAAGAGTCGATCCAAGCAGCTAAGGACCGTATGAAGACGGTGTCCGATCGGTTTCGTCGCCCGGCTCCTGTCTTTTCTCCAGGGGACTTTGTGTGGCTCTCTGCAAAACACGTGAGACTTAGAGTGAGCTCTGTCAAATTTGCTCCTCGCTTCCTGGGTCCTTATGAGGTTCTTCGACAGGTAAATCCTGTAGTCTATCAATTGAAGTTACCTGTCCATCTTAGGATTCATGACAAATTCCATGTCTCACTGCTAAAGCCGGCTATTTTACCTCACGCTCGTGAAGTGCACTCTCCTGCCTCTGATTCCTCTCGCTCTAGCTATGAGGTACGAGCCATAGTTGGTTCTAAGATGGTTAGAGGGCGCAGGTTCTTCTTGATAGATTGGGAGGGCTATGGCCCGGAACATCGCTCTTGGGAGCCTGAGGAGGCTGTCCATGCTCCCGACTTAGTTGCCGATTACCTGCGTCGCCGGGAGGGGGGCCCTTGAGGGGGAGGTACTGTTACGGTTGCTGCGAGCACTGGAGACTATGTCCAGATTTCTTGCTACTGCACATGTGCGAGCGCTGGAGACTAAGTCCAGATTTCTTGCTACTGCACATGTGCGAGCGCTGGAGACTAAGTCCAGATTTCTTGCTACTGCACATGTGCGAGCGCCGGAGACTAAGTCCAATCTTGGAGCCATTGCACATGTGCGGGTGACATCATCGCTGACACGAAGTCACATGTCTCTGACACCTTCTATGCCGATTGGTCGCTGGTCATGTGCTTGTGACGTCTTGCTCGGTGATAGGCCAGCATGACGTCACTCCTGTCGTTCTGGCAGCGGATTGGCTCTGGTGTCCTCCATCTTGGATGAGGCACAGAGTCTATATAAGACCCTGACACACGCCGCATGGTGCTCAGTCCTCTTGGTTCATGCATATGAGTAGACGCTCTGTGCGCGTTCCTCTAGGCATTCCTCTGTCTATGCTAGGTGAGCGCTACCGGCAGGGTAGCGGTCTTATACCTTACAGCTTCGGCTGCTGTCCGTATCCTTACCTCTTAGGGGAGCGGACATAGGCAGGTGCCTGAGGCACATGGTCTGGCTGGGCCTTGTGATTCTACTCGTAGGTGGACGTTGCCGCTAGGGTAACGTTCCTTATACTGCGTCTGGCAGTTGTTCGTATCCTCGCACACTAGGGGAGCGAACAGAGGTAGGAGCTTTGTGCAGCTTACGCTGCTGTTCGTCTCTTTTGCACCACTAGAAGAGCGGACCTAGGCAGGTGCCATATCTAGTGGTTCGTGTCCTCGCACACTAGTGGAGCGAACGCAGGTAGGAGCTTTGTGCGGCTGACGCTGCTGTTCGTCTCTTTTGCACCACTAGAAGAGCAGACCTAGGTAGGTGCCATTTCGCACACATTGCCTTTGTCTCTGTGATTATTAACAGAGATCATTCCACACACCCTCCAAGTAAGGGAGGAATTGCTTTACTTACTTATTATATCCTTCTGTGAGTTAACAGAGGTATTGCACTCTGCCATAGTCTGCAGCAAAGTCTTTGCACAGTGGACCCTGAATGTCTGATACTCCTTTCGGTTATTATCAGACAGCCCCCCGTAACACTTGGGTACTCGAATCAGGACCATCCGAGTATTAACCTCTCTGCCACCCTGCCTCATTTCACCTTCATGACCAGTGTCATTTTATGGCGTAATAACTCTGTAATGCTTTAACCGATCCCAGTGATTCTGAGACTGTTATTTTTCATGGCATATTATACTTCATGACAGTGGTAAATTTAGGACAATATTTTTTGTTTTTATTTGCGAAAATATTGTATAAAAATTTAGCAATTTTGAAACATTGAATATTTATGCCCTTAAACCAGAGTTGTCACACAAAATACTTAATAAATGTCATTTTTCACATGTCTCCTTTACATCAGCACAATTTTTGAAACATACTTTTTTTGGGTAGCACGTTAAAAGGGTTCAAAGTGTATCAGCAATTTCTAATTTTTCCCACAAAAAGTATAAAACCATTTTTTTCAGGGACCACGTGACTTTGAAAGGCCAATGTGATGGAAAATACACAAAAGTGACACCATTCTGAAAACTGTACCCCTAAAAGTACGCAAAATCACACCCTAAAAGTTTCTTAAACCTTTAAGTGCTTCACTAGAACTAAAGCAATGTGGAAAGAAAAGATGAAAATTTTACTTTTTCCCACAAAAATGTTACTTTAGCCCCAAATCTAGAAATTTTACAAGGGTAACCGGTGAAAATGCACCACACAATTTGTTGTGAAATTTCTCCTGAGTACGCCAATACCCCATATGTGGTGGAAATTTACTACCGAAAGCACAGCAGAGTTCAGAAGAGAAGGAGCACCATTTGGATTTTAGAGTGCAAAATTAGCTACAATCATTAGCGGATGCCATGTTATGTTTGGAGAGCCCCTAATGTGCATGTCAAGGTAGTGACTAGAGGAAGTATGGCATATGACGTGATACACAACACAACAAAGAATACACTGGGGACACTATAACAATGGTGGGTCCTAGCGCTAGTGAGAGGGAAGATGAGACACCTCCTTCACTCACCTGCAGCTGTATCCTGTACTCCTGACTAATCCCTATACAGGTTCCGTACCTGTCACTGAACAGGATACCTGAGACCCTGGGAAACCCTGTAATAGCCGTGGCTAGTGAGCTGGCAGGTGAGGGATGCTAGCCCCACTGCTGGACTAATATACACCAGGGGAAGGAAAGACAGACATGGGGAAAACACAACAAACAGCTGCAGTCAGAACGAAGACTTCAGCCTTCATAGCAACTTGAGACAAGGGCCCCACCAGCTCCTTCCACCTCCAGGTCAAGCATGTAAATGAAACAGAATAACCGGCACCCTCTATTGGGAGCAAAGGGTATATATAGGGACTGGGAGTGGTCTCAAACCGGAAATACCTGAGGCCAGAAGTCAGAAGCTGCTGGGAAACAAAACTGACATTAACCCTTCGACTGCTGGAATTAAGTAAACTACATTTAAATACAAGGGTGTACATGGTAAAGACTTTCTGGTCCTGAATCTGTTACTAGTCTCATGAAGCAGAGAGACAGATGTGACAGTACCCCCCTTTAAGATGGGATCCATAAGACTTGTTGTTCTAGTTTCATAGTTTCATAGTTTCATAGTTTTTAAGGTTGAAGGGAGACTCTAAGTCCATCTAGTTCAACCCGTAGCCTAACATGTTGATCCAGAGGAAGGCAAAAAAACCCCAATGTGTCAAATAAGCTCCAATGGGGAAAAAAATTCCTTCCTGACTCCACATACAGCAATCAGACTTGTTCCCTGGATCAACACCCTGTCATAAAATCCAATATACATAACTGGTAATATTATATTTTTCAATTAATGCGATCAGGCTCTGCTTAAATTTTACTTGTGAATCCCTCAATACAACATCATACGGCAGAGAGCTCCATAGTCTCACTGCTCGTACAGTAAAGAGTCCTCATCTGTGATTATGATTAAACATTCTTTCCTCAAGACGTAGCGGATGCCCCCGTGTTCCAGTCGCAGGCCTAGGTGTAAAGAGATCTTTGGAAAGGTCTCTGTACTGTCCCCTCATATATTTATACATTGTGATTAGATCCCCCTAAGCCTTTGTTTTTCCTAACTAACTAACCCCA
Source organism: Anomaloglossus baeobatrachus (assembly GCF_048569485.1). Taxonomy (NCBI): domain Eukaryota; kingdom Metazoa; phylum Chordata; class Amphibia; order Anura; family Aromobatidae; genus Anomaloglossus; species Anomaloglossus baeobatrachus. The sequence continues at coordinate 660,974,567 of NC_134354.1, forward strand.
AGTTTAATAACCTGTCTTGGTATTGCAGCCCACCCATTCCTCTAATAATCTTGGTCGCTCTTCTATCTACCTGTAAGATTATGCTATTTATAACCTTCTATACTTTTGCTAACAAGAAATGCATCCATTCCTCTCTTAAATTCATTCAGTGAGTTGGCCATCACCACTTCCTCAGGAAGAGAGTTCCAGAGCCTCACTGCTCTTACCGTGAAGAACCCTCTTCTATGCTGATGTAGGAATTTTCTTTCCTCCAATCGAAAAGAATGCCCCCTTGTTCTTGTCATAGTCCTTGGTACAAACAGATCATGGGAGAGATCTCTATATGGCCCTCTGATATATTTGTACATATTTATTAGGTCTCCCCTAAGTCTTCTCTTTTCTAGAGTAAATAGACCTAATTTTGATAACCTTTCCGTGTATTGTAATGCACCCATTCCATTTATTATTTTAGTAGCCCGCCTCTGAACCCTTTCAAGTTCAGTAATGTCTTTCTTCAGCACCGGCGCCCAAAATTGCACACAATACTCCAAGTGTGGTCTGACTAGTGATTTGTACAGAGGGAGAATGATGTTTTCATCTCGTGCCCCCAGACCTCTTCTAATGCATCCCATCACCCTATTTGCTTTGGTGGCTGCTGCCTGACACTGGGCACTCCAATTTAGATTCTTATTGACTAAGATGCCTAAGTCTTTTTCCATGTCTGATTTCCCCAGCAGTTTCCCATTTAGTAAGTAATCGTAGCATCTGTTTCTCCTTCCCATGTGCATAACCTTACACTTATCTGTGTTAAACCTCATTTGCCATTTTTCAGCCCAATTCTCCAATTTACTCAAGTCTATCTGTAGTTGCAAACTGTCCTCCTTTGTGTTAACTACCTTACATAGTTTTGTATCATCTGCAAATACTGATATTTTACTCTGTAAACCATCCACCAGATCATTAATAAATATATTAAATAGTAGGGGGCCCAATACAGACCCCTGTGGCACCCCACTAGTAACCCTGGCCCAATCTGAGTATGCACCATTAATAACCACTCTTTGTTTTCTACCACTAAGCCAGCTACCTACCCATCTACACACATTTTCCCCGAGCCCAAGCTTTCTCATTTTACTTAGCAGTCTTTTATGTGGGACAGTGTCAAATGCTTTACCGAAGTCGAGATAAATGACATCCAATGATTCTCCTCGGTCCATGTGAGAGCTTACATCCTCATAGAAGCTGATCAGGTTAGTTTGACAGGAGCGATCCTTCATAAATCCATGTTGATATGGAGTTAAACAGTTATTAACATTGAGACATTCCATAATAGTATCCCTTAAAAACCCTTCAAACATTTTACCCACAACAGATGTTAAGCTTACCGGCCTATAGTTTCCAGGTTCCCTTTTGCACCCTTTTTTGAATATTGGTACCACATTTGCTAGCCGCCAATCCAGTGGAACAGACCCAGTTTCTATAGAGTCTTTAAATAAAAGGAATAGAGGCCTGTCTATCACATTACTTAACTCCCTTAATACCCGAGGGTGAATGCCATCAGGGCCTGGTGATTTGTCAATTTTAATGTTACTAAGTCGGTTCTGCACTTATTCCTGGGTTAGGCAGGTCATACTTAATGGGGCATTTACATGATCACTCTGCATTTCCCCTGGCATATGCTTTTCCTGTGTGAACACAGTTGAGAAAAAAGTATTTAAAACATTTGCTTTTCCCACATCGCTTTCTATGATTTTACCCTCATTATTCTTTAAAGGGCCAACACCATCAATTTTAATCTTTTTTCTGTTTATATAATTAAAGAATAGTTTGGGATTTGTTTTGCTTTCCTTAGCAATGAGTCTCTCAGTTTCTACTTTTGCTAAATATATTTGTTTTTTACACATTTTTTTTTTTTCTCTATATATTTTTAATGCTTCCTCGCTGCCTTCTTGTTTTAGCTTTTTAAATGCCTTTTTCTTATTATTCATTGCCCCTTTTACATCCTTATTAAGCCACATTGGTTTTCTCCTGTTCCTAGCCCTTTTATTTCTGTATGGTATGGCTAGCTCGCAGTGGGTGTTTAATACCGATTTAAAAATTTCCCACTTATTTTCTGTGCTCCCATTTTTGAGGACATTGTCCCAATCAATTTGGCGAAGGTCTTCTCTAAGTTGATCAAACTTTGCTTTCCTGAAATTCAGCGTTTTTGTAACCCCCCTCCAAGGCACCTTACTGAAGGACAAGTGGAATTGTATTATATTGTGGTCACTATTCCCTAGGTGCCCATCCACTCGTACGTCTGTTATTCTATCTGGCCTGTTGCTTAAAATTAAGTCCAGAGGGGCTGCCCCTCTAGTTGGGCCCGGCACAAGTTGGGACAGATAATTATCCTTAGTTACTGACAGAAACCGGTTTCCTTTCTGAGATACACAGGTTTCAGTTTCCCAGTCTATATCGGGGTAATTGAAGTCCCCCATAATAATCACCTCATTGTGATTTGCTGCTTTGTCTATTTGTTTCAATAATACATTTTCAGTGGTTTCTGTTATATTTGGTGGCCTATAACAAACCCCTATGAGGATTTTATTAGTTTTCCCTCCTTGTATCTCCACCCATAGAGACTCCACCTCTTCATTTCCCTCTTGAATATCTTCTCTTAGTCTGGGCTTTAAACTGGACTTTATATATAGACAGACTCCACCCCCTTTCCTTTTTTTACGATCCCTCCTAAACAATTCATATCCTTGCAGGTTAGCCGCCCAGTCATAACTATCATCTAACCATGTCTCAGTTATTCCTACTATGTCGTATTTCTCCTCATACATTACCAGCTCCAGTTCCTCCATCTTATTGGTCAGGCTTCTTGCATTGGTCAGCATGCAGGAAAGAAGTTTTGCTCCCCTTTTCTCAGCTTCCTTCTTAGTACCCTGTCTTGGGTCCTCTTTACGGCATCTAGTATCCTTGATTAGTTTGTCCTTCTGCTGCATGTTCTTGTCTGCTGTTTTTTCTCCCATCCCCTCTTCTTCTAGTTTAAAGCCCTCCTGATGAGTGTGGCAAGCCTTCTGGCGAACGTGTGTTTCCCAGGTTTTGTGAGGTGTATCCCGTCTCTTGCGAGAAGTCCATCGTAGAGGTAATTCACTCCATGGTCTAAGAATCCAAATCCTTGCTGCCTGCACCACCGTCGTAGCCAGTTGTTCAAATCTAGTATCCTATTCCATCTTCTGACACCATGGCCATCGACTGGGAGGATTGATGAGAAAACAACCTGTACGTTCCGTTCCTTTATTTTCTTCCCCAGAATTTCAAAGTCTTCACAAATAGTTGGCAGATCATTTCTTGCCATGTCGTTTGTTCCTACATGTATCAATAGGAACGGGTATTCGTCCTTGGATCCGAGGATAGTTGGTATCCTGTTGGCCACATCCTTGATTTTTGCTCCAGGGAGGCAGCATACTTCTCGTGCGGTTATGTCCGGCCTGCAGATAGTTGCCTCCGTGCCTCTTAGTAGTGAGTCGCCCATAACTACCACTCTTCTTTTCTTTCTGGACGCACTGCTTGTTGCTCCTGAGTGCTTTTGAGTGTCTTTTGTTTCTGCCTTTGTTGACAAAGTAACTTCTTTTGATGATACTGTGTCTTCTCCTGTAGAGACGGTATCATCCTGAGCTGTGCCATTTTCGTTCTCCAGCATGAGGGCTTCATATTGGTTGCTAAGCTGTGTGGGTGGTGCCGACCACTTGATCCGCTGGCTTCTTTTGGTCACATGTGTCCACTTTTCAGCCTCTGTATGTGTTCTGAAGCTTTTCTCACTTTCCATATGCTGAATTGTTGCTTCTGCCTCGTCCAAGAAGTCCTCATGTTCTTTAATTAGCTTCAAAGTTGCTATTCTTTCTTCCAGTCCCCGCACCTTTTCCTCTAAGAGGGCAACAAGTTTGCACTTTTGACAGGTGAAGTTGAATTTCTTGTCCGGCAGATCCGTAAACATGTAGCATGTGTTGCAGGTGACCATGTGGATTTTCTTCTCTTCCATAATGCTGATGTAGCGTATGACAGGCGAAAGTCTGACGGCGCGCGGTTTTGCGATGTCCTCAAACAGCGAGACCCGGCAAGTCCCAGCAATCGATCAGCTTACGGCGACTCTTCTCTTCTTAAACAGCTACAGTTATCATCACTATGAGATTGTGTTAAAACTATGCCACACTTATCTTCAGTCGCCTCCCTTTACTTCAGTACCTCGCACTCTCAGCACCTCGCTAGCTCTGGCTGGTTTATATAGTTCTACAAGGACTACTAGAAGCTGCTAGAAGCTTCTAGAAACAGGTGTGGCTAATACTACTGACTAAATCACTAGACACACTTTTTTTTTTTTTGCTTTTTCACAGTACCCCAGACAAACACAGACAACAAATCCCTAATGAAATTAAACAGTTACAGTTATCACCACTATGAGATTGTGTTAAAACTATGCCACACTTATCTTCAGTCGCCTCCCTTTACTTCAGTACCTCGCACTCTCAGCACCTCGCTAGCTCTGGCTGGTTTATATAGTTCTACAAGGACTACTAGAAGCTGCTAGAAGCTTCTAGAAACAGGTGTGGCTAATACTACTGACTAAATCACTAGACACACTTTTTTTTTTTTTTTTTTGCTTTTTCACAGTACCCCAGACAAACACAGACAACAAATCCCTAATGAAATTAAACAGTTACAGTTATCACCACTATGAGATTGTGTTAAAACTATGCCACACTTATCTTCAGTCGCCTCCCTTTACTTCAGTACCTCGCACTCTCAGCACCTCGCTAGCTCTGGCTAGTTTATATAGTTCTACAAGGACTACTAGAAGCTGCTAGAAGCTTCTAGAAACAGGTGTGGCTAATACTACTGACTAAATCACTAGACACACTTTTTTTTTTTTTTTTTTGTTCACCTCCAATGGGCTGATAATGTCCACATCACGATACCGATGACCGAGCCTCGGACACACACTTCTGTTACGAGGGGGACCCGGGGAAGCGTGCCAAGATGGGGAATGGACAGCTTCCGCCGGTCAAGGTCCACTGTGCGGTGTAAGGGACCGCTGCTATGGTGGGTGAAGAGTGAGCGGGTTGCTGCTAGCGATCGTCTGGAATGTCACAGACGATCTATGTACACCGGTCTGCCCTAACCCGTGTGGGTTGTATGGCAGGGATCACACGGCTCGGTGTACCTGTTGCACGGGGAAGCACAGAGGTGCCCACGCACGTGTGCCAGTGGAAGTCACGAGAATATGGCACGAGGGTAGCACAGAGGTGCCCACGCACGTGTGCTTTCAATAACCAGGTGAGTCCAGTGGAGACTCGAGGAGCTCACCTGGGACAGGAACACGGCCTGTAGAAGGAGCTACTGCCGGAGCAGCAAGGCAGGGACACGGCCTGCAAACCAGGTGCTGCCTAAGCAGCAAGGGCCAAGCCCACAGAAGAAGATAATGCCTGAGCAGTGGCGTGGCAGTACGCTGCCAGACATCCAAACATAGAAGGACGGTCGCGCGCCGCCATGATGGCAGGAGGAGCTTTTAAGGAGGTGTAGCTCCAGCCAAGGGCGGGCGCGAGGCGGAGATGACGGACTTGACCCAATCAGGATCCACGACATCCCAGCCTGGCCAGTCAGGATTCACCACGTCACCAGCCTTGTCATCAAGCCGTGTGACGTCAGTGGGCGAATCAGGATCCACCAAGCATAGCACATGCTCACCCTCCTGCCTCTGGGAAATAGAGGCGGGATCCTCGGTCTCACAATGTGTAGAGATAACGGGAGTCTCACTGCTTCCCTGAGCAGCAAATCTCTGCACATTGCGCAACCTCACAGACCTTCGAGGCTGCTGAGCAGGAGGAGCTGTGGCAGGCAAGGAATGGGAGACCGCCTCATTTCTTGCAACAGGAGTACCACTAGGTGTCACCCTTGTGCTGCCTCTCTGAGGAGGTTTCTCCTGCACTCTGCGCAGTCTGGCAGACCTTCGGCGCTGCGGAGCAGGAGCGCTCGTGGCAGGCAAGGAGACTGTCTCATTCCTTGCCACAGGAGAGCCACGAGGTGTAACATTACCCCCCCCCGTCTAGGCCCCCCCCCCTGCCCGTGCTCGAAGGCCGCTATCAAACCCGGGGCGTGGATATGATCCTCCAATTCCCAGGATCTATGCTCCGGACCACGGCCGACCCACTCCACGAGGTAGTACCTCCTGCCCCGTATAACTTTTGTCTCCACAAGCTTCGCCACCTCAGAGTCGTCGGGCGGGGAGTCAGTTTGAGGCATCAGGGACCCCGAGAACTTATTAAGTCGTACAGGTTTCAGGAGGGACACGTGAAAGGTGTTGGCTATAGCCCAGCGTGGAGGGAGCTGGAGTCGGTATGCCACCGGGTTCACCTGCTCTAGCACTTTAAACGGACCCAGGTACCTAGGGGCGAACTTGGCTGCCTGTACCCGTAGGTTAACATTCTTAGAGGACAGCCACACTAGGTCACCAGGGGCGAAGGATGGTGCAGGGCGGCGGCGCTCATCAGCCGTTGTCACCATCCGGTCTTTAGCCCTCTTAAGGGCCTCTTGGGTGTTATCCCAGATCTCCCGGGCCTCGGTCGCCCAATCCTCCACTCTAGGATCGGGTGACGTAATGGGCATCGGAACCGGGATTCTGGGATGTTGTCCGTTATTGAGCAGGAACGGAGTCTGACCAGAGGATTCATGGACCGAATTATTAATGGCAAATTCGGCCCAAGGAAGGAGGTTAGCCCAGTTGTCGTGGTGCGCGGAGATAAAATGGCGGAGGTAAGTTACCAAGGTCTGATTGGTCCTCTCTACCAGTCCATTGGTTTCGGGATGGTATGCGGAGGAGATGTTCAGCTCTATCTGCAGGAGCTTACAGAGCTCTCTCCAGAAGCGAGACGCGAACTGGGGACCCCGGTCGCTCACCACCTTGTCAGGCATGCCATGCAGCCTAAATACATGCCTAATGAATAAGGTGGCGAGAGCACGTGACGTCGGGAGTCGTGGGAGAGGCACCAAGTGGACCATTTTAGAGAAGTGATCCGTGATGACCCATACGACCTTGTGACCTGCTGACTTGGGCAGATCTCCCAGGAAGTCCATTCCCACCACTTCCCAGGGACGATCCGGCACTGGCAGTGGGTGAAGAAGACCTGCCGGTCTCTGCCGGGACGGCTTATTCCGTGCACACGACATACAGGCTCCCACATACTCCTGTATGTCCTGGGGTAGTCTCGGCCACCAATAGTGCCTAGTCACAAGGTCTCTGGTCCTTTTGACCCCAAAGTGACCCCCGACCTTGGAGGCATGGGCCCACGATAGCACCTCATTCCGTAGTTCAGGGGGAACGAGGGTCTTGCCAGGTGGCACCTGGTCCAAAGAAGTGGGAGTAACCATCCTCAAGCTGTCCGGGGGTAGTATAAGACGAGGCTCCTCCTCGTCCTCCTCCAACACAACCATACAACGTGACAAGGCATCGGCCCGTACGTTCTTCTCACCGGCCAGGTGGCGGATAATAAAGCGGAACCGGGAGAAGAACAAGGACCAACGGGCCTGCCTTGGGTTCAGGCGTTGTGCTGTCTGGAGGTATGTGAGATTTTTATGGTCGGAAAATACTTCAAATGGATGCTTCGCACCCTCCAGGAGATGCCGCCATTCCTGGAATGCTAGTTTCATCGCCAGTAACTCCCTATCCCCTATGGAGTAGTTCCTCTCGGCCGGAGAAAAGGTCTTGGAGAAAAAGAAACAAGGATGCTTCCTTCTTCGTTCGTCTTTCTGGTACAGGACTGCACCAGCACCGACCGAAGAGGCGTCTACCTCTAGTAGAAAGGGTTTGGAGATGTCTGGACGATGAAGGATGGGAGCTCTGGAGAAGTAAGTTTTGAGAGTGTGAAATGCCTCTACCGTTTCCCGTGTCCATGCTTTGGGATTAGCGCCCTTGCGGGTAAGGGCAATGATGGGTGCTGCTACCGTTGAGAAGTTGGGAATGAACTGGCGATAATAATTGATAAACCCCAAGAATCGCTGGATCGCTTTCAGCGAGCGGGGCTCAGGCCATTTCATCACTGTCTCCAACTTCCCCGGATCCATTGATAACCCCTGACTGGACACGATATACCCCAGGAACGGCAAGGATTCACGTTCAAAAACGCACTTTTCTAGCTTAGCATATAACGAATGAGTGCGGAGCCTCTTAAGTACTCGGATGACATCCCTCCGATGGGTGGCAAGATCGGGGGAGAAGATAAGGATATCATCCAGGTATGCAACCACGGAAAGATACAAATCCCGGAAAACATCATTCACAAAGTCTTGAAATATGGCGGGGGCATTGCAGAGTCCGAAGGGCATTACGAGATACTCGTAGTGACCGTCCCTGGTGTTGAAGGCGGTCTTCCACTCATCGCCCTCTCGGACTCGCACTAGATTATACGCCCCGCGTAGATCCAGCTTCGTGAAGATCTTTGCCCCGCGGAATCGATCAAATAACTCCGTAATGAGGGGCAAAGGGTATTTGTTTTTGATCGTGATTGCATTTAATCCCCTGTAATCGATACAGGGGCGTAGATCCCCTTCCTTCTTTTGCACGAAGAAGAACCCCGCACCGGCCGGTGAAATAGACTTGCGAATGAACCCTTTTGCCAGGCTGTCCTGAATATATTTGGACATAGCCTCCATCTCTGGAGCAGAGAGGGGATACACTCTGCCCCTAGGGGGCTCGGAGCCTGGCTTCAGGTCTATTCGGCAATCGTATGGCCGGTGGGGAGGAAGGGTATCTGCGGCCCTCTTGGAGAAGACGTCCCTGTAGGCCTCATAAGGTGTCGGTAAACCTGGCTCCCCTGTATTCCCTGAGGACCCAACCGACCTAATGGTAGCGGGTGGTTCGGTAGTCACGAGGTGCTCCCTACAGGATCCTGCCCATGATGAGATCTCCCCTGTTGCCCAGTTGAGTATAGGAGCATGCTGTCTCAACCAGGGGAGGCCCAGTAGGATCTCATCCGTCCCCCCTGGAAGCACCAGGAAGGACACCTGCTCATGGTGTCCTGGTGGTACTTCCATCCTGAGAGGGATGGTGATCTGGGTGATGGGATCGACTAGTAGGGACCCGTTGACTACCCGAACCCTGAGTGGCTTGGGTAAGAGAACCAGGGGAACTGAGTATCGGGTTGCCAGGGAGGTCGAAATGAAATTGCCATCAGCGCCTGAGTCCAGGCAGGCCAGAGCAGAGAAGAGAGTAGTGCCAAACTGCAACTGGGCGCTGATAGTCAACCTAGAGGGAGAAGCAGCGTCTAGTAACCCCCCTCTGATGGAAACTAGACGCTGTCTTTTCCCGACGGTTTGGGACATCGGGTAGCTAGGTGTCCCCTCTGCCCACAGGAAAAGCAGATGACACCAGACCGAGAACCTGGGGTAGAGGAGACCGCTTTGGACACCTCCATTGACTCCACGGAGTCGCCTACAGAGCTGGCTGGGAGACCTGTCTGGTGGAATACGGGAGCCAGACGCTTTTTAGGCCGTGAGGACGTGGGTGCTGAAGAGACCTCGAGCCTCCGCTCCGCCTGGCGGATGTCTATGCGAGAGGCAACCACAATCAAGGACTCTAAAGTAGCAGGCACCTCACGCGTGGACAGTGCGTCTTTGACGAACCCTGCCAGGCCCTCCCAGAACACAGGGACAAGGACCTTATCGGGCCAGTCCAGCTCTGCGGCAAGTGTCCTAAAGTGTACGGCAAAGTCCCCGACTGAAGCGGACCCTTGCCGAAGTCGTAGGAGGCGCAGCGCGGAGTCGTGGGTGACTTGAGGCCCGAGGGACACCATTCTCATGGCCCCAAGAAAAGATGCTAAGTTATTCACCACCCGATCTCCGCGCTCCCACAACGGCGTGGACCACTTCAGCGCTCTCCCTGTGAGCAGGGACTGGACGAAGGCTACCTTCGCCTTCTCGGTAGCGTAAAGAGTCGCGGACAGCTCTAAGTAGGTGGTAACTTGGTTTATAAACCCACGGCACTCGGAGCTGTCCCCGCTAAAGCGCTCTGGAAGCGCAAGGCGAGGAGACCTTCCGCCCAATAGCACAGCCTGGGTAGCCGCCTGGGTGGCGACTGTCGTCAGAGCAGTCTTGTCGGAGGAAGACTGCTCCACTGCTGCCAAACGTGATTCCAACTGCTGCACATAACGCAGCAACTGCTGCTGCTCTTCAGCCATAGCCAGACCTTTGGCGCGACTGTAATGTTACGAGGGGGACCCGGGGAAGCGTGCCAAGATGGGGAATGGACAGCTTCCGCCGGTCAAGGTCCACTGTGCGGTGTAAGGGACCGCTGCTATGGTGGGTGAAGAGTGAGCGGGTTGCTGCTAGCGATCGTCTGGAATGTCACAGACGATCTATGTACACCGGTCTGCCCTAACCCGTGTGGGTTGTATGGCAGGGATCACACGGCTCGGTGTACCTGTTGCACGGGGAAGCACAGAGGTGCCCATGCACGTGTGCCAGTGGAAGTCACGAGAATATGGCACGAGGGTAGCACAGAGGTGCCCACGCACGTGTGCTTTCAATAACCAGGTGAGTCCAGTGGAGACTCGAGGAGCTCACCTGGGACAGGAACACGGCCTGTAGAAGGAGCTACTGCCGGAGCAGCAAGGCAGGGACACGGCCTGCAAACCAGGTGCTGCCTAAGCAGCAAGGGCCAAGCCCACAGAAGAAGATAATGCCTGAGCAGTGGCATGGCAGCACGCTGCCAGACATCCAAACATAGAAGGACAGTCGCGCGCCGCCATGATGGCAGGAGGAGCTTTTAAGGAGGTGTAGCTCCAGCCAAGGGCGGGCGCGAGGCGGAGATGACGGACTTGACCCAATCAGGATCCACGACATCCCAGCCTGGCCAGTCAGGATTCACCACGTCACCAGCCTTGTCATCAAGCCGTGTGACGTCAGTGGGCGAATCAGGATCCACCAAGCATAGCACATGCTCACCCTCCTGCCTCTGGGAAATAGAGGCGGGATCCTCGGTCTCACAATGTGTAGAGATAATGGGAGTCTCACTGCTTCCCTGAGCAGCAAATCTCTGCACATTGCGCAACCTCACAGACCTTCGAGGCTGCTGAGCAGGAGGAGCTGTGGCAGGCAAGGAATGGGAGACCGCCTCATTTCTTGCAACAGGAGTACCACTAGGTGTCACCCTTGTGCTGCCTCTCTGAGGAGGTTTCTCCTGCACTCTGCGCAGTCTGGCAGACCTTCGGCGCTGCGGAGCAGGAGCGCTCGTGGCAGGCAAGGAGACTGTCTCATTCCTTGCCACAGGAGAGCCACGAGGTGTAACACACTTCCATATGATGTTACTAGTGGACACTCATATGAGCTCATTCACACACAGGTCCAGACCTGAACATTACATACGTTTGGAATCTGACAAACTGCCTGAAGGACCAACAACAGAGGTAACACCACCTGACGGTAAAGCAATACTCTCAGAAATCCCGGCTGACCCTTTCTGACCACTACTACAGGAGAGACACCAAGGCCTAAGATTAACCTGAGGAGAGGGAAAATTAACCCTACTTCTCTCCGCTTGAGGCTTAGGGAAACCAGTAGAAAAGACAGGTGTAATGGAGGAGATATATAAACCTGGGCCATCCTCCTCCAAAAGGTCGAAGGGGAAGATTTTACAGGCGGGAAACCACTTTGAGAAGCCCGCGGAAAAGCCGGTTTTGTGACCTTACACCCAGGACAAACCCGAGGAAAGGGAAAGGAATCCTCTTTTTGTGCCGGAAAATCCTGAGCTGGCCAAGAGGGGAAAATGGAGGAAACATACACACTCTTCTCGCCTTCCTCTATACAACCAGGGGAGTACAGCTTTAGGACAGATTACACCCTTTTGGGGACAGATAGACAAGCCCCAATGTGATGGCTCTTGCAACCAAAGAAAAAGCACGCCCCCATCCCATGGAGAACCGCCTCTTGCTTAGTATGAGGGAAGACTCCCCCCACCTGCATGGGCTCATCCAGATGTTCTACTGGGACCTCCTTCTAAGGAAGAACAGGGAACTGGATCCTAGTTGGTCTCTCCCTAAAATGTCTGTCCACCCTTATGGCTTATAACATGGCAGCCTCAAATGACATAGGATCTGGATAATGGACCAAAGCATCCTTCAACCGATCAGACAATCCCTGATAGAAATGACCCCAGATATTTAAATATATGGGTGTACATGGTAATGACTTTCTCGCTCTGAATCTATCACTAGTCTCATGAAGCAGAGAGATAGCTGTGAAAGTGCCTAAATAGTGGAGCTCCCCACAAGTGACCCCATTTTGGAAACTAGACCACTCAAGGAATTTATCTAGATGTTTGCTGAGCCTCTTGAATTCCCAGAGACTTCACAGAATTTTATAACAATTTACTACAAAAATGTTGCTGGACAGGTACTAAAGCAATGTGGAAGGAAAAAAAATGAAAATTTTACTTTTTCCCACAAAAATGTTACTTTAGCCCCAAATCTTTCATTTTTACAAGAGTAACAGGAGATAATTCATATAATTTGCTGTGAGCTTTCTCTTGAGTATGACAATACCTCATATGTGGTAGAAAACTACTTTTGAGGCACAGTACAAAGTGAAGAAAGGAAGGAGAGCCATATTTGAGTTCAGATTTACTTGGAATGGTTTGCGGATGCCATGCAACATTGAAAAAGCCTTGGGTAGATCTCCTTAAAGACATTCTTTGGTCTTGGCTTCTGTGCTAGACGAGTGCTTTGCCTTAGGAGGCACTCTATCTCCGAAGCCGGATTTGGCTGAGAATTGCTCTTCTCCTGATTTCTCAGCCAATATGGCTTTGGCCGGTTCTCTAAATTGCCTTCTCTTCCAGCAGAGGCTGTTCTTCTTCTGTTGATCTTTAACTTCATGACTCTACAAAGCCTAAAATAATGACTTGGGTAGATCTCCTCGAAGACAAAGTTTGGTCTTGGCTTCTGTGCCAGACGAGTCCTTTGTTTTAGGAAGCGATTTGGCTGAGAATTGCTCTTCTCCTGATTTCTCAGCCAATATGGATTTGGCCGGCTCTCTAAATTGCCTTCTCTTGTAACAGAGGCTCTTCCTCTTGTGTTCATCTTTAACTTCATGACTCTGTAAAGTCTAAAATAATGACTTGGGTAGATCATCTCGAAAACATACTTTTGGTCTTGTCTTCTGTGCCAGACGAGCACATCATCTTAGGAGGCACTCGGTCTCAGAAGCCGTATTTGGCTAAGAATTACTATTCTTCTTAATTCGCCCCCAATATGGCTTTAGCTGGCTTTCTAAATTGCTTTGTCTTCTGGCAGAAGCTGTTCCTCTTCTGTTCATCTTCAATTTCATGATTCTGTAAAGCCTAAAATAATGACTTTGGTCTTTACTTCTGTGCCAGACAAACACTTCGTCTTAGGAGACATTCCGTCTGAGAATTGATATTCTCCTGATAGCTCAGCCAATATGGCATTGGCCGACTCTCTGAATTGCCTTCAGAGGCTGTTCCTCTTTTTTTATGTTTAACTTCATAACTCTAAAAAGCTTAAAATAATGACTTGAGTGGATCTCCTCAAGGACATACTTTGGTCTTGGCTCCTGTGCCAAAGTTCATAGCGGGCGGTCATGTTCTATGGCCGCTCGCTGTGACTTCAGATGTAGCCAAGCTAGAATCATCATGGGACCTCATGAAGATTACGTTGGACCTGGGTGTTTTGGGAGTTAATAAAGGGGTGAAAGAGGGTGGGATTCTTTGTATATTATTTCAAATAAAGGATTTTTTCTGTGTTTGTGTTTATTTCTTTTCACGTACAGACTAGTAATGGGGGAATCTCATAGACACCTCCAATTACTAATCTAGGGCTTGCTGGCAGCTGTGAGCTGTTATTAACCTTTTATTACCCTGATTGCTACTGCACCAGGGCAATCAGGATGAGCCGGGTAAAGTTTCCGGGCTGTCACATCTAATGAATGTCGCAATTCTGGGTGGCTGCAGGCTGCATTTTTTAGGCTGGAGGGGCACAATAATCATGGGTTTCCCCTGAGAATATCAGCCCCCAGCTATCGGGCTTTATCTTGCCTGGGTATCAAAATTGAGGGGGACTGTATGCTGTTTTTAAAAATTATTTATTTAAATAATAAAAAAAGAAAGCTGCATGCAGTTCCTCTTATTTTGATATACAACCAAGATAAGCCCACGGTTGTGGGATGCATCCTGTAGCCATATGCTTTATCTGTGCTGGGTATCATAATACGGGGGACACTACACCAATTTATTTATTTACTTTAACTCCAATCTAAAGTGACCTGCAGACAGGGTCTGTGATTGGTTGCAGTCAGACGCTGTCACACAGGTTGGGGGCACATCTGAGTGCAACCAATCAAAGACGCCAGGATTGCCTGTGGGCGGGGGAAGCAGTGAATATGGATGAGCAATAATGAGGGGCCACAAAGAAGAGTGAGCGGCTTGGAAGCAGTTACAGCTGCATCAGAGACTCGGTGGAGAGCTTGCTCCAATTCCCCTATCTTTTCTACCACCATTTTTATGTGCCGGATTTTGGTTCCTACAGACTTGTATGGGGATCGGTATGTGGCCAGATATCTGGGATAAATTCCAGGCCGGAACCGGATGTTTTTTTATCTGATTAGATCCGCCGAACCCCTTTATCTGAGGGTCCGCCAATCAATTCAGCTGATAAATTAGTCATAATTTTCTTTCTTAAACCTTGTTGCTTTGTAATAGTAGTATTCAAAAAGAATTTAAAGTAAAATTGTAGACAATTCCTCCCCAAAAAAAAGTTTATGTCTGTATCTTATGTGTTTTGGTTTGGAATATTGGTGCTCTTGTTTTCTTACTGAATTACTAAACTAACATCATCTTCATAAAATATGTAATTACCGGGGAATAGAGCTTGTGCAGCAGATGCATCAGTATTTTGTAAATTAGAAGCAAGAATATGAATTTTATTGTGTTCATATATTATTTTTATTATAACAGCATATAAATGTACGATAATTTTATGTGTCACAGCAATACATTTTTTTTGCAAGCTAATAAAATTAATTAAAATATAAGCACTAGATAAGCCAGCATCACTGACGTGTAAATTATTCACTTTTATCAAGATGAATTAAAGTTTGAGAGTAAGCACAATTCGGTATAAAAAAAAATGTTGTTTGACTCATGTACTTATAAATTACCAAATATTTGCATTATTTAAGTAGGTAAGCAGGATAAAGTAATTTTACAATACAGATGATATTTTTTTCTTTTTTTTATTGCAGAACAGGAAACATACACCAGGATGGGGACATATATACCAGGATGGGCCTAGAATGGGAGACATACACCGACCCACCTATTAGATATTCTGTTGCAGCTCTCATCAAATGACAATGCATTACACAAACTTTACTTGCCTACAGCTCTGGCAAACATTAAGAGACCACTGCAAAATTCTCAGTTTTTCTGATTTTTCTCTGAACCTGGGGTTCAGGTCTGGAGATTGAGCTCTCCATGACAGGGTTTTTATGTGGTGGTCCTTCATCCACACATTGATTGACCTAGCTGTGTGGCATGGCACATTATCCTGCTGGAAAAACCACTGCTCAGAGTTGGGGAACATTGCCTGAGCAGAAGGAAGCACTGTTTTTCCAGGATAACCTTGTGTGCGGCTTGATTCATACGTCATTCACAAAGTTTAATCTGCCCAATTTCTAGAGTAAGGTAATCTTCTCTGATGAGTCTAATTTTCAGCTTTGCCCAACATCTGGTCGTCTAATGGTTAGACGGAGACCTGGAGAGGCATACAAGCCACAGTGTCTTGCACCCACTGTGAAATTTGGTTGAGGATCGGTGATGATCTGGAGATGCTTCAGCAAGGCTGGAATTGGGCAGATAAACTTTGCGAAGGACATATGAATCAAGCCGCATACAAGGTTATCCAGGAAAAACAGTTGCTACCTTCTGCTCAGGCAATGTTCCCCAACTCTGATGACTGTTTTTTCCAGCCGGACAATGCACCATGCCACACAGCTAGGTCAATCAATGTGTGGATGAAGGGCCACCACATCAAAACTCTGTCATGGCCAGCCCAATCTCCAGACCTGAACCCCATTGAAAACCTCTGGAATGTAGTCAAGAGGAAGATAGACAGTCACAAGCCATCAAACAAAGAAGAACTGCTTAAATTTCTGCACCAGGAGTGGGTTAAGGTCACCCAATAGCAGAGTAAAAGACTGGTGGAAAGCATGCCAAGACGCATGAAAGCTTTGATTAAAAATCATGGCTATTCCACAAAACATTGATTTCTAAACTCTTCCTGAGTTAAAACATTGTTAGTTTTGTTGTTTCTAAAAGATTGTGAAATTTGTTTTCTTTGCTTTATTTGAAGTTTGAAATCAATGCATTTTTTTGTTATTTTGTCCATTTCTCATTTTCAGAAAATAAATACAAAATTTATTACTTAGAAATTCGGAGACGTGTTGTCAGTAGTTTATAGAATAAAAGAACAATTTACATTTTACTCAAAAATATACCTAATAAAGAGAAAAATCAGAAAAACCGACAATTTTGCAGTGGTCTCTTAATTTTTGCCAGAGCTGTATATTTCAAAAAGTATACATCCTCTTTCACAACTAAAGGTATGTTTAGAATCAGCATGATTGCACCAGTATAGCACTGGGTTTAGTTTATACAGTATATGAAAATCCTGTTGGTTGGCCCTCTTTAAAACTTAGTAACATTTTCTAGGGTTTGCCAATTACTACAGACAATATATTTCGTTTTTTTTCCAGATCTTCAAACAACTTACTGATCTAACATGTAAGGAGGACAATCTTAGGTTATAGTTGCAAGAGGTTGTTGGGGCCTTTAATAAATTGAAAAAGTTTTTGTCTGCTCCAGTTCTTATCCAACCCAATCTCCAGTATCCAATCATTTTGGAGGTGGATGCTTCTCAAATTGGGGTAGGGGCTGTATTGTCTCAAGGTCCCAAATGTTAACCAACTTGCAGCCATGTGACTTTGTCTCTAAGAAATTCTTATCTGCTGAGAAAATTACAATGTTGGGACTCACGAGTTGCTTGCTGTTAAATTAGCTTTTGAAGAATGGAGACATTTTTTGGAGGAAGTTATTCATCAAGTCATGGTTGTGACAGATCATAAAAATGTAGCTTATATTGAATTAGCCAAATGGTTCCCTCTAGACAGGCCAGACAGAATAATTTAATATAGAGAAAAATGAAGACTATCATGTTCAGGTCAGGGTCTAAGGACATAAATGCTGACACTTTGTCACGTAGCTTTGATTCCATGTCTCCTGCAGAACCTCCATCCTCCATTCTTCATCAGGTGATTGTAGTTTCCATGGTATCCTTGGAATTGGAAGCAGAGATCCGTGAAGCCCAGTTATTGGCTCCTTCCACTAATCCCAGGTCCATGTTATGTTCCTGTGTACCTGAGATTACGTCTGTTGCAGGAATTTCATTATTTCATGTAGAGTGATCAACCTGGGCTCACAGCTACGCAGAAAACTATTGCTAGACTCTTGTGATCCGCATCCATGCATAATGATATTAAAGATTTTGTATTCACTTGTGAAACTTGCACACACTATAAAGTCTGTCATATGCGGCTGAAGTTATTGTCTTCATTGCCAATTCCAAAAAGACTGTACACTCATTTGTCCATGGATTTCATTACTGATTTGCTTTGTCTGGTGAAAAAACTGTGATTTGGGTAGTAGTAAACCGATTCAGTAAACCAGCCCACTTCGTTCCGTTATCTAGGTTACCTAATGTCAAAACGCTTTCCAAGATCATCAATCATGAAGTAAGATTCCATGGAAGCCCTCTGAACATTGTATTAGAAAGAGGGGTTCCAAAAGCAATTACCAGTCTTGCGGCGCTCCTGCTACCAGTGGTTGAACATATTGGATGATTTTTGGTCATATGACTGGACTAATATACAAATAAGTAAAGAGATATTTTATTTGTACATTAAAACATGGTTAATTATACAACGCGTTTCGGCTCGGATGTTTTATCCTTTAGCCTTCTCAGGTATAATTGAGAGAAAAAAGATGTATACCTATTTGTTTGTATGGAGCGGTAAGAAAGAGGGTTTCCAGCAATCTGATCCAAAGCGGTTGTTTTCTTAAAAATATAGAATCTTTATTTATGAAGGCATATTAAAAAGTCCATTCCAGGGTCATAGGAGCCCACAGAGAGGACGTGTTTCGAACAACGTGGTGTTCTTAGTCTGTCTCTAACCCATTTGATCACAGGACTGATTAAAAAGGGCCGAGACCCGGACATGAGATAACAAGAACAGAGAAAATGCAGCAAAGCACTGAATTAACCCTATAAAGGGATAGCAAGTTACAAATGTTTTACAAAAAACACACAATCAAGAAAAAACATTAAATGTTATATGAATGGAAAATATTAATAAGCATATAATATGTAATTCCTTTTATTTAAAACAGTAGGGGATCTGGTATTTGATTGTATACCGTTTGTCTCTTTCTATCTTTCCCTGTCTCCAGGGTATTTTTTCATCAGAAAGAGGGGTGCAATTTGTTTCAAAATTATGAACATCGTTTTGTAAAAAATTGGAGATTGATTTGTCATTTTCCTCTGTTGATCACCTTGCAACCAAAGATCAGACAGAAAGGACAAATCAGTTGTTGGAACAAATGTTAAGTGTTTTGTTGTAGCTCAGCAGGTGGATTGGTCCTCATTTTTACCTCTTGCAGAGTTCGCTTTAACAGTCTGGTCAATCATTGCACTGGAACCTCTCTTTTCTTTTGTAATAATGGTTTTCATCCCCATTTTGGTGAATTTTCTAGGATGAATTCTGGGCAATTTGGGGATATCTGGAGGAAGGTTCAAAAGAATACTGGGGTGGCGCAAATTGGTCAAAAACAGAAGGCCAGTAGGAAGCGGTCGGCAGGTCCGATCTGCAAGTTAGGAGATAAGGTTTGGTTATTTTCTACAAATATTAAGCTGAAGGTGCCATTGACAAAATTGAGTCCTAAATTCATTGGCATTCATTCTGGAGGTTGTCAATCCAGTTGCCTTTAGATTGAAACTCTTCATAACCTTAACATTTTTCACAGATCCCTGTTAAAAGAATTTGTCCCTTCAGCATTGTCTCCCTTGTCCCTGCCTTGTTTCTGTTAATGGGGGATTATAGTACGAGGTCCAGAGGATCACTGGTTCAAAGAAGGTCCAAATTTCCTTTCAATATCTGGTTAACAGGAAGGGATACAGACGGAGAAGAAATCCAGAGTCCAGTTTCATTGTGTGGTGGCTGATTGTTTGGTCATGGCCTTCCATCGTAGGTGTACTGGGAAACCTGGTGGTTTGGTAGCCCCCATGAAGAGGGGCTAGTGTCACAATTCCTCTGCATAGTGTGTCTTG
This sequence comes from Anomaloglossus baeobatrachus, assembly GCF_048569485.1. Lineage (NCBI taxonomy): Eukaryota > Metazoa > Chordata > Amphibia > Anura > Aromobatidae > Anomaloglossus > Anomaloglossus baeobatrachus. The sequence continues at coordinate 660,993,973 of NC_134354.1, forward strand.
GGTGCAATGAATGACAGTTTGCTGCACTATGGAATTAGGTCTGTGTTGAGCTGTCAATTTTATGAGTGACTGTTCATTCATCCAATCAGGTACTGGGGCGTGCTGAGCTGTTGGAGAATTGAATGACATTTCAATGGTACAATCTGGTTCTGGGAGTTGCTGGGTTATTCAGGTGTTCCCTGTTCCCAGTGATTGCCCAGCTACTTAGCTGAGCAGTTTTTCCCACAACTCTGTCAGTCATAGTATTCTGTTTAAGTGGTGCTGTTGGTCTGTATTCCTGTGCTCAGTTAGCACTGATTATACACTGGTCAACGCAATTTTTCTGGCAAAAGGTTTTAAAACATATTTTAAGTCAATTTTGCCTGCTGATTACGAATATGAACTCCGTTTTTGGCTATCACATCAGGATTTCGAGATATTTTCAATTGTTGATGAAAATTACTCATATCGAATGTTTTATGATAAAAACACATGATTTTAGGTACTACATCTTGTGTATTTTTAATCAAGGAATAACAAAGATTACAAAGTCTATGTACAGCAAATCAAATATACTTAAAAAATTAAACAACAAAATATAAAAACAGCTATATATGACACACAGATGAATGGCAAATGGCAGTTATTTACCTTTTACATCGACAAGGCAGAAATAGCAGTCTTCTAAATGACTGCTTCGTTCTCTCCAAACTATAGGAACTCCAAACTGAAGTTTAGCATTCTTTCCTTGAGACCATGATCTCAAGCTCTCAATACAGGTTATGCACACTTTGTGAGGAGCCCAATGCTTGTCTTGGTCTTCAAATTTTATTTTGAAGTATGCAAAATACACCCTCTTAAAAAGTCAGTAATGTTGCGCCTCTGAGTCTTCACAGTAAATTTTACACAGATGAAACAAAAAATATTTGGATCATTTGAGCACTGTCTTCTGCGAGATGTAGAGGCCATTGTTAGATCAGCAAAACATCCTGCAGAGAAATACAAGATAAAAGTTGTTAGCTACCTGGGTTCTTTAATGAATTTCTGCCCCTCCACCACCACACCTTAGGTATTGATTCACAAACAAAACAGAAAAACAGCAGGATAAAAACAATGAATATCAAAATGAATTGCAAATTTCAATAAATGAAACAGTACCTGCACACGACTGTTGTGTACCTTGAAAACTGTTTACTTCATTATCATAACAAATTTGAATTATGCATGTTCAAAGAAAACAAAGATATTCTCACATTTATTGGGAGACTAAATGAAAACTAAATTCACCTTAGTGAACCGTATAAACCGGCACTTTTGATACACTACTTATATTTTTCATGGAATTCATGAAAATGGGATATATACCTATAGCGCAAAAATGTGATGTGATAGAGAAATTAAAAGATCAGATTTGAATTCCACACCCTCAAATTAGTCTAAAACTGTTCTTAATGTCCATGCCAGAAAAATGTCTTTTTTTTTTGTAGACCAGTGAATTTTTGCTGCCTGATTTTAAACCTCCTCTGGCCACCCATTTGTTTTGACATTTTGCTCTATTCTCCTGGTATTCTGACCATGTAAAGGATTATTTACAAAGTATTACAAATGAACAATCTATTTAAGGTAAATTTAATTTGTCCAATTACTTTTGAGCCAGTGAAATGGGGCTTTGTAGAAAAATTGTTGCAATTGCTAAACATTTCTTAGGATTTTCTTTTGCTTAACCCCTTTAATTAATCCCTTCACGACCATAGACGGATATATCCGTCATGGAGCGTGTCCCGTTAAGCCCCGCCCCCTGCTGCGGGCAGGCATTCGGCGGTTGGCACACATATCAGCTGTTTTCAACAGCTGACATGTGTGCCTGCTAGCCGCGGGTGGAATCGCTTCCACCCGCGGCCATTAACCCCTTAAATCTTGCTGCCAAAGTCTGGCAGCAAGATCTAAATGCGCGCGGCCATGTTTTTTACTTACCGCCGCCCCCACCAGAAGTCACGTGCGTTATCACGTGACTATTGGTGGTTGCCATCATAGCACAGGGTCATGTGATGACGCCAGCAGCTATGATGTTTCACTTTCGTTTTCCCTCGGCCGAGAGCAGAGGGAAAAACAAAGTGACTGAATCTGCTGTTTACAGCTGTATAGCTGTGATCAGCAGATAGATAATAGCGATCGGATTGCTGATCGCTATAGCCCCCTAGGGGGACTAGTAAAATTAAAAAAAAAGGAAGAAAAAAGTTTTAAAAAATAAAAAAAAACAAAAACCTAAAAGTTCAAATCACCCCCCTTTCCCCCCATTGAAAATTAAAGGGTTAAAAAATAAATAAATATACACATATTTGGTATCGCCGCATTCATAAATGCCCGATCTATCAAAATATAAAATCAATTAATCTGATTGGTAAACGGCGTAGTGGCAAAAAAATTCTAAACGCCAAAATTACTTTTTTTGGTCGCTGCAAGTTTTACGCAAAATGCAATAACAGGCGATCAAAACGTAGCATCTGCGCAAAAATGATACCGTTATAAACGTCAGCTCGAGACGCAAAAAATAAGCCATCACTGAGCCATAGATCCCAAAAAATAAGAACGCTACGTCTTTCGGAAAATGGCGCAAAACGTGCGCCACTTTTATTGGACAGACTTGTGAATTTTTTTTAACCCCTTAGATACAAGTAAACCTATACATGTTTGGTGTCTACAAACTCGCACCGACCTCAGGCATCATACCCACACATCAGTTTTACCATATAGTGAACACCGTGAATAAAACATCCCAAAATCTATTGTGCCATCACACTTTTTTTGCAATTTTTCCGCATTTGGAATTTGTTTGCTGTTTTCCAGTACACCATATGGTAAAACTTATGGTTTCATTTAAAAATACAACTTGTTCCGCAAAAAACAAGGCCTCATATGGCAAGATTGACAGAAAAATAAAAAAGTTACGGCTCTCGGAAGAAGGGGAGCAAAAAACAAAAACGCAAAAACGGAAAGTGCCCGGGGCTGAAGGGGTTAAACCTGAAAGTCTACACTAAACTCAGTTGTTTCATTTCAAATAAAAAATAGTGGCATGTAGATGACAAATGACAGAGTCATGGTCCAAACATTTCTTGACCTAACTATATGTGATGAAAAAGACAAAATCCAGCGAGCTTAGCCCGGGAGAGAAGAATACAAACTTTAGTTTATTTTTCAAATTATAATATCTACATTAGCACCAACAGAGCTGATGTACGGAAAAGAAATCCAACGCGTTTCAGCAAGTAAATTATGTTTTATTCAGTCCTTAATGAGGACAAAGCATATGATATCACTCTGTAATCCTGATTGAATTACAAAAAACAAGCTGGTTGCTTCTATGCATAGGTGCTCAAAATCATTGTCTCATCTGTTAAACATGTTATCTCCAATGAATGACTCGTAGTGATCAGAGATTTGAGTGAAAATGGCTTTACAGCCCAGGACATTGCTGCCTGTAGAGGCCCTGTCACGCACAACGAGATCACTAACAGGATCGTTGCTGAGTCACAGTTTCTGTGACACAGCAACAATCTCGCCAGCGATCTCGTTATGTGTGACACCTACCAGCGATCAGGCCCCTGCTGTGAGATCACTAGTCATTGCAGAATGGTAAAGACCATTTTCTTCAAAGGCGATGTCCTGCTGGGCAGGACGCATCGCTGTGTTTGACACTGTGTGACAGGGTCCCAATGACCACCGAGATCGTTATACAAGTCGCTACTGCGACCCGTATCATTACTGTGTTGTTGGTAAGGCCTGACTGTTTGACATCTCACCAGCGACCTCCCAGCGACTTACCAGCGATCCATATCAGGTCACATCGTTGTTGGGATCGCTGGTAAGTCGTTGTGTGTGACTGGGCCTTAAGATTTGCCCCTAAATCGACCATGTATTGGATTATCAAGATCTCTAAAGAGAGACATTCAATTGCTGTGAAGAAGTTTTCAGGCAGCCCTCACTTGCTCAGCAAGTGCCAGATCAGTCTCCTCAAAAGGATTTATCTATGGAATTGGCTCAACACCATTGCAAAGCGTGATTAGCAAAGACTTTTGGAGGCCGGCTAAACTACTTTTCTCCAAGAAAAACATCAAGGACCAACTAACATTCTGAAAGAAATATAATGATTGCGCTGCAGAGGACTGGAATAAAATTATCATCTCTGATGAAGCACCATTCAGACTGTTTAAGGTATCTGAGTAATCTCTGGAAAAGAAAAGGTGGTTACCATGATTACTGTATCATGCCAAAACTTCTTTTTCATCCAAGGGAGTGGGCTCACTCACAGTTTTGCCAAAGAACATTGCCATGATAAAGAATAGTATCTAAACATCTTGCAAGAGGAAATTCTCCCAAAGATCTAGGAGCAATTCGGTAATATTCAATGTTTTTCCAGCATGTACTTGAATATATGGAGATGTTTGACCAAAAGTGGTCTTCATAAAAGAATTCCAGTCAAAAGCCAAACCTTTGACATTGAAACAAGGCAAAGCTATGCGCCGTTAGATAGGATTTGGGGTACAGAAAAATGTTAGCAGGATATCTGCCCAGTGAGTCAAAATTTTAAATATTTGTCTGTAACAAAAGGTAGTTTTTTCCAAAGGGCTATAGCGCAGTAAAATAATGAGTATCTGCATACAACATTTAAGCATGGTGGAGACTCTTGGCAAGATTGGGGCTGCATTTCAGAAAATGGAGTTGAAAATTTGGTCAAGATTATTGGTGTTCTCAATGCTGAAAAATATATACAGATACTATTGTAATGCTCAGCATCTAGCCACTTGTGTGGGGTTGGACTATCCTTAATTAGGCTAGACGTATTGTTCTTTAGTTTGGTAAATCAAGAGAAGCTAGCTATTGTTTCATGTCAGCTTGGTCGGAGCCCCATTGTCTTTTAATGTGTGGATTGCCTGCTAAGGCTAGGTTCGCACACTGCGTTTTTTTGACGCTGCGTTTTTGTGCGTTTTTGGCCGCTAAAAACGCACAAAAACGCACCTGCGGCGAAAAAACGCATCAAAAAACGCATGCGTTTTTACCGCGATTTGGTGCGTTTTTGGCTGCGTTTTGCTGCATTTTTGATCTCTGCGTTTTGCTGCGTTTTTCCAATGCATTGCATGGGGGAAAACGCAGAAAAACGCAGGAAAGAATTGACATGTCCATTTTTTTTTTCAAGCTCAAAAACACAGCTTAAAAAAACAGTTGTGTGCGGACAGCAAAATTGAAAACTCATAGACTTTGCTGGGGAAGCAAAGTCATGCAGTTTTGAGGCCAAAAACGCACCCGAAAAACGCGCAAAAACGCCGCGAAAACCGCACTGTGCGCACATAGCCTAAGTGTGGATTGCTTCAGCATTTTGACTACAGTGCATCATTCAGAGAAAAATTATGCCTTCAGATTGAACTAGCGAGGGAAAAGCCATCTCCCACCAATCCTTTAAAACACAATACCCTAAAATGAAAACTGAGGGATATAAAAAGGGCCTTGTTTTTATCATCATCATCATTTTTATACAGGACATCAACTTAGTATCCATGTTTCCAGCTGGTCAGTTATAGAACTACAGTGAGGAAAAAAAGGATTTTGTCAGCCTCCAATTGTGCAAGTTCTCCCACTTAAAAAGATGAGAGAGGCCTGTAATTGACATCATAGGTAGACCACAACTATGAGAGACAAAACGAGAAAACAAATCCAGAAAATCACCTTGTCTGATTTGGCAAGATTTTTTTTTTAAATTATGGTGGAAAATAAGTATTTGGTCAATAACAAAAGTTCATCTCAATATTTTGTTATAGATTCTTTGTTAGCAATAACAGAGGTCAAACGTTTTATGTAAGTCTTCATAAGGTTGGCACACACTGTTGGTGATATGATTGCCCATTCCTCCATGCAGATCTCCTCTAGAGCAGTGATGTTTTGCTCCTGTCACTGGGCAACACGGACTTTTAACTCCCTCCAAAGGTTTCCATGGGGTTGAAATCTGGAGACTGGCTAGGCCACTCCAGAACCTTCATTTGCTTTTTACGAAGCCACTCCTTCATTGCCCTGGCAGTGTGCTTGGGACCATTATCATGCTGAAAGACCCAGACACTTTTCATCTTCAATGCCCTTGTTGACGGAAGGAGGTTTGCACTTAAAATCTCACGATACATGGCCCCATTCATTCTTTCATGTACACAGTCGTCCTGATCCCTTTGCAGAGAAACAGCCCCAAAGCATGATGTTGCCACCCCCATGCTTTGCAGTAGGTATAGTGTTCTTTGGATGCAACTCAGCATGCTGTCTCCTCTAAACATGACGAGTTGTGTTTCTACCAAACAGTTTTACTTTGGTTTCATCAGACCATATGACATTCTTCCAATACTCTTCTGGATAATCCAACTACTTTCTAGCAAACGTCAGACTGACCTGGACATGTACTGGCTTAAGCAGGGGAACACATCTGACACTGCAGAATCTGAGTCCCTGGCGGCGTAGTGTGTTACTGATGGTAGTCTTTTTTACGGTGGTCCCTGGTCTATGTAGGTCATTCACTAGGTCCCCCAATGTGGTTCTGGGATTTTTTGAAAAACAAAGGACAAAGTGCTATAAACTGCACTGGTCTCTAAATAAACCTCAATAATGTATATAACTAAGTAATGGCTACATACAATCTGCGTACATGTACAACAAATAGTGGCGTTAACGCGTGGGGCTGCATTTTCTGTTACCCTCTCCTGCTTTATAGCCCTTCTTTATTTCTAGAATGGCTATTCTAAGTAATCTTATCTGGTCACTTGGTAACTAAACCATATATATATATGTAGATCTTTATCATTGTTATTGAATTAGTGTATTACCATGCTTGTCAGGATGTTATAATATGATTGTTTTGGAGGTATGGGTTACATTATGGTTCTATCACTACTTTAGTGGCTGAACATATTCAAATGTATGTATGCATGTATGTCAGCACATAATTTTTTTACTTAATAAAGCTATAAACTTTTTCAGACCTTTAGGTGAAACTGCTTTGTTGTACATATATGCAGATTGTATGTAGCCATTACTTAGCTATATGCATTATTGAGGTTTTTTTAGAGACCGGTGCAGTTTATAGCTCTTTGTCCTTTGTTTTTCCTGTTAACTGTTGCAGTTCTTGCACGGCCTCTGCATTATAGTAAACGCAGTGCCCTCCCCACCTTTCTCTGGTTTGTTCTGGGATTTTTGCTCACCGTTATTGCTATCATTTTGACCCCACAGGGTGAAATCTTGCATGGGGCCCCAGATCAAGGGAGATTATCAGTAGCCTTGTATGTCTTCCATTTTCTTATTATTGCTCCCACAGTTGATTTCATCACACCAATCTGCTTGCCTATTGCAGATTCAGTCCTCCCAGCCTGGTGCAGGGCTACAATTTTGTGTCTGGTGTCCTTCGACAGCTCTTTGGTCTTCACCATAGTGGAGTTTGGAGTGTGAATGTTTGAGGTTGTGGACAGGTGTTTTTTATACTGTTAACAAGTTCAAACAGGTGCCATTACTACAGGTAATGAGTAGAGGACAGAGGAGCCTCTTAAAGAAGAAGTTACAGGTCTGTGAGAGCCAGAAATCTTGCATGTTTTTAGATGACTAAATACATATTTTCCACCATAATTTGCAAAAAAAATCTTGCCAAATCAGACAAGGTGATTTTCTGGATTTATTTTCTCATTTTGTCTCTCATAGGTGTGGTCTAAATATGATGTCAATTACAGGCCTCTCTCTTATCTTTTTAAGAAGTGCGATAACTTTCACAATTTGATAGCTGACTAAATACTTTTTTCCCCACTGTACTTCACTGCCCAATGGTGAGTCCACAAATTTGCTTGGAGAACCGAGGTCACCTGTCTATATGTTTTTGCTGTGCTCGGTCAGCTTTGTAAGCTTACCATTACCTCCTCTCGGTTGGTGCCTGCAAAAAGCGGGATGCTGCAGGCAGGGATAGTTGGCCCTGGAAGCCCCGAAGTCCTAAAGATTCTAATCCTTGGCGAGCCAACAGAAGGATGAGACTTTGTCACTTGTACCATCTTGTGATCTTGATGAGAATGTACATTGTGCTTTTGCCTGTTGGTGACGCAATAAAGTCTTATCAATGTGTAGTTCTCTCACCTTTGCTGTCTGAATAGTGTTCTGCCTATGGGGAAGGAGTGCGGGAGTACAGTGTGATGAGCCTTGGTCTGTGTGGTCTTTCTGAAGACAGCCAGGCCAGCAGATAAGCACCCACTGACCCTCATGTCTCCATTACTATTTCATGCAATACTGGGTTCTCTTAATGAGATCTGCAAAATTGAAATATATCAACTCCAAACATGAAATATAAGGAAGCCTACAGGACCCATAAGAAGGGGAAAAGGTACTTAAACTGAAATAGTTACGTCAACATATATGAATTCAGCTGTAGAATTTAACTTTCATATTCATTACTTATTTATAAATTTTTACTGATCTAATCTATCGATTATCACACTTTTTTCCTACTCCTACAAAAATGCAAAATCTTTCCTATGCCTCTTATGATGACTGTGTTTAACCTTGCTTTGTAGGTGAAAAGTTAAATCTAGCGACGACCTAAGTCCATTTGGCACTCTGATTATTTGGACACAAGTTTGGTACAGAGTCTATTAACAGATTGTTTACATTTCTGATTAATCTATGATGAAATATCTGAAATGTATTGGATTTTTATGCAGTGGTCGTACCACAAAGGTATACCATCTGGCACTGCCTCTTTGAAGCCTGCAGTCTCCATAGAATATATGTAACATCAAAGCCTTAAAGGGTTATTCAAATCTCCAAGATCCTATTCCAATATGTAGTAGGCGTAATAAAAATATTACCACATTCCTCCAATTAGAATGGTGGTATAGATCTCCTGATATACCATAGAGACCAAATGTTTTGCTTTTTTTTTTTTTAAAGGGAACCTGTTAAATGCTTCGGCCACCACCAGTGGGCTCTTATATACAGCATTCTAACATGCTGTATATAAGAGCCTAGGCCGCTGGACTCTGGTTAATAGCTCAGGCAGGCCTTTCGACAAGGGTGATACAGACAATGATTAAGGCCAGGACGCCATCTTCTACGAGGATCCACTATCGCATGTGGAGAGTTTTTTCCTCCGGTGGTCTGAGGAACACAGCATCTCTTCTCTCTCCTTCTCCCTTTCCTCAAGTCAGGTCTGGATGCGAGTCTGGCACTCGCCACGCCTAAAGGTCAAGTGTCGGCTCTGTCAATTCTGTTTCAGAGGACTCTCGCTTCTCGCCCATGGATCAAGACCTTCATCCAAGGAGTTGCCCATCTAGCTCCACCTACTCGTTGTTCACTGGAACCATGGGTTCTTATGCTAGTGCGAGGTTCGCTTCAAGATCCGCCGTTTGCACTTTACGAGATTCTTCCTTTCTCACCTGTTTTGGAAAGGGTGCTTCACGTCTCCATCACTTCTATACGAAGAACGTCAGAGCTGGTAGCTCTCTTTGTCCTTACCCCTTTTCTGGTCTTCCACCAGGACAAGGTGGTGCTCCAGCCGGATCTCTCCCTCCTGCCCAAGGTGGTCTCGTCGTTCCATCCAAATGAGGAGATCGATTTTTCCGTCTTCCGGTCCTGGTCCTTCTCACAGCCTGGAAAGGGCCTCGCACACTCTGGATATGCTGCGAGTCCTCAGAATTTATGTCTCCAGGACTGCACCTTTCCGTCAGACGGATGCCTGTTCATCCTTCCATCCAGTCCCAAGAGGGGCATGCCGATATCCAAGGCCACAACTGCCAGATGGATCCGTTCTGCCATTTCCAAGGCCAATTGGATAAAGGACAGAGCTCCACCACGGGGAGTAAAGGTGCACTCTGCCTGTGCACTGGGAACCTCTTGGGCGATTACGCATCAGGCGTCGGCCGACCAGGTCCGCAGGACCGCCACCTGGTCTAGTCTGCATACCTTTACTAGGTTCTACCATATTCACACACAAGCATTGGCAGAGGCCTGTCTTGGGAAAAAGGTTTTGCAGGCGGCAGTAGCACACCGATAACAAGGTAGGTGCATTCAGCTCTTGGGCAAGCCCGCTGAGGGAGGCTGTTTCCTTCCTATCCGCGGTGCTTACCTCTTCCCACCCAGGGACTGCTTTTGGATGTCCCAAGGTCCTGTGTCCCACAATGAAACGAAAGAGAAAGAAGGAATTTTGTGTACTCACCGTAAAATCTCTTTCTCTGAGTCTTCATTGGGGGACACAGCACCCACTCTGCTCGTTTTTTAGATTGCCTGCCTATTTCAGTGCTCCATGTTTCCAGGCCACTTATCGCACGGCTACTTTGTTATAGTTATTATCTTGACTTATGTATGGTTGTTTTGGTACTCCTCCTACTGATTGTGCACTAAACTGATTTAAGTCCGCCTCCGGCTCAGGGTGTACACTGCTAGGGAGGAGCTAACCTTATTTTGTCTACTTAGTGTCAGCCTCCTAGTCACAGCAGCATACACCCCACGGTCCTGTGTCCCCCAATGAAGAGTCAGAGAAAGAGATTTTATGGTGAGTACACACAAATCCTTCTATATAACCAGCAACATACCAAGGGGAAAAGCAGGTGTATAAAGACACAGTGGGTGAGGGATAATGATTAGCAGCTGAAAGGTAAAAAAGATCTCTGCAGGCTCCTAAAGAGGAAAGAGTAAATGCTTACAGAGAAGCCATACAAAACTCCATTCACACCACAGAAAAAAGGATGGAATATCAAGGATCAATTTTGCCCAGGCAAACGCAGCGACCTTCTGCAGTCGGACACCACAGGGTTGTCTGTCTACCAAGATACACCCGTGACAGCAGAGGCTAGAAATTCAAGCAACAGAATAATCCTAAGCACACACACATCCAATGTAGTAAAAAAATTGGTTAGCAAAGAAAAATGTTTGCCTGTTGCAAAGGGCAGCACGGTGGTCAGTGGTTAGTAGTGATGGGCAAATATGGACTGTAAAAATCTGTATCCGCACGGTTTCAACAGTATCCGGGTGCCGGTTGCGGGCCCAGAGTTTTCAGGGAACTCTAGCTAATGATCAGGGTACAGCAACTCAGGAAATAAAAAAAATGAATGAAAAATAAAAATAAAGCAACCGGCAGTCCTGGTGTCTGTGATAGGTTGCAGTGAGATTCGCCCTCAGCCTGTGTGACAGAGTCTGACTGCTTGCAATTACAAACCCTGTCTGCGGGTCACTACCATGGTATACAAATAAATAAATTGGTCCTCCCGTATTATGATACCCAGCACAGATAAAGCATATGGCTACCAGAGCCGTGCACTTGTATTGGCTGTGTATCAAAATAAGAGGAACCTCATGTGGCTTTTTTAAATTATTATTTAAATAAATAATTTTAAAAAATTGTTTGTGGTCTTCCCCAATTTTGATACCCAGCCATGATAAAGCCCGACAGCTGTGGGCTGGTATTCTTAGGCTGGGGAGACCCATGCTTATTAAACCTGAATATATATACAGTTAGGTCCAGAAATATTTGGACAGTGACACAATTTTTGCGAGTTGGGCTCTGAATGCCACCACATTAGATTTGAAATTAAACCTCTACAACAGAATTCAAGTGCAGATTGTAACGTTTAATTTGAAGGTTTGAACAAAAATATCTGATAGAAATTGTAGGAATTGTACACATTTCTTTACAAACACTCCACATTTTAGGAGGTCAAAAGTAATTGGACAAATAAACCAAACCCAAACAAAATATTTTTATTTTCAATATTTTGTTGCGAATCCTTTGGAGGCAATCACTGCCGTAAGTCTGAAACCCATGGACATCACCAAACGCTGGGTTTCCTCCTTCTTAATGCTTTGCCAGGCCTTTACAGCCGCAGCCTTCAGGTCTTGCTTGTTTGTGGGTCTTTCCGTCTTAAGTCTGGATTTGAGCAAGTGAAATGCATGCTCAATTGGGTTAAGATCTGGTGATTGACTTGGCCATTGCAGAATGTTCCACTTTTTTGCACTCATGAACTCCTTGGTAGCTTTGGCTGTATGCTTGGGGTCATTGTCCATCTGTACTATGAAGCGCCGTCCGATCAACTTTGCGGCATTTGGCTGAATCTGGGCTGAAAGTATATCCCTGTACACTTCAGAATTCATCCGGCTACTCTTGTCTGCTGTTATGTCATCAATAAACACAAGTGACCCAGTGCCATTGAAAGCCATGCATGCCCATGCCATCACGTTGCCTCCACCATGTTTTACAGAGGATGTGGTGTGCCTTGGATCATGTGCCGTTCCCTTTCTTCTCCAAACTTTTTTCTTCCCATCATTCTGGTACAGGTTGATCTTTGTCTCATCTGTCCATAGAATACATTTCCAGAACTGAGCTGACTTCATGAGGTGTTTTTCAGAAAATTTAACTCTAGCCTGTCTATTTTTGGAATTGATGAATGGTTTGCATCCAGATGTGAACCCTTTGTATTTACTTTCATGGAGTCTTCTCTTTACTATTGACTTAGAGACAGATACACCTACTTCACTGAGAGTGTTCTGGACTTCAGTTGATGTTGTGAACGGGTTCTTCTTCACCAAAGAAAAGTATGTGGCGATCATCCACCACTGTTGTCATCCGTGGACGCCCAGGCCTTTTTGAGTTCCCAAGCTCACCAGTCAATTCCTTTTTTCTCAGAATGTACCCGACTGTTGATTTTGCTACTCCAAGCATGTCTGCTATCTCTCTGATGGATTTTTTCTTTTTTTTCAGCCTCAGGATGTTTTGCTTCACCTCAATTGAGAGTTCCTTAGACCGCATGTTGTCTGGTCACAGCAACAGCTTCCAAATGCAAAACCACACACCTGTAATCAACCCCAGACCTTTTAACTACTTCATTGATTACAGGCTAACAAGGGAGACGCCTTCAGAGTTAATTGCAGCCCTTAGAATCCCTTGTCCAATTACTTTTGGTCCCTTGAAAAAGAAGAGGCTATGCATTACAGAGCTATGATTCCTAAACCCTTTCTCTGATTTGGATGTGAAAACTCTCATATTGCAGCTGGGAGTGTGCACTTTCAGCCCATATTATATATATAATTGTATTTCTGAACATGTTTTTGTAAACAGCTAAAATAACAAAACTTGTGTCACTGTCCAAATATTTCTGGCCCTGACTGTAGTTTTCGACCATATAATTTCCTTTTTTTGGCATTCTGGATATAATATCTCAGCATTAGATTATGACTTACTTAGCTGTTTGCCATTTAAATAGCGGCGCTGTTGAAAAAAACATGTGTAACATATTGCGCATGCGCACTCTTGTCTTTACGCTATGGCATATTCCCAAACATATTAGTCAGATTGCAAACGTTTGTTCACCAATAGTACTATTTATCCTCGCAAATACTGTGAATGCTCTTTAAGTATCCATCTTATTGCACTATATGACTCCTTTTATGGTTACCTTAGGTTTAATATTAGGTATAATATATTAGCTTTTGGTTGTGACTTACATAGCTGTTCACCATTTAAATCGCAGCAGTGTTGACAAAACATGTATAACATACTGCGCATGTGCACGCTTGTCTTTATGCTATAGCATATTCCCAAAACATACAAGTCAGATTGCGTACGTTTGTTCAGCGATACTTCTATTTAATCCTGGTATATACTGTGAATGCTCTTAAGTATTCATCTTATTGTACTAAATGATTCCTCCTCTGGCTATCTTAGGTTTAATATAATGCTTTAAGGTTGTGGCTTACATGGTTTTCCGTAGCGCTACTGTAAAACCTGAATACACACTGCGCATGCGCATATCTTACATTGTAGTATATTACAAAACATTCTAGTTACATTGCGCACATATGTTTAGTGTGTGAAATTTAATTAAACTGACTGGCATTTATCGTGCATGCGCATTTTAATTCTTCTTTACGCAATTGGGAGTACAGGTTACATTCTTGTAGAAATAGTCCTATAACATGCGTACTGCTCTTTGGCGGCTAGCGCGCATCGCAACTGCTGTTTTTCTCTTTCTCTGGGTTACATCACGTGAGAAGATCATGTGGGCAACATGGTGGCCACTATACCAAATGCTTCTCTCCGTGGCAGACTCCCTCTCTCCTCTACTATACTGGTAGTCAATTATTCAATCTAATTGTAATTGCATATGTTATTTACAACATCGGGTTCACCATATTTTTCCCTGAGGAAGCCACTTTCCATGTGGCGATACACGTGGGTTCTCCCTAACCCCTAATATAATTCTATTTTTTGGCTCACTGTCCACCCAGGGCTGCATTCAGGGTCTGTATGCACCTCTATTTGTTTTATCCGTGCACAGTCTTGACATGTTTGGTTTATTTATATGGTGCATCACATCTTTCCTTTGATCATTTTTTGTATATCTCTTTTTAAATCACTTGTCTACTGTTAGTGCATGTAATCATGTATTTGGCGGTACCTCTCTGTATGTTGGTATAGTGTATGTGGTTCAGTGAGTACAATTTTGTAATTATAATAGTTGAATTATAGGTTGTGAGGTAGCAGCGTTGCTTGGGCAAAAACATGAGGCAGCAGCGTGTTCACACCAACAGTCTATTTATTGTTGCAGCATAAATAGATCCAATTTCCAGTGCTTTTTTTGTGGTGGTACGCGCCGGTACGGCGTACTGGAAAATCTGAAGAGCGCTGAGGATAAGCACCTCTGGCTCTGTCCACATGGCTAATTTGTAAATTTGCTATATCAGCCATTGGCTGGAGCAGGGTGACCTCTGTGTCTCCCCCCCTCCGATCTGATTGGAGCTAGCATCCATGTGACGCTATCCCTCCAATCAGATGTGGAGGGGCGGTGGGTGCCCGCCCTCTTCAAGATGTTCATGGATGCTGAAAATCGATGTCACGGCCGGTCACCCCGAACTGCTGCCATCCGGTAAGGTATTTGCTCCCCTCTGCTGTCTTCTACTCCCCGACCTCCGTTGCCCTCCGTCGTCCGATTCAAACCCCCCCCCACGACCTCCGCTCCCACCTGCCCTGTAATCACGGTGCTGCTCCTGCTGCCGGCGATCGGGTCCCCCAGTGCTCGCCCCACCCGTCCCCCAGTGCTCACACCCCCCCCTGCTTCCCCCTGCTACCACCGGCGCCATGTCCGCTCCCAGCTGCTAGAAAACTAGAACACTAGAAAAAAAAAATCTCACACTTACCGGTCTGCAGCCTCTCGGGACACCTCTGATCGGCTTCAGGACCTGCCGGTAATCAGCTGGTGCAGTCACGCTACGGCATCATCTGACAGTCTAGGGGTACTTCTCACATAGCGAGATCGCTAGCGAGATCGCTCCTGAGTCACGGTTTTTGTGAGGCAGCAGTGACCTCATTAGCGATCTCGCTGTGTGTGACACTGAGCAGCGATCTGGCCCCTGCTGTGAGATCGCTGCTCAATGCACACACTGCTGGTTAATTTTTTTTTTGTTGCTCTCCCGCTGTTAAGCACACATCGCTGTGTGTGACAGCGAGAGAGTAACAATCTGAATGTGCAGGGAGCAGGGAGCCGGCGTCTGGCAGCCTGCTGTAAGCTGTAACCAAGGTAAACATCGGGTAACCAAGGTGGTTACCCGATATTTACCTTAGTTACTAGCGTCCGCCGCTCTTACGCTGCCAGTGCCGGCTCCCTGCACACGTAGCCGGATTACACATCGGGTAAATTGGCAAAGGTTTGCTTATTAACCCGATGTGTGCTGTGGCTAGGAGTGCAGGGAGCAAGCACTAAGCGGTGTGCGCTGGTAACCAAGGTAAATATCGGGTAACCATACCCTATGTTTACCATGGTTACCAGTGTCCGCAGCTTCCAGACGCCGGCTCCCTGCAAGCGCAGCATCGCTTCCACGTCGCTGCTGGCTGGGGGCTGGTCATTGGTCACTGGTGAGATCTGCATGTTTGACAGCTCACCAGCGACCATGTAGCGATGCACCAGCGATCCTGACCAGGTCAGATCGCTGGTGGGATCGCTGGTGCATCGATAAAGTGTGACGGTTTAGTCCAGCGGTGTGGCTGGCTTTTTACCGTCCAGCTGGTTTTAGCGATCAGGTGATGCTCTGAGGTGACTGCAGCAGCTGATTACCGGCGGCTCCTGGAGCGATCAGTCGTTTCCCGGGATTTTGCAGACAGGTGAGTAGTTTTTTTTTGCACTGATGCATCAGCTGATTGTATAAACGGCTTTTATACAATCAGCTGATGTGTCATGTGATTCATGTCCTTTAACCTGACATCATCTGATCGCTTTGCCTTCCAGCAAACCAATCAGATGATATTGGATCCGGATTGGACAGCGCAGGACCCTTGACCCAGGATTACTGCGAAGGGGGGTTCTTTATTTCAATAAAGATTGAGTCACTAATTGTGTTGTGTTTTATTTCTAATAAAAATATTTTCCCTGTCTTGTGTTTTTTTTTATCTTTACAAGAAATTCATGGTGGCCATGTCTAATATTGGCGTGACACCATGAATTTCGGGCTTAGGGCTAGTTGATAATATACAGCTGGCCCTTATTACCCAGCAAGCCACCCGTCACCAGGGCCGCTGGAAGAGTTGGACACAGCACCAGAATATGGCGCTTCTATGAAAGCGCCATTTTCTGGAGAGGCTACGGACTGCAATTTGCAGCAGGGATGCCCAGAAAGATGGGCACTCTGCGCTGCAAATTCCAATCCCAAGCTGCCTAGACACAAAATTTGTGCAAAGCCCACGTCATTTTTTTTTTCTTAAATTATTTCATGAAATTCATGAAATAATTAAAAAAAGGGCTTCCCTTTATTTTTGGTTGTCAGCCGGGTACAAATAGGCAGCTGGGGGTTGGGGGCAGCCTGTACCTGCCTGTTGTACCTGGCTAGCATACAAAAATATGGCAAAGCCCAAGTCATTTTTTTTTTTACATTTTACGTTTTTGGGCAAAAAACTCCTGCATGCAGTCTTGGCTGAAGGATGCTGAGCCTTGTAGTTCGGCAGCTGCTGTCTGCTCTCTTGCATACACTAGTGGATGGAGTATGCTGAGCCTTGTAGTTCTACTCCCCCTGCCTCTCTCTCCTGCATACACTATTGGATGGAGTATGCTGAGCCTTGTAGTTCTGCTCCCCCTGCCTCTCCTGCATACACTGGTGGATGGAGTATGCTGAGCCTTTTAGTTCTGCACCCCCTGCCTCTCTCTCCAGCATACAGTATTGTATGTAGTATGTAGTAGACCGTGCACAGGATCTCCCGGCAGCACGACAGCAACGACAGCACTCCCTCCCACTCCTCAAACTCGTCCGCCGGCTGACAGATCCTCCCCATCCCCCCTCCTCAATTTTGGCCGCACTTCCCCCCCCCCCCCGGCTCCTTGTCTCAGAGATGCGTGCCAGCAAATATTTACAAAAAAAGCACTGCCAATTTCCCACAGTCAAAGTCTCTTCCAGATCACAGCCGGTGCATATAGACAAATCCTTTGTATCAAAAAGTCTTGTTACCTTAGGACCCTGTTAACCGCAGGGATCTGTTTAAGGTTCTACTAGGCTCACACTCTTGTCCTGTGTTCACTCCACACAGAGCCAGCTCAGCTCACACAGCATGTGTTAGCTTCATCAAGCCTGACTCTCAACTGAGACACACCCTGATGTGCTCTGCAAGATTTAAACTAAAATCATGGACATGAGGATTGCTACAAAACCTGGACTGAGAGGAAGGATCTGTCTCCCCGTTACCCTTTGTGCTATACTCCCCGTAATAGCTATAGCAAACTCAGAGGGTTTCGAGACACATTCTGGGGGACACATAGCTGTCTTCAAATATTACCCCTGTCATTGTCTCACATTCCCCCCCCCTCAGTTCAAACGGGCGGGGTTGAACATACGCTAACATACAGGGGGCCCTGGAGAGGGCATCCGCATTGCCCTGCAACCTACCAGCCCGATGTTCCACAGAAAAGTGAAAGTTCTGCAACGAGAGAAACCACCTGGTGACTCTAGCATTTCCCTCCTTGGTATTCCTCATCCAGACCAAAGGGGAGTGGTCTGTCACCAGGCGAAAGAGTCGCCCCAGCAGGTAGTAGCGTAGGGATTCCAGAGCCCATTTTATGGCCAGGCACTCCTTCTCCACTATGCTATAGTTCTTTGCCGGGGTGAGTTTTCTACTCAAATAGGTGATCGGGCGCTCTTCTCCATCTACCTCCTGGGACAGAACTGCAAACAGACCCACCTCAGAGGCATCTGCCTGTACTATAAACTCCTTTTGAAAGTCAGGGTTGGCAAGGACAGGCTGACCACATAGGACTACCTTTAGCGTCTGAAAGGCTTCCTCTGCTTGTGTATTCCAGTGGACCATGACCGACTTCTTCCCTTTTAAGAGATCGGTCAAAGGCGCCAACCTTCCGGCAAAATTGGGTATGAATCATCGGTAATACCCCATTATACCCAGAAAGGCTCTTACCTGTTTTGTGGTAAGGGGATGAGGCCAGTTTTGAATGGCTTCGATTTTATTTACTTGTGGCTTGATAACCCCTTGGCCTATCACATACCCCAAGTAACGGGCTTCTTTGAGACCCATAGCACATTTGTGTGGATTTGCCGTCAGACCAGCAGCTCTGTGTGAATCCACTACCGCTTGTACCTGAGATAGGTGGGTGCTCCAGTCACTGCTATAGATGATGATGTCATCCAAATATGCGGAGGCATATGGTTGATGGGGTTCTAACACTATGTCCATTAATCTCTGAAACGTGGCCGGAGCCCCATGTAAACCAAATGGCAAGACGACATAGTGATAGAGCCCCCCTGGCATGACAAAAGCGGTCTTTTCTTTTGCCGCCTCTGTCAGCGGCACCTGCCAGTAACCTTTAGTGAGATTGAGAGTCGTGAAGTACTGGGCCCGTCCCAGTCTCTCTATCAGCTCGTCGACCCTGGGCATGGGATACATATTGTCACGCTCCCCGGGTCCCCTGCTCTGCTCCCCGGCTCACCTGCCACGCTCCCCGCTCTCCAGCCTCCATTGCCCGCGCTTCCCAGGCCTCCTGGACCCCGCTCCCGGCGCCCGTCGGCTTCCCAGCCCCAGCCCGGCTCTGCTGCTTCCTCCTCACAGCTTCCTGCTCTGGCTTCTGGCACCCGGGCCGCGCGCATGCGCATTAGGGCGCGCGCGCGGTCATTGACCCTTTCTTAAAGGGCCAGCGTCCACTGACAGGAAATGAAGCACACAGGTACAGGGTATAAAGGGTTTAGTGTCCAAGTGGGCGGGGCCTGTTCTTCGTGTTTCCCAAGCTAGGAGTCAGGTCTCCTTGTGTTCCTGTGAGATACTCACCTCTCTCTCTTCTAGAGCCGATCCTGCCTTGCCATCCAGTCCTGCCGAATCCCGAACCCCGAACGCTGTCTATCTGCCATCCTGACAGTCCGTACCATCTCTGATCCCTGCGGTGACCCGTCATCTCGCTCCAACGGTTCCGGACTCCGCCTGACATCTTCTCGGCTTCCGAACCTGAGCTCCGTCACCCGGACTACCATCAGTGACTCCGTGGTCCCAGGGACTTCTCCATTATACTCGTGTGCACGGACTGCCCTGCTACCTGTAGTGCTCCAGCTACCAGACCCCTTACCATCATCAAGGAGTTCGGCCCAGTGGATCCACCTCCTGGGTCTGCCCGTCCACCTGGCCCTAACAGTAAGAACAGGCCATGGATCCCGCTGCAGCACTAGCAGCTCTACAGGAGGAACTCTCACGCCAGCGTGAGACTCAGACCCGCATGCTGCAATTCATGTCTTCTGTGGACGCCCGCCTGAACACGCTACAAGCGTCAGTTACATCTTCAGCATCTCGGGCTTCCACTAGTCAATCCACGGCTCCAGCTCCCGTGGCAGCCTCTTCGGATGCTTCCAGACTTCGTTTGGCCTCACCACCCCGGTACGCCGGAGATCCCAAGACCTGCAGGGGATTCATAAACCAATGCTCCCTCCATTTCACGCAGCTGCCGCATTTGTTTGCCTCCGACCAAGCCAAGGTCGCCTTCATCATGTCCCATCTAGAGGGTGAGGCACTGGCGTGGATGAACCCCTTGTGGGAAAGGGAGGATCCGGTGACCAAGAACATCCAGGAGTTCCTGCAGGCTTTTCGTGGCACCTTTGACGAGCCCGGACGCGCCTCCGCGTCTGCCTCATCTCTTCTCCGGTTACGTCAGGGGACTTTGACGGTGGGTCAATACGCCATCCGTTTTCGCACCTTGGCTTCGGAACTCGGGTGGAACAACGAGGCCCTAACCGCCTCCTTCTGGGAAGGACTCTCGGGTCGAATCAAAGATGACCTGGCTGGTCGTGACGTACCGTCCACCCTGGATGCCCTGATTACCCCAGCGACTCGAGTGGACATTCGCTTTCAGGAGCGATCCAAAGAGGTGTCCCGTGAGAGACGTCCGGTACGGCATTCCTCTCCTCCGCAGAAGCCCGCTGTACTCCAGTCAGCGGCATCTGGTGTCTCCGTCCACGAGCCCATGCAGATCGACCGTGTGCGGCAGTCTGAACAACGTCGAGCAGAGCGGCTCGCCAAGGGCCTCTGCTTCTACTGCGGAGAGGGCACACACCTGCTACGCTCCTGTCCAGAGAGGCCGGGAAACTCCAAAGCCTAGGGTTGGTAGGAGAGGCCACCCTAGGTGCTGGGACTCTCTCAGACCCAGTTACATGGACTGTGCAAGTGACAACGGGAGAGACGCGGTTCACGGCTGAGGCGTACCTCGATTCTGGGGCAGCAGGCAATTTCATCCAGCAGGCCACGGTGGACAAGTACCAGGTGCCTGTTACTCCACTCGACAAACCCCTCGTGATCGCCTCTGTGGATGGGAGACCCCTCTCTGACACCATCTCCTGGATCACCAGGCCGGTCGAACTGCGTATCGGTGCCCTGCACACCGAGAACATCGCTCTCTACGTCCTCCCACACATATCCCATCAAATCCTGCTGGGACTTCCCTGGTTACGGACACACGAACCATCAGTCAGCTGGGGCACTGGTGAAATCACCCGATGGGGCTCTTCTTGCCATGAGTACTGTCTGAAGACCATACAACCCATCCGGCGACCTCCGGTTCCAGAGTCCCTACCGGGACTGCCCTCGGCCTATTGGTCCTTCGCGGACGTCTTTGATAAAAAGGAGTCAGAGGTACTTCCGCCACATCGTCCTTATGATTGTGCCATCGACCTGCTCCCGGGAACTACACCACCTCGAGGACGGATATATCCACTGTCTCCAGCCGAAACAAGGGCCATGTCTACTTACATCACAGAGAGCCTGGCAAGGGGATTCATTCGGAGATCCTCCTCTCCTGCTGGAGCAGGTTTCTTCTTCGTTAAGAAGAAAGAAGGCGACTTACGCCCATGCATAGACTACCGGGGATTGAACCAAATCACCGTGAAAAACAAGTACCCCCTGCCGCTCATCCCCGAATTGTTTGATCGGCTTAGAGGAGCTCGTGTGTTCACCAAGTTGGACCTTCGAGGTGCCTACAACCTGGTCCGCATCCGCTCTGGGGACGAATGGAAGACCGCGTTCAATACTCGCGATGGGCACTATGAATACTGCGTGATGCCCTTCGGCCTGTGTAACGCACCAGCAGTCTTTCAAGAATTGGTGAACGACGTTTTCCGGGACCTTCTCTACGTCTGTGTGGTGGTGTATCTGGATGATATCCTTGTCTTCTCTCCGGACCTCCAGACCCACAGAGAGAACGTGCAGCTGGTTCTACAAAGACTGAGAGAGAATCGTCTGTACGCCAAGTACGAGAAGTGTGTCTTTGAGCAGTCTTCTCTCCCCTTCCTGGGGTACCTCATCTCCGATACCGGACTGCAGATGGATCCAAAGAAGGTCTCCTCCATTCTCAACTGGCCTCCTCCTTCTGGACTGAAGGCAATCCAACGCTTTCTGGGATTTGCCAACTATTACCGCCAGTTCATCCCTCACTTCTCTGCTCTGATTGCTCCTCTCTCCGCCTTGACCAAGAAGGGGGCTAATCCAAAGGACTGGCCACCTGCGGCCGACGCCGCGTTTGGCTCTCTGAAGCAGGCATTTGCCTCCTCTCCTGTACTCCACCGTCCAGAGTTAAACCGCCAGTTCACCTTGGAGGTGGATGCCTCCTCCTCGGGAGCCGGAGCAGTGCTCATGCAGAAGTCCTCCTCCGGGAAGATGGTGACTTGCGGTTTCTTCTCCAAGAGCTTCTCAGCGCCTGAACGCAACTACACCATCGGTGACCGAGAGCTATTAGTAGTCAAACTGGCTCTGGAGGAATGGCGCTATCTTCTGGAAGGAGCAGTGTACCCCGTTATTATTTACACGGACCACAAGAACCTGGAATACCTGCGGTCTGCTCAGCGACTGAACCCACGGCAAGCCAGGTGGTCCTTGTTCTTTGCCAGATTCGATTTCCAGCTCCATTTCCGACCCGCGGACAAGAATGTACGCGCTGATGCCTTGTCCAGGTCTTTGATGCCCAAGGAGCAGGAGGAGGAGACATCCCAACCCATCATCTGTCCTAGTAAAATCATTCCAGTGGCTCCTGTCACCCTGGCCCAGATACCGCCCGGGAAGACCTTTGTCTCTGAGACTGACAGGAGAAAAGTGTTACACTGGGGCCATGCCTCGAAAACAGCCGGTCATGCTGGTCAGAAGAGAACTTGGAGTGCGATTGTACGTCATTACTGGTGGCCATCCCTTCGCACGGACGTCGCCTCTTTTGTCTCTGCCTGCTCCTCTTGTGCCAGGAACAAGACGCCCAAACATCTGCCATATGGCCGTCTTCTGCCTCTGCCTATACCCTCAGTTCCGTGGCAACACATTGCGATGGACTTTATTACGGACTTGCCATTGTCCTCCGGACACACAGTCATATGGGTCGTGGTGGATCGGTTCTCTAAAATGGCTCATTTCGTCCCTATGGCTGGACTGCCCTCTGCCCAGGAACTCGCGGACGCCTATATACATCACATCTTCCGCTTGCATGGCTTTCCATCACACATTGTGTCCGACAGAGGAACTCAGTTCACCTCCCGCTTCTGGAGGGCTCTCTGCAAACATCTGGGAGTGACTCTGGACTTTTCTTCAGCCTACCATCCTCAGTCGAACGGCCAAGTGGAACGGGTCAATCAGATATTGACCTCCTTCTTGCGTCACTACGTCAACGCCCATCATGACGACTGGTCCACGCTTCTTCCTTGGGCTGAATTCTCCCATAATCACCACGTCAGTGAGTCCTCCTCCAGCTCTCCCTTCCATGTCGTTTACGGACTTCAGCCTACCGTCCCATTGCCTGTATCCTCTTCCTCGGATGTCCCTGCTGCTGATGCTGTAGCCCGTGACTTCACAACCATTTGGGACTCGGTTAAGGCGTCCCTCGCACGTGCCTCCCTGCGGATGAAGAGACATGCAGACAAGAGACGTCTGGACCCTCCGTGTTTCTCTCCAGGAGATCTCGTCTGGCTTGCTTCCAAGTACGTCCGATTGAAGCTACCATCCTACAAGCTGGGACCTCGCTACATCGGACCGTTTAAAGTTCTCAGCAAGATCAATGAGGTCTCCTACAAGCTACAGCTCCCGGTCACGATGAGGATACCCAACTCCTTCCACGTCTCCCTGCTCAAGCCGGTTGTCCTTGGTCCCTTCTCCGCTGCTGCCAGTTCGGCTCCTCCTCCTATTGCCGATGACGACATCTATGCGGTAAGGGATATCGTGGCCATGAAGACCGTACGGGGTCGACAGTTCTTCCTGGTGGACTGGGCAGGGTATGGTCCTGAGGATAGGTCCTGGGAGCCCCGGGAGAATGTGGGCACTCCTCTGATCCGTGCCTTCCTGTCCTGGTTGCGGGGAGGGGGGCGTGGGGGGGGGGTGCTGTCACGCTCCCCGGGTCCCCTGCTCTGCTCCCCGGCTCACCTGCCACGCTCCCCGCTCTCCAGCCTCCATTGCCCGCGCTTCCCAGGCCTCCTGGTCCCCGCTCCCGGCGCCCGTCGGCTTCCCAGCCCCAGCCCAGCTCTGCTGCTTCCTCCTCACAGCTTCCTGCTCTGGCTTCTGGCACCCGGGCTGCGCGCATGCGCATTAGGGCGCGCGCGCGGTCATTGACCCTTTCTTAAAGGGCCAGCGTCCACTGACAGGAAATGAAGCACACAGGTACAGGGTATAAAGGGGTTTAGTGTCCAAGTGGGCGGGGCCTGTTCTTCGTGTTTCCCAAGCTAGGAGTCAGGTCTCCTTGTGTTCCTGTGAGATACTCACCTCTCTCTCTTCTAGAGCCGATCCTGCCTTGCCATCCGGTCCTGCCGAATCCCGAACCCCGAACGCTGTCTATCTGCCATCCTGACAGTCCGTACCATCTCTGATCCCTGCGGTGACCCGTCATCTCGCTCCAACGGTTCCGGACTCCGCCTGACATCTTCTCGGCTTCCGAACCTGAGCTCCGTCACCCGGACTACCATCAGTGACTCCGTGGTCCCAGGGACTTCTCCATTATACTCGTGTGCACGGACTGCCCTGCTACCTGTAGTGCTCCAGCTACCGGACCCCTTACCATCATCAAGGAGTTCGGCCCAGTGGATCCACCTCCTGGGTCTGCCCGTCCACCTGGCCCTAACACATATCAAATTTCGAAACCTCATTTAACTTTTGGAAGTCATTACAGAATCTTAAAGAACCGTCTGGTTTCGGGATCAGCACAATGGGACTGGCCCATTCGTTCGTGGATTTTTCAATAACCCCTAGTTGGAGCATCTTTTTTACCTCCTCTGCAATGGCTTGCCTACGAGCCTCTGGTACCTGGTATGGCCTCAGGCGTACCCTTACTTGAGGCTCGGTGACAATGTCATGGTGGATTACGGTTGTTTGGCCGGGTAGGCTTGAGAACACATCCGTATTCCGCTGTACTAACCTCCGAGACTCCCGTCTCTGCTGTTTTGAGAGAGAATCCCCTATCCTTAGGGGTGCTTCACACACAGCGAGCTCACTGCCGAGATCGCTGCTGAGTCACGCTTTTTGTGACGCAGCAGTGACCTCATTAGCGATCTCGCTGTGTGTGACAATGAGCAGCGATCTGGCCCCTGCTGCGAGATCGCTGCTCGTTACACACAGCCCTGGTTCGTTTTCTTCAAAGGCGCTCTCCCGCTGTGACACACTGATCGCTGTGTGTGACAGCGAGAGAGCGACAAATGAAGCGAGCAGGGAGCAGGAGCCGGCGTCTGACAGCTGAGGTAAGCTTGTAACCAAGATAAACATCGGGTAACCAAGGTGGTTACCCGATATTTACCTTAGTTACCAGCCTCTGCAGCTCTCACGCTGCCTGTGCTGCCGGCTCCGGCTCTCTGCACATGTAGCTGCTGTACACATCGGGTTAATTAACCCGATGTGTACAGCAGCTAGGAGAGCAAGGAGCCAGCGCTAAGCAGTGTGCACGGCTCCCTGCTCTCTGCACATGTAGCTGCATTACACATCGGGTTAATTAACCCAATGTGTACTGTAGCTAGGAGAGCAAGGAGCCAACGCTCAGTGTGCGAGGCTCCCTGCTCCCTGCACACACAGCTAAGCGGTGTGCGCTGGTAACTAATGTAAACATCGGGTAACCATACCCGATGTTTACCTTAGTTACCAGTCTCCGCAGCTT
This sequence comes from Anomaloglossus baeobatrachus, assembly GCF_048569485.1. Classification (NCBI taxonomy): domain Eukaryota; kingdom Metazoa; phylum Chordata; class Amphibia; order Anura; family Aromobatidae; genus Anomaloglossus; species Anomaloglossus baeobatrachus. The sequence continues at coordinate 661,019,580 of NC_134354.1, forward strand.
CCAGACGGCGGCTCCGTGCAAGCGCAGCGTCGCTTGCATGTCGCTGCTGGCTGGGGGCTGTTCACTGGTCGCTAGTGAGATCTGCCTGTTTGACAGCTCACCAGCGACCATGTAGCGATGCAGCAGCGATCCTGACCAGATCAGATCGCTGGTCGGATCGGTGCTGCATCGCTAAGTGTGAAGGTACCCTTACTCCCAATTCATCATCAGGGGACTCCTCCTTTGTTGTTGTCAAGGCACCTGAAAAGGTTAGGTCCAACGTTCGTCAGCCACCATACATTCTCTGTCTTTCCACGCCTTCAGCAAGTTTACATGGTATATTTGGTCTGGTTTTCTTCTACCTGGCTGATACACCTTATAGTTTACTTCCCCTACTTTCTGCCGGATCCCATAGGGACCTTGCCATTTGGCTAAGAACTTACTTTCTGCGCTAGGTATTAGGACTTAAGGCCCTGTCACACACAGAGATAAATCTTTGGCAGATCTGTGGTTGCAGTGAAATCATGGACATATTTTTCCATTTGTACACAGCCACAAACCCGGCACTGATTGTCCACAATTTTACTGAAACCACAGATCTGCCGCAGATTTATCTGTGTGTGTGACAGGGCCTTAAGACACGATCCCCCAGTTTAAAAGACCTGATGGAGGCCTTTCTATTATACTGAGAACTTTGGGCCGCCTAAGCATCCAGCAAATGCTTTTTAACAATGGGCATTACTGCCGTGATACGATCCTGCATACCCATAACGTATTCCACCGTGCTTTTGTGAGGGGTGGGCTCCTATTCCCAAGTTTCCTTAACAATATCCATCAGTCCCCGCAGATGTCTGCCATACAGTAACTCAAATGGCGAGAACCCGGTGGAAGATTGTGGGACCTCGCGGATAGCGAACATTAAATAGGGCAATAACATGTCCCAATCTTTCCCCTCTTTGGAGACCACCTTTTTCAACATAGCCTTCAGAGTTTTATTAAAACATTCCACTAGACCATCGGTCTGGGGATGGTACACTGACGTGCGTAGCTGCTTGATCTGGAGGAGTTTGCACAGTTCCTTCGTAATTTTAGACATAAAGGGAGTGCCCTGATCAGTCAGGATTTCTTTGGGTAACCCCATGCGACAGAACATAGCAAACAACTCCCGAGCAATAAGCTTCGCTGAGGTGTGACGCAGTAGAACGGCCTCCGGATAACGCGTCGCGTAATCCATCACTACCAGGATGTGCTGGTGACCACGGGCTGATTTTACAATGGGTCCGATCAGATCCATAGCAATCCGCTCAAAAGGCACCTCTATAATGGGTAAAGGTATCAGAGGACTACGGAAACGGTGCGTGGGTGCGGTCAACTGACAAACGGGGCAGGACTCACAGAACCTCTTAATTTCTGCGCCGACCTCTGGCCAGTAAAACCGCTGAAACATGCGTTCCCGCGTTTTCTCTTCACCATGGTGCCCACTCATTAGGTGGTTATGAGCCAATTCCAAGGCCTGACGGCGGTACGGCTGAGGGACCACCAACTGTTCCACTATTTCCCCCCGGATTTTATCAACCCGATAGAGCAACTCTAGCTTTAGAGCCATGTAGGGAGTTTCCAGCTTGGCACCAGGCCGCTGGGGTACCCCATCAATTACCTGTACATTTCCACGTCCAGGAGCCAATGTGGGGTCCCGGAGCTGTGCTGTTCCAAAATTATCTGGAGACATGTTCAACTCCGGGACTGCCTCGGGTGGCTCAACCTCTCCTGCCATTACCTCTAGGGGGAACCTGGCAGGGTTACACTCTGTCCCTATACTGGTGACCCCTATGGCAGGCATCCCTGAGGCGGGATCGTCCAGCTCAGGGCCTGGTTCAGTCATACACCTCGGAGGGCTAGGTCACCTCCCACATAATTTCCAGAACAGGGGAAAGTCTCTTCCCAAAATAACATCATATGGAAGTCTTTTCATCACCCCCACGTCATGTTGAACCTCTCCACATGAGGTAGCAATGGTGACCCTTTCCATAGGGTATTCACGTAGGTCTCCATGAATACAAAGTACCCCTACTTTATGTCCCGTGGGGTTTTCCCTGGAGACCAAGGAGGCATGTACAAGAGTCACTACACTTCCTGAGTCCAACAAAGCCTCTGCTGTATAGCCATTAACACGTACTTTTCAGAGATGGGGCTCCTCCCCCATAGTAACAGTGCTTACGGCACAAACAGATTCCCGGCGAGCGTACCGGCAGTCCATGGGTTCTGATGTGAGTGGGCACTGTGCCATCACATGCCCGATCAGATGGCACCGCCAGCACATACCAGAAGAGGTGTCCCTGTTTCGGGTGTCCGACTTTGGGGAACCGGGACTCCGGCTGACCTTAGACTCGGGTTTACTCTCTGCCAGGGCTGAAGACGGGGCAGCACCCGAGGAGGGATGGGAGTCTTTCACCAACTATGAAGGGGGCGTATCCCTACGGAGTGCCCGCCGTGAAGCAGAGTCCCGGACCAACTCCTGGGTAGCTGTGTGGCGTTCCACCAAATTCACTAGTTGGTCTAGGGTACTGGGATCCCCATGTCCCACCCACCGTTGAATGGGGGCTGGCAAAGTCTGCACAAACCGTTCAATCACCACCCGCTCGATCATCTGTCCGGGGTTCAAGGTCTCCGGCTGGAACCATTTTTTCACAAGGTCCAGTAAGACATGGGCCTGTGAATGTGCAGGTTTTCCCTCCACAAAGGACCACTGATTCACTCGCTGGGCCCGGAGATAAGTGTTAACCCCCATTTGTGCAAGGATCTCACCTTTCAGTGTGCCATAGTCCTCGGCATCCTCCGTGCTGAGATCCAGGTAGGCTTTTTGGGGTTCACCTACCAAGAACGGGGCCACAACATCAGTCCAACGGTCGATAGACAATTTCTCTCGCTCAGCGGTCCTCTCAAACACGGAGAGAAAGGCTTCTGGGTCGTTCTCTGCCCTCATCTTCGTAAGTGCCGCCCTTACTCTGTCCCGGGCCGCAGGAAGGACTGGATGACCAGGAGTTACCACTGGGAGCGCTTCTCGCAGAGCCGCAAGCTGCTGAGTCAACAAGCTGTTTGTCTCCTGTTGCTGAACTAACGCCCGCTGGAGCTGGACATTGGTTTGTTGCTGCAGAGCATTAGCCTGTTGCTGTTGTGCACTGGTTTGTGCAAAAGCCTGCTGTAGTTGAGCACTAGACTGGGCCAGCTGCTTTACAAGATCCTCCATGTATCTGCTTTACAAGATCCTCCATCCTCCATGGCTGCAACGCCTGTAAGCTTCGTGGACCCGCCGATCCACCGCAAACAGTCAGTAAAAAAAACCCTTTTTTTTCTTTTTTTTTTTTTCCGGGGAAGTACCTCTTAGGCCATTGCACTTAGCAACCAGGCTGCCGTGTCTGCATTCTCCACCATAATGTGAAGTAGCAGCGTTGCTTGGGCAAAAACGTGTGGCAGCAGTGTGTTTACACCAACCGTCTATTTATTGTTGCAGCATAAATAGATCCAATTTCCCACAGTAAAAGTCTCTTCCGGATCACAGCCGGTGCATATAGACAAATCCTTAGTATCAAAAAGTCTTGTTACCTTAGGACCCCGTTAACCGCAGGGTCACTGCCTCACAAGGTGTAATATTATTTGTAGACACCATTTGTACCTCTTGGGTTTTTCCAGCTTTATCCTTTTAAATTGTTTTATTGTGTGCCAGTATTCTTTGTCCTATGAGCAAAATAATACAATTTGTATTTTTTACATTTTTTACATTTAATTTGGTGATCCCATATTTTGCATATTCGCTTGTCTCTCTTCATATTCTCATGTGTTTCAGGATGTGCTTTGTAGTTTAGATCCCCTGTATTTATCTCTGTAGTGCCCTCCCCATTCATTACACTTTGTCCCTGAAATCTGAAAGATATGTCAAACAAAATAGTTCCTGAATAACATTTCCCACATGTCTACTTTACATCAGCGCAATTTTTGAAACATAATTTTTTTTTGTTAGGAAGTTAGAAGGGTTCAAAGTTCATCAGCAATTTCTAATTTTTCCAACAAAATTTACAAAACCATTTTTTAAAGGGAACCTGTCATCAGAAATTTCGCCCAAAAGCTAAAAGATTCCCCCTCTGCAGCTCCTGGGCTGCATTCTAGGAAGGTCCCTGTTATTATTGTGCCCCATGTGAGACCAAAATAAAGCCTTTATAAAGTTCTACCTTTTTGTATGCAGCTTCTGTAAATCCGTCACGGGGGCGGGCTCTCTGCCGTCCGTTATTCTGCCTCCTGGTCCTGTATGCCGCCCCCATCGCTCCTTTCCATATCTGATGCACCGCCCACTGCTCCAGCCATCCCCGCGCATGCCCAGTGCCAGTCTCACGGGACTGAGCAGTGTGACCGCTGGTGACGTGTGCGCAGGCAAGTGATTATGGGCGGGACTGTGACTGTTATCAGCAAGTACCCGGCCATAATCTCTTGAGCGCGCAAACCTCTCCAGCATTCACACTGAGCTCAGTGTAGATGCTAGACTGTATGGGCTGCTTCCAGGGATGACGTCCCTTTGTCATGTGATAGGGGCGTGTTCGAAATACTATCACGTGACAAAGGGACGTCAATCCTGGAAGCAGCCCATACAGTCTAGCATCTACACTGAGCTCAGTGTGAATGCTGGAGAGGTTTGCGCGCTCAAGAGATTATGGGCGGGTACTTGCTGATAACAGTCACAGTCCCGTCCATAATCACTTGCCTGCGCACACGTCACCAGCGGTCAAACTGCTCAGTCCTGTGAGACTGGCACTGGGCATGCGCGGGGATGGCTGGAGCAGTGGGCGGTGCATCAGATATGGAAAGGAGCGATGGGGGGCGGCATACAGGACCAGGGGGCAGAATAACGGACGGCAGAGAGCCCGCCCCCGTGACGGATTTACAGAAGCTGCATACAAAAAGGTAGAACTTTATAAAGGCTTTATTTTGGTCTCACATGGGGCACAATAATAACAGGGACCTTCCTAGAATGCAGCCCAGGAGCTGCAGAGGGGGAATCTTTTAGCTTTTGGGCGAAATTTCTGATGACAGGTTCCCTTTAAGGACCACATCATATATGAAGTGACTTTGAGAGGCCTAGGTGACAGAAAATATCCAAAAGTGATACCATTCTAAAAACGGCACACCTCACACTGCTCAAAACCATATTCAAGAAGTTTATTAACCCTTTAGATGATTCACAGGAACTAAAGCAATGTGGAAGGAAAAAATGAACATTTCATTTTCATTTTCATTTTTTTTTCCACAAAAATGTCACTTTAGCTATAAAATTTGGTATTTTCACAAAAGTGTCAGGAAAAAATGCACCATAAAATGTATTTTGCAATTTCTTCTGAGTACGCTGCTACCTCATATGTGGTGGAAATCAACTGTTTGGACACACGCCAGGGCTCGGAAGTAAAGATAAATTGACTTTTGGAAAGCAAAATTAGCTAAAATCATTAGCGGACATCATTTGGAGAAACCCTGTGTTGCCTAAACAATCGAGCTCCCCCACAAGTGACCCTGTTTTGTAAACTAGACGTCTCAGGGAATTTATGTAGATGTTTGGTGAGCACTTTGAACCCCTGGGGGCTTCACAGAAGTTAATAATGATGAGCTGTGAAAATATTTTTTTTATTACCACAAAATTGTTACTTCAACTAGATAGCTTTTTTTCACAAGGGTATCACTAAAAATGCACCATAAAATTTATAATACAATTTCTTCTGAGTACGCATATATGGTGGAAATCAACTATTTTGGGCTCGGAAGGGAAGGAGGTCCATTTGAACATTTGAAAGCAAAATTATCTGGAATCATTAGCAGAAGCCATGTAGCATTTAGGCACCACCATGGGTCTCCAAACAGTGGCGCTCCCCCACAAGTGACCTCATTTTGGAAACTAGACCCCTCAAGGAATTTAACTAGATCTTTGGTGAACACTTTGAACCCCTGGGGGCTTCACAGACGTTTATAACATTGAGTCGTGAAAATAAAAAAATACATTTTTACCACAAAATTGTTACTTCAACCATATAGCTTTTTTTCACTAGAATCTCAGAAAAAAATGCACCATACAATTTATTGTACAATTTCTCCTGAGTACACTGTTACCTAATATGTGGTGGAAATCAACTGTTTCGGTGCATTTTAGGGCTCAGAAAGGAAGGAGTGCCATGTAACTGCAAAATTAGCTGGAATCGTTAGCGGACACCATGTTACATTTTGAAAGCCCCTGAGGTGCCTAAACAGTGGAGCTCCCCCACAAGTGACCCCATTTTAGAACTTAACTCCTCCAGGAATTTATCTAGATTATTGTTGAGCACCTTGAACCCCTGGGTGCTTCACAGAATTTTATAACGTTAAGCCGTGAAAATAAAAAAATACATTTTTACCACAAAAATTGTTGCTTCAACCAAATAGCTTTTTTTCACAAGGATATCAGGAAAAAATGCACCTTACAATTTATTGGGCAATTTCTCCTGAGTATGCTGATATCCCATATGTGATCATAAACTACTTTTGAGGCACAGTGCAAAGTGAAGAAGGGAAGGAGTGCATATTTGAGATCAGATTTAGTTGGAATGGTTTGCGGATGTCATGTTACATTGTCAGAGCCCCTGAAGTGCCAGAACAGCAGAAACCCCCACAAGTGACCCTATTTTACACAGGTGTGTCACAATATGTTATACTATTGGGCAGTGAACAAAAATAATTATATTTTTACCACTAAAATGTTGTTTTAACCCCAGATTTCCAGTTTTTACAAGGAGAATAGGTAAAAAGGCCTCAAACTGTGTTGCACAATATCTCCTGAACACCTCACAAGTGACTGAAAAGTACTGTTTGACTGCACCACAGGCCTCGGGAGGGAAGGAGCGTCATTTGATTTTTGGAGCACAGATTTTCCTAGAATAGTTTGCCGATTCGATTTGCAGAGCCTAAGTGCCAAAACAGAAAAATAACCCTCAAGTGACCACATTTTGGAAATTACACCCCTCTACGAATTAATCTATAGGTGTAGTGACGATTTAGTCTGTGCAAAGCACCAATGGTGTCAAACGCAGTGAATGTTCTAGAATTAAAAATTGTTCTTATTTATCCTGAGGAGCTGAGCACTTACATCAGGGTTTCCATCTACATCTCCAAAATACGTGATTCAGGTGAAACCCACGATGGATCAATTCACTAATGAGGCAGCAGAGTTACTCCGGACTCCATTTGGCCTCTGTTCAGTGCTGCTTGTCTTTTCAAAGGTGAACAAAAACTGTTGCTGTGCATGTAGCACCCAGAGGGCAGGGGGAATCAGGCACGGCGTCTCATACCTGAGTCACTCGTCACCAGGCTGGTGGGATGATCTGAGATGTCGCGGTGGCCTGCCTGGCTTCATGCCCCGAGGTGTACACCAATAAGGAGGGAAGATGATGGGGTAGTAGTAGTATAAATGTCATGATGCCACCTGTGGTACATAACCAAGGATTAGCCGCCGCTGCTGTCGCTGTCCTCCGGGGCAGATGGTAATAGCAGCATAGATGGTGTCGCTCCCCACAGGTGGAGCGGGCCTGGGGAGGATGATGAGGGGAGTAGTGATGGCGATGGCCTTTGGCACCGAGACGCAGGGTGGCGGTGCCAGTAATAAGAGTCTGAGTCAGATGCTGTGGTTCCAGATGTCTTTGCTCACTCTTTGTGCTGCTTACCTGGGTAGCACTGGTCACTCACTGTGATTTGCCCCGTAGAAACAGTCACCGGTGTTTGAAAGAAGAAAGTCCTTTGACAGAGTTGCCCTTCCAGCCGTGGAGAACTCACCTGGGCGCTCCGCTCCAAGCTGCAGTCCTCGTGAAGAGAAGAGAAGAAAGAGGTGATGGTGTCATGTCCCAGAACTGGTGTTCTGAGTAGACTGACTGAAGATTGTATCAGTGTGCTCCTACTTCTACCCCAAGTGGAAACCGGCCCCCAAGTGGCTGGCTTCAGTGACCGGGGAAGTCCCATGCCTCATGATGGCCAGCCCCCTGCTTACCCTGAGCCATCCCCCCCCCCCGTGCGAAGGCTTACCTGAGGAGAATATCGCACCCTAAATAAGGTGCAATACTCTGTGGCGACTGGAGCCTCAGGTGCGCCACATGCGCACTTCTGTGCACGTCTAAAAATACACATAAAAATATGGACACCACCAGATCATAAGCCAGACAGGAGTTCAAAGTAAATCCCTCTGCCTCATTACAGTGAATTTTCCATTGGGTATTATGTTTGAATCATATTTTTTCAGATATTTACATGTAATTGTGCTGTAAAGGCTCAGCGTAGAGTGCAAGATAAATATGATTCGTACCATACTGTGATCTTTTAGAGGCAGAGTGAACTAATCAACAACAGTTGAACAATTGGCTTTATTTTTTTGGGATTTTTTTTTTGCTCCATTCCCTTTGTGGTATAAGTGATTAAGCAGCTTTATTCCTCTGGTCTGTACAATTACAGCGATACCAGGTTTATATATTTTTTTAGGTTTGGTATCTATCACACTAATAAAATGCTTTTTTACATTATAAAGATTTTTTCCATCACCGGATTTTGAAGGCTACAGTGTTTTTATTTTTCTGCTGACAGTCATATGAGGGCTTGATTTTTGCAGGATGAGTTGGAGTTTTTATTTGTACCATTTTTGGCCACATAATATTTTTTGATCGTTTTATCTTCCACTATTCCTGAGGCAGAATCAAGAAGAAACAGAAATTCAGGGTTTTTTTTAATTTTATTTTTATGCCATTCACTGTGCCGTAAAAGTGACAAGCCATCTTTATTCTGCAGGTCAGTACGATTACAGTGATACCAAATTTATATAGTTTTTTTATGTTTTGCAACTTTTACTCCCAACAAACTATTTTATAGAAAAAATAGTTTTTATATTCCTGTATTCTGAGAGCTATAGTTTTTTTTATTTTTTCACTTATGCAGCTCTATGGTAGCTTATTTTTTTGCAGGACAAGATGACATTTTCAGCTATACCATTTTTATTTATATATGACTTTTTGATCATGTTTTATTGCATTTTTTTGGCCAGCTGTATAATGAAAAGACATAGTTTTGGATAAATCTTTTTTTTTTTTTTTTACTGAAGGGTTTAACTAGCGTGACAGTTTTATAGCTTGGGTTGTTACATGGCAATACCAAATATGTGTAGTTTTTTTGTTTTATTTTTTTTACATAAATATACATACACTGGAGATCAAAATTAGAGACCAATGTATAATCACTTGCTTTTTTTCCCGAAATAATGTAATCTACATTGGTCAACATTTGAAGGGTTTTTTTTTTGTAAGGGGTACACCATGCCACCTGAACAGTGTTTTACAAAAGGTCCAAAGTTTATCAACATTAATCCATTTTTTTGCCCAAAACATGATGACCATAATTAGATAACAACAATGACTGTAGCACAGAAAAGGATTAAAACTAAATTTTCTGAGGGTAACAACAGTCACCAATCAGTAGGACGTGTACAAGGCTTTGCTTTAAATGACTTCAGCACATCAGCGGCAACAGGACATCATTAGTCTCTCACACTGCTCTGGTGTGATTTTTGTCCACTTTTCTTTCTGTCTCTTCCACAATTCTTTGATTGTTGTGAGTTTCTTGGTCATAACTTTGTCACCAAGGATTTTCCAATGGTTTTCGGTTGGTTTTAGATCATGACTATGGTCTGGCTATTTCATTGTTTCAATGTTTATTGTTTCAAGGAACTGCTTTACCCGTTTTGCTGTGTGACAGGGGGCTTTGTCCTGCATGAAAATTGCTGGCTGATTGAGTGATGAATGCAAGTAAAGAACCACATGTTGTTGAAGAAGGTTCTGATACACACTTGCATTCACTCTGCCATGTAACTGTATGAGAGGTACAACTCCTGCCGCAGAAAACATTCCCCAAACCATGATACTACCTCTATCTTTCACTGACTTCTTAACACACTTTGGGTTCAGTTTTCCCCCAGTTTGTTGACAAACATAATGTTTCCAATCAGACCCAAATAAATTAAACTTGCTTTCATCATTAAAATTAACTGTGGACCACTTCTCCTCTGTCCACACAACATACTCTTAACCAAAGGTGAGTACAGCCATTTGATTTTTTCTGTTAATGAGAGGTTTGGTCACTGCAGAGTGTGCTTTCAGTCCAAATGCTCTTAAACATCATGACACTGTATGCCGAGACAGAACCTTACCCTGTTAAGTGCTAAACTGGCAAGCAGTTCCAGCTGCAGTGTTGAAACAACTACCCATGGAGATTCTCCGCATTATCTTTTGACAGCGACCAGCCTTCTTGGGTTTGTGATGTTGTAAAGATGCAATATTCTCAAAATCACAGACTTGGAATGACCAACTTCTCTTGCTATGGCAGATAGGGTCACCCCTTGGGCCTTCATCTGGACAACCTACTGCCTGAGGGTTTCAGTCACTTTAGAACGGCACATTATTTTTATAAAGTCAGTGTAACCTGGAAAGTTAGGCTGCCAGTTAAATAGGGTTTTTCAGATAATAACGAAAATCAGCACCAGGTGCCAGATTAACACTAATAACTTGCAGGTATCTGAAAGTGTTCTCTAATTTTGATCCATGTTCTTTTTCATTTATCTTCTTTACATTTTAAGTATTTGCATTTGAACAAATTCAATTTATGAAATAATCTTAAAATACTGCTAGTTTACTCATGTTAGGATATAATCACATAGGACTACAGAATGACCTTAACATTTAGGATATTGTCTGTTATTCTCTCCTTTTGATCTCTAGTATACATCTGTGGGACATTGTAGTCTCTCATAAAGATCTAATACCTTTGTAATCCATATACAGTCAGGGCCAGAAATATTTGGACAGTGACACAAGTTTTGTTATTTTAGCTGTTTACAAAAACATGTTCAGAAATACAATTATATATATAATATGGGCTGAAAGTGCACACTCCCAGCTGCAATATGAGAGTTTTCACATCCAAATCGGAGAAAGGGTTTAGGAATCATAGCTCTGTAATGCATAGCCTCCTCTTTTTCAAGGGACCAAAAGTAATTGGACAAGGGACTCTAAGGGCTGCAATTAACTCTGAAGGCGTCTCCCTCGTTAACCTGTAATCAATGAAGTAGTTAAAAGGTCTGGGGTTGATTACAGGTGTGTGGTTTTGCATTTGGAAGCTGTTGCTGTGACCAGACAACATGCGGTCTAAGGAACTCTCAATTGAGGTGAAGCAGAACATCCTGAGGCTGAAAAAAAAGAAAAAATCCATCAGAGAGATAGCAGACATGCTTGGAGTAGCAAAATCAACAGTCGGGTACATTCTGAGAAAAAAGGAATTGACTGGTGAGCTTGGGAACTCAAAAAGGCCTGGGCGTCCACGGATGATAACAGTGGTGGATGATCGCCGCATACTTTCTTTGGTGAAGAAGAACCCGTTCACAACATCAACTGAAGTCCAGAACACTCTCAGTGAAGTAGGTGTATCTGTCTCTAAGTCAACAGTAAAGAGAAGACTCCATGAAAGTAAATACAAAGGGTTCACATCTAGATGCAAACCATTCATCAATTCCAAAAATAGACAGGCCAGAGTTAAATTTGCTGAAAAACACCTCATGAAGCCAGCTCAGCTCTGGAAAAGTATTCTATGGACAGATGAGACAAAGATCAACCTGTACCAGAATGATGGGAAGAAAAAAGTTTGGAGAAGAAAGGGAACGGCACATGATCCAAGGCACACCACATCCTCTGTAAAACATGGTGGAGGCAACGTGATGGCATGGGCATGCATGGCTTTCAATGGCACTGGGTCACTTGTGTTTATTGATGACATAACAGCAGACAAGAGTAGCCGGATGAATTCTGAAGTGTACAGGGATATACTTTCAGCCCAGATTCAGACAAATGCCGCAAAGTTGATCGGACGGCGCTTCATAGTACAGATGGACAATGACCCCAAGCATACAGCCAAAGCTACCCAGGAGTTCATGAGTGCAAAAAAGTGGAACATTCTGCAATGGCCAAGTCAATCACCAGATCTTAACCCAATTGAGCATGCATTTCACTTGCTCAAATCCAGACTTAAGACGGAATGACCCACAAACAAGCAAGACCTGAAGGCTGCGGCTGTAAAGGCCTGGCAAAGCATTAAGAAGGAGGAAACCCAGCATTTGGTGATGTCCATGGGTTCCAGACTTAAGGCAGTGATTGCCTCCAAAGGATTCGCAACAAAATATTGAAAATAAAAATATTTTGTTTGGGTTTGGTTTATTTGTCCAATTACTTTTGACCTCCTAAAATGTGGAGTGTTTGTAAAGAAATGTGTACAATTCCTACAATTTCTATCAGATATTTTTGTTCAAACCTTCAAATTAAACATTACAATCTGCACTTGAATTCTGTTGTAGAGGTTTCATTTCAAATCCAATGTGGTAGCATGCAGAGCCCAACTCGCGAAAATTGTGTCACTGTCCAAATATTTCTGGACCTAACTGTACACTATTTCATATGAGGAGGTACAGTCATATGAAAAAGTTTGGGCACCCCAATTAATGTTAAACTTTTTTTCTTTATAACAATTTGGGTTTTTGCAACAGTTATTTCAGTTTCATATATCTAATAACTAATGGACTGAGTAATATTTCTGGATTGAAATGACGTCTATTGTACTAACAGAAAATGTGCAATCCACATTTAAACAAAATTTGTCCGGTGCAAAAGTATGGGCACCCTTATCAATTTCTTGATTTGAATACTCCTAACTACTTTTTACTGACTTACTGAAGCACTAAATTGGTTTTGTAACCTCATTGAGCTTTGAACTTCATAGGCAGGTGTATCCAATCATGAGAAAAGGTATTTAAGGTGGCCACTTGCAAGTTGTTCTCCTATTTGAATCTCCTATGAAGAGTGGCATCATGGGCTCCTCAAAACAACTCTCAAATGATCTGAAAACAAAGATTATTCAACATAGTTGTTCGGGGGAAGGATACAAAAAGTTGTCTCAGAGATTTAAACTGTCAGATACCACTGTGAGGAACATAGTAACGAAGTGGAAGAACACAGGTACATTTCTTGTTAAGCCAAGAAGTGGCAGGCAAAGAAAAATATCAGAAAGGCAGAGAAGAATAATGGTGAGAACAGTCAAGGACAATCCACAGACCACCTCCAGAGACCTGCAGCATCATCTTGCTGCAGATTTTGTCACTGTGTATCGGTCAACAATACAGCGCACTTTGCACAAGGAGAAGCTGTATGGGAGAGTGATGCGAAATAAGCCGTTTCTGCAAGCACGCCTCAAACAGAGTCGCCTGAGGTATGCAAAAACACATGTGGACAAGCCAGTTACATTTTGGAAGAAGGTCCTGTGGACTGATGAAACAAAGATTGAGTTGTTTGGTCATACAAAAAGGCGTTATGCATGGACAGTAAAATTTGGTGGAGGTTCCATCATGCTTTGGGGCTGTGTGGCCAATGCCGGCACCGGGAATCTTGTTAAAGTTGAGGGTCGCATGCGTTCAACTCAGTATCAGCAGATTCTTGACAATAATGTGCAAGAATCAGTGACGAAGTTGAAGTTACGCAGGCGATGGATATTTCAGCAAGACAATGATCCAAAACACCGCTCCAAATCTACTCAGGTATTCATGCAGAGGAACAATTACAATGTTCTGGAATGGCCATCTCAGTCCCCAGACCTGAATATCATTGACAATCTGTGGGATGATTTGAAGCGTGCTGTCCATGCTCGGCGACCATCAACCTTAACTGAACTGGAATTGTTTTGTAAACAGGAATGGTCAAATATACTTTCATCCAGTATCCAGGAACTCATTAAAAGCTACAGGAAGCGACTAGAGGCTGTTATTTTTGCAAAAGGAGGATCTACAAAATATTAATGTCACTTTTATGTTGAGGTGCCCATACTTTTGCACCGGTTAAATTTTGTTTAAATGTGGATTGCACATTTTCTGTTAGCACAATAAACCTCATTTCAATCCAGAAATATTACTCAGTCCATCATTTATTAGTTATATGAAACTGAAATAGCTGTTGCAAAAACCCAAATTGTTATAAAGAAAAAAGGTTAACATTAATACAGGTGCCCAAACTTTTTCATATGACTGTATTATATAGCTCATAAATGTGATGGCTGGGTACACCATCATGGGTCTGTATCCCTCTATATACCTACACATCATCATAGTCTCCTGATGAACCGCCATGCAGAGGACCGTGTCAAGGCAGGAATTGGAAATCCTGTTTATCTTTGGGCATTGATTTATAAGCCAAGTACTTCATCTATTCTTGCCTGAGTATAATTTAAGAATGAAGTTACATTCATCTGAAATCAACTAAAGGTATGACTTAGTGATGCCCCTTTATTGTTTGACATGTACTGTACTTCTACTCATCACCTAAGCATTAATGTAGGAGGATACAAAAGGAATTTATATAAAATGTTTGTTGGATTATTGTCAAACATGTTTTGTCCTGCTTTGTCATGGTGATTTGTGCATTAATAGATCATCAATTTTTCTAACATTTACCTCCCTTTTATCTCCCTGAACACAATAGGGATATTTTTTTTAGGGACAATTATAGAGCAGGGGCTCCATATCATTTTTGTAAGGTGCCAACCTCTATGGCTAGGCAGGACTAGTTTTCGGGCTGGTCTTTCAGGTCCCTGAGGTAGTTTGGCTGTCATATTAGTGGATTTGTATCCTGTGTCTCTACTTTTTGCACAAGCACATGCACTTTATCACAGATTTTGTGTGGTGTCATTTTAATATGACTTAATAAAGACTGTTTTTATAGGGAGTTATATGTTTTATAATTTCATAAACGCCCAAAATTGGCCTGACAAGATTGTTGGCACCTTTCAAAATTGTGGGTAAGCATCTTTGTTTCAAGATGTGATACTTGCTCAAACTCACCGGTGGCAAGTGACAAGTGTGGGCAATATGAAAATCACACCTGAAACCAGATAAAAAGGGGAAAAGTTGACTCAATTATTGTATTCTGTGTCTGTGTGTGCCACACTAAAGGTCCAGTCACACTAAGCAACTTACCAGCGATCCCAACAACGATAGGGATCGCTGGTAAGTTGCTAGGAGGTTGCTGGTGAGCTGTCACACTGCGACGCTCCAGCGATCCCACCAGCAACCTGACCTGGCAGGGATCGCTGGAGCGTGGCTACACGAGTTGCTGGTGAGCTCACCAGCAACCAGTGACCAGCCCTTAGTCTCCTAGTTACAGCACACATCAGGTTAATTAACCCGATGTGTGCTGCAGCTAAATGTGCACAGAGCAGGGAGCAGCGCACAATGCTTAGCGCTGGCTCCTTGCTCTCCTAGCTACAGCACACATCGGGTTAATTACCTGATGTGTGCTGCAGCTAAATGTGCACAGAGCAGGGAGCAGCGCACACTGCTTAGTGCTGGCTCCTTGCTCTCCTAGTTACAGCACACATCGGGTTAATTACCTGATGTGTGCTGCAGCTAAATGTGCACAGAGCAGGGAGCAGCGCACAATGCTTAGCGCTGGCTCCTTGCTCTCCTACCGTGTTTCCCCGAAAGTAAGGCCCTGTCTTACATTAATTTTACCCTCAAAAGTCCCACCCTGCCTTACTTTCGGGGGAGGCCTTACATTGGAAAAAAAAATGACAATCCTCCCCCCTGCAGCCTCCCCATTGTTTGAGATCCGGCATCCACCCCTTCCTCCCCCCTGCAGCCTCCCCATTGTTTGAGATCCGGCATCCACCCCTTCCTCCCCCCTGCAGCCTCCCCATTGTTTGAGATCCGGCATCCACCCCATCCTCCCCCCTGCAGCCTCCCCATACAGTGGTTCTGCCCCCCACTCTGCCACCACACACACTGACACATACGGTACCGGTACAGCCCCACACGGCAACCACACACATATCGTACCGGTACCGTACACACACACACACTGACACATACAGCCCCATACGGCACCCATACACATAACACACACACACACACACACACACACACAGAGTTTCGGAACTTACCGAAATCGGAGCGAGCCTGCAGGCGGTGACGTCGCGGCTGATTTCGGCCAATCAGCTGCAGGCGGTGACGTCGCAGCTGATTTCGGCCAATCAGCTGCGAGCCGGCTGACTGGCCAATCGCAGCTCGAGCTGAGGGCCAATCAGCTGCGAGCCGGCTGACTGGCCAATCGCAGCTCGAGCTGAGGGCCAATCAGCTGCGAGCCGGCTGACTGGCCAATCGCAGCTCGAGCTGAGGGCCAATCAGCTGCGAGCCGGCTGACTGGCCAATCGCAGCTCGAGCTGATGGCCAGCAGGGAGCCTTGCGGGGGCCATTCACCGGAGGCGGACCACGGGTGGCACGAGACTGGAGAAGGCCTGGATGGAGCGAGGGAACAGCGGCAGCGGTAAGTTCCTGTACTTTCCCCAGGGACCCCCACCCATAGGCGGCCTTACATTCCCCGGCCCCCCCGCTACCCTGCCTTACAATCGGGGGGTGCCCTACATTGGCGGACCCCCCCGAAACCCCCACCCTGCCTTACTTTCGGGGGGGTCCTACTTTCGGGGAAACACGGTAGTTACAGCACACATCGGGTTAATTACCTGATGTGTGCTGCAGCTAAATGTGCACAGAGCAGGGAGCAGCGCACAATGCTTAGCGCTGGCTCCTTGCTCTCCTAGCTACAGCACACATCGGGTTAATTACCTGATGTGTGCTGCAGCTAAATGTGCACAGAGCAGGGAGCAGCGCACACTGCTTAGTGCTGGCTCCTTGCTCTCCTAGTTACAGCACACATCGGGTTAATTACCTGATGTGTGCTGCAGCTAAATGTGCACAGAGCAGGGAGCAGCGCACAATGCTTAGCGCTGGCTCCTTGCTCTCCTAGTTACAGCACACATCGGGTTAATTACCTGATGTGTGCTGCAGCTAAATGTGCACAGAGCAGGGAGCAGCGCACAATGCTTAGTGCTGGCTCCTTGCTCTCCTAGTTACAGCACACATCGGGTTAATTACCTGATGTGTGCTGCAGCTACATGTGCACAGAGCAGGAGCCGGCACTGACAGTGAGAGCGGAGGAGGCTGGTATCAAAGGTAAATATCGGGTAACCAAGGACAGGGCTTCTTGGTTACCCGATGTTTACATTGGTTACCAGCCTCAGCAGAAGCTGGCTCCCTGCTCACTGCACATTAGTTGTTGCTGTCTCGCTGTCACACACAGCGATCTGTGCTTCACAGCGGGACAGCAACAACTAAAAAATGGCCCAGGACATTCAGCAACAACCAACGACCTCACAGCAGGGGCCAGGTTGTTGCTGGATGTCACACACAGCAACATCGCTAGCAACGTCACAAAAGTTGTTCGTTACCAGCGATGTTGCTAGCGATGTTGCTTAGTGTGACGGGGCCTTAAGCATGGAGAACATAAAGAGTAGAGGGGAACTGTCTGAGGCCTTGAGAACCACAATAGTTGAAAAATATCAACAATCTCAAGGTTACAAGTCTATCTCTAGACATTTTTATTTTCCTCTGTCCACGGTTCATAACATAATCAAGAAGTTTAAAACTCATGGCACTGTAGCTAATCTCGCTGGATGTGGATGGTAGAGTTGGTAGTGATAAATTGAAGTTGCAACTCAGGATAGTCCGGATGGTGGAAAAGCAGCCCCAATCAAGTTCCAAAGAAATTCAAGCTGTTTTGCAGGCTTAGAGGTAAGCTATGGGCTGCCAATAACTCCTTATTACCCCGATTTGCCAACGCACCAGGGCAAATCGGGAAGAGCCGGGTACAGTCCCAGAACTGTCGCATATAATGTATGCGGCAATTCTGGGCGGCTGCTGACTGATATTGTTAGGCTGGGGGTTCCCCATAACGTGGAGCTCCCCATCCTGAGAATACCAGCCTTCAGCCGTATGGCTTTATCTGGCTGGTATTAAAATTGGGGGGGACCGCACGCCTTTTTTTTAATTATTTAATTATTTATTTCACTGCACAGCATAGACACGCCCACCGGCTGCTGTGATTGGGTGCAGTGAGACACCTGTCACTCAGCGTGGGGGCGTGTCTCTCTGCAACCAATCATAGGCGCCTGTGGGCAGGGAAAGTAGGGAATACGAAATTGTTTAATGAGCGGCCAGCTTTTTCAAAATAGTAAAAGCCGCCGCAGCAGTGTGAATGCCGTGCAGCGCCGCGCCGGGGATCGGGGATCGGTGAGTATAAGAGAGGAGGGGAAAATGACCGACAGACTGTGAGAGAGGGACAGAGATAGTGACGGACCGACAGAGAGAGAATAGAGACCGAGAGGGAGAGACCGACTGACAGAGAATAGTGATTGACAGATATTGTGACACATCACTCGTTTCCAGTGTTTGACTAGCTAGGTTGTTCTGCAGGTCCGGATCGCTGTTGCGTCGTTGGCCAGGTTTGTCTGTTTGACAGCTCACCAGAGACTCACCAGAGACTTTGTAGCGATCCCGGCCAGGTTGGGATCGCTGGTGGGATCGCTGAAAGTCTCAGTGTGTAAAGGGGCCTTTAGTCATGACTTTAGTTAATAGTTTGGTTTGGAACCTTGACTTGACCCTGGACTTCAAACCCCATTTAAGTCAATGGTAACCCAAACTTTGGTGTAAAAAGGGCTGTAAAATGGTCATAGTAAGGGCTAGAGGGCTGCAAAAGGAAGCATAATGGGGGTAAGAACAGAACAGTTGCCGTTAAAAAAAAATGTGGATAGGGAATACATTTTTAAAAAATAGATGTGGGGTCAACCCTTTTTTTGATAACCAGCTAAGGTAAAGCAGACAGCTTTGTGCTGGAACCATCATCTCTCTGTTTTACATTGACTGGTTGTCAAAAATAGAGGGGATCCCGTACCATTCTTTTTAAATTTATTTATAAATAAATTTATTTTTTTTTTTAAATGGTGTGGCATCTACCCTAATTTTGATAACTAACCAAGGTAAATCTGACTGCTGGGGTCTGGTATTATCAGGCTGGGAAGGCCTATGGTTATTTGGCCCTTCCCAGCCTAAAAATATCAGTCCGCTGCCTCCCAAGGAGGGGCACATCCATTAGATATGTCAATTATGGGGCTTTGCCCCACTCTTCCTGGTTAACCTGGTGGAGTGGCAATCAAGGTAATATTTTTGTGGTTGATGCCAGCTGTGAATTGACAGCTAGCAGCAAGCCCAAGGGTTAGTAATGGATAGGTGTCTATCAGACACTCCCATTACTAACCTGGTAAGTGTACAGTTAAAAAACACACAGGAAAAAATAGTTTATTTGAATAAAGACTCCACTACTGGAAATTCTGCAGCACTAAACCACTAAAGGGTGCAAGTGTACAATATGTAGGGAGAACTTCGCTTTTGTCAACTTCCAGAGGATAGTGTGTGCCGAGCATCGTGTCACCGGGTCCTATATAGCCTTGATGACGCAATGACGTCTGCCAATCACAGTCATGCTAGTAATCGGCATGGCCGTGATGGCTGCAGAGGTGCCCATAGCCAAAACTTGTGGATTTGATGCACTGCGGCCTTTCAACAAACTTTATTAGCATGTGAACTGCATCCAACTCTTAACTCGACTGCAGACTTCCATGAGAAGTCCTTGTTTGAGTTCAAGCACTAGACACTAAGTGTCCAGCATGAACCTCAAACTTTACAGTTCGGGTTCGCTCATCACTAGTCATAGGTCTTCCAGCAGGACAGTGACCCCAAACTTACTTAAGGAAGCACCTAGAAACAGATGACAACCAAGTGCTGGAGAGTTCAGAAGGGGCTAGCAATGAGTCTGTATCTAAAGCCCATTGAACACCTCTGAAGAGATCTTAAAATTGCTGTTGGGAGAAAGCACCCTTCAAATATGAGAGACTTGGAGAAGAGAGTGGTCCAAAATTCCAGTTGAGAGATATAAGGGGCTTTTTGATAGTTATAGGAAGCGATTGATTGCAGTGTTCTATTCCAAAGGTGTGCAACCAAATATTAAGTTGAGGGTGCCAATTATTTTGTTTGGCCTATTTTTGGAGTTTAGTGTGAAATTATGTCCAGATTGCCTTTCTTTTCCTGTTTTTATTTGTGTGTTATTCCAAAAATCACAAAGGAATAAACATGTGTAACAAAACTTTTAATTGCAATAATTTTCTGGGAGAAATATTTCAAGGTTGCCAATACTATATGTCACTGCTTATCTCAGGCACCGGGTCTCACAGAGTGCAGTGTGAGCCTGGAGTGGCTGCTGCTCAATGTATATGGAACCTCGTTCTGAGGCTCCATGGCCTTTCATCTATGTTATCAAGGAATGTCTTGGGAACCACTGGACTACGTCGGAACTGGGAACTTTGCTTTGTAATAAATTGGTGTATAAGTGACAGTGTTTTGTTTTCATTTCTCTCTTTTTATGTCTTCTAAGTTTTCAGTTTTGGACTGCGACGGATTCCTTGAGTTACGTCTCAATCCCTAGACAACGTTGCACCCGCATGCTTTTTTTTTTTTTTTTATAAAATGGTGTGAACAAGAGTAAGTGCAGGGAAGTGTTTATTTACATAAACTATTTTTGTGTGTTTTTTTCTTTTTACTTACACGGTTAGTAACAGGTGTGTCTGATAAACACCTCTACATTACTAACACCAGGGCTTAATGCGAGCTGACACTACACAGCTGACATCAACGCCAAAACCATTACCCCATTGCCAATGCACCAGGACAATCATGAAGAGTAGTGAAAAGCTCCAGAATTGCTGCATCTAATGTGATGCGCCACTTCTGAGGCAGAGTGGAATTTTTAGGTTGGGAAGGGCCCAATAACCATGGACCTTCCCAGCCTGATAATATCAGATCTAAGCTGTCTGCTTTACCATTGCAGATTCTGAAAATTAGGGGAGACTCCATGTTTTTTTTTTTAATTTATTTAATCAGAATAAGCTGTCCACAGGGTGCAGTTTTATTGTATGTTGGGGGTTGTGCCATTGTATGTCTATATTTCTGTCTGTCTATATCTATCTCTATGTATTATCTGTCTGTATGACATTCAATTGTGTTTAAAAATGCTAGAAAAATGCATGCAAAATTGCATACAAAAAACACATAGAAAATGTGGCAAAAAGTGCATTTTTGCTGCGACATTTTTCCTGCCAAGAGATGCAGAAATTTCTGCATCCAAATACTCAATGAGTGCATATACCCTTACGATCCAGCTGCAAGGCACAAATTAATTGCGGCTATCTAAATATGTGGACTAGACACATGTTAATTTAATAGTACTAAACACCCTAAATTCATAGAACTGGGATTTTACTAAGGCCAGAGTCACATTTGCATATGACTCGCATCGGCATCACCAGACATGGCCGCACACTATCGGACAGGAGCGAGTTGGCTGCATGTATTTCTATGTAGCTGACCCGCTCCTGTCCGAGAGTGTGCGGCAGTGTCGGGTGATGCCGATGCGAGACTGGCCGAGTCATACGCAAGTGTGACTCAGGCCAAAGGTGTACTTCGTGGCTGCCTTTGTACACTACAGACTAATTATTCACACTAGATGCTTCACACTTATCATTTCAGGTAATAGTAGTAGGTGTTGGATTTTGATCCACACACCTATACCATTATTCTTACTGTAATAGGATAACTAATTGCATGAATGCATATGCAAATATTTGCAATATAATTATAGAAACAAAACAATGTATCTACTTACACCCTCTATCTCAGACAGATATAAAATTAACTAATAATCACACAACATAATCAGATATGGTCTGAAGTGGTAATATCTTGGTTAATATTTATGAGCAGAATAATTTGCTATAAATTCTTCAAAATTAAGGAACTACTTTAATCAGCTCCAGATATCATAGTACAATTGTAGATCTTCAACATTGTCTCTATTTACAAAGGGTACATTTTATCCCAAAAGTAAAACAGAAGTTTTTGGGGACCCTTTTTTATTCTCTCACAATCCTAAGTATTACTTAGAACAGGCATTGGACTATTTTATTATTAACATTTTAATGATTTTAATAAAGGTTACATTTTATTTATTTATCATCATTCACAGTTAAACTCCTATAACTCCCCTTTCCCCTATATCCAATGTACCTAGTCGTATTCACTAAATGTGAATGCGGATACAGGAGGGTGGTACATTCATAATATATTTCAGGAAAAATATTGTTAGAATTTTACTGAAGCATCTTTTTTCACTGACGACTTTAGGACACCGTGTGCACATACCCATATGCTAAATTCCTGATGCTCAGTGTTAGCGCCACCATGTTGTATTGCAGGGCCTCTGGTTTTAAAGGTTTTTTTTCCCCAAAAAGAGTTAATTTTAAAGTAAATTTTAATCAATAGATCTTGGAATAATAATAATAATTTCTACAATAAAGCCTGCTTTACACGTTACAATTACACATGCGATCTCGTATGCAATCGCACACGCCCCCATCGTATGTGCGGCACGTTCAATTTGTCGCCCGTGTCGCACAAACGATTAAATCCCGGCACACATACTTACCTTCCATACGACCTCGATGTGGGAGGCGAACAACCACTTCCTGTAGTGGAAGGGACGTTCGGCGTCACAGCGACGTCACACGGCAGCCGGCCAATAGAAGCGGAGGGGCGGAGATGAGCGGGACGTAAACATCCTGCCCACCTCCTTCCTTCCGCATTGCAGGCGGGACGCAGGTAAGATGTGTTCATCGTTCCCGAGGTGTCACACACAGCGATGTGTGCTGCCTCGGGAACATTGAACAACCAGACGTTCAATTTTTAGTAATTGAACGATGTGTATGCGATCAACGGTTTTTCGTTCAATCGCAATCATACATAGGTTTCACACACTACAATATCACTAACGATGCCGGATGTGCGTCACTTACGACGTGACCCCGCCGACACATCATTAGATATATTGTAGCGTGTAAAGCCCGCTTTAGGTGTGTTAAAAAAAATTGTTCATGTGCTGAGATAATCTGTCCCTGCTATGTACTGTGTAATGGCCATGTCTGGCCATACAGGGACATGGTCTGATCATACCATATATTGGAGCCTGGGAACGAAGTAAAAAAATATATAGACACTACAGGATGGGATGATCACAGCTGATTCTATATATCTTACATCTAAGAAAGAATCATTTGCAATCCCATGCTGTAATGTCTGTATACTTTTGACTCGCCCGCCCCAGGGCCTTAGGTCACTCGGTGTCGGGCCAAACTAGTCCGGGGTAGTCAGCGGTGGCGGGGCCCAGCTCCGTGACCCTGGCGGAGTCAATTAATGTGGCTGATGGGAGAGGTGATGATGGGAGTTGTAGTTTATTGAAATTCGTGACGCCACCTGTGGAATTGTGCGGCTATGGAGCCGCAGCTGCTGAAAGGAACCTCCGGGGCTGATGTTGTGGCAGATGAGGTGTTTCTTGCTCCCCACAGGTGGAGCCGGTATCCTGGGGAAACCTTTGGAAAAGTCTATGGTGTTTACTGATGAGATGTGAGACAAAGTAGACGACACAGGACTTGCAGTAAAGATGTTTACCACTGTAAGGGGTATTTTGCACGCTGCAACATCGCAAGCCGATGCTGCCATGCCGAGCGCGATAGTCCCCACCCCCGTCGCAGCTGTGATATCCTTGTGATAGCTGCCGTAGCGAACATTATCGCTACGGCAGCTTCACATGGACTCACCTGTCCTGGGATGTCGCTCTGGCCGGCAACCCGCCTCCTTATTAAGGGGGCGGGTTGTACGGCGTCACTGCGACCTCACACGGCAGGCGGCCAATTGGAGCGGAGGGGCGGAGATGAGTGGGATGTAAACATCCCGCCCACCTTCTCCCTTCCGCATATCCTATGGGAGCCGCGGTGACGCCGGTAGGAGATGTTCCTCGCTCCTGCGGCTTCACACACAGCAATGTGCGCTGCTGCTGGAGCGAGGAACCACATCGGACCATCGCGTCAGCGTAATTATGGATTACGCCGACGCTGCACCGATGATACGATTACGACGCTTTTGCGCTCGTTAATCGTATCATCTAGGATTTACACACTACGATGTTGCCTGCGATGCCGGATGTGCGTCACTTTCAATTTGACCCCACCGACATCGCACCTGCGATGTCGTAGTGTGCAAGGTACCCCTTAGTCTCAACACTGCAGCTAACCGGTTACCCGCGGTATGCCATGATCCGCCCTCATGGGCCTCCGCCGATCCTGAATAGTTCAAGGGTCAGTACCGGTGCACCCTTCAATGTGTCCTTTCTGGCTGTCTCGTTAGCGATGAACTGCACTAGGCTGTCCTACGCCTCCAACACCGAGCCTGTCCAAAGGGTGGCCGACCTAGGTCTCTTATTGCTCCCCCTTGCAGGTGATCTGTGGTAGGTTGTGGTCTCGCGCACCTGAAGCGATCTCCCGGGCCTTCGGTTTCGCTGAAAGTAATGTCTTCCTTCTTTCTGCCTAGGGACCGTCCCTGTGTTGCAGCCGGATCCTTCCACCCGGTATTTCTAATGGAACAGGTCCACGGGATGTTTGTACTTCCATGGCACCCTGGAATCCCTTCTATCGGTGTCACCTGGGCCTAGCAAGACCCCAGGATCTTCACCAGGAACCTCCTTCTGACTTGGTCTTTCTGTCCGCTGTCACTGTCCTGACAGCCCACCTCACACTTTCCTCGACTCCTTCTCTCTCTCTCGTCTCTCACTGACTGCCTTTCAACTTGAACTAATTGGTTCCTCTCACCACTCGCCTGACTCCTCCCACACTCCCCCTTGCTAGGCTCCACCCCCTCTTAGGCCAGTGAAAGGGACTTAAGGCCCCATAACCAGGTATACTGGTCGCTACTCTCATAATTAATGGAATGCCTGCCTTAAACCCTGACCCAATGTGTGACCTACCAATTGGTGTGTGCAGGTTTTGTCTGTGAACCGGTAGATGACCCCCTTCCTACTCAGGATGGGATACCACACCTCTGGCTGAGGTGCAGTACCTCTGTGGCGACGAAAGCCTCAGGGGCACCACACTTTATTATGTCCTCCCCTGCCCAGGAGATGTGGTATGATCAGGCCATGTCCCTCCCTGCACGGTCAGACACGTCCATTACACAGTACATAGCAGGGGCACATATATAAGATTATCTCAGCACAGGAACATTTTTTTAGCACATACAATTGTGGAACTTATTATTATTTCAAGATCAATTGATAAAAATTAACTTTACACTGGGGAAAACCCTTTTGACGCTTGGGCGCAACTATGACCTCTACAGCTAATATCTGCGATAATCACAATTATATAAGCCCTAGACACATTTTATATATATATATATATATATATATATATATATATATATATATATATATATGTATATATATATATATATATAAAATTTTATTTTTAACTAATAACGTTTGCACAATCTTAATCTATTATACAGTACATGACTGATCATAAAATGAAACCATGAAAATTCCTGCTTTTCAGCCTTGATCCGAGCAACTCAGATTCATCTTTGGGAAAATTCAAGTCTTTTACCACATCATTCATCCCCTGGGAAAGCAATTTTAGTCTTGTATCATCTTCAAAGTCAGAACTTGATTCATCATGTGGTTCAGGTATAACACCACCTTCATCGGAGCTAGTTATCTCTTCCAAGGTAGCAGGTGCTTTTGGGTACTGGTATATCTGTGCCATGGGGAGGGGACAATTGCTGAGTAAAGATTGGGGTAGGAAATGCAATGCTTCCATTTTGAATTATACCCTTTCACATCGCATAAACAAAAATAACAATCGTCACTATGGTTCTTTTGCTCTTGCTATCCAATAGGAATCCCATGACAGAAAGCTTCTTTCTTACTTTTAAACCAATTTCGGAGGTCCTCAACACACCGTTTGCACACTTTATGAGGCGCTCAAGCTTTATATTGATCTCCAAGCTGTAGTCCAAAGTATGTGAAGTATACTTTTTCACAAAGTCTGTAATATTCAGCTGTTGCTTCCACACTGTATTTTCACCACATTATGTAACAGAAACTGTCAGGTGACTTAATGCACTTCCGCTGAGCCATAATGCTAATTTTGGGAAACACGGTTGAATAATGATGAATTAACTGAACTGAGATGAACAAGTGTGAAGAGGTGAGAGTCAAGAAAAATCAAGCCTGGGCATGTCCAAGCCCACATGTTCAGCTTGCAACATGTTGATGCTAGTTTCATTATCTCACTTTGAAAGTTTTTTACTTTGAAAGTTATTTTTTTTGGCATTGTATATCTTGAATGCACTGATGTGAATTAATTAATAGTAATTTTAACTTTAAATTTGGTTAAAACCGCAGGATAAATAAAATACCCAAAATTGAGAAAACTTTACTAAATTTGAAGATAATTTTGCAAATCCTGAAGTCCAAGATTTTTTTCAATATTTTTTTTAGTTTTCAGCACACCAAAATACATGGAAATTAGATGAAAATAATCAAACAGATTTTTAGTTGCGCACCTGTGTAATTGAACCATTTTAGGGATATGGCATCAATTTTTAAACTCATTTAAGTTATTTCTTATGTATCGGTAAAATATTTATACTTTTTACATTTATTTTAGTTTTTCCTTTGAGTTTACTGTGTGATAGGATATTTCTCTCCCTCTTTTTTTACCTTGTGAAACAGGCTGTAGAAAAGTTTATAAAAATAATAATAATAATAATAATAATAATAATAATAATAATATCTGAGAATATTATTCCTCATGTACATGGCTATATTACATCAAAATTTTAGGATTCTGATTCAGGTGTATGTGGCAACCACTGTACTTCTGCATGCCTCGGATTACATATGGAGAGTGCAATTTTTTTCAGGAATATGAAAGAAAAAATTGGGCATGCATCATCATATTCCTCAGTTCATTATCATCACTGTCACCATTGGGGCTTACAATCTATATTCCATATCTGTATTTAGAGTGTGGGAGGAAATCGGGAAACCTGAAGAAAACCCACTCAAATATGAGAACATTCAAACACTTTGAGGATATTGTCCTCAGTGGGATTTGAACCCATGGCCCAGCTGCAGTTGCTGCAAAACAACAGTGCTAACCCCTGTGTTGTCACTGGTATGGGAGTTTATAATTCACATGATATCAATTTTGATTGATCATGCATTTCATTGTAATTGGTTCCAAGTTTGTTTGTTTTTTTCTTCAATGTTCATCCACAATGATTTTTTTTTTGTCTGATCCTACAACAGCTAATAACTCGATGGGAAGTTGTCAGTTGTCCTGTTGCAGTGATGTTGAAGTTAAACGGAACCTGTCCGCTACAGAAATGCTATTTACCTTTACTCATATAGGTAATCTGCAGGTAAATAGCATTTTAAAAAATAGGAACAACCAATTTACCACTGCTGTATGACTGTCATCCTGAAAAAAAGTGACTACAGGCTACAGTGAAAAAATAAAGTTTTATTCTCCCTGCCGCTGCTCTTTTTCCAGTCATTCAACCGGCACATGGGCATCTAACAGTCAACAATCACTACACAGTATGCACACTCCCTCTGCACTTGACAGACAGCCTGCTCTGTAGCACTGCATCGATGCCTGAAAGCAAGTGGCTACAGGTAAAAAATACCTCATTTTCTCCCTGTTGCCGCTGTTCCAATTAGATTGAAAAACATTTTTAAAATCTTAATAAATATTGCTTACCTACAGATTATGGAAATATAGCTTTTGAACCTAACAGGTTCTCTTTAAAATGAAGCACTTGTGATTGACAATAGGCATCCATGTAATGTCAATGCAAAACCTCAAGAGTGACTGATGCCCTTTGTATAGGCTTTTTGCTCTCCACATACAGGTCTTGATTAAGAAAGCTTCTCTATTACCTTCAAATGCTTACCCCTTTACAGCCCCATGCTGGACATATCCTTTATGAAGCATCAGGCACTTTGTAGCGGGTTCAAAAGCAGAACCCGCTCCACAGAGGGTAGATGCCAGCTACAGTGCCTTGCAAAAGTATTCTGCCCCTTTGAATTTTTCAACCTTTTTCCACATTTCAGGCTTCAAACATACAGATAAAAAAAATTAATGTTATAGTGAAGAATCAACAACAAGTGGGACACAATTGTGAAGTTGAACAAAATGTATTGCTTATTTTAAACTTTTATAAAAAATAATAAACTGAAAAGTGGAGTGTGCAATATTATTCGACCCCCTTAAGTTAATACTTTGTAGCGCCACCTTTTGCTGCGATTACAGCTGCAAGTCGCTTGGGGTATGTGTCTATCAGTTTTGCCCAGAGAGACTGAAATTCTTGCCCATTCTTCCTTTTCAAAAAGCTCAAGATAAGTGAGGTTGAATGGAGAGCGTTTGTGAACAGCAGTTTTCAGCTCTTTCCACAGATTCTCAATTGGATTTAGGTCTGGACTTTGACTTGGCCATTCTAACACCTGGATATGTTTATTTGTGAACCATTCCGTTGTAGCTTTTGCTTTATGTTTTGGATCATTGTCTTGTTGAAAGAAAAATCTCCGTCCCAGTCTCAGGTCTTTTGCAAAGCAAGAAGGCCTGCGGAGACACCATCACATGCTTCTCAACGCTGGCAGGAAACTAGCCAGGTCTTTCACCGGGAAGGAACAACCACGGGAAGGGCAGTCTCCAGTCAAGGAGACCACCTATGCCAAACATGGTATCCATCCACAGACAGCCGTTTCGGGGTATTTGCCCCTCATCAGTGTGGAGTAGGAGGTCAACCATCCTTGCTCACTCAGGTCTTTTGCAGACTCCAACAGGTTTTCTTCAAGAATGGTCCTGTATTTGACTCCATACATCTTCCCATCAATTTTAACCATCTTCTATGTCCATGTTGAAGAAAAGCAGGCCCAAACCATGATGCTGCCACCACCATGTTTGACAGTGGGGATGGTGTGTTCAAAGTGATGAGTTGTGTTGCTTTTACGCCAAACATATTGTTTGGCATTGTGCCCAAAAAGTTTGATTTTGGTTTCATCTGACCAGAGCACCTTCTTCCACATGTTTGGTGCG
The DNA here is from genome assembly GCF_048569485.1 of Anomaloglossus baeobatrachus. Taxonomy (NCBI): domain Eukaryota; kingdom Metazoa; phylum Chordata; class Amphibia; order Anura; family Aromobatidae; genus Anomaloglossus; species Anomaloglossus baeobatrachus. The sequence goes on from NC_134354.1 coordinate 661,048,623, forward strand.
TTTCCCAGGTGGCTTGTAGGAAACATTAAACGACACTTTTCATGGATTTTTCTTGAGAAATGGCTTTCTTCTTGCCACTCTTTCATATAGGCCAGATTTGTGCAGTGTACGACTGATTGTTGTCCTATGGACAGACTCTCCCACCTTAGCTGTAGTTCATCCAGAGTGATCATGGGCCTCTTAGCTGCATCTCTGATCAGTCTTCTCCTTGTTTGAGATGACATTTTTGAGGGACGGCCGGGTCTTGGTAGATTTGCAGTGGTATGGTACTCCTTCTATTTCAATATGATCGCTTGCAGTGCTCCTTGGGATGTTTAAAGTTGTGGAAATCTTTTTGTAACCAAATCCGGCTTTAAACCTCTCCACAACAGTATCATGGACCTGCCTGTTGTGTTCCTTGGTCTTCATGATGCTCTCTATGCTTTAAACAGAACACTGAGACTATCACAGAGCAGGTGCATTTATACAGAGACTTGATTACACACAGGGGGCTTATATTTATCCTCATCAGTCATTTAGGACAACATTGGATCATTCAGAGATCCTCAATGAACTTCTGGAGTGAGTTTGCTGCACTGAAAGTAAAGGGGATGAATAATATTGCACTCCCCAATTTTCAGCTATTTATTTTTTAAAAAGTTTAAAATAAGCAATAAATTTCGTTCAACTTCACAATTGTGTCCCACTTGTTGTTGATTCTTCACCATAACATTAAAATTTTTATCTTTATGTTTGAAACCTGAAATGTGGGAAAAGGTTGAAAAATTCAAGGGGGCCGAATACTTTCGCAAGGCACTGTATATGTATCTGGTATCTGTGTCTAATAGCAGCAATTGATATGCTGACCTGTCAATTGATGATAGCAGGATTTAATACCACAATATTGCTGTCTATAGTACAAGTAATCAGATAATTACAGATTCAAGTTCCCTAAGGGAAATAACAAATAAAGTAAAAAGAATTTTATTTTTTTATTTGTATTTTTAGTGTAAAAATATAATGATATCAAAATTAAAATCACCCTCCTTTTCCAAAGTTGACATGAAAGGGAGAAAAAAAATACCCATTTGGAATGAACATGTTTAGAAAAGTCCAATCTATGTAAAATTTAAAATTAATTCATCAGATCTGTAAAGACTGTAAGGCTATGTGCGCACGTTGCGTCGGAGTACCTGCAGTTTATTCTGCACGTTTTCCTTCCCTTGGTTTTTGACCAAATGGCTTTTGACCATTTTTTAGCGCTAAAAACGCATGCGTTTTTACCGCGTTTTTAGTGCGTTTTTAGCGCTTTTTACATGCGTTTTTCTTCAAAAAAACGCATATGCGTTTGTCATGTTATTGGACTCAAAAATAAAGTTAAATGATTCAAATACAAAAATGTCTGCCTTTCCTGTCTAGTTTATGTTAATTTGTTATGATGTCATTTCCTGAAGCAATGATAACTCTAAAATCATCAAGTTTGAACATGAAAACACTTCATATGTTGCAAAATTAAAGTATACAAACACAGATTTTGGAGCAAAAAATTAATTTATTTCTTTACAAAGCTTTATTAATGTCATAAAGCCTTTTTTAAGCACATTACAACATATGTGCAACATATAATTTATATGTATGAAGAATACATAATTTTTTATAAACATCACACAGAAAAATAAGATTAGAACATTATGAAATGAATGATCCGAAAATAATTGCCTACTGAAATATCCATGAGGTTGTTGTTGTGACTGCAAATTTACATTTAACGGGGGTTGTATATTAATTTGGCTAGATTGGGGTTTTTGAGTTTGTATGGCTTGTTGCAAATATTGTTGGTGCACATTTTGATTAAAGGTATTTTGATTTAGAGAATAAGGTTTTGGTATGTAGATTGGGTTTGGGGCAATAGTTGCAGTATTCTTTTGGGTTGGTGGGTTTTTGACTTCGTCAAAAATCTGTTCGATTTTAGAAATTATTGTGCCTGATGAAGGGAAACTACCCTCTTCCTCATAGCAAGTCAGCATCCCACATATGGCTGTCATGCATGTATTTTTTTTCTTAGCATCTTTAATTTTTCTAATTCTACCTGCAATACTAATGCCAAAATGATCAATGTCATCTTCTTGGGCACTAGTATTTAATAATTTTAATGTTTCGTTACAAATAACTTCTTCCTCTAATTGTATGTTTTTGGTGTTTTTTCTTTTGTTTTTTGGCTTGATATATTTTGTGGGACCTGAGGTAATTGGTGTAGGTCTAGGTGGTGATTTCTCTGGGACACTACCAATTTCTATCTCCCCTTCATTTTCAGAGGAAATTTGTTCTATATTGCCTGATGGCCCTTCCTGGTGTTGTAGATGAAGGCTCTCTTGCCCTTCTTCATCATCAACAGGCGTTTCTGCTGCTACATTTCCAGAAGTTCTGTTGAAGGAAAAGAAAACATAAAAATCAATTAAATGCAATGTAATTTATTGTGATGATAACATTATTTTTATAAAACAATGTTAACATACTGTTACATGAATACTTACTCTCTAGTTTTCCGACTTGTGCATAAAAATGACAGTTCATCATAATAGATGAAATTGGGTTTTTTCGGTGAACTGCCACTTTTCATGCCCTCATTCCTTAGCTTGTGAAATCTGTCCTTAACAGAACGCCACCTTTTCCGCACGTCAAGCTCTATTTTAATTTTGCAAGTAAATAAAAAACACAAAGGAAAAATTAATTCTACAAATTTGAGTAAAATTATAAATTAATTAATTTAAACAACAAATATACCAATTTTATGTTGTAAGGCTGCATCAGCCTCATGCCATTGTGGGAACAGTTCTGCACAAATTGTTCCCCAACAGTCCATCCTCTTGTAGGATCCCATAGGCATGGCATGGATTAAACCTGTTAGATAATTTTAAAAAATTGTAATTAAGTGATTACTAAATTTATAAGATTATAAAGGTTTACATTATCATTATAACATTTGTGTAGCAAAATCAAGAAACAAACATCATAGCACATATACAACAATTAAATAAGGTATGTATTTCTAACATGTTAAACATACAAATTACTTTAGTTGTAGGATTGAAACAATTTGTGTAGTTGTCAAGGAATATTAAGTTTCTTTTTAAAGGCATTTAGCAATAAGTTCAAAACTATAATTAAAGATAAATATGTCTAAAAATGAAAATAAATCATGTACTTAACATAGCAGTTAATTTAGCAACATCTATCTTCATTCGCTGGAACCAAGCCATTTTATATTTCAGTAGCTCAAAGTATTTATATTATGATAATTCACAATAGTAGCAGCCACTGAAACATACTCAGCTCTGTATTTATAGTAAAAAGGAAGTGATGTAGGTAATGACGTTTGTGCCTGGGTGCTTTCCCTACTGCACCTGCGTTTTTGATCATGAAAACGCTGGTAAAAAGCATGTAAAACGCACATTAAACGCATAATATTCACTTCAACATGCGTTTTGCTATTTCTCATTGACTCCAATGTTAAGGAAACGCTGCAGAAATGGCAAAAACAACTGACATGCTGCTTCTTTTTCAGCATGGTTTTTGACCACAAATATGCAAATTAAACGCTGCAGAATAAAAAGCAAAGTGAAGACAGGATTTCTGCTTTTCCCATTGACTTTGCTGGTAAACAAAAACGCATGCGTTTTAGCGCAAAAACGCTGCTGCAGAAAACGCTGCAGAAACGTGGGAAAAAACGCAAAGTGTGAACATAGCCTAACGAGAAAAAAGAAATCAAAATGTCAGTTTTTGATTGGCACAACTCCAGAAAAAAATGCAATAAGAAGTGATCAAAGCGTTGTATGTACTCCAAAGTAATATCAATAAAAACATCTTGAAAATTCCGGCCATCACACAACATCTCCATCGACCAGAAAATAAAAATATTACAGGATCTAGAAAATGACGACAAATTTTGGAATTTGTTTTCACCATTTAAATAAATACTAAAAATATACAAGTTTAGTATTGTTGTAATTGTACTGACCTGAACAATCATATTTCTAGGTCATTTTTGCTACAGAATGAACGTCAAAAAAACAAGACCCAAAAAACAATTGTGGAATTATTTTTTTTGCGATTTTACTTCTCTCGATTTTTTTGCCATTTTCCTGTAAACCATATCATAAAATAGATGATGTCATTTCATTGTAAAACTGCTCCAACAAAATCAAGCCCTCACATGGTTTTGTCAGAGGAAAAGTAATAGCTTTATGGCCCTTGGAAGAAGGAGAGGGAACAATGAAAGCGTAAAAAAAAGTTATTCATTCCTTATGGAGTTAATCAGCCCTATTAAGCCACGTTCACACGATTAGTATTTGGTGACTTTTATCCCTCCGTATTTGTAGCCAAAACCAGGAGTGTTACTATGATAGTTTTTTATGATTTTTCCAATTCTGATTTTGGCTTAAAAATACTGAGGTAAAAAACTCATCAAATACTAGGAACATGGCCTAAATCTATCAATATTTACCATTTTCGAAAATTAGTATTCCTAGAATTGCAAGTTCTAACCTACCCATGGACGCATTTTTTACAGGCATCTTCAAATTGCAGTAAATTCCATGAGTTGGATGAACAATGAGTTCAATGAGTTATTTTGAACTATTAAAGTCCTATTAGGTACTCAATAGATTGCAAAATAGGTACTAAAGAATACAAAAGATAAAATTATTTAATATCATTTATTATACTCGATTATATACAGCCATCTAAATCCATATTGCTTCCATACATATAATCATGCTACAGATTTTAAGTGTATATTTATATAGTATATTGTCTTATTTTGTTGAATTTTGTTTCTCTTATAAAATTCCACTAGAATATATATATTGACTAAAATTTCAGAAGGGGTTAACTGTGCTCTACTGGCTCTTCAGAGGTCACCCATTGTGTATATTTGCTGTACTCATACAGCTTTTGTTTATTTTTTGTTTGGTAAAAAACACAAAGCTAAAATAATAGAAAACTTTGCTCTTTTGGGCTTAGTTTCCTCCCAATTTCAAAGGACACCGGAGTCAGTACAGAAGGAAGAACGAAGCAATCACCAGCTCCAGAGCTCCCAGCAAACAATATTTGTAACCAGGTTTCTTCGCAAATCTCTTTTACTGCATGTCTGTGTTTTTTAGTTAGATTACTGTTTCCTGTTTATACTAAGAGTCAAATTATGATTCAAGATATATATATATATATATATATATATATATATATATATATATGACATATACATGTATATATATAGTGTATATACAATGTACATGCTATATCAGATATATATATATATATATATATATATACTCTCTCTCTCTCATATATATATATATATATATATATATATATATGGAGAGAGAGAGAGTATATATATATATATATATATATATATATTCCTGTCTGTGTATAGCCATGTACAGTATGAATATATACCGTAAATGATAAATGTAGGCAGACTCTTAACTTAAGTTTGGCATGTTTCCTAGATTTTTTTATCTGCAATAACTGCATATTTAGTTTATGTTTTGTGTTCCCTGTGTCCTCTGCAGATAACATGATGACAGTCCATGTTGTTTTACCTCTATTGCTGGTCATTATGCAGGCATCACTGGCAAATTTCTCCTGCTCATCTTGCAGCATTTTCAACCAACCTATAGAAGCTGAAGCTGAGAAAGCAATACTTCTGGAAGTGGCCAAACAGAACATACTAAACAAACTTCATTTGCACCAGCGCCCAAACATTTCACAGGCTGTGTCCAGGGAAAATCTGGCACAGGCTTTGTTACGACTGAACATTGAGTTGGATGATGGAAAATCACCAGACTCGCCAAGAAAGAATGATAAAGGAGACAAGAAAATGGATCTTGGTCAAACCTATGAAGTCATCAGCTTTGCTGAAATAGGTGCAGTATACAATGTATATTATGTGCATAAAGTATTAGCATTTATCTATAGAACGTCATATGTTTCTGTATAGTCCTATCATTTAGAGTGGTCTCAAACAATTATCACTAAAGGCCCCGTCACACGCGACAATATATCATGCGATCACATGAGCGATCGCACCCGCCCCCGTCGTTTGTGCATCACAGGCAATTCGTTGCCCGTGGCGCACAATGTCGTTAACCCCCGTCACACGTACTTACCTCCCTAACGACGTCGCTGTGGATGGCAAACATCCTCTTCCTGAAGGGGGTTGGACATTCGGCGTCACAGCGACGTCACACAGTGGCCGCCCAATAGAAGAGGAGGGGCGGAGATGAGTGGGTCGTAACATCCCACCCACCTCCTTCCATCCGGCATGCAGGTAAGCTGTGTTCGTCATTCCCGGGGTGTCACACGTATCGATGTGTGCTGCCTCAGGAACGACGAACAACCGGCGCGCAGAAGGAGGAACAACATTATGAAAATGAACGACATGTCAACAAGCAACGATAAGTTGAGTATTTTTGCTCGTTAACAGTCGTTCGGTGGTGTCACACGCTACGACATCTGTAATGATGCCGGATGTGCATCGCAAATTCCGTGACCCCAACGACATATCGTTAGATATATCGTAGTGTGTGATGGGGCCTTTAATCATAGGATACGTGCTAATTTTTGAAATCCACTTCTAGGACCACCATTAATTACCAGAATGGAAGACTTATGTCCCTCGCTTGTACTTTTTCTCCTTTGGTCTAGGCCAGAAGGTCTCAAACTCTGCATTAAGCTCCTTGTGGCCAAGGCTTTGTGACAATGAGGAACCATGGGAGACTTTTTGATATTACTGCTCCTCCTCACAATTTTTGGGTGAAAGATTAATTTAACAATAATTATTGAATTTTTTCATGAGAGTGCACTCCTTCAGATGTAAACTCAGTGACCCTACTGGACGTTATACTGCCCTTTCAGCCACTAAATGTAACATTTAATTTAATTTATATATATATATATATATATATATATATATAATCAACAGAGCAAGACTGACCATGTAGTTATCACCTGTACATTTATTTTTTGGCTTTCTAGTTTTTATCTTTTGTCATATTAAGGAGCCATGTAAAAATTTTAAGTCTCTGGTCAATGACAACTAAAATGGTGTTTTATAAAGAGCCATACATCTTAGATTTAATCTTAGGTGTCAGTGGAATACAAGAAGATAAAAGAAACTTAAAGGCTTATTACAATCTCCAAGATCCTATTAAAAAGTTTAGTAAGTGTAATAATATTAACCCCTTCAGCGCCAGAGCATTTTCCGTTTTTACGTTTTTGTTTTTTGCTCCCCTTCTTCCGAGAGCCGTAACTTTTTATTTTTCTGTCAATCTTTCCATATGAGGGCTTGTTTTTTGCGGGACGAGTTGTACTTTTAAATGAAACTATAAGGTTTACCATATAGTGTACTGGAAAACAGCAGAAAAAAATTCCAAGTGCGGAAAAACTCTAAAAAAAGTGTGATCGCACAATAGTTTTTGGGATGTTTTATTCACCGTGTTCACTATATGGTAAAACTGATGTGTCATTGTGATGCCTGAGGTCGGTGTGAGTGTGTAGACACCAAACATGTATAGGTTTACTTGTATCTAAGGGGTTAAAAAAAAATCACAAGCTTGTCCAAAGCGTTCTCATTTTTTGGGATCTCTGGCTCAGTGATGGCTTATTTTTTGTGTCTCGAGCTGACATTTTTAATGGTACCATTTTTGCGCAGATGCTACATTTTGATCGCCTGTTATTGCATTTTGCGTAAAACTTGTGGCGACCAAAAAGTTTTTTGCCGCTACGCCATTTACCAATCAGATTCATTGATTTTCTATTTTGATAGAACGGGCATTTCTGAACGCAGCGATACCAAATATGTGTATATTTTTTATTTTTTTAACCCTTTAATGTTCAATGGGGTAAAAGGGGGGTGATTTGAAGTTTTAGTTTGTTTTTTTATTTTTTAAAACCTTTTTTAATTTTTTTTTATTCTACTAGTCCCCCTAGGGGGCTATATGGATCAACAATGCGATCGCTCTGCCCTGTAAACAGCAGATATGATCACTTTCTGATTCACTCAACTCCAGGCCGAGTGAAACTGAAAGTGACTCATGATAGCTACAGGCATTATCACATGACCCTGTGCTACCATGGCAACCACCGAAAGTCACGTGATCACGCATGTGACTTCTGGTGGGGGCGGTGGTAAGTGAAAATAATGGCCGTGCGCATATACATCTCGCTGCCAGACTTTGGCAGCGAGATGTAAGGTGTTAAATGTTGCGGGTGGAATGCGATTCCACTGGTAACATGCAGGCACACATGTCAGCTGTTGAAAACAGGGAGCGGGGATTAACCTCACACGATCCATGACGGATATATCCGTCATTGGTCATGAAGGGTTTAATAATAACAAATACCTCCAATTAGAAATGCAGTATAGTTTTCCTGATATAGACATGTTTCTTACCTCTTGTGGAGGGCATTGCAGCTTAAGTATCCCTGGTTTCATCGAGTCATATAGTAACAGTTAGTTGCTTGTGGTCATATCCATAGATACCTAAGCTGCAATGCCCTGCACATGAGGTAAAAGACATGGCTATATCAGGAGAACCATACTACATTTCTAATTGGAGATATTTGCCAATATTATTATTACACCTATTACATATTAGGAAAGGATCTTATAGATGGGAACACACGTTTAATGAGTTTTTCACCAACAGAGTAGATTCTCAAGTTTGTGACTATACAGAACCCAGTTTGCAGTTTTAAAGACTTTGAGTTCAACAGATGTCTCATATATTTGCAGAGTAACATTCATGCTTATTTGCACATTCCTCACTGAAATTCAATGACAAAGTGCAGTTCAGGTTAATGAGGCTTAAAAAATATTATATATATATATAGATAGATAGTTGAAACCAGAAGTTTACATCCACTATCTAAAAGACACATATATGCATATATGCTTTTCTCACTATCTGAAATGAAATTAGAATAAACCTTTCGCGTTTTAGGTCAATTAGGAAGCAAAATTATTTATATTTGGCAAATGTCAGAATAATGAGAGAGATAATGTTTTAAGGCATTTTTATTACTTTCTGCAGTCAAAAGTTTATATAAACTAAGAATGCTATGTCTTTAAACAATATGGGACAGCCCATATGATGATGATGTCATGTCTTTGAAAACATCTGTTAGGTTTATTGGCAACATCTGAGTTAAATAGAAACACACCAGTGAATGTATTTTAATGCACACCTGAAACACACTGCTTCTTTGTGTAGCATCATTGGAAAGTCAAAAGAAATTTGACTTTCCAATAATGCTACATTCTCAGGACTAGAATTGTGGACTTGCACAAGTCTGATTCATTCTTCGGTGTAATTTCCAGATACCTGAAAGTGCCTTATTCATCTGTACAATCAATTATATGCAAGTACAAACAAGATGGGAATGTTCAGCCATCATATCGCTCAGGAAGTAGATGGGTTCTGTGTACCAGAAATTAGTGTGCTCTTGTCAGACATGTGCTTATCAACCCAAGAACAAAAACAAAAGACAGCTGGTAAGATAGTGTTATTATCCACAGTATCAAAATGGGCTGAAAGGCCACTCTGCCAGGAAGAATCCATTACTGCAAAAGAAAACATAAGAAAGCCAGATTAATGTTTGGAAATGCACACAGGAAAAACGATTTTTTGGAAACATATCCTGTGGTCTGACAAAACTAAAATTGAACTATTTGACCATAATGACCATTGTTACATTTGGAGGAAAGAGAGAGAAGCTTTGAAGCCTAAGAACACCATCCCAACTTTGAAACATGGGGATGACAGCATCATGTTGTGGGGTTGTTTTGCTGCAGGAGGGACTTGTGCACTTCACAAAATAGATGGCATCCTGAGAAAAGACTATTATGTGGCAATACTGAAGAAACATCTCAAGACATTAGCCAGGAATTTAAAGCTTGGGTAGAAATGGGTCTTGCGAATTGACCCTAAGAATACTGCCAAACTGGTTAAAAAGTGACTTAAGGATAAGTCAATGTATTGGAGTGGCCATCACAAAGCCCTGATCTCATCCTATTGAAAATTTATGGGCAAAGCTGAAAATGCGGTGCGAACAAAGCAACCTACAAAATGGATAAATTACACCAGTTCTGTCAGGAGGAATTGATCAAAATTCTTACCAACTACTGTGAGAAGCTTGTAGAAGGATATGGAAAACGTTCGACCCAAGTCATACAGTTTAAGGGCAATGGTGCCAAATACTAATGAAATGTATGTAACCTTTTGATTTGCAGAAGGTAATAAAAATGCCCATTCCTTCTGACAGAACTGGTTTAACTGAGCCATGTTTATAGGTTGCCTTGCTTGCATCTGCCTTTTCAGCTTTGCTTATAAATTTTCAATAGGATTGAGATCAGGGTATTGTGATGACCACTCCAAAACATTGACTTTGTTATCCTTAAGCCATTTTGTAACCAGTTTGGCAGTAAGCTTTGGTTCACTGTCCATTTGGAAGACCTATTTCCGCCTAAGCTTTAAGTTCCTGGCTGATGTCTTAAGATGTTGATTCAGTATTGCCGCATAATCTTCTTTCCTCATGATGCCATCTTTTTTGTGAAGTGCATCAGTCCCTCATTCTCCCTTTTTCCTCCAAACATAATGATGGTCATTTAGGCCAAACAGTTCAATTTTAGTTTCGTCAGACCACAGGACATGTCTCCAAAAATTAAGGTCTTTGTTCCTGTGTGCATTTCCAAACATTAGTCTGTCATTTTTAGGTTTCTTTTGGAGTAATGGCTTCTTCTTGGCAGAGTGACCTTTCAGCAAATGTTGATACAGTACTTGTTTCACTGTGGATAATGACACAATCCTACCAGCTCCCGCCAGCATCTTCACAAAGTTTTTGCTTTTGTTCTTGGGTTGATATGCACGTCTGACCAAAGCACGTTCATCTCTGGTACACAGAACCTGTCTCCTTCCTGAGCGGTATGATGGCTGGACATTCCTATCTTGTTTGTACTTGCATATAATTGTTTGTACAGATGAAAGAGGCATCTTCAGGTATCTGGAAATTGCAACCAAGGATGAATCAGACTTGTGCAAGTCCACAATTCTCTTCCTGAGATCTTCTCAAATTTCTTTTAACTTTCCCAAGATGCTATACAAAGAAGCAGTGTGTTTCAGATGTGTATTAAAATACATCCACAGTTGTGTCTCTAATTAACTCAGATGTTATTAATAAACCTATCAGAAGCCTCCAAAAGACTTTTGACTTTGCAGAAAGTAATAAAAATGCCTTAAAACATTCTCTTTCATTCTCACTAGTCTTGCATTTGGCAAATATAAATAATTATGGTAATCCTAATTAACCTAAACCAGGAAAGGTTTATTCTGATTTAATGTCAGATAGTGAGAAACAACATTCATATGTGTCTTTTTAGATAGTGTATGCAAACTTCTGGTTTCATCTTAATACACATACATTATATATGTACAGTATATATATATATATATATATATATATACATAGTATATCACACTTATTAGGGCAGAGGTCATCGTGGAGGTGTATTTGAGGTGGTTGTCATGTTGGAATACCGCCCTGTGGTCCAGTTTCCAAAGTATGGGGATCACACTCTGCTGCACTTTGTCACAGTACATGTTAGCACTTATGGTTCCCTCAATGAACTGTAGCTCCCCACAGCAGGCAGCATTGCTGCAGCCATAAACCATGGCACTCCCACCACCATGCTTGACTGTAGATAGGAGACACTTCTCTTTGTGCTCTTCACCTCATTGCTGCTACACTCTATTGGCACTGAGCCAAATATGTTTATCTTTATGGTTCCAGTAATACATGTTCTTAGTCTGCTTGTCTTCAGTAAACTGAGGGATTTTTTGCAAATTATCTTTAGACGAGGCTTCCTTCTGAGATGACAGCCATGCAGACCAATTTGATGCAGTGTGCAGTGTATGGTCTGAGCACTGACAGGCTGACCCCCACCCTTGTAACCTCTGCAGCAATACTGGCAACACTTATACATCTGTTTTGAAAAGACGACCATGGATGGACGGTCAGAAGTGTCCAATCTATCAAAATACTGTATAAGATACATGTATTCTATCGGTAAACAGAGTAATAAAAAAATTAAAAACATCTGAATTATGTTTTTTTTGCCTCTGCAACTTTGCAATAAAATGCATTAAGAGGCAATAAAAACGTTGTAACTACCCCAAAATGATTTTTGTAAAAACATCATCTCAGGGCACAAAAAATAAGCCACCACTTAGAACCTCAAAAATTAGAACATTACGAGTTTTGGAAAATGGTGACAAATGGTGACATATTTTTTCTTACACATTTCCTAATTTTAAAATAAATATAAGTTTGGTATATATGTACTTAGTTTTACCATATAGTGAACATGGTAAATAAAAATACAAAAAAAAAATATGTGTAATTGCATTTTTGTTTGCAATTTCACCATACTTGGAATTTTCTTTACCAGTTTTCCATTACACTATATGGTAAAATGTATGGGGTCTTTCAAAATTATAACTTACACACAAAAAAACAAGCCCTCATACGAATATATTGACTAAAAAATAAAAAAGTTATGGCTCTTTGAAGAAGAAGAGGAAAAAACGAAAGTTCAAAAATAGAAAATGGTCATGGTGTGAAGGGGTTAAAGGGTATCACAGCTGAAAGACATATTTTGTTATCCTATTTTTATAACAGTACAGAACTAATCTGCATTGCGGAGAGTTCATCCATTCCAACGCGGGGGATAGAAAAGATCGTTTTAGAGAAATCAGCAAAATCATTCACAGTACGCTACTAATGTAACATGTTTAGAAGGGAAAGGAAAAGGAGGAAAAGTGTGTGAAAAAGAATGAATAATTAAAAAATTGCACTGTTCTAAAAATTAAAAAGGACTTTTATTAATGAACTAGAAGGTGGCCCGATTCTACGCATCGGGTATTCTAGAATTTACGTATTGTGTAGTTCATGTATGATTTTTGTTATAGATATAGATATATATATATATATATATATAGACGTTGTTGTGTCTAGTTACCAAGTGTTTGTGTAGGGCGCTGTACATGTTCTGGGTGTTGTCTGGGTGTGGCGGGGGGTGAGAGCGGTGTTGTATGTGTGTTGCGTTGTTTGTGGAGCGCTGTGTGTCTGTCGCGTTGTGTGTGTGTTGCGCGGTTTGTGTGGGTGTGGTGTGTTTTGGGGGGAGGTATGTTTTGTGCAATGTGTGTGTTGTGCGGTATGTGCGTATATTTATGTATGCCGCGGTGTTTGTGTGTTGGGTGTTGTGTGTGTGCAGCGTTGTCTGTGTGTGTGGGTGTCTGTGTATGGCGGTGTTTGTGGTTCCCTGTGTGTGTGTGTGTGTGTTGGGAGGAGGTGTGCACCTCCCATCATGCTCCATCCCCCATGCTGCACACCCCCCCTCATGATCCATCCCCTATTCTGCGCATTCCCCATCGTGCTCCATCCCCCATGCTGCACACCCCCCATCGTGCTCCATCCTCCATGCTGCGCACTCCCCATCGTGCTCCATCCTCCATGCTGCGTACTCCCCATCATGCTCCATCCCACATGCTGCGCAACCCCCATCGTGCTACATCCCCCATGCTGCACACCCCCCATCGTGCTACATCCCCCATGCTGCGCACTCTCCATCGTGCTACATCCCCCATGCTGCGCACTCCCCATCGTGCTACATCCCCCATGCTGTGCACCCCCCATCGTGCTACATCCCTCATCGTGCTACATCCCCCATCGTGCTACATCCCCCATGCTGCGCACTCCCCATCGTGCTACATCCCCCATGCTGCGCACCCGCCATCGTGCTCCATCCGCCATGCTGCGCACTCCCCATCGTGCTACATCCGCCATGCTGCGCACTCCCCATCGTGCTACATCCCCCATGATGTGCACCCCCCATCGTGCTACATCCCTCATCGTGCTACATCCCCCATCGTGCTACATCCCCCATGCTGCGCACTCCCCATCATGCTACATCCCCCATGCTGCGCACCCGCCATCGTGCTCCATCCGCCATGCTGCGCACTCCCCATCGTGCTACATCTGCCATGCTGCGCACTCCCCATCGTGCTACATCCCCCATGCTGTGCACTCCCCATCGTGCTACATCCCCCATGCTGCGCACTCCCCATCGTGCTACATCCCCCATGCTGCGCACCCCCCATCGTGCTACATCCCCCATCGTGCTACATCCCCCATCGTGCTACATCCCCCATGCTGCGCACTCCCCATCGTGCTACATCCCCCATGCTGCGCACCCGCCATCGTGCTCCATCCGCCATGCTGCGCACTCCCCATCATGTTACATCCCCCATTCTGCGCACTCCCCATCGTGCTACATCCCCCATGCTGCGCACCTCCCCATCGTGCTACATCCCTCATGCTGCGCACTCCCCATCGTGCTACATCCCCCATGCTGCGCACTCCCCATCGTGCTACATCCCCCATGCTGCACACTCCCCATCGTGCTACATCCCCCATGCTGCGCACTCCCCATTGTGCTACATCCCCCATGCTGCGCACTCCCCATCGTGCTACATCCCCCATGCTGCGCACTCCCCATCGTGCTACATCCCCCATTCTGCGCACTCCCCATCGTGCTACATCCCCCATGCTGCGCACCCCCCATCGTGCTACATCCCCCATGCTGCGCACCTCCCCATCGTGCTCCATCCCCCATGCTGCACACTCCCCATCGTGCTCCATCCCCCATGCTGCGCACTCCCCATCGTGCTACATCCCCCATGCTGCACACTCCCCATCGTGCTACATCCCCCATGCTGCGCACTCCTCATCGTGCTACATCCCCCATGCTGCGCACTCCCCATCGTGCTACATCCCCCATGCTGCGCACTCCCCATCGTGCTACATCCCCCATGCTGCGCACCCCCCATCATGCTCCATCCCCCATGCTGTGCACCCCCCATCGTGCTACATCCCCCATGCTGCGCACTCCCCATCGTGCTACATCCCCCATGCTGCGCACTCCCCATCGTGCTACATCCCCCATGCTGCGCACCCCATCGTGCTACATCCCCCATGCTGCGCACCCCCCATCGTGCTCCATCCCCCATGCTATAATAGTTCTCCTATTATACTCAGAGAGGAGTATAATAGGAGGACTGTAATAGGAGGAGTAGTCCTGGGGGGAGAGGAGTATAATGCCGGCTCCCTGCACATGTGTACCGGGAGCCGGTGTACACTGGTAACTATGATACACATCGGGTAACCAAGGGACCTTAGTTACCCGATGTGTATAATGGTTACCAGCGTTCACGGCCTCCGTCAAGATCCCAGCATCGCAAGGTTATGTCTGGCGCTGCTGGGATCCTGACGGAGCCGGTGTACACTGGTAACTATGATACACATCGGGTAACCAAGGGACCTTAGTTACCCGATGTGTATAATGGTTACCAGCGTTCACGGGCTCCGTCAAGATCCCAGCATCGCAAGGTTATGTCTGGCGCTGCTGGGATCCTGACGGAGCCGGTGTAGAAGCAAGCGATATCCCAGGATGTTGTGAGTGTGTGGATGTGATGTGTGAGGTGTGTGTGAGAGTGAGTGTGATGTGATGTGTGTGTGTGTACTCACCTAGGAGTTGGAGCTCCGTGTCAGTTGGGCCAGAGCGAGCGTGCATTGCGTGAGGGGTGCGGGGCCTGCAGAGAGCCGGGGCGAGAGGCCAATCCGTGGGGGGGGCGGGGCCATGGCGAGCCCAGCGGCCAATCAGCTTTGTGTCACCGTAAGGACACAATTTTGGAGCATGACAGACAGACAGACAGACAGACAGACAGAATAAGGCAATTATATATATAGATTCTAATAATTGTATAGTTATGAATTTAGAAAAGAACACCATATATTCAGTAAATTAACTGAACATATGATGGATGATTATGTGTTACGAGGGAGACCCGGGGAAGCGTGCCAAGATGGTATAGAGACAGCTTCCGCCGGTCAAGGTCCACTGTGCGGTGTAGGAGACCGCTGCTATGGTTATTGAAGAGTGAGCGGGTTGCTGCTGACGATCGTCTGCTATGTCACAGACGATCTGCGTACACTGGCCCGCCCTAATCCGTGAGGGTTGTATGGCACGGGGCTCACTGCTCGGTGTACTTGTTGCACGAGGAAGCACAGCGGTGCCTGCGCATGTGTGCCCAGAGGAAAGTCACGGAATGTGGCACGAGGGTAGCACAGCGGTGCCAAAGCACATATGCTTCAAGAACCAGGTGAGTCTGAAGGAGTACCGAGGAGCTCACCTAGGGCAGGAACACGGCATGCAAACAAGGTACTGCCGGGGCAGCAAGGGCAGGAACACGGCCTGCAAACAAGGTACTGCCAGAGCAGCAAGGGCAGAGCCCATAAGTAGACAAAAATGCCCGTACAACGGCGTAGCAGCACGCTGCCAGTCATCCAACAATAGAGGACGGTCGCGCGCCGCCATATTGGCAGGAGGAGCTTTTAAAGAGGCGCAGCTCCACCCAAGGGCGAGCGCGAGGCGGAGATGACAGCCTTGGCCCAATCAGGGTCCACGATGTCCCAGCCCGTCAGGGTTAACCACATCACCAGCCTCGTCATCAAGCCGTGTGACATCAGTGGGCGAATCCGAACATGCCACGTAGTGCACATGCTCATCTTCCCGCCTCTGGGACATAGAAGCGGGATCCTCGGTTTCACAATGTGCAAGGATAACAGAAGTCTTGCTGCTTCCCTGAGCAGTTAAGCTCTGCACATTGCGTAGTCTCCCAGACCTTTGGCCTGCTGTGCCACTGTGTCCCACAATCTAACAGTCCAGCAATGAGTTTAACTGAGACCACAGAGGGTAGCGGGGACTCTGGCTGTGAGAAGTGGTAACGTCAGTCAGGTCATCGGAATTCACAGCCATCGGCTCCCCTGCTGCCCTCTGTGAACTCTGTTGAACTTATTGCCAGACTATCTAATTGTGGGACATGGTGGCACAGCAGTCTGACAATCCAGCAATGAGTTCAGCTGATATTCACAGCTTGATATTCACACGCTACCCACTGTGAACTCAGTTGAACTCGCCATACTGTCAGATTGTGGGGCATGACGGCAGAGAAGTACGACAATTTGAAAGTCAGGTCACTGGAGTTTGCTGCTGGATTTCTGCACTGTCAGATTGCAGGACATGGCGGCACAGCAGTTCGGTAATCTGGCAGTCAGGTCAGCAGAATTTGTTGGACTGTGGGACATGGTGGAACAGCAGTCTGGCAATCAGGCAGCAAGTTCAACTGAGTTCACAGAGGTCAGTGTGGGAGGCCCCGAATGTGAGAAGCAGTGACATCAGTCAGATCACCAGAGTTTAGATATAAAATCACCGCACTCTTAGTTATGCTGCAAAGTGTTTATTATTGTAAACAAACTATGGCAAAACATCCGATCCAGGGTCTTAATTATGTGTTCGCTGTAGGTAAGAATCATGCAGGTATGTAGCAGGGTAAGCGCTTCATTGCTCTTGTGGTGTGCAGGATGTAGTGCTTGTGCTTAACCCTGCCCTCCTAGCACTTGCCCTCCTATATGCCCCGATTCCTGTCTACAGCAACCACATGATTGACACCCGGGGGGGAGGGGTAGTCAAAATTTCGGACATATTGCCATAATTTGCTTACAATAATAAACATTTTATAGCATAAGTAAGAGTGCAGTCAATTTATATCTAGATTATGATAAATTGAAACCACCCTGTATCACAAGCATCTCCTACAACCAATCACTGAGGGCAAACCAATTCTTTTTATAGATCACTGGAGTTCACTACTGGGGGCTCCTCAGTACAGTTGAGCGCAGTTCGCGGTTCTCCAGTGCGGGGTTCGAGTGATTTTGGGGGCTGTTCTAGATCGAACTAGAACTCGAGCTTTTTGCTAAAGTTCGATAGTTCCAGTTACGTTCGAGAACGGTTCTAGCAGCAAAAAGCAGGGCTTCTTACAGCTACAGTGTGCAGGAGCCATCGCTGGCAGCCTGCCAGAAGCTGGTAACCAAGATAAACATCGGGTATCCAAGCAAAGCGCTTTGGTTAGTAACCCGATATTTATCCTAGTTACGTGTGCAGGAAGCCGACACTTCCCCGCTCAGCTCGCTCTGCCCCCTCCTGCACGCGGCATGTACACATACATACACACACACACACACTCACACTCACCTGTCCCCAGCCATGCAGTCCACGACACTGATGTCCTCAGCGCCACATGACCCCGCTAGGCTCCACCCACTTCGCACTCCGCCGCCAGCACACATGGCTCCGCCCACCTGGCACTCTGCACACATGGTCCCGCTAGGCTCCGCCCACCTGACACTCTGCACACATGGTCCCGCTAGGCTCCGCCCACCTGGCACTCTGCACACATTACCCCGCTAGGCTCCGTCCACCTGGCACTCTGCACACATGGTCCCGCTAGGCTCCGCCCACCTGGCACTCTGCACACATTACCCTGCTAGGCTCCGCCCACCTGGCACTCTGCACACATGGTCCCGCTAGGCTCTGCCCACCTGGCACTCTGCACACATGGTCTGGCTAGGCTCCGCCCACTTGGCACTCTGCACACCTGGCACTCTGCACACATTACCCCACTACGCTCCGCCCACCTGGCACTCTGCACACATTACCCCGCTAGACTCCGCCCACCTGGCACTCTGCACACCTGGAACTCTGCACACATTACCCCGCTAGGCTCCACCCACATGGCACTCTGCACACATGGTCCCGCTCGGCTTACCTGCGGTGATGAAGTCCCGACCTCAGCGCTGTCACTGTCCTCCATGGCTGCCGCTTGTCACATCACCTTCTCTCGCTTCCGACCCGAGACTGACTAGCGGTGACGTCACGGGCCTCTCGCGATACTTGGCTGTGAATGTCATTGAACTCAGTGACAGGTGCTGTCAGCAGTGCAGGAGATCAGCACAGGTAATGTACCTCGCTGACAGCAGCACTTGTCATACCCTGCAGTGACCTGGGCTGACCTATTGATGTTAGCTCAAGTCACTGCATTGCTCTCCCAGCCAATGGGGAACATCCTGCTCTTGATTGACTGGGACAGTGTGGATCGTCATGGCAACCCCTTGGATTACACCAGACCTGGATTTGTTTTTCTTTCTAATAAATTGGTTAAAGAGGGAATGTATTGGGGAGTGTTTTTTCAAATAAAAATGTGTTTGTCGTCTATTTTTTTTTATTACTGACTGGGTTGGTGATGTCGGGTATCTGATAGACGCCTGACCTCACCAACCCCAGGGGTTGATGTCAGGTGACATTACACATCTGGTATTAACCCCATATATTACCCCGTTTGCCACCGCACCAGGGCACGGGATGAGCTGGGGCGAAGCACCAGGATTGGCGCATCTAATGGATGCACCACTTCTGGGGCGGCTGCGGCCTGCTATTTTTAGGCTGGGGGGAGTCCAATAACCATGGACCTCCCTAGTCTGAGAATATCAGACCCCAGCTATCTGCTTTACCTTGGCTGGTGATCCAATTTTGGGGGGACCCCTACGTGTTTTTTTTTTTAATTATTTATTTAAAATAACAGAGTGGAGTGCCCTCAGTTTTGGATTACCAACCAAGGTGAAGCTGCCAGCTGTGGTCTGCAGGCTGCAGCCGTCTGCTTTACCCTAGCTGACTACAAAAATAGGGGGAACCCTACGTCATTTTTTTGGCTAAATACAAAGCTAAGCACCCCTTAGAGCCACATGAAAGGCACCAAAGGGTGCAAAATTACAAAATGCAGGAGAGTGGGACATTATGTGTCTTTCTGCCATTATAATGACAGAAAAGACTGATATGACGTGTATAAGCACAGGAAAATCACCAGAGAGCTCTATGCTGTGAAAAGCAGTAGAAAATGGCACTGGAGTGAACATGTGACCGTCTCATGTAGGTTGAAGCTATGGATCCTGGGTAAATTTATGTATTTTCCCTCCTTCAGTTTTTTTGCAGTACACAAAAAAAACGGAAGGCACACGGATGACAAACAGATGACATACCGTCTACAGAACGGAAATGGATGCCACACGGATGCACCCGTGAAAAAAAACGGACTGTTTTTTGCAGACCACAAAAATGGATCGGTCGTGTTAATGTAGCCTTATTCTGATCTGCCATTTATAAACAGCAGGCAGAAATAAGTGAACAGCGCCCCCCAGCGTCAGAAAATCTCCGGGGTTTCAGGGCTAGCTGAGACCCTGGAGATCATGATTCAGGACGGTTTTTCCGGTCCCCGCTCACGTGATCACAGGTATACACCGTATACCGATGATCACGTTACAGTAAATGACAGTGTCGGTAAAAAATTATTTATCTCCCATCTGGCATGAACAAACATGATAAATCTCCTCCCCGGTCCCCTCCGGTCCCCCGGTGTCGCCAAAGTGCCCCCCCTGATGCCCTCCCATAAATCCAAGATGGCCGCGCGCACAGCAGCGCGCCGGCCGCATTCACCCTACTCCTCTGATTTCTGTCGCATTTGCCATGACACATGCGACAGAAAACTCCCCAGGCCCTGCCAGGTCACCCCCTATAACCCCACCGGTGTTCCCCGGTGTCCCACGGTACCTGTGCAGCGTTAATCTCCCGCGGCCCTCTCCTTCACAATAGACGCTGCCGCATGCACAGAGCGGCTGTCAGCTCAGCTTCCTGTGTTCAGACACAGTGAGTGGTGGTTATGAATCTGTAAGCTAAATGGGTGGCATTGTGGCTCAGTGGTTAGCACTGCAGTCTTGCAGCACTGAGGTCCTGGGTTCAATTCCCACAAAGGACACCATCTGCAAAGAGTTTGTATGTTCTCCCCGTGTTTGCGTGGGTTTCCTCTGGGTACTCCGGTTTCCTCCCACACTCCAAAGACATACAGCGCTATGGAATTAATAATGCTATATAAATGAATAAGTTATTATTATTACTGCAATGCCCTGCTCATGAGGTAAGGAACATAATTGATCAGGAGAGCTATATACTACATTTCCAAATGGAGGGATTTGCTTTTATAGTTTCCCTGCTGAACGACTACCAAACATGAGAGTCCGTTATACGCCACAAGAAAACACATCTAAATAGTGAGCTCTGTTGTTAAGTATTCATTCAGCTGGATAACTGGACTTAAAGTGGTATTCCATCTCCAAGATCCTATCCCCAATATATAGTAGGTGGAATAGCAATAATATCAGCAAATACCAATATTTGGAAATGTACAATGCCAGAAAATGCCATGGCAGATGACATGACCAGTGATACCATAAATTCACCCTTGAATATTACCTGCTTAACCCAGCAGGAAGTATGCCGCCGCCTCGAAATCACTAAGGTTGACAAATCTCCGGGCCCGGATGGCATACACCCCAGAGTACTACAGGAATTGAGTTCTGTGATAGATAGACCATTATTTTTAATCTTCTCAGATTCCTTAATAACAGGGTCGGTACCGCAGGACTGGCGCATAGCAAATGTGGTGCCAATATTCAAAAAGGGGACAAAAACTGAGCCGGGAAATTATAGGCCGGTAAGTTTAACCTCTACGGTTGGTAAAATCCTTGAGGGTTTATTGAGAGATGCTATACTGGAGTATCTCAAGAAAAATAACCTTATGACAGACTATCAACATGGGTTTATGAGGGATCAATCCTGTCAAACTAATTTGATCAGCTTCTATGAAGAGGTAAGTTCAAGCCTGGACCAGGGAAATGCAGTGGATGTTGTGTATATGGACTTTTCAAAAGCTTTTGATCCGGTGCCACACAAAAGGTTGGTACATAAAATGAGAATAATGGGGATAGGGGAAAATATGTGTAACTGGGTTAAAAACTGGCTCAGTGATAGGAAACAAAGGGTGGTTATTAATGGTACGTACTCGGACTTGGTCTCAGTTCATAGTGGGGTACCACAGGGGTCAGTATTGGGCCCGCTTCTTTTCAACATATTTATAAATGACCTTGTTGGGGGCATGCAGAGTAGAATTTCAATATTTGCAGATGATACTAAACTCTGCAGGGTAATCAATACAGAGGAGGATAATTTTATATTACAGGGAGATTTATGTAAATTGGAGGATTGGGCTGAGAAGTGGTAATTGAAGTTTAATGTAGATAAATGTAAGGTCATGCACTTGGGTAGAGGAAATAACATTTATGATTATGTACTTAATTGTAGAACACTGGGTAAAACAGACACAGAAAAAGACTTGGGTGTATGGGTGGATGGTAAACTTCACTTTAGTGGACAGTGTCAGGCAGCTGCTGCCAGGGCTAATAAAATAATGGGATGTATTAAAAGAGGTATAAGTGTTCATGAAAAAAATATAGTTCTACCTCTGTACAAGTCACTAGTGCGACCGCACTTAGAATACTGTGTACAATTCTGGTCACCGATATATAAGAAGGACATAGCTGAACTGGAGAGGGTGCAGAGAAGAGCGACCAAGATTATTAGAGAAATGGGTGGGCTGCAATACCAAGACAGGTTATTAAACTTGGGGTTATTTAGTTTGGAAAAACGAAGGCTTAGGGGGGATCTAATCACAATGTATAAATATATGAGGGGACAGTACAGAGACCTTTCCAAAGATCTTTTTACACCTAGGCCTGTGACTGGAACACGGGGGCATCCGCTACGTCTTGAGGAAAGAAGGTTTAATCATAATCACAGACGAGGATTCTTTACTGTACGAGCAGTGAGACTATGGAACTCTCTGCCGCATGATGTTGTAATGAGTGATTCACTACTAACATTTAAGCAGAGCCTGGATGCCTTTCTTGAAAAATTTAATATTACCAGTTATGTATATTAGATTTTATGACAGGGTATTGATCCAGGGAACTAATCTGATTGCCGGATGTGGAGTCAGGAAGGAAATTTTTTCCCCATTGGAACTTGTTTGCCACATTGGGGTTTTTTTTGCCTTCCTCTGGATCAACATGTTAGGCTACGGGTTGAACTAGATGGACTTAGAGTCTCCCTTCAACCTTAAAAACTATGATACTATGATACTATGATACAATAGTTCTCCTGATTAGGCATGCCCTTACCTCATGAGCAGGGCATTGCAGCTTTGGTAGCAACCATTATGACATGGACTCTGCTGCTGTGGACGAGGGGAGAGTGAGTGCAGATTCATTGCACCCACACTCCTCACATAAAGGGTCTGCACTCCTAGAAAATGGGGGATACGTTCCCTGAGTGTCTCCCCCCATATTCTAGACGGTCCAGAGTCGTCGTGGGACCCCTTTATTTTTTTTCTTACAATAAATTGGTGAAAGAGGGAATGTTTTGGGGACTGATTTTTCAAATAAATTTCTTTTGTCGATTTTTTTTGTTAGTACTGACAGTTTATGATGTTGGGTATCTAATAGACGCCATGACATCACAAACTGCTGGGATTGATCTCAGGTGACTTTACAGCTAGTAGCAACCCGATTTATTACCCCGTATGCCACTGCACCAGGGCACGGGATGAGCTGGGGTGAAGCGCCAGGATTGGCGCATCTAGTGGATGCGCCACGTCTGGGGTGCCTGCGGCCTGCTATTTTTAGGCTGTGAAGGCCCAATAACTATGGACCTTCCCACCCTGAGAATACCAGACCACAGCTGTCCGCTTTACCTTGGCTGGTGATCCAATTTGGGGGGGACCCTACTTTTTTTGTGTAATTATTAATATTTATAAAATAATTATAAAAAAAGAGCCTGGGGGGACCTCCACATTGGATCCCCAACCACGGTAAAGCTGCCAGCTGTGGTTTTCAGGCTACAGCCGTCTGCTTTACCCTAGCTGGCTATCAAAAATGGGGGGAACCAACGTCATTTTTTTTTTAACTATTTTTTAAATAGAAAAAATTAATGGGCTTCCCTGTATTTTGATTGCCAACCAAGGTAACGGCAGGCAGATGGGGGTGGCAACCCATAGCTGTCTGCTTTATCTGCGCTGAGAATCAAAAATACCGCGGAGCGCTACGTCATTTTTTTTAAAGATTTATTTTTACAGCACTGTGATGTCCAGCAATCAAAATACAGGGAAGCCCATTTTGTTTTTAGTTATTTAAATAAATAATTAACAAAAAATATATATGGACTCCCGCTGCATTTTTTGTATTGCTAGCTAAGGGTAATCCAAGCAGCTACTGGCTGCTAACCCCCACTGCTTGGTGTTACCTTCACTGGCAATGGAAAATCCAGGGAAGCATTTTTTATTTTTTTTGCCAAAAAACTTGAGCTTCGCCATATTTTTGTAAGCTAGCCAGGTATAGCAGGCAGGTGCTGGAAGAGTTGGATACAGCGCCAGAAGATGGCGCTTCTATGAAAGTGCCATTTTCTGAGGCGGCTGCAGACTGCAATTCGCAGCAGTGGGGCCCAGAAAGCTCAGGCCAACCTGTGCTGCGGATTCCAATCCCCAGCTGCCTAGTTGTACCTGGCTGGACACAAAAATGGGGCGAAGCCTACGTCATTTGTTTTCTAATTATTTCATGAAATTCATGAAATAATAAAAAAAGGGCTTCCCTTTATTTTTGGTTCCCAGCCGGGTACAAATAGGCAACTGGGGGTTGGGGGCAGCCGTACATGCCTGCTGTACCTGGCTAGCATACAAAAATATGGCGAAGCCCACATAATTTTTTCAGGGGGCAAAAAACTCCTGCATACATCCTGGATGGAGTATGCTGAGCCTTGTAGTTCTGCAGCTGCTGTCTGTCTGTATGGAGAAGAGCAGACAGCAGCTGCAGAACTATAAGGCTCAGCATACTCCATCCAGGACTAATAATGGAAAAAGGTTTTTTGCCCAGCTCACCTGTGCAATGGAAGCCAGTAATCCTGGGCTGTGCACGGAGAAGAGGTTTGGAGAGCCAGTCCATGTGCATTGAAAATGGTTGAAGGGTTTCACCAGCACAAAACTCCAGGCATTTTATTCTTTAAAATAAAAATTCCTTTATTTTCTTATCATTAAAAAGTCCATGCTATGGTGGTCAAGCCCATGTCAGAGAGGACGCGTTTCGAACATCCAGTTCTTATTCAGTCTCTAAACCATCTAGTCACAGAACTGTTTAAAAAGGGCTGAACCCAAACATGTGATCAAATGCAAGGAGAGAGCAAGACAATTACAAAAACATTAACCCCTTAAGTTATATCACTCCATATAATGCTTATAACACTTATATGCATACATAGTATTTAAGCCAGATTAATATGCAAACATTAATTCATTTCTTTTATTTAGACCTTTAGGAAATCTTGTGCCCATTAAAAACATCCATTTTATTTCTCTCTGAAAGAGGATGTCTTTCAAATTTCCACCTCTTCTAGGTAGTTTGATTTTTTCAATGGCATTGACTTTCATGCCTTTCAAATCACCTGCATGTGCGTCGCGAAAATGTTGAGACACTCCTGATAATTTTCTTGTGGTGGCATTATTCACATCATAAATGTGTTCAGATATCCTCTTTCTGAGAGAACGACAAGTGCTGCCTATATATTGTAACTGACAAATAGTACACGATATTAAATAAACCACATGGTCTGAACCGCAGTTTATGAGTGACATTATTTTATACGTTTTTTTATCAGTAAATGAAGAAAAATCCTTCACATTTAACATATAACCGCATAGTCCACACGATCTGTGGCCACATTTGAAAGAGCCTGTGCTAGGTAACCAATTGCCGGTATTTTTTTCTTTTTTAGTGGAACCGCACCTATTCATGTGATCACTAGGTGATAACATGGATCCCAATGTAATGTTCCTTTTTGAAACAAATTTAACTCAATTTTTTAAGATTTGATATAATGTGTCATCTGTAGATAAAATGGGTAAATATTTTTTAATAATTTTAATTACATCATAATAATTCTTACTGTATGTTGTTGAAAAAACAACTGACAATTCTTTCTGGGGACTGTCTCTGGTTTTATTCATGTCCAAATATTGTGACCTACTCACTTTAGTTGCCTTGGTTTTGGCTTTCTGGAGATTTGTCATTTTATACCCTCTTGCCAAAAACCTTTTTTCAATAGTGCTGCATTCTACCTCAAAACCATTTTGGGTGTTGCAACATCTCCTGGCACGGACATATTCACCTCTAGGGATGTTATCTATAACATGCTTTGGATGGCAACTTCCCGCATGTAATAGCGAGTTGCCTGATATAGGTTTTCTGTAAAGACTGCAATTAATTTCTCCATTATCACCCTTCCCATGGAATTGTATATCCAAAAAATTGATTTTTGATACATCATGAAAAAAAGTGAAAAAAAGATTATGGGCATTATTATTGATATAAAATATAAAATCCTCAATTTTTATTTACCCATTTTATCTACAGATGACACATTATATCAAATCTTAAAAAATGGAGTTAAATTTGTTTCAAAAAGGAACATTACATTGGGATCCATGTTATCACCTAGTGATCACATGAATAGGTGCGGTTCCACTAAAAAAGAAAAAAATACCGGCAATTGGTTACCTAGCACAGGCTCTTTCAAATGTGGCCACAGATCGTGTGGACTATGCGGTTATATGTTAAATGTGAAGGATTTTTCTTCATTTACTGATAAAAAAACGTATAAAATAATGTCACTCATAAACTGCGGTTCAGACCATGTGGTTTATTTAATATCTTGTACTATTTGTCAGTTACAATATATAGGCAGTACTTGTCGTTCTCTCAGAAAGAGGATATCTGAACACATTTATGATGTGAATAATGCCACCACAAGAAAATTATCAGGAGTGTCTCAACATTTTCGCGACGCACATGCAGGTGATTTGAAAGGCATGAAAGTCAATGCCATTGAAAAAATTAAACTACCTAGAAGAGGTGGAAATTTGAAAGACATCCTCTTTCAGAGAGAAATAAAATGGATGTTTTTAATGGGCACAAGATTTCCTAAAGGTCTAAATAAAAGAAATGAATTAATGTTTGCATATTAATCTGGCTTAAATACTATGTATGCATATAAGTGTTATAAGCATTATATGGAGTGATATAACTTAAGGGGTTAATGTTTTTGTAATTGTCTTGCTCTCTCCTTGCATTTGATCACATGTTTGGGTTCAGCCCTTTTTAAACAGTTCTGTGACTAGATGGTTTAGAGACTGAATAAGAACTGGATGTTCGAAACGCGTCCTCTCTGACATGGGCTTGACCACTATAGCATGGACTTTTTAATGATAAGAAAATAAAGGAATTTTTATTTTAAAGAATAAAATGCCTGGAGTTTTGTGCTGGTGAAACCCTTCAACCATTTTCCATCCAGGACTGTATGCAGACGTTTTTTGCCCACCAAAAAAATGACGTGGGCTTCGCCATATTTTTATATGCTAGCCAGGTACAGCAGGCAGCCACGGGCTGCCTCCAACCCTCAGTTGCCTATTTGTACCCGGCTGGGAACCAAAAATATAGGGAAGCCCGCTTTTGTTAATTATTTCACTTATTTCATTAAATAATTAAAAAAGAAATGACGTGGGCTTCGCCCCATTTTTGTGTCCAGCCAGGTACAACTAGGCAGCTGGGGATTGGAATCCGCAGCACAGGTTAGCCCGAGCTTTCTGGGCGCCTCTGCTGCGAATTGCAGTCCGCAGCCGCCCCAGAAAATGGCGCTTTCATAGAAGCGCCATCATCTGGCGCTGTATCCAACTCTTCCAACAGCCCTGAAGCCGGGTGGCTTGCTGGGTAATAATGAGTTAATACTAGCTTTGTTTTACTAGCTAGTATTAAGCCAGAGATTCTTAATGTCAGGCACGTTTGACCCGGCCATTAAGAATCTCCAATAAAGGGTTAAAAAAAAGACACCACACAGAGAAAAAATACTTTAATAGAAATAAATACACAGACACATTAGGGACTCCATGTTTATTACTCACTGTCAGCCCTCCACGATCCATGGTCTTCTGTCTTTCTCGTTCAACAAATGCAGCTCTGCTCCATCACTGCTGCATGGGGGAAGGCGCTGCTTGAAGGCTTGAAGGCGGGAAGCAGCGTGCAGCCTTCACTCCGTGAGAGATCAGTGCTGCTGGCTGTTAGCGGTAACAGCGGTAACGCTGACAGACGCGTTACCATAGCAACGGTGCTCCGATCATGTGATTCCCGGAGCCGCGGTTAGCGGTGACGTCACCGCTAACTGCGTTGCTATGGCAATGGTGATCTCCGTTAATGACCGGCTGTGTCAATCGGTCCCTAACGGAACGGGGAGTCGACCGTGTGCTAGAGCATGTCGCTAGTACACGGCGATACACAAATGTGCACCGTGTACCGGAGAGTGCAATGACAGGACCTAGGACAGGACATGACGTCAAAGCCATGTGACCAGTCTGTATCCAATGAGATAATAGCCACGTGACTGGTCACATGGCTATTTTGACGACGTCACGGAAGGTCCTGTCAGTGCTGGTTATCGGGAGGACGCAGCGATCATCGGAAGGAATAGTGACAGGAGACAGAGTGCAGGACGCATC
Source organism: Anomaloglossus baeobatrachus (assembly GCF_048569485.1). NCBI lineage: Eukaryota > Metazoa > Chordata > Amphibia > Anura > Aromobatidae > Anomaloglossus > Anomaloglossus baeobatrachus. The sequence continues at coordinate 661,077,098 of NC_134354.1, forward strand.
GCGGGCACCGGTAAGTGTTATGGCAATGTTTATTAACTGTATGTGTACATTTATAATGCGTTTTTATGTGTTTGTGATTGCCTCCCATTCTTTCCTATTGGTTCGAGTTCGGTTCGTCGAACGTTCGCCGAACCGAACTCGAACGGGACCTCGGTTCGGCGAACCGAGCTCGAGCCGAACTGCGGCTGGTTCGCTCATCTCTACTCCTCAGCTTACCACTGTAAACTCATTGCCAGATTGCCGGACTGTCAGATTGAGGGACACAGCGGCACAGCTGTCCAGCAATCAGTTCAACTGAGTTCATGGATGTCCTAACTGTGAACTCTAGTGACCTGACTGACAGATTGCCAGACTGCTCTGCCACCATGTCCCGCAATCCAACAGTCCGTCAATGAGTTCACCTAAGTTCATAGAAGGTAACATGGGAAACTTCAGCTGTGACCTCAGCTGAACTCACTGCTGGATTGACAGACTGCTATGCCACTGCGTCCTGCAATCAGGCAGTACAGCAATCTGGCAGCGGGACACCGGCGGTGACAAATGGTATTGTGGGGGTCTCCAGCTGTGAACTTCAGTGAGCTCACTGACGTTACCGCTTCTAAAAGCCGAGTGCTCCCCTGTTGCACTCAGTTTGTCTTGGAGGCTGTAGTGACAGGTAACATTTTTTGTCACAGCAGCATCAGGATGTAGCAGTTGAGGATCATTGTGGAACATTGTGTGAATTAATTCAGACCTGTAAGGATGTTTTGGGGTTAAAAAGGGTGAAAAAAGGTGTGTGTGGTTTCTATTTCAAATAAAAGATTTTTCTGTGTATGTATTTATTTCTTTTCCCTTACATGGTTAGTAATTGGGATCTCATAGACACTTAATTAGGGCTTGATGGCAGCTGTGATTTTTGACAAATCACAGCTATCATCAACCCTATATATTACCCCAATTGCCACCGCACCAGACCAATTGGGATGAGCCTCGTAAAGCGCCAGAATTGGCAACGCTTAACGGATTTGAAAATTTTGGGGTGGCTGCTAGCCACTAATGACTGGGAGAGTCCAATTGCTTTTCCCATCCAGATAATACCAACCCCCAGCTGTCTGCTTTACCGTGGCTTATTATAAAACATAGGGGGGACCTCACGCCATTTTGAAAATGACTTATCTAAATAATTAAAAAAAAAACCGACATGAGATGCCCTCTATTTTTGATAATTAGCCACAGTAAAACAGACCATTGGCGGATGCAGCCCATAAGGTCTGTTTTACCTGTGCTGGTTATCAAAAATAGGGCCGTAACCCCCTCCATTTTTTTTTCTTTTTACACTACCATATAGCAAACTGGTCCGCAACCAATTACAGACGCTGACACAGGGAGTGGGGGGGGGGGGTATATATAGCCGTCTTTAACCAATCATAAATGCTGGCACAAAGGGTGGGTAGGGGGTACAGTGAATATTCATGAAGTTTAATGAGTAGGACCAGAAATCAGTCCAACTGCTGTGTTATCTTCCGGTAAACCCTTGGAAAAAATTGTATGCATGAATGGCCTGCTCTTACCCTCATTTTGCTTCATTTTGCAGCCCCCTAGTTCTTACTGCGAGCATTTTACAGCACAGAACTTCTCATCGCCATTGACCTTTAGTGTTTTTCCCTGGATTGGAAAGTTAGACACTGGTCCCTGATGCACGTTTCACCATTAGCAGCTTTTTCTGAGTGCGTTAGATACATTGTATCACTAGAAACAAACAGCATCCACTACCTGAAGTTTCAGACTGAACTTTGATGCAACACTTGTAATATAGATTCAAAATTACTTTAGTGATACCAATCATAATTATTTGGCCACCATTACAGTTACAAAGTACGGCATTACATAGTATGGCATTAGCTGTAATAAATATACACAGCTCAATATAGCAATTGATAGTAATTTATCGCTATAATGACCCCACAAAATAGTAAGTTCTTTAGACAAAGGACTATGACTTTAGTTTTAAATTCTATAGATACTGCACATCGCAGAATCCTTCCCGTCCCCAATAATCCAGGAAATCACACTGTATGATTTTCAAATAATTTGCATTTTATTGGATGAAATAAGTATTTGATCTCTTACCAACCAGCAACAATTCTGGCTCTCCAGAAGCCCTCTTACTCTGCACTCATTACCTGTAATAAAGGCACCTATTTGAACTTGTTACATGTATGAAAAACACCTGACCACACACTCAATCAATCACAATCCAACCTCTCCACCAAGGCAAAAGAATTGTGTAAGGACACCATTAACAAAATTGTAGACCTGCACAAGGCTGAGATGGGCTACAGGACAATAGGCAAGCAGCTTAGTGAGAAGGCAACAACTGTTGGTACAATTATTCGAAAATGGAAGAAAAACAAGATGAATGTCAATCTGACTCAGTCTGAGGCTGCATGCAAGATCTTGTCTTGTGGGATAAGGATGATTCTGAAAAAGGTCAGAAATCGGCCCAGAACTGCAAGGGAAGACCTGGTCCAGAGAGCTGAGATCACAGTCTCAAAGATTACCTTTAGTAACAAACTACGCCATCATGGATTAAAGTCCTGCAAGTCACACAAGGTCCCCCTGAAAACACCAGCACATGTCCAGGCCTGTTAGAAATTCAGCAGTGACCATTTCAATGATCCAGAGGAGGCATGGCAGAAGGTCAAGTGGTCCGATGAGACCAAAATTGAACTTTTTGGTATCAACTCCTCTTGCTGTTGTTTGGAGGAAGAAGAAGGATGATTACAACCCCAAGAACACCATCCCAATTGTAAAGGATGGGGTGGAAACATCATACTTTGGGGATGTTTTTCTGCAAAGAGGACAGGACGACTGCTCCGCACTGAAGGGAAGATGGATGGGGTCATGTATCGTGAGATTCTGACCAACAACCTCCTTCCCTCAGTAAGAGCATTGAAGATGGGTCGTGGCTTGGTCTTCCAGCATGACAATTACCCAAAACACACAGCCAGAGCAACTAAGGAGTGGCTTCGTAAGAAGCATTTCAAGGTCCTGGAGTGGCCTAGCCAGTCTCCAGACCTGAACCCAATAGAAAATCTTTGTAGGGAACTGAAACTCAATGTTGCCCAGTGACAGCCCCGAAACTTGAAAGATCTGGAGGAGATCTGTATGGAGGACTGGGCAAAAATCCCTGCTGCAGTGTGGGCAAACTAGGTCAAGAACGGTAGGAAATGTCTGAACTCTGTAATTGCAAACAAAGGTTTCTGTATTAATTATTACGTTCTGTTTTTCTATTGTATCAAATACTTATGTCATGCAATAAAATGCAAATTATTTAAAAATCATACAATCTTATTTTCTGGATTTTTTGGGGGGCTTCTGTCTTGTTACCTACAATAAAAATTACAGACCTCTCCATTCTTTGTAGGTAGGAAAACTTGCAAAATCATCAATGTATCAAATACTTATTTTCCCCCCGGGGTAAGTATGAACATGCCTTTAAAGACTCCAGTAAAATCCCAATATTCTTTCTTTAGTGAAGTGAATTAAATGGAACCTGTCAGCGTTATAGCAGCATAAATCAGAGCCTGGCTGCGTGATTGCAGCCAGGAATGGCTTTCTCTATAGCATTTTAGAGGCAAAATAGCTTGAAAGGCTGACAATGGAGTATTGGGAGAGACTTGTCCTGTGCGACCCCATGCCACCTTCTCTCTGCTTTAGTTCCAGTGACAGCTGTCTCCGGTGTGGCTACATAGGGAGAGATATGTCAATCAAGTGGAAGCTGGAAAAGCTGACTGAGTGCTGTACCAAATGAGGTGGTCACTCCCTATGTGCCCTGCCAGCTTCTCAAACATTATTGCTCTGAAATGGTGCAGCGTTGTTACATATTTGGCTGCAATCTCGCAGCCAGCCTCAATTCATGCTGCCTGTATTGTGGACAGGATAAATCCCATAACAACTTTACTTTAACTAGATGCCCTGGAAAGCTGATAAGGTATGATATATTTACAATTATTTTTTGTTATTAACCAAATACATGTTATATAATATATGATACTGTTTTATGTGTGCAGTTCCTGTGAATATCTATATGTCTCCATAGTTACAGACCACAGACTGTGTAGTGTGATCCCTCATTCACAGTATCTTTCATCTGTCCAATCTTGCGAACATTCGCCGCCAGTCGCTGGGCTCTGTGACTTGTGCCATCTACTTTGGCAGAACAACTAAGCCCAACTAAGCTATGATTAGCTACAGCTCTCACATATGATGGAGTTGGTAAATCCAAATTTTAGTGGGTTGGTTTGCATGTACAGTAAATAAATAAAGTGAGTACACCCTTCCCATTTTTGTAAATATTTTATTACATCTTTTCATGGGACAACACTCAAGATTTGACACTTTGTTACCATGTGAAGATTGTAAAGTAGTCAGTGTACAGCTTGTATAACAGTGCAATCTTGGTGTGCCCTCAAAATAACTGAACACACAGCCATTAATGTCTAAACTGCTGGCAAGAAAAAAGAGTACACTCCTAAGTGAAAATGGCTAAATTGTGCCCAAAGTGTCAATATTTTGTGTGGCTACCATTAGTTTCAAGCACTGCCTTAACGCTCTTGGGCACTAGAGCTTCACATGAGCCACTGGAATCCTCTTTCATCTTCCATGACGACATCATGGAGCTGGGGGATGTTAGAGACCTTGTGCTCCTCCACCTTCTGTTTGAGGATGCCCCACAAATGCTTAATATGGATTTAGGTCTGCAGACATGCTTGGCCAATCCAGCACATTTACCCTCAGTTTCTTTAGCAATGCAGTGGTCATGTTGGAGGTGTGTTTGGGGTTGTTATCATATTGGGATCCTGCCCTGCGGCCCACTTTTCTGAGGGAGGGGATCATGCTCTGCTTCAGTATGATACAGTACATGTTAGCATTCATGATTCACTCAATGAACTGTAGCTCCCCACAGCTGGCAGCACTATTGCTGCCCCAAACAATGACATTCCTCCCACCATGCTTGACTTTAGGCAAGATAAACTTGTCTTTGTACTCCTCAACTGACAGCCTCCACAAACACATAATAACCATTTCAACCAAAACAGTTTATCTTAGTACCATAACACCTCAGGATATGGTTCCAGTAATCCATGTTCTAAGGGGGGCTTTACACGCAACGACATGTCTAACGATATGTCGTCGGGGTCGCGGAATACGTGACGCACATCCGGCGTTGTTTGCGACGTCGTTGCGTATAACAGCTCTGAGCGAGTGTTAACGATCAAAAATACTCACCTAATCGTTGTCTGTTGACACGTCGTTCATTTTCAAAATCTCGTTGGTCATTGTGGACATAGGTTGTTCGTCGTTCCTGAGGCAGCACACATCGCTACGTGTGACACCCCGGGAACGACGAACAACAGCTTAACTGCGTCCTCTGGCAATGAGGTGGGTGTGTCGTTAATGCGGCTGGTCTCCGCCCCTCCGCTTCTATTGGTCGGCCGCTGTGTGACGTCGCTGTGACGGTGCACGAACCTCCCCCTTAACATAGAGGTTGTTCGCCGACCACAGCAACGTCGCTAGGAAGGTAAGTATGTGTGTCGGGTATAAGCGATATTGTGCGTCACGGGCAGCGATTTACCCGTGATGTACAAACGACGGTGGCGGGTACGCTCGCTAACGATATCGCTAGCGATATCGTAGCATGTAAACCCCCCTTTAGTCTGCTTGTCTTCAACAAATTGTTTGTGGGCTTTCTTGTGCATCATCTTTAGAAGATGCTTCCTTCTGGGACGACAGCCATGCAGACCAATTTGATGCAGTGTATGTGCAGTGTGTGGTCTGAGACCTGACATGCTGACCCCCACCCCTTTACCTCTACAGTAATGCTGGCAGCACTCATACATTTATTTAATAAAGACAACCTCTAGATATGATGCTGAGCACGTGTACTTTAACCAACCATGGTGAGGCCTGTTCTGAGTGGAACCTGTCTTGTTAACTCCTTTACCCTCCGGCAATTTTCTATTTTTTCCTCCACTTCTTCCAAGGGGCATAACATGTTTATTTTTTTGTCAATATCGCAATATGTGGGCTCATTTTTTGCAATTCGGTGAAATTGCAAAACAAATTCCAATTTTACAATTTTTTTTTTGCTTTTTATTTACCATGTTCACTATATGGTACAACTGACCTTACATTATGATTTCCCAGGTCAGTGAGAGTTTGTAAATACCAAACATGAATATAATTTTTTTTATTTAGGTGGTGAAAAAAATTCTGAAATTTGTAAAAAAAAAAATAAAAAAAAAAAATAATATATAAATAAAAAAAATTGTGCTTTTGTTTCAATTTTCCGAGACCCATAGTGTTCTCTTTTTTAGGAATCTGGGGCTGTGTTATGGCTTATTTTTTGCATCCTGAGCCGATGTTTTTAATTATACCATATTTGGTTGTTTTAATTGCCTCTTATTGCATTAACGTAACTCAGGCATTTCAATTTTATTTCTCGTTATGCCCTTTACCAATCAGATTAATTTATTTTCTGTTTTGATAGATCAGGCATTTCTGAATGTTGAGATACCAAATATGTGCCATTTTCTTTTTTTAATAGTGTTATTTTCAATGGGGCGAAAGGGGGGTGATTTGAACTTTTGTGTTCTTTTTCATTTTTTCAGATTTTTTTTAAAACTTTTATTTTACACTTTTTCTTGTTTTGATTAGTGCCCTTAGGGGACTTGAAGCTGATATAGTCTGATCACTTCTGCTGTACTTCTGTTGTAGAGCAATGCTGGTCTGTGAATTCCGGTGTTCACAGGAACTGCGTAATGATAGTGATAGGGGTGATCAGATAACCCCCGGCTGTCATGACAACCCATTGGCACCCCGTGATTACGTCACGTCGCTGCTGATGGGGGCGGGGATGACACGCTCCTCCCCAAAGTGCGTTAAATCTCACTGTCTGAGATCAACAGTGGGATTTAACTAGTTAACAAGTGCGAGTAGATCGGAGATCTAGCCGTGTCTGTTAGCTGTTCATGTCAGCTGATCAGATGAGCTGACATATGCAGGAAAAAATGCAGACTTGCTGCGTGAGCCTGCATTAAAGTGACACATATGTCCTCTGACTTACCGATACGTCATAGGACATAAATAATTAATAATAATAAAGGGGTTAAACCGCTGTATGGTCTTGCCACCATGTTGAAGCTCACTTTTGGGGTGTTGGCAATCTACTTAAAGCAAAGGCCATCTTTATGTAAAGCAACTGTTCTTTTTTTCAGATCCTTAGAGAATTCTTTGCCATGAGGTGCAATGTTGAACTTCCAGTGACCAGTGTGAGTGACTGTGTGAGCGATAAACAACAAATGTAACACCCCTGCTCCCCATTCACACCTCAAACCTTGTAATACTTAAAAAGTCACACAACACCGCAGAGGGAAAAAGGCTAATTCGGCACAATGTAGCTAATTTTCACTTAATGCCGCATGTAAACAGTCTCAGGGCTCTCTCTCCGTCCAAGAAATACAGTTGAATTATGGTAATCTGACTGATCAGAGTGGGATCAGTTTTTCTAGGATGTGGAGAGAAAAAAAAACGTTTCTCCACTATGACAGTCATGTCTGTCATCCAAGTGTAGCCCGATTTTTTTCCATGGACCCATAGACTTGAATGGGCAGGTGCCATTTGATTCTCAGAGGCAATCGATAATACTGTAATTTTTTTCACAAACCAAATTCGTCAATGAAAAAAACATTAATCTTCACTGCCCCATGGAATAACATCGGTCTGAGTGTAATCTGTTTACTTAACAGAATTCACTCGGATTGAAAATACGGTCTTGTGCACGAGCCCTTATAGTCAGATAAGTACAGAATAAATGGTACATACATTTATACATCGAAGTTTGGTAAACTTTTCTATTGAATTCTGATACAGGTAAAATATATCTTCGTACCGTGTTAGCCAGTAGAGATAAAAAGAGTTTGTTTAAAACAACTGAGAGTCCTCGGTAGTTGATACCTTTTAATGGCTAACTGAAAAGATGGTAATAATAGCAAGCTTTCGAGACTACTCAGGTCTCTTCATCAGGCTCAGTATAACACAAAATCTGAAGTTATGAGAGTCCCCTAGACAGCACAGCAAGTTCCAACGATTTTGTGTTATACCATGCCTGATGAAGAGACCTGAGTAGTCTGGAAAGCTTGCTATTATTACCATCTTTTCAGTTAGCCATTAAAAGGTATCAACCACTAAGGACTCTCAGTTCTTTTAAACAAACTACCATTCTGGCATTTATTAATGTTAAAATATAGATGTTTGTACATATAATCTATTAATAATATTTGCTAATATATATGCAAAATACTGTTTGTAAGAAAATATTTTGTCCCAGAATCTTAGCTTAATTACATTCAGCCCAGCATAAAGAAAGGGAACAAATTGTGTAGGGGAATTGTACACAACATTCTTTATTAAGATTGGCTAACCAGTGTTTGCCCCTTATTTTATATGCAGAAAACTCAAATGGCGTGAGAAGTGTTCTTCACTTTCATCTATCTACTGATAAAGAAAAGCGAGAGGAGATCCATCAGGCACATTTATGGTTGTATCTAAAAACGGCATTCCGCAACAAGATAACCCTATCAGTGACTGGTAAATTTATGCCTAAAACCTATTCAATAGAAGACACGGTCCAGGCTAAAGCTGTGAGTGGTGGCTGGTATATGGTTCCTTTACAGATGTTTTCTGGAAAAGCCCTAAACGAGGGAACAGAAAATATATATCTAGAACTGATGTGCCTGGACTGTCAGAATCCAATTAAAATGGATAATATTAGCCAAGTCCATCGTCCATTTTTGGCTTTAAAAGTTCACAACAAACAGGAGGACCCCCGAATTCGGAGGCATGTCACAGAGTGCATTGGTGACATGCAAATATGTTGTCTGAAGAAGTTTTACATTGCTTTTAAAGATATTGGCTGGAATGACTGGATAATTAGCCCAACTGGTTATTTTATGAATCTCTGTGAAGGACGATGTCCGGTTCACCTGGCGAGAGCACCTGGAATTTCAGCATCAAGTCATACGGCTATTTTCAGCCTTATCAAAGCAAACAACGCATATTCTAATCTCAGTTTGTGTTGCGTTCCAACCAAGCGAAGGCCTCTTTCTTTTCTTTACTTTGATATCAACAACACCATTGTCAAGTCAGACATTCCCGATATGATTGTGGAAAGCTGCGGTTGCACTTAACGCGTGTAGAGTACATTCTCCTGCTATTCAGCTTTCACTTGTGTTACTCATATCATAAACTTTTTCTAAATTATTTAAAACCTTATTCAGTCTCTGTTTCCTCCTATTTGTTTAGAGAAGCAATATGAATGGCTTATACAGAGAGGAAAACCGTAAATAAAAGTACAAACAGAGGGAAAATAAAGAGCTTGTAGGTGTCATTATTACCTTCCTTCATTGCAACTAGCAAAAATTCAGTAGTTGAAGCTCTTCACAATGTTACGAACTGCCAATAAGAGAAACATGTCAATGAGATTAAAGGGTTTATTTGTCTCCATAATTACAAACCGTGAACAAACCCTATGTATTAGTCATATATTATAGGGGGTTAGCCCATGAAAAACATCACCGACCAACAGTATATATGTATGACTGCTGGAGAACCCCATTACTGGAAAACCCACATTAGCTCATTTTTGAGTTTGGATGAATCAAAGGTCACACATGCGCACTACCATTCCATTCAGTGACTGATGATGATAGATGAGTACTGTGGTCGACAATCTCTGTTAAGCTATATTCATAGATCCTTTTAAGAGAAATGGCTTGTTTTTGTTTTCAGATTCATCCTATCATCCTAGTTTCTTACATTTTTTTTCTCTTCAGTTTTTTTTTTCTCAAGAAGGTACTGTCCAAACTCTAAGGGGTACTTTGCACACTACGACATCGCAGGTGCGATGTCGGTGGGATGAAATCGAAAGTGACGCACATCCGGCATCGCTGTCGATATCGCAGTATGTGAATCCTTTTACATACGATTAACGAGTGCAAAAGCGTCGTTATCGTATGATCGGTGTAGGGTCCGGCATTTCCATAATTTCGCAGCAGCGATGGTACAATGTTGTTCCTTGTTCCTGCGGCAGCACACATCGCTGTGTGTGAAGCTGTAGGAGCGAGGAACATCACCTTACCTGCGTCCCGGCTGCAATGCGGAAGGAAGCAGATGGGTGGGATGTTTACATCCCGTTCATCTCCGCCCCTCCGCTCCTATTGGCCGCCTGCTGTGTGACGTCGCTGTGACACCGCACGACCCGCCCCCTTAGGAAGGAGGAGGTTCGCCGGCCAGAGCAACGTCGCAGGGCAGGTAAGTGCATGTGAAGCTTCCGTAGCGATCATGTTCGCTACGGCAGCAATCACAAGATATCGCTGCTGCGACGGGGGCGGGGACTATCGCGCTTGGCATCGCAGCATCAGCCATGCGATGTCATAGTGTGCAAAGTACCCTTTAGGGTGTGTGCCCACGATCAGTGTTCATAGTGTTCTGGGTGCAGCATGCTTCAGCTGAGTCCAAAATGTTGTGATGCACAGTACAAGCACAGTGGATGGGATTTCTAGAAATCCCATGCCCACTGTGCATTCACTGTTCGCAGCGTAAACTGATCTGTGGTGTGGCTTTCCAAGCTGCAAGCATATCAATTGTTTGCTGCGGAGTTGCAAACATCCTCCACAGGGAGAACAGGAGAGAGAGAACTCATTTGCTTGAGACTGGATCGTGGGTACAGGCAGCTGTGGTGTACTGCGGAAGAGCCTCGTGGCCTGCTCGGGACCCGCCACGTGCAGGATGCAGTGGGTCCTGATTGTGGGCATATACCCTTACTTATCAATTTACTCTTACCAATGTATCTACATACAGTGTGTACACCCATATCCTGTCCACCGCCATTAACTTGAGAACGGCGGCAGCTATAGGCATAGAAGTGGTGTCTAGGTATAGTAAAGTATCCATGCGCTACGCAATGAAACCACCTATAGCGCCACCTGGGGGAAAACAATGGAGTTAGCATTTTTATCTTGCAAACGGAACGAGATAGAGAAAAAAAGTGAATTACAAAGTTGTAGGGCATCATCAATTCAATACGATTCGACACCTTGCATACAGAAATGCTATGATTAGAACGTGTAAAACTCACAAGGCTGCAGACGTGAAGCGGTACCTCATGGAGACCTTCCTACAAGTCATTAGGTATGGTGGCTGCGTGGTGTGGCCTCCACGCTCACCTGACCTGACCCCATTGGACTTCTTTCTGTGAGGTCACATCAAACAGCCACTGTATGCAACACCTCCACCAACATTGCAGGACCTATGACGACATATCACAGATGCTTGTGCAAACGTGTCAGCTACCATATTGCACAACGTGCAGCAAGATACAGTATGCATTGCAGCTGACGGTGCATTGCAGCTGACGGTGCATTGCAGCTGACGGTGGCCACTTAAACCATCAAAGTTAAATGAGTGCCATATGCGTGACCAGCATTCAATGTTTTGGGGGGTCATGGGTTTCATATCATATCAAGTATCCATGCGTAGCATGCATCCATGCATGGATACTTTACTATACCTAGACACCACTTTTATGCCTATAGCTGCCGCCGTTCTCAAGTTAATGGCGGTGGACACACTGTACATTGTATGTAAGCTCATATTTTTTTGTACAGGATACAGCCAGGCCCCTTTTTGTTAGGCCTTGCATATTAGACTTCCTGTCCCTGTATGGTGCACAGATGGGGTACAGCTTGGCAGCCCGCCGGATCTAATAGTATGGGCATCACCTAATAGGCTGCGGGCTTGTGACTGTGCATCTGCATGTGTTAATAGTGCTCTATGCAATCCATCAGTGTGCAGTTTTACCATCCAGCAATTGCCCCTCCATTTTTTGGAAGTGTGTGTGTGATTTGCTCCTCCTGCACCTGTGATGCCTCCACTTAGTGGGGGTTTAGCTGTATCCTGCTAGAGTAGTAGTTTTTGGCCTGGGCATTGTACAACTGCAGCCCCATCTTTACTGTAAGTAATGATATTTATTTCTTTTTTTTGTTGCTTTTTTAAATTACCAATGTATCAGATAAAAAATGGATGAAACTTAGATTGATCTCTGAAGTACACTGTATGTCTTCAGGTGACCCATGGCCGAGTCTGATCTGCAAAAGGAATGAAAATAGGACATGCTCTGAGTCTTACTGACCGAAGACAATCTGTTTTTAAAACCGATGTTTATTTGGATCAATGAAACTCTATGGACCAGTGTATTGCCCCTTTTTGTCTTGATTCTTCAAGAGAAAACGGGCAGCAGTAGGAGGTATCATATGGATGTGTGAATGTATATTCAGGTTACACTCACTGGTGTATAGAATCTGATGATTCTTTCATGCAAGTAAATTGGATGTGATATACAAATGACACTGAGGTCAAACTCTGCAGTGAGTGTGAGCCGAGTGCCATTCACTGTGCTCTGATTATCTCACATGCGAGGATCAAAGAACAGGTGCAGGGAAAATGGAGAGCTTAAAGAAGTTGTCCAGTTACCAAAATTGATTTATTTTTTCTCATAAATCTTGCTATTATGTGCCTCTGCACACATCTTTTATGTTATTTCAGCAATATTACCTTTTATCATGCTGTAGCAGCACATGCTCATTTCTGGCTCCAGCTCCGATGGGGTTAATCTCTCTCCAGACTTCCTGGGTTTAGTTCCTACAATTCCCATAATCCTTTGCGTGGGCTGTATCTAACACACCCACTCATCTCTCCACCAAACTCCTCCCTGCTCTCTTCACTGTGTCTGCAAGTTATGGAAGCACTGAGAGAAATCACAACAGTGACAGCAGCAGCTCCAAGCTCTGCACAACCAGGGGAAGAAAGCGACTATCTTCTGCTTGCTCTGGTATAGTTCATAATGTGTGTGTGTATAGAAATTGATTAGCCGGTGCAACATGTGAAAAAAGTAAATAATTGGGGGGAAAAAAATGATGGGGTCATGAGATTTCTTTTTCCCCTCTTGCCTAGTCTCTTTGTGTAGTCTGTATCATCCGTGTGGCATGCATTTTGCAGGCTACTTTCACATCAGCGTTTTTTTGCGTGTAGGCAAAAAAACACAAACCGCATATGACCGGATCCTGTGGATTGAATGTGCAACGCATGCAACCGTTATTTTACTGGATCCTTCTACTTCTACTTTTTATGGCTGCTGCGATGGATTCAGCAAGACACAGAATTTATCGGTCGTCACTGAAGTCAGCTGAACTCCTGATCTCACAGCCCGCACACGCTGCGATGGATGCAGGTTAACAGCAGTCACTGCCTGCTGTTGATCACATGTGACCGTGTGTGGGCTGTTTGGTCAGGAGTTCAGATGAGTTCAGATCAGCTGACTCCAGTGCCGGCTGAACTCAGCTGACCTCACAGTCCGCACATGCTGCGATGAATGCAGGGAGACACAGAACAAGTAATCAGCCGGCACCGGAGTTAGCTGATCTGATTACTTGTTCTGATGGCTGTGTAGTGAGGAGTAGGGATAAGTGAGCAGTAAAATGCTCGGGTGCTCGATGGGCAAAGCCCATGTTGATTTTTTGTTTTTTTTAAAATTCATTAAAAAATTTAAAAAAAACAAAAACCTCGAACACATAACCCTAACCCTAGGGTTAGGGGTAAAAAAAAAAAAAGTATGGTCTCCCGCTGCATTTTCTATTACTAAGGGTAACCCAAGCAGCTACTGGATGCTAACCCCCACTGCTTGGTGTTACCTTCACTGGCAATGGAAAATCCAGGGAAGCCCTTTTATTTTTTTGACCAAAAATTAAAAAAAAAAAAATAATGAAAATGACGTGGGTGGGCTTCGCCATATTTTATGTATGCTAGCCAGGTACAGCAGTCAGGTACGGGCTGCCCCAACCCCCAGCTGCCTATTTGTACATAGCTGGAAACCCAAAATAAAATAAGTTTTCATGTATTCTTCAGTAAGATGTATAGTAGAGGGGCTACAAGGACACTAAACTTCAGGAAAGCAAATTTTAAACGGTTGAGAGATGATCTTAGTGCAATAAACTGGGATGATGTACTAAGTAATAAAAGTACACAAAGCAAATGGGAGACATTTATGAGCATCCTGAATAGGGCTTGTGCAGAAAATATACCCTATGGGAACAAACATGCTAGAAATAGGAGGAAACCCCTATGGCTAAATAGAGCTGTAAGGGAAGCAATAAAAGAAAAACAGAAAGCCTTAAAAGAATTAAAGAGGGTAGGTAGTGATGAGGCATTATATAATTATAGAAAATTAAATAAAATATGTAAAAAGCAAATTAAGTTAGTTAAGTTTGAGACAGAGAGACTCATTGCGAGAGAAAGTAACAATAATCCTAAAATATTCTTTAACTACATAAACAGTAAAAAACTGCAAAGCGATAGTGCTGGCCCCCTTAAAAATAGTCTTGGTGAAATGGTGGAGGGGGATGAGGGTAAAGCCAACCTGCTGAATGACTTTTTTTCTACGTTTTTTATACAAGAAAATGCTATGGCAGATGACATGACCAGTTATACCATAAATTCACCCTTGAATATTACCTGCTTAACCCAGCAGGAAGTACGCCACCGCCTCGAAATCACTAAGGTTGACAAATCTCCGGGCCCGGATGGCATACACCCCAGAGTACTACAGGAATTGAGTTCTGTGATAGATAGACCATTATTTTTAATCTTCTCAGATTCCTTAATAACAGGGTCGGTACCGCAGGACTGGCGCATAGCAAATGTGGTGCCAATATTCAAAAAGGGGACAAAAACTGAGCCAGGAAATTATAGGCCGGTAAGTTTAACCTCTACGGTTGGTAAAATCCTTGAGGGTTTCTTGAGAGATGCTATACTGGAGTATCTCAAGAAAAATAACCTTATGACAGAGTATCAACATGGGTTTATGAGGGATCGATCCTGTCAAACTAATTTGATCAGCTTCTATGAAGAGGTAAGTTCAAGCCTGGACCAGGGAAATGCAGTGGATGTTGTGTATATGGACTTTTCAAAAGCTTTTGATACGGTGCCACACAAAAGGTTGGTACATAAAATGAGAATAATGGGGATAGGGGAAAATATGTGTAACTGGGTTAAAAACTGGCTCAGTGATAGGAAACAAAGGGTGGTTATTAATGGTACGTACTCGGACTGGGTCTCAGTTCATAGTGGGGTACCACAGGGGTCAGTATTGGGCCCGCTTCTTTTCAACATATTTATTAATGACCTTGTTGGGGGCATGCGGAGTAGAATTTCAATATTTGTAGATGATACTAAACTCTGCAGGGTAATCAATACAGAGGAGGATAATTTTATATTACAGGGAGAATTATGTAAATTGTAGGATTGGGCTGAGAAGTGGCAATTGAAGTTTAATGTAGATAAATGTAAGGTCATGCACTTGGGTAGAGGAAATAAAATTTATTATTATGTACTTAACTGTAGAACACTGGGTAAAACAGACACAGAAAAAGACTTGGGTGTATGGGTGGATGGTAAACTTAACTTTAGTGGACAATGTCAGGCAACTGCTGCCAGGGCTAATAAAATAATGGGATGTATTAAAAGAGGTATAAGTGTTCATGAAAAATGTGTACATTTATCATGTGTACAATTCTGGTCACCGATATATAAGAAGGACATAGCTGAACTGGAGAGGGTGCAGAGAAGAGCGACCAAGATTATTAGAGGAATGGGTGGGCTGCAATACCAAGACAGGTTATTAAACTTGGGGTTATTTAGTTTGGAAAAACGAACGCTTAGGGGGGATCTAATCACAATGTATAAATATATGAGGGGACAGTACAGAGACCTTTCCAAAGATCTTTTTACACCTAGGCCTGCGACTGGAACACGGAGGCATCTGCTACGTCTTGAGGAAAGAAGGTTTAATCATAATCACAGACAAGGATTCTTTACTGTACGAGCAGTGAGACTATGGAACTCTCTGCCGCATGATGTTGTAATGAGTGATTCACTACTAACATTTAAGCAGAGCCTGGATGCCTTTCTTGAAAAATTTAATATTACCAGTTATATATATTAAATTTTATTACAGGATGTTGATCCAGGGAACTAGTCTGATTGCCGTATGTGGAGTCAGGAAGGATTTTTTTTCCCCATTGGAACTTGTTTGCCACATTTTTTTTTTTTTGCCTTTCTCTGGATCAACATGTTAGGCTACGGGTTGAACTATATGGACTTCAGGGGGCTTTACACGCTACGACAATGCGAACTCGCTGGGGTCACGGAATTGGTGATGCACATCCGGCCGCATTAGCGATGCCGTTGCGTGTGACACCGATGAGCAATTTTGCATTGTTGCAAAAACATGCAAAATCGCTCATGGGTGACATGGGGGTCCATTCTCAAATATCGTTACTGCAGCAGTAACGAGGTTGTTCCTCGTTCCTGCGGCAGCACACATCGCTCCGTGTGACGCCGCAGGAACGAGGAACCTCACCTTACCTGCCTCCCGGCCGCTATGCGGAAGGAAGGAGGTGGGCGGGATGTTACGTCCCGCTCAGCTCCGCCCCTCCGCTGCTATTGGGCGGCCGCTCAGTGACGTTGCTGTGACGCCGCATGGACCGCCCCCTTAGAAAGGAGGCGGTTCGCCGGTCACAGCGACGTCGCCGGGCAGGTAAGTACGTGTGACGGGTCTGGACGATGTTGTGCGGCACGGGCAGCGATTTGCCCGTGTCGCGCAACAGATGGGGGCGGGTACCCACACTAGAGATATCGGGACCGATATCGCAGTGTGTAAAGCCCGCTTTAGAGTCTCCCTTCAACCTTAAAAACTATGATAATATGATACTATGATACTATGAAAGGGAAGCCCTTTTTTTAATTATTTCATGAATTTCATGAATTAATTAAAAAAAACAACGTGGCGTTCGCCCATTTTTTGTGTCCAGCCAGGTACAAATAGGCAGCTGGGTATTGGAATCCGCAGCGCAGGGTAGCCCAAGCTTTCTGTCCCTCCCCCAACCCCCTTGCTGCGATTTTCAGTCCACAACCGCCCCAGAAAATAGCGCTTTCATCGAAGCGCCATCTTCTGGCGCTGTATCCAACTCTTTCAGTGGCCCTGGTGCCGAGTGGCATGCTAGGTAATAAGGGGTTAATACCAGCTTTGTTTTACCAGCTGGTATAAAGCCCAAGATTCTTAATATCAGGCCAAGTTTGACCCGGCCATGAAGAATCTCCAATAATGGGTTACAAAAAGACATCACACAGAGAAAAAATACTTTATTGGAAATAAATGCACAGACACACTTAGGTACTCCATCTTTATTACTCCCTCTCACCTCTCCATGATCCTGGTCTTAAGAGAGAGGGAAAGAGAGAGAGAGAGAGGGAAGAGAGAGAGGGAAGAAAGAGAGAGGAGAGAGAGGGAAGAAAGAGAGAGGACAGAGAGAGGGAAGAGAGAGAGAAAAGAGAAAGAGAGGGAAGGGAGAGAGAGGAAAGATAGGGGAGAGGGAAGAGAAAGAGAGGGGAGTGGGAAGAGAAAGAGATGAGAGAGAGAGAGGGAAGAGAGAGAGGGAAGAGAGAGAGAAGAGAGAGAGAGGGGAAGGAGAAAGAGAGGGGAGAGAGAAGAGAGGGAAGAGAGAGAGAAGGAAAAGAGAGAGAAGAGAGAGGGAAGAAAGGTGTTCTGTCACATGCTGTTTTTGCATGTCCCCAACTTGCTACACTCTGTGACTTCTTGTGCAGGTGACAGAGTGGAGAAAGTTGGCCCCATGCAGCAGAACAAGTCACAGTGTGCAGTAACTTGGTGACATGCAGCATGACGTGACAGAGCAGAGCAAGTTGGTGACATGCTCTTCTCTGACACATGCTGTGCTGTATGTCACCAACTTGTCAGTCTCTTGCTGTGTCCGGTCACCTGTAGTGCTCGTGTTAGTACAGATTCACACTGCCTGGCACAGCACGCTCTCCTGACAGCTGAGCAGAGTGGGCGGCTGTGCAGGATAGTGCGATCAAATACTTGCGTGACAGGGGAGGGGGGTTTCAGCTGAAGAAACCCTCCCTGTATTTCACACTGGCCCCTCCGTACCTCACAAATCTGCCGGATACTAAGAACTCTTCACTTCCCACACTGTGCCATCCTCCAGATCCTCCCCTCGATGCTGGGCTGTGACGAGCGGTAGTCACCGCCCACAGCCCAGTCAATCAGTGTGAGTGGCGCTGACAACCCCCTATGTAACTCAAATCTGGGAGCCCGGAACGTGACGTGACGTCAGAGGATACCAGCGGCCACAGCACCAGGGGTGACCGGCACTGAGCGTGCAGGCTAGCGCCGCTCAGTGCTAGAGGCCAATTAAGAAGACATCTAAAGTAGTAAGTTACACTCATAGAGAAAATAAAAAAAATGGGTGAACCACCCCTTTAATTTTTCCATCTTTCCATTGAATGGCTAGCAGTATATTGGACTACACTTGGATGCCAAAGATTTGCATGCACTTTTTGACTTGAATCGGTGCGTACCATGGGATATATGCTGACAATTGCAGCATGCAGCATTTTTTGTTTCTCATGCTGCCTTGGCACTGCTGCATCGTATAATATTGGAGCACATGCTATCCGTTTAACATAGGATAGCATTCGTCAGAGTTATACACTAGTTATGTGTGAGCGAGCCCTTATAACCATGTACAGAGCTGAAGCATGCATGCGTGATTTCAAATCCATTCAACTCATCCTGGAATGGGAGTTCCAGATCAAGACTCTAGTGCTTGGTGGGGGTTACAACGGTATGATCCCCAGTGATTATATATTTGTCACCTAACCACTGTTCACTATAAGCTACATCATACCTCCCAACTTTTAAAGAAGGAAAAGAGGGACAAAGTTTGCGGCGTGCGTATTTTTAGGCCACGCCCCCTAACCACACCCATTTCACAGTCACGCCCATATCCACTCCCCATCCACACCCATTCAGCACGGACACGCAGGCAGCCGGCGGGCCTCCAGCACGGACACGCAGGCAGCCGGCGGGCCTCCAGCACGGACACGCAGGCAGCCGGCGGGCCTCCAGCACGGACACGCAGGCAGCCGGCGGGCCTCCAGCACGGACACGCAGGCAGCCGGCGGGCCTCCAGCACGGACACGCAGGCAGCCGGCGGGCCTCCAGCACGGACACGCAGGCAGCCGGCGGGCCTCCAGCACGGACACGCAGGCAGCCGGCGGGCCTCCAGCACGGCACGCAGGCAGCCGGCGGGCCTCCAGCACGGCACGCAGGCAGCCGGCGGGCCTCCAGCACGGACACGCAGGCAGCCGGCGGGCCTCCAGCACGGACACGCAGGCAGCAACAGTGAGGCGGCCGGTCGCCTGCACAGTGAGGCGGCCGGTCGCCTTCACAGACAGGCGGCCGGCCGCCCGCCTTCACAGACAGGCGGCCGGCCGCCCGCCTTCACAGACAGGCGGCGGGCCGCCCGCACAGAGAGGCGGCCAGCCGCCCGCACAGAGAGGCGGCCGGCCGCCCGCACAGACAGGCAGCAGGGGGCGACCGCACAGACAGGTGGCGGGCCGCCGCACAGAGAGGCGCGGGCCGACCGCACAAAGAGGCGGCCCGAACAGAGAGGCAGCCGGTCGCCTTCACAGACAGGCGGCCGGCCGCCCGCACAGACAGGCGGCGGGCGGCGCCCGCACAGACAGGCGGCAGGGGGGCGCCCGCACAGACAGACGGCGGGGGGCGCCCGCACAGACAGGCGGCGGGGGGCGCCCGCACACACAGGCGGCGGGGGGCGCCCGCACACACCGGCGGCGGGGGCGCCCGCACACACAGGCGGCAGGGGGGCGCCCGCACAGACAGGCGGCAGGGGGGCGCCCGCACAGACAGGCGGCAGGGGGGCGCCCGCACAGACAGGTGGCCGGCCGACCGCACAGACAGGCGGCCGGCCGACCGCACAGACAGGCTCCGGCCGGGGGTGAGGGAGGCAAATCAGCGCTGGGGAGATTCGTTTACTGTACCAGCAGCAGCACAGGCAGCGCTCCTCTCTATGCCACGTCTACTAGGATGGTAGGAGGGAAATGCAGGGAGGCGGAGAGAGAGTGGGTGGGCGGAGCCCAGGAGCCGGCCGTCCCGCCCGTGGCAACGGGACAAACAACGTAAAGCGTGAAAGTCCCGCTGTATCCGGGACGGTTGGGAGGTATGCAGCATGTTAGAATGTGTATATAAGATCCCACTGGTGGTGGCCGCAGCTTATAGGCCCCAAATCTGGTGACAGGTTCCCTTTAAAGTGAACCTGTCAGGTGCAATATGCACTCAGAGCCAGGAGCAGTTCTGGGTGCATATTGCTAATCCCTGTATACACTAGCATAGATAAAGAGATCAAGAACAAATATTTTTAAAGATCTTATATCTTATGCTAATGAGCGCGGGGACTAGTCACAAGGGCGTTACTTCACTTGGCTAGTCGGCTCGCATAGCATGTTAGCATGTTATTACGCCCCT
This sequence comes from Anomaloglossus baeobatrachus, assembly GCF_048569485.1. Taxonomy (NCBI): domain Eukaryota; kingdom Metazoa; phylum Chordata; class Amphibia; order Anura; family Aromobatidae; genus Anomaloglossus; species Anomaloglossus baeobatrachus. The sequence goes on from NC_134354.1 coordinate 661,097,601, forward strand.
GTGTGAGTTCTAACACGCTATGTGAGCCGACTAGCCAAGTGAAGTAACGCCCTTGGGACTAGTCCCTGCGCTAATTAGCATAAGATATAAGCTCTTTAAAAATACTTTTTCTATAGATGCCTTTATCTATGCTAGCGTATACAGGGACAGTTACGGAGGGATTAGCAATATACACCCAGAACTGCTCCTGGCTCTGAGTGCAGATTGCACCTGATAGGTTCCCTTTAAAGGGAACCTGTCACCAGAAATTTAGCAAAAAAAATAAAAGATTCCCCTCTGCAGCTCCTGGGCTGCATTCTGGAAAGGTTCCTGTTGCTATTGTGCCCCCTTTGAGACCTAAAAAAATAGTTTATGAAGTCTTACCTTTTTGTATGCAAATCTGTTTTTATGGTCACGGGGTCGGGCTGTCTGGCGTCCGTTATTCCCCCTCCTGCCGCTGTACGCCGTCCCCCATTGCTCATTTCCATACATGAGGACGCCTTCCTCATGTAACTGTCCTCCTGAAGTTTTGTGCATGCCCAGTGCCACTCTCGCGGGAGTGAGCACTGTGCAAAGTGTGAACGCTTTTGAGGTGATTGCGCAGGCGCGAGATTATGGGCGGCGCTGTGATTGTCATCAGCAGCGTCATCCAAGTACCCACCCATAATCTCGTGCCCACGCTTCTCACTCTGCCTCCACTGTTATGTGCAAGCACTGTCCATATGAACCATGTTACCTATTACCGTGGGCGCGAGATTATGGGCGGCGCTGTGATTGTCATCAGCAAAGTCATCCAAGTACCCACCCATAATCTCGTGCCCACGCTTCTCACTCTGCCTCCACCGTTATGCGCAAGCACTGTCCATATGAACCATGTTACCTATTACCGTGGGCGCGAGATTATGGGCGGCGCTGTGATTGTCATCAGCAAAGTCATCCAAGTACCCGCCCATAATCTCGTGCAAGCAGTAATAGGTAACATGGTTCATATGGCCAGCACTTGCGCATAACGGTGGAGTCAGAGGGAATAGTGCGGGCACGAGATTATGGGCGGGTACTTGGTTAACGCTGCTGATGACAATCACAGCGCCGCCCATAATCTCGCGCCTGCGCAATCACCTGAAAAAGCGTTCACATGCGCAAAACTTCGGGAGGACAGTTACATGAGGAAGGCGTCCTTGTGTATGTAAATGAGCAATGGGGGACTGCGTAAAGCGGCAGGAGGGGGAATAACGGACGCCAGACAGCCCGCCCCCGTGACCATAAAAACACATTTGCATACAAAAAGGTAAGACTTCATAAAGTATTTTTGTAGGTCTCAAAGGGGGCACAATAACAACAGGAACCTTTCTAGAAGCAGCCCAGGAGCTGCAGAGGGGAATCTTTTATTTTTATTGTGAAATTTCTGCTGACAGTTTCCCTTTAACTGGTAGGGGAGTCAGGATAAAGCAGAGCTGAAGCTGTTGGGAAGCTAGGACCCAGCAGCTCCACAGGCAGGAGACCACTGATCGGTAAGCTAATAGAAGTCTGCAGATGTCACTCTGCATAGGTTATTGTCAGTGCTATCTGCAGGAGAGAGAAGTGCTGATTGCACGGTCTCCTCAGCTTCCTGACTCCCCGTGTGTCTGCAGCAGTGAGAAGCCACACACGGGGAGTCAGAGAACAGCTGCAGAGAAACGCAGGCTCTGGAGCTGGGGATGTCCGCTCTGGGGGAGGGGGGGTCGGCTCTGGGGGAAGGGGGGTCGGCACTGGTGCAGGGGATCCGCTCCGGGCTGGGGATGTCCGCTCTGGTGCAGGGGATCCACTCCGGGCTGGGGATGTCCGCTCTGGGGGAGGGGGGGTCGGCTCTGCTGCAGGGGGGGGTCGCTCGGCTCTGCTGCAGGGGGTGATTCATACCTCAGCAGCAGTCACAGGAGTTTCAAGGTGCGCGCTCGACTCTGTAATGAATAGAAGGGAGAAACAGCGAGGCGGGGCTACAGTGGGTGGGCGGAGCACGGGACAAACAGCCTCACGGGCGGGACTCAGGATCAAAGGCTCAGAAGAGGGACTGTCCCGCTGTATCCGGGACGGTTGGGAGGTATGGCTACATGGCCGCATAGCTAGTGAATTTGCATTGCTTATCTAGAATGATTGCTGAAACAAAGACGGAATTGAAGGAAAAATGTTACAGCCATTTCTTGTGCAGCCATGCATAAACGTGCTTTAGGCTGTAAAACATACTTAGGTCCTTCTGCAGAGGAGGGATGTCACTCCTACACTTGGTCTATGTATGTCCAAGATGTTCCTTTGCATTATGGGAAACAAGTGATAAAGAAATCTTCATAACTGTTTCTCCAGTCACTGTACCATGGATGCACTAACCCCACATTGATCTATGACCTATACGTTATGATTATTATTTATTATTATAGCGGCATTTATATTCATGGCGCTTTATATGTGAAAAAGGGTATACATAGTACGGACAAGTAAAATAATCATAAACAATACAAGCCATAGACAGGTATAGGAGAGAGGACCCTGCCTGCGAGAGCTCACAGTTTGCAAGGAACAAGTCAGGATACCATAGGTGAGGGTGGAGATGGTCGTGCGGCGCTATAGAGGATAGAGAGAGTTATTGCAGGTTGTAGCCTTGCCAGAAGAGGTGGGTCTTCAGGTTCCTTTTGAAGCTTTCCAAGTTAGGTGAGAGTCTGATATGTTGTGGCAGAACATTCCAGAGTATAGGGAATACACAGGAGAAATCTTGAATGTCATTGTAAGGGGAGTAGAGAAGGAGATCTTGTGAGGATTGGAGGTTACGTGCAGGTAAGTACCAGTAGACTTTGGCACAGATGTATAGAGGAGACAGGTTGTGGATGGCTTTGTATGTCATGGTTAGGGTTTTGAACTTGAGTCGTTGGGCAATGGGAAGCCAGTGAGGGGATTGGCAGAGAGGAGAGGTCAGGGAGTAGCAGGGGGCAGGTGAATTAGTCAGGCAGTACAATTTAGAATAGATTGTAGGGGTGCGAGAGTGTTAGAAGGGAGGCCACAGAACAGTGGGTTGCAATAGTCCAGGCGGGAGATAATAAGGGTATGAACTAGTGTTTTTGCAGCTTCTTGGCAAAGGAATGTACGAATCTAAGAAATATTTTTGAGTTGGAGGTGGCAGGAGGTGAAGAGGGCTTGGATGTGTGACTTGAAGGAGAGAGCAGAGTCGAGAGTTACCCCCAGGCAGCGAGCACATGGGACTTGGGAAAGTGAGCATCCATTAACATTGCTGGATATGTCAGGTAGGGGGGTTGAGTGAGGATGACGAAAGATAATGAATTCTGTTTTTTTCCATGTTCAGTTTTAGAAATTGAGCAGAGAAAAAGGATGAAATAGCAGACAGACATTGTGGGATTCTGGTTAGTAAGGAGGTGATGTTGTGTCCAGAGAGGTAGATCTGCGTATCATCAGCATAGAGATGATACTGAAAGCCATGGACCTCTGTGAGCTGTCCCAGTCTGAAGGTGTAGATGGAGAACAGCAGTGGTCCAAGAATTGAATCTTGAGGGACACCGAGAGATAGAGGGTGAGATGAGGAAGTGGTGTGAGAGTGGGAGATGCTGAAAGGTCGGTCAGTTAGGAATGAGGAGATCCATGATAGGACCAAGTCTGTGATGCTCAGAGAAGAGAGAATCTGTAGTAGGAGGGAATATTCCACTGTGTCAAAAGCAGAGGACTCTTCCAGGAGGAGGACAGAGTAGTGTTACTTGGCTTTGGTGGTTAGTAGGTCATTGGAGATTTTAGTTAGGGCAGTTTCAGTGGAATTACATGGCCGGAAGCCAGATTGTAGCTGGTCAAAGAGGGAGCACGAAGAGAGGTGGGAGGACAGTTCAAGATGGACATGCTGTTCCAGTAGTTTTGAGGCATAGGTTAGAAAGGATTTGGGGCAATAGCTCAACACAGAGGAAGGGTCAAGGGATGTTTTTTTGAGGATGGGTGTGATGGAGGCATGTTTAAAGCATGAAGGGAATACACCCGTTGTTAGTGATAGATTGTAGAGATGGGTTAGGGTTGGCTTGAAAACCGTAGTGAGATTGGGGATGAGGTGGGACGGGAGCAGATAAAGTAGACAGGTGGGGAGATGTGATCTTGAGAGTAGAAAGGAAAGATGATCTTCTGTCATGGTGGTGAAACTGGATTTGGATAAAGATTGCTGAGAAGTTATGAGAAGGGGCTATGGGGATTGTGGGATCAAAGCTGGCTTTGATGTTGTCAATCTTCTGCTTGAAGAAAGATGCAAAGTCTTCAGCTGAGATGAAAGGACAGGGACGTGGCGCGGGGGGACCAAGGAGAGAGATGAAATTGTTGAATAGTTGTTTAGGGTTGTGAGATAGGGAGGATATGAGGGATGAGAAGTAGGTTTTGTTTTGCAGCAGTGAGTGCAGACTTGAAAGTGGTAAAGGATTGTTTGTATGTGATGAAGTGCTAGGTGGAGTGAGACCTCTTCCATCTCTGCTCAGCAATCTTGGAAGCCCATCTCAATTCTTTAATCTGGCTTGTGTACCAAGGTTGCCTGTTGATTGTGCGGATTTTGGTATACGTGAGAGGGGGCGGCAGATTCGAGAGCTGCATAGGATTGTGGTGTTATATAAAGTGGCAGCAGCATCTGCATTGTGTAAAAAAGCAATGTCTCCAAGAGGGAGAAGTGACTGAGTAAGTGAGTGTAAATCAAGGTGTTTGAAATTTCTGCATGGGTATGAAAGTTTGTGGAGGGGGGTTGTGCACATTGAGAATAAAGGGCAGAGAATGTGTGTAGGTTGTGGTCAAACAGGGTGAGTGGTGAGTTTGAGAGATTAGATAAGGAACAGAGGCAAGTGAAGATGAGGTCCAGTGTGTGGCCATCTTTGTGAGTAGCTGCAGAGAACCATTGAGTTAGGCCAAAGGAGAAAGTGAGTGTTAAAAGTTTAGAGACAGATGAGTGGGAGGTGTCAATGGGGATGATAAAGTTGCCCATGATGATAGTGGGGATGTCAGTGGAAAGGAAATTAAGTAACCAGGTGGTGAAGTGGTCAAGAAAGGTGGTGGCTGGCCTTGGGGGGGCGGTAAATGACAGTCAGTTGGCAGTTGGAGAAACAGTAGATGCAGACAGAGTGCACTTCAAAAGAGGGAAGAGTAATGGAGGGTGGTAGTGGAATTGGGATAAAGGAGCATTTTTCAGACAGGAGAAAACCAACTCCTCTACCGTGCTTGTTACTGGGGCGGGGCTTGTGAGATGGAAATCACCATAAGAAAGTGCAGGAAGAGAGGCTGTGTCAGAGTGGGTGAACCAGGTTTCAGTGATGCCAAGGAAGGAGAGTTTGTTAGTGATGAAAAGATCATGGATGCATGAAAGTTTATTGCAAACAGAGCGAGCGTTCCATAGAGCTCCTGTTAGAGGGACTTGGGGAGCAGGGGCTGGGTGAATGGGTTAGAAGGGTTGCAAAAATTTATTATAGATTGGGGATGGGAGTTAGAAATGACTGTGGGGATGTGGTGAGGAGGGCCAAGATTTGGAGAGATATCTCCAGCAATGAGGAAAAACAGTGAGCGTTTAAGTAGCTGTGAGCAGGAGATGCCATGAGATCGAGACACAGGGTTTTATGTGACGAAACAGATCTGAGAAGGAAGTGAGATGGCTGGAGAGTTTGGAGGGAGAGATGACCAGTTCATTACTGGGAATAGGGATCAGGGTAAGTAGAAAGGAAAGTATTAGGCTAGTTTCACACTTGCGTTGGAAGGCTTCCGTAGCATTGCGTTGTATGACGGATGCAACGGATGCGTTGCATATAGTGGCACAACGCATGCTACGGATCGTACAAAATAACGGAAAGCGTTATTTATTTATTTATTTATTCTTCTTTACAGTACCGGCAGCCGAGTATTGTGAATGATCAGCTGATCGCTCTTAATAGCCGGCGGCCGAGCGCTCTCACATGCCGGCGGCCGAGCGCTCAGCTGAGTGCTCTGACATGCCGGCGGCCGAGCGCTCAGCTGAGTGCCCTGACATGCCGGCGGCCGAGCGCTCAGCTGAACGTTCAGCCACCGAGAAATAAAATAAAGTTTGTGATTAAAAAAAAAAAAAAAGAGAGAGCATGCGCAGTGAAAAATAAAGGTTTCCGCTGCTCAAAAAAACGTTACATGCAGCGTTCCATCCGCCCGGCGCAGCGTCAAAATAACGACGCTGAGTCGTCCAGCGGATGTAACGCTGACACTTGCATTACAGTGCGTCATCCATACAAGTCTATGGAGAATAGCGCAGTGCGTTAATGGACTGCGCTATTCTCCATAGTGACGGACTGCGCTGAACGCAAGTGTGACAGTAGCCTTATACTGGTGAAAGAGAAAAGAAACAGAAACATTGTTTACAGTGAGTATGTATCCAGTTACCTTCTGGTCCCTTCTGGCCCAATATTGGTCTAATTCATTATTGTGCACTTATAGATGCACACTTAGGAATGCACACATGGACATGTCTCAGTCGACAATATGATCTTAATATATATTGTTAGAAGTGGACTCAAGTGTATCGCAGAGGGTAGGGTCCCGTACTCATCTTGATTAATTAAATCAAAGCTGGGCCCAGATGTAGGAAGCAAACGCCATGGAGTGGCCAGTTATAAACATGCCAGATAGGCAAAAGCAGCACAGACAAGGGAAATCAGATCATGGGAAAGTGAAGTAGTTTTGAGACATACCTGTGAACGAGAAAACACCATAATTAGACGATGAATAGAGAGCAGAGATAATGAATGAATAAGTGCATAATATTAAATTCTGGTCTAATTCATTATTGTACACTTGTAGATGCACACGCCAATAATTACACCTGCAAACCCAGTGTACATTAACTATTACAGTGCAAAACCCTCCCCCACTACTAGCACTTGGTCAGGCAGTATTTTCAACTCAGAGAATCCCTATGGAGGTTGGGTCAGAGAAAGCATACCACCATTAAGTAGCCTGTCCCTCCAAATCATCATTATTCATCACTCATTCATCACTCATTCACATCCCTCAGCTTTCACAAATATGTTGAATCGCAAAGATAATAAAATTGCACTAAATAAATTGAGTGGTGATTGACCATGCAAAACTCCACTCCATTTGTTGTTTATGGTAGTACTGAAGAGCAGCCGAATGTTGCTTTTGGCTATCTCCAACTGTCACATGAAGAATTAATAGACTTGACCAGGATCGAAGGTGGTCTCAGTGCTAAGCTATATGTGAGTATCCTACAGGATGAGTTACTTCATACACTCATTTACTAAGGATATGAAAAGCAGGGCTGGCTCCAGGTTTCTGTGCGCCCCAGGCAGAAAAGTGTCAGTGGTCCCCATGCACACGCAGAAATGCACTTACACAGACACGTACATATACTGGTATACGTATGTACATATACATAATTAAAGACAAATTCACAAAAATACATAGAAACAGACAAAAATATATACTGTACACAGTCATTATACACTGACATACAGAGGGCACGGAATGTATTCAGACCCCTTTACATTTTTCTCTCTTTATTTCATTGCAGGTAAATTAAAAACAAAACAAAACATTTTTTTTCAGACCATTTTCAGGTCTCTCCAGAGATGCTCAATTGCGTTTAGGTCTGGGCTCTGGCTGGACCAGTCAAGAATAGTCACAGAGTTGTTGTGAAGCTATTTCTTTGTTATTTTAGCTGTGTGCTTAGGGTCATTGTCTTGTTGGAAGGTGAACCTTTGGCCAAGTCTGAGATCCAGAGCACTCTGTAAGAGGTTTTCTTCCAGGATATTTCTGTACTTGGCCGCATTCATCTTTCCTTCAGTTGCAACCAGTCATCCTGTCCCTGCAGCTGAAAAACACCCCCATAGCATGATGCTGCCACCTCTATGTTTCACTGTTGGGATTGTATTGGCAGGTGATGAGTAGTGCCTGGTTTTCTCCACATATACCGCTTAGAATTATCACCAAAAAGTTCTATCTTCATATCATCAGACCAGAAAATCTTATTTCTCAAAGTGTGTGAGTCCGTCATGTGCTTTTTTGCAAATCCTTTGCGGCCTTTCAATTGTCTTGCACTGAGGAGAGGCTTCCGTCGGGCCACTCTTCCAAAAATCCCAACTGGTGGAGAGCTGCAGTGAGAGTTGACTTTGTGGAACTTTCTCCCATCTCCCTACTACATCTCTGGAGCTCAACCAGAGTGATAATGGGGTTATTCTTTACCTCTCTCACCAACTCTCTTCTCCCACAATTGCTCATCATTTTGGCTGGATGGCCATATCTAGGAAGAGTTCTGGTGGCCCTAAACTTCTTCCATTCAAGGATTATAGAGGCCACTGCACTCTTAGGAAACTTGAGTACTGCAGAAATTCTTTTGTAACCTTGGACAGATCTGTCCCTTACCACAATTCTGTCTCTGAGCTCCTTGGGCAGTTTCTTTGACCTCATGATTCTTATTTGATCTTCCATGCATTGTGAGCTGTGAGGTCTTATTGTAACAACAATCCAGGATGGGACCCACAGGACCATGCAACGGACTCCCCCGAGGTAGCAACCATGAGCTACCCCCTTTACAGAGACTGTAACCACAAAGGGCCTAAATGCATGGCAGCTGGGACCAGCGAAGTAGACTGGATAGCGTTCTGTTCAGGTCTACAGATGAGGTAGTAACTGGCCCTAGATAGGTGCAGGCTGGCGGGATCAGGTGCAGACCACAGCTGACTGTCACAAGAGGTAGTGTCACGGGCGGGGAGGACGCCGTCGCTGCTGCGCTCTCGCTAACGCTCAGGTCCGGCGCTGCTGTGGCTGCTGCTCGGTGGCTCGAGCGGTGGGCCGGATCCGGGGACTCGAGCGGCGCTCCTCGCCCGTGAGTGAAAGGGGGTAGTTTAGTTTGGGGATTTGGTCCGTGACGCCACCCACGGGTTGTGGTGAGTTTGGGCACCACCGCTGCTGGTGACGGGGATCCCGGGAGCGATGGCAGGGAGCAGCTGGGATGTTGTTTTCCCCCTCCGTGGGTAGGGGTTGGTGGTCCCGGGGCCCGGTGAGGTGACAGGGAGGGAGGGTTGGCAAGGTACAGGGTCGCCTGGACTGCGCAGCGCGGTGCCAGACGGCACGGTAGTACTCACTCAGCCACAAAGGTACGCAAAGTCTCTATAAACCAGACGGCTAGATGGACGGATCCCGCAGCCAGCTGCTGTGGCTTCTCCTGGACGGTTAGTGGTGGCTGCCTTTCCCTGCACCTTTGTGTATGTTCGGTCCCGATGGAATCCCACCGGTAACCCGCTCCCCAGCGTGTATATGTGCCGGAGGAGCCCTTTTGCCTGCAGGCTCTGGCCCTTGGAACTCTAGCTGTGGCGGTAGCTGTATTTCCTTCTGTTGGTTGGACGGTTGCCTTCAATCGGGTCTTGGCTGTTAGGAAACCCCTGGGGTTCCGGTCACTGACGGATTTGACCTCTAATGGAGACTCCAAGCCTGGTCGGGGTCCGTAGGCCCTGCCTGTGTGTGCTGGCTTCACTTCGCTCCGGCGAATGGGCCACCGCCCATCCCCGGTCCTACGGTTCCGCGTTGATCTGCCTCTCCTGCAGACGGCCACCACCGTCTGCCAACCTTGCTCTTAGTGCCCGGGCCACACACCCGGACACCATCAGTTTACTCCTCCACTACTACTTCACTCCTTACTTCTTTCTCACTTCTCACTTTCTACTCTCACTTCCTTCTCCCGCCTCCAGGACTGTGAACTTCTCAGTGGGTGGGGCCAACCACCTGGCTCCACCCCACCTGGTGTGGACATCAGCCCCTGGAGGGAGGCAACAAGGATTTTGTGTTTGGCTGATGTGCCTGTCTCAGGGTGGGGGTGTGTGTTGTAGTACCTGGGATGACCTGGCTAGTCCAGGGCGCCACAGTAGCAGGCAAGCGAAGGGAACTTGGAGATACAGAAGGACGGACGTTCTCAGACTTGCACTCAAGATCTGCAGGCAGAGACAGAGTTAATAAGAGTACAAGGCACAGAGGGACAAGGCTACAGGGACACGTTGAACAAGCACCACCCAATGGAAAAAGAAGCCTTAAGTACCCAGTACATGTCAGAAGTCAGCAGAGCAATATCCGGGTTAAGTGATGCTGGTCCTTTAGGAAAATGTTAGAGCGTGCGCCCGCGACCTGGTGCGCATGCGCGAACCGCGAGACTTGGACACCAGAGCAGGAGACACTGGAGAGGAAGCAGAGTACAGGTGCGCAGGGGCCCGAGCGGAGAGCAAGGCACGACACTGGGACCTGCGGGCAGGAGGTGCAGGCGGCGCCGGCAGAGGAGAACGGGCATAGCGGCCAGGAGCAGGACGCACGGGGACCGGAGCGGTGAGTGACGAGGCGGAGAAACCGCCCCGGAGGAGTGACACTTATATAGACAGGTGTGAGCCTTTCCAAATCAAGTCCTATCAGTTTAATTAAACACAGCTGGACTCCAATGAAGGAGTAGAAGCATCTCAAGAAGGATAACAAGGAAATAGACACCATGTGACTTAATTATGAGTGTCTGAGCAAAGGGTCTGAATACTTATGACCCAGTTTTTCTTGTTTAATAAATTTGTAAAAATTTCTACATTTCTGGGGGTTTTTTTCTGTCAAGATGGGGTGCAGAGTGTACATTAAGGAGAAAAAAAACCTTTTTTGAATTTACCAAATGGCTGCAATGAAACAAAGAGTGAAAAATGTAAAGGGATACATATGAATACTTTCCGTACCCACTCTACATAGGTATACACATCCTACATGCACACAGACACAATAAGAAATCTTTATAATATGGGGAAGCTGGCTGCAGCCTCGCTCACCTCCCCTGCTTGTCTTCATTCAGCACCTCTCGGGCATGTGGCTGTGCAGGCTGCGCTGCTTGATGGCCATCGCTTTAACAAACATGTGCCCACTTAAACACCTGTAGAAGAAGTTTACATCCACTCTCTAAAAAGACACATATGAATGATTTTCACACTATCTGACATAAAATCAGAATAAACCTTTCCCATTTTGGATCAATAAGGGTCACCACAATTATTACAGTATATTTACCAAATGGCAGAATGAGAGAGAGAATGTTTTGTCATTTTAATTACTTTCTGCAAAGTCAAAAAGTTAACATACACTAAGGCGGGCTTTACACGTTGCGACATCGCTACCGATATATCGTCGGGGTCACGTCGTTAGTGACGTACATCCGGCGTCTGTAGTGACATCGCAACGTGTAAATCCTAAGTGCGACGATGAACGAGCACAGGAGCGTAAAAAAATCGCTGATCTGTGTAATGTCGTTCATTTCCATAATGTCGCTACATCAGGAGATACGATGTTGTTGTCGCTCCGGCGGCGTCACACATCGCTGTGTGGGAAGCCGCAGAAACGACAAACATCTCCTTACCTGCGTCCACCAGCAATGCGGAAGGAAGCAGGTGGGCAGGATGTTATGCTCTGCTCATCTCCGCCCCTCCGCTTCTATTGGCCGGCCGCTTAGTGACGTCGCGGTGACGCCGAACGCACCTCCCCCTTGAAGGAGGGATTGTTCGGCGGTCACAGCGACGTCGCCGACCAGGTATGTGCGTGTGACGCTGCTGTAGCGATGTACATATCGCATGTATGATGGGGGCGGATGCTATCACGCTGGACATCGCTAGCAAATGTAAAGCCCGCCTAAGAGTACTATGCCTATAAACAATATGGGACAGCCCATATGTTGATGTCCTGTACAGTCATAGGAAAAAGTTTGGGCATCCCTATTAATGTTAACCTCTTTTCTTTACAACAATTTGGGTTTTTGAAATGAGGTTTATTGTACTAACAGAAAATGTGCAATCCGCATTTAAACAAAATTTCACCGATGCAGATCATGCATATCGACCCAGGAACAAAAGCAAAATACCTTGTGAAGATGCTGGTGGAAGCTGTTAAGATTGAAACGAGTACTGTATCAACATGGGCTGAAAAGCCACTCTGCCAGGAAGAATACATTACTCTAAAAGAAATATAAAAAGCCAGATTAATGTTTGCAAATGCACACAGGAACAAAGACCTTAACTTTTAGAGACATGTCCTGTGGTCTGACGAAACTAAAATTGAACTGTTTGGCTATAATGACCATTGTTACATTTGGAGGAAAAAGGGAGAAGCTTTGAAGCTTAAACACATCATCCGAACTGTGAAACACGGGGGTGGCAGCATGATGTTGTGGTGTTGTCTTGCTGCAGGAGGGACTGGTGCAGTTCACAAAATAGATGGCATAATGAAAGGATATTATGTGGCAATACTGAAGCAACATCTCAAGACATTAGCTAGGCATTTAAAGCTTGGGTGGCAATGGGTCTTCTAAATGTACAATGTCATGAAGCATACTGCCAAACTGGTTACAAAGGGGCTTAAAAATAATACAATCAATGTTTTGGAGTGGCCATCACAAAGCCTTGATCTCAATCCTATTGAAAATTTATGGGCAAAGCTGAAAAGGCAGGTGCGAGCAAGGAGACCTACAAACATGGCTCAGTTACACCAGTTCTGTCAGGAGGAATGGGCCCAAATTCCTACGAACTATTGTGTGAAGCTTGTGGAAGGTTATCCAAAATGTTTCACCTAAGTCATACATTTTAAGGGCAATGGTGCCAAATACTAATGAAATGTATGTAAACTTTTGACTTTGCAGAAAGTAATAAAATGCCTTAAAACATTCATTCTCTCTCTCTCTCTCTCTTTCTCTCTCTCTCTCTTTCATTATTCTGGCATTTGGCAAATATAAATAATTCTGGTTCCTAATTGACCAAAAACAGGAAAGGTTTATTCTGATTTCATGTCAGATACTGAGAAAAACATGCATATGTCTCTTCTTAGATAGTGTATGTAAACTTCTGGTTTCAATTGTACATCACAGGGGAGACTGGGGGCTACAGTACAGTACAGTATGTACATCACAGGAGGGGCTGCGGGCATTGAAATGACTGTGGGGCATACACATTACTGAGGAGCATACACATTACTAGGGACATACACATTACTGGGGGGCATACACATTACTTTGTTGGGGGGCATACAGCTCTGAGGGGCCAATACAGCTCTTAGGGGATCCACAAAGCTCTGGGGAGGGGCCAATACAACTCTTGGGGGCACATACAGCTCTGGGGGGCCTATATTGCTGAGGGGGAATACAGCTTGGGTGGGCACATACAGCCCTGGAGGAGGGGGAACATACAGCTCTGTAGGTGCACAAGAGCTCTTGAGGGCACATACAGCTTTGGGGGGTCCATACAACCTTGGGGGCCCACACTGCTCTTAAGGGGGCATATAACCCTAGGGGAGGAGGCGAGGGCACATACAGCTCTGGGCGCTGCTGCCTGGCGCTGCACTGTGGCTCCTCTCTCTCTCCATCTGTGGAACAAGAGCGCACCACATCATGCACTAGCTCCACCCACAGATGAACTGTGGGTTCTACTACGCATGTCAAGCAGAACGATCTAAATCATTTAAAATCACTCCTGGTCTCTCTCCCCCCTCTCACCCCCTCTCTCATACTCACCGATCACTGGCCCGGCGCTGCACGGCTGTCACACTGCTCTGGCGGCATCTCCTGCTTTTGAAAATACCAGCCGCTCATTATTCCATCTCATATTCCCTGCTTTCCCAGCCCACCAGGGCCTATGATTGGTTGCAGTCAGACACGCCCCCATGCTGTGGGACAGCCGTCTCATTGCAACCAATCATAGCTCCGAGTGGGCGGGTCTATATCGTGCAGTACCATAAATAAATAAATAATTGAAAAAAAACGGTGTGCGGTCTCCCCTAATTTTGATACCAGTCAGGGTAAATCCACACGGCTGAAGGCTGGTATTTTCAGGATGGGGAGCCCCACGTTATGGGATGGGGATCCCCCCAGCCTAAAAATATCAGCCAGCAGCCGCCCGAAATTGCCGCATCCATTAGATGTGACAGTCCCGGGACTCTACCCGACTCATTCCGAATTGCCCTGGTGTGGTGGCAATCGAGGTAATAAGGAGTTAATGGCAGCAGCCCATAGCTGCCACTAAGTCCTAGGTTAATCATGGCAGGCATCTATGAGACAACCCCAATGATTAACCTGTAAGTGAAAGTACATAAACACATACACTCAAAAAATACTTTATTTGAAATAAAAGATAAAAAAACACCCTCTTTCACCACTTTATTAATCCCCAAATACCCCTCCAGGTCCAGCGTAATCCACACGAGGTCCCACGACGCTTTCAGCTCTGCTACATGAAGCTGACAGGAGCGGCCGTAGAACACCGCCAGTCTCTGTCAGCTCTAGGCAGCAACTGAAGTGAGTGGCGCTGTCAGCGGGGACGTCACTGAGGTAATGCCTGTGTGTGCGGTGATGATGAGTGCGGTAGTGCGTGCGTGTGTGCAGTGATGATGGGGGGTAGTGCCGGTGTTTGTGCGGTGATGATGGGAGCGGCAGTGCCTGTGTGTGTGCGGGGATGATGGGAGCGGTAGTGCCTGCGTGTGTGCGGGGATGATGGAGGCGTAGTGCCTGCGTGTGTGCGGTGATGATGGGAGTGGTAGTGCCTGCGTTGTGCAGTGATGATGGGGGCGGTAGTGCCTGCGTGTGTGCGGTGATGATGAGTGCGGTAGTGCCTGCGTGTGTGCGGTCATGATGAGTGTGGTAGTGCCTGCGTGTATGCGGTGATGATGGGAGCCATAGTGCCTGCGTGTGTGCGGTGATGATGGGTGCGGTAGTGCCGATGTGTGTGTGGTGATGAGTCCGGTAGTGCCTGCGTGTGTGCGGTGATGATGGGTGCGGTAGTGCTGGCATGTGTGCGGTGATGATGAGTGTGGTAGTGCCGGGGTGTGTGCAGTGATGATGATGGGGGCGGTAGTGCCGGTGTCTGCGGTGATGATGAGTGCGGTAGACCCGGGGTGTGTGCAGTGATGATGATGAGTGTGATAGTGTCGGGGTGTGTGCAGTGATGATGGGGTTTCGCTCTCTTTCTCTCTCTCGGCTTAACGCAACACGTTATTTCCCAGGAATCTGTTGCCTTTATATCACACTATTTACAACGCATTCGTCACATGCGTCACACAATGCATTGTGACGGATGCCGCTCAACGCAAGTGTGAAAGCAGCCTAAGACGGGCCTGCACAATTTCCTTCTTGAGCAGTGGGACTTTGCGGGCACTGCAATATTTTAATCCATTACAGCATAATGTGTTACCAATGGTTTTCTTGATGACAGTGGTGCCAACTGCCTTGAGATCATTAACAAGTTCCCCTTGTGTAGTTTTAGGCTGATCTTTCACCTTCCTCATGATCTTGGATATCTCACAAGATGAGATTTTGCATCGAGCCCCAAGACTGATGTCAATTGACACTCATTTTGTATTTCTTCCATTTTCTTACTATTGCACCAACAGTTGTCTCCTTCTAACTCAATGTCTTGTGTCCATCCTGTAGTAATGTGCCCATCTTTCTCCCTACCCTGTAGTAATGTGCACATCCTTGTCTCCCTGTAATATTGTGCCCAACCTTCTCCCCACCTTGTAGTAATGTGCCCATCCTTGTCCCCATCCTGTAATAATGTGTCTCATCCTTGTGCCCATCCTGAAGTAATGGGCCCATCCTTGTCACCATCCTGTAGTAATGTGCCCATCTTATGGTAATGTCCCCTTTTACTAATGCGCCTATGCACGTCTTCTTTTTGTAGTAATGTCCCCTTTACTGGTCCTCTTCTTGCAGCAATGTCCCATCCTGAACGTGCCATTCTTCACACACACACACACACACACACACACACAAAATCTTCCACACAAAAAAACCCCAAACCACTTTTCTCATCTGTCCTCTCTTCCCTCGGCATCCTCTTCCATACTTCTTGCGGCCACAGGCATGTGGACCCAATGTAGTGGCCACTGCTGTCAGCACTTCATCTGAAATTCAGATGAACATTTTGCCGACACTGCGCAGAGTCAAGCTCTCTCTGAGCAACTATTCCAATGCCAGCTGCTGGCCAATCAGAGACAAGCAACTGAGGTCATACACGTAAGATGCTTGCCTCTGATTGGCCACCATTGGTAGCTGCCATTGGAATAGTTGTACGGAGAGAGCTTAACTCTGCATAGTGCCGGCCAAACATTCATCTGAAATAAAGCGCTGACTGCTGCAGCTCTAGCACCGGCTGCGATCGTTAACGGGTCCATGTGCCTGCGGGCCACAAGAAGTAGCATGAGGGGCTGCATGCAGCCCTTGGGCCACGTGTTTGAGACCACTGGTCTATGAGATGTGGTGTCCTAGACTTACTGGTGAAAGTTGTGCTTTTTGCTTTGTGTGGTTGTGGAGTTACCCCTGTTGTTTTGCACCTTCCTTTCTGCTTGCTTCTCCTCCTGAATAGAGATGAGCAAATCTGTTCGATAAAGGTTTGCCAATTTCAAATTCAGTACAAGCCTTAGCCTCGGCTGGGGCTCGGTAACCTGAGCACTTTCCCCAGAGGTCGGCAATGTTCGCTTTTGTTCGATCACTGATCGTACTTTCCAAAAATGCTTTTCTAATAACATGTTATGCTTTTGGATAGAATTGTGGTGCTGTATGATGAATTGGTGGATGTGTTAATGAGTGGAGGGGGTGGGGACTCAGGAGAAGGCTGTGGCGACATTTTTATCTTAACTTTATTTGCGGATGTTCTTGCAGCCAATCACAATGCAGCAAACATCCTCAAGCTTCAGACACAAGGGCTTGTGTCACTGGCTGCCTTAGTCACATGTGCATCTGCATATAAAATCCGGACATGCAGCGCAGCACCATTTTGTGAATGTTAAACATTAGGGAAGATGCTGCCGCTGGTGCTGCTAGACAATTAGCTTAGCTAGTGGATTAATGGTAGGTAGTTGAGATAGATAGGAGAGTGATAGTGTAGAATAGAGACATGTAGTTTAAAGAAAGGCTTGTGCCACAAATCGGCATTTCATGATAGAAAAAGCGATTGCTACTTGTCAGTGCCTGCTAAAGAGTTGCCAGTGAATGATGTAAATAGGTATTGCTACTTATTACTGCCTGCTCCAAATTAATCATTGAAGGACATTTCTAGGTATTATTAGTTAGTAGTGATGAGCGAGTACTAAAAAGCTCGGGTGCTCGAAGCTCGGGCCGAGCCTCCCAAGATACTCGTGTACTCGGCCCGAGCAACGAGCCCAATGTTATCCTATGGGAGACCCGAGTATTTTTGTGAAATGACCACCGGCAGCATGTAGAAACCCTAAAAATGGCACAAAAGTCTCCGAAGAGTGCTCAAATGACATGGCAACAGCATGGGGAAGACCCCTTGAAGCATTTATCACTCAAAAGTCACAGCTGTGAACAATTTTGTCCGCGTTTTACGCCATTTTTACGGACTCACCAGAAAACCTTCCAAAATGACACCAAAATGAATTTTCATGGCGGAAATGTTAAGGGCACATACCCAATAGTGAGATAGAACTAATGTATGTTACTTTTTGAGATCAATACATGAAAGATTTTACGTAAAACATTGTGTGGCACTCCGATGTCCCTGAGAAGAGACGTACATAAAGGCCTCTGAGTCTAATGTGCCCATTTTGAGGAACTGAGTCTTTGTAGTATTTTCCTTTGCCAGGGCAGTCCAAAATTTTGAGGTTCACCAATGACCCTGCATACAGACGTGCATGAGGGCCTGTAAACCTGAAGTGCCCATTGGAAGGAAGTGGGTCTATTGTAGTATAGCCCTCTGGCAGGACAGCCAAAAATTGGGAGGCTCCACATTGTCCCTGGATAGAGACGTGCATGAGGGCCTGTAAACCTGAAGTGCCCATTGGAAGGAAGAGGGTCTTTTGTAGTATAGCCCTTTGGCAGGGCAGCCAAAAATTGGGAGGCTCCACGTTGTCCCTGGATAGAGACGTGCATGAGGGCCTGTAAACCTGAAGTGCCCATTGGAAGGAAGTGGGTCTTTTGTAGTATAGCCCTTTGGCAGGGCAGCCAAAAATTGGGAGGCTCCACGTTGTCCCTGGATAGAGACGTGCATGAGGGCCTGTAAACCTGAAGTGCCCATTGGAAGGAAGTGGGTCTTTTGTAGTATAGCCCTTTGGCAGGGCAGCCAAAAATTGGGAGGCTCCATGTTGTCCCTGGATAGAGACGTGCATGAGGGCCTGTAAACCTGAAGTGCCCATTGGAAGGAAGTGGGTCTATTGTAGTATAGCCCTTAGGCAAGGCAGCCAAAAATTGGGAGGCTCCACGTTGTCCCTGGATAGAGACGTACATGAGGGCCTGTTAACCTGAAGTGCCCATTGGAAGGAAGTGGGTCTTTTGTAGTATAGCCCTTTGGCAGGGCAGCCAAAAATTGGGAGGCTCCACGTTGTCCCTGGATAGAGACGTGCATGAGGGCCTGTAAACCTGAAGTGCCCATTGGAAGGAAGTGGGTCTTTTGTAGTATAGCCCTTTGGCAGGGCAGCCAAAAATTGGGAGGCTCCACGTTGTCCCTGGATAGAGACGTGCATGAGGGCCTGTAAACCTGAAGTGCCCATTGGAAGGAAGTGGGTCTTTTGTAGTATAGCCCTTTGGCAGGGCAGCCAAAAATTGGGAGGCTCCACGTTGTCCCTGGATAGAGACGTGCATGAGGGCCTGTAAACCTGAAGTGCCCATTGGAAGGAAGTGGGTCTTTTGTAGTATAGCCCTTTGGCAGGGCAGCCAAAAATTGGGAGGCTCCACGTTTTCCCTGGATAGAGACGTGCATGAGGGCCTGTAAACCTGAAGTGCCCATTGGAAGGAAGTGGGTCTTTTGTAGTATAGCCCTTTGGCAGGGCAGCCAAAAATTGGGAGGCTCCACGTTGTCCCTGGATAGAGACGTGCATGAGGGCCTGTAAACCTGAAGTGCCCATTGGAAGGAAGTGGGTCTTTTGTAGTATAGCCCTTTGGCAGGGCAGCCAAAAATTGGGAGGCTCCACGTTGTCCCTGGATAGAGACGTGCATGAGGGCCTGTAAACCTGAAGTGCCCATTGGAAGGAAGTGGGTCTATTGTAGTATAGCCCTTTGGCAGGGCAGCCAAAAATTGGGAGGCTCCACGTTGTCCCTGGATAGAGACGTGCATGAGGGCCTGTAAACCTGAAGTGCCTATTGGAAGGAAGTGGGTCTATTGTAGTATAGCCCTTAGGCAGGGCAGCCAAAAATTGGGAGGCTCCACGTTGTCCCTGGATAGAGACGTGCATGAGGGCCTGTTAACCTGAAGTGCCCATTGGAAGGAAGTGGTTCTTTTGTAGTATAGCCCTTTGGCAGGGCAGCCAAAAATTGGGAGGCTCCACGTTGTCCCTGGATAGAGACGTGCATGAGGGCCTGTAAACCTAAAGTGCCCATTGGAAGGAAGTGGGTCTTTTGTAGTATAGCCCTTTGGCAGGGCAGCCAAAAATTGGGAGGCTCCACGTTGTCCCTGGATAGAGACGTGCATGAGGGCCTGTAAACCTGAAGTGCCCATTGGAAGGAAGTGGGTCTTTTGTAGTATAGCCCTTTGGCAGGGCAGCCAAAAATTGGGAGGCTCCACGTTGTCCCTGGATAGAGACGTGCATGAGGGCCTGTAAACCTGAAGTGCCCATTGGAAGGAAGTGGGTCTTTTGTAGTATAGCCCTTTGGCAGGGCAGCCAAAAATTGGGAGGCTCCACGTTGTCCCTGGATAGAGACGTGCATGAGGGCCTGTAAACCTGAAGTGCCCATTGGAAGGAAGTGGGTCTTTTGTAGTATAGCCCTTTGGCAGGGCAGCCAAAAATTGGGAGGCTCCACGTTGTCCCTGGATAGAGACGTGCATGAGGGCCTGTAAACCTGAAGTGCCCATTGGAAGGAAGTGGGTCTTTTGTAGTATAGCCCTTTGGCAGGGCAGCCAAAAATTGGGAGGCTCCACGTTGTCCCTGGATAGAGATGTGCATGAGGGCCTGTAAACCTGAAGTGCCCATTGGAAGGAAGTGGGTCTTTTGTAGTATAGCCCTTTGGCAGGGCAGCCAAAAATTGGGAGGCTCCACGTTGTCCCTGGATAGAGACGTGCATGAGGGCCTGTAAACCTGAAGTGCCCATTGGAAGGAAGTGGGTCTTTTGTAGTATAGCCCTTTGGCAGGTCAGCCAAAAATTGGGAGGCTCCACGTTGTCCCTGGATAGAGACGTGCATGAGGGCCTGTAAACCTGAAGTGCCCATTGGAAGGAAGTGGGTCTATTGTAGTATAGCCCTTTGGCAGGGCAGCCAAAAATTGGGAGGCTCCACGTTGTCCCTGGATAGAGACGTGCATGAGGGCCTGTAAACCTGAAGTGCCTATTGGAAGGAAGTGGGTCTATTGTAGTATAGCCCTTAGGCAGGGCAGCCAAAAATTGGGAGGCTCCACGTTGTCCCTGGATAGAGACGTGCATGAGGGCCTGTTAACCTGAAGTGCCCATTGGAAGGAAGTGGTTCTTTTGTAGTATAGCCCTTTGGCAGGGCAGCCAAAAATTGGGAGGCTCCACGTTGTCCCTGGATAGAGACGTGCATGAGGGCCTGTAAACCTGAAGTGCCCATTGGAAGGAAGTGGGTCTTTTGTAGTATAGCCCTTTGGCAGGGCAGCCAAAAATTGGGAGGCGCCACGTTGTCCCTGGATAGAGACGTGCATGAGGGCCTGTAAACCTGAAGTGCCCATTGGAAGGAAGTGGGTCTTTTGTAGTATAGCCCTTTGGCAGGGCAGCCAAAAATTGGGAGGCTCCACGTTGTCCCTGGATAGAGACGTGCATGAGGGCCTGTAAACCTGAAGTGCCCATTGGAAGGAAGTGGGTCTTTTGTAGTATAGCCCTTTGGCAGGGCAGCCAAAAATTGGGAGGCTCCACGTTGTCCCTGGATAGAGACGTGCATGAGGGCCTGTAAACCTGAAGTGCCCATTGGAAGGAAGTGGGTCTTTTGTAGTATAGCCCTTTGGCAGGGCAGCCAAAAATTGGGAGGCTCCACGTTGTCCCTGGATAGAGACGTGCATGAGGGCCTGTAAACCTGAAGTGCCCATTGGAAGGAAGTGGGTCTTTTGTAGTATAGCCCTTTGGCAGGGCAGCCAAAAATTGGGAGGCTCCACGTTGTCCCTGGATAGAGACGTGCATGAGGGCCTGTAAACCTGAAGTGCCCATTGGAAGGAAGTGGGTCTTTTGTAGTATAGCCCTTTGGCAGGGCAGCCAAAAATTGGGAGGCTCCACGTTGTCCCTGGATAGAGACGTGCATGAGGGCCTGTAAACCTGAAGTGCCCATTGGAAGGAAGTGGGTCTTTTGTAGTATAGCCCTTTGGCAGGGCAGCCAAAAATTGTGAGGCTCCACGTTGTCCCTGGATAGAGACGTGCATGAGGGCCTGTAAACCTGAAGTGCCCATTGGAAGGAAGTGGGTCTTTTGTAGTATAGCCCTTTGGCAGGGCAGCCAAAAATTGGGAGGCTCCACGTTGTCCCTGCATAGAGACGTGCATGAGGGCCTCAAAACATTGTTCCCATTGCAAAGGAGCGGGTCTCCTGTCGTTGTAATGTCCATTCTGCAAAGAATGGGCGAAAAAATGTACCACTGGGGGTATACCTGAAACAAAGGCCTAAGGCTATGTGCGCACGTTGCGTACAAGCCCTGCAGATATTTCTGCAGCTATCTGAAGAGCACATGTGCGCTTTAGATCGCTGCAGAAATGTCCGTAGTGAGCGCCGATTCCATGCGCTTTGCCTGCAGCTCCTCCCATAGACAGAGCAGGAGCTGCCGGCAAAGCGCAGGAAAGAAGTGACATGTCACTTCTTTTTGCGCAGCGCTTCGGCAGTAGCCGAAGCGCTGCGCTCTTAAACGCCACGTGCGCACGGCCCCTGCACAGTCTCCATAGACTGTGCAGGGGACGCAGGACGCATGCAGTTACGCTGCGCTACAAAGCGCAGCGTAACTGCATGTTTTTACGCGACGTGCGCACATAGCCTAACTCTTGTAACGGTCATCATGGTGGCGCATGAGGAGAAGGAGGAGCAGTCCAGCGATTATCCAAAGTCCAGAAGTGTGTACCCATGGGTGACTGGAGGTACATGGCAAATTCCCATTACAAACTTTAAATTCCGCTCTCATTTGCTGGTGGTGTGGTGAAGTCTGGCCCAATCCAACCCTTGTTCATCTTGATCAGAGTCAGCCTGTCAGCATTTTCAGTTGACAGGCGGGTGCGTTTATCTGTAATGATTCCACCTGCGGCACTAAAAACCGCTAGCGGCAGGGCAGGCCAGGACTTCCAAGGCGTAGAGAGTCAATTCATGCCACGTGTCCACCTTGGATACCCAATAATTGTAAGGCACAGAGGAATGTCGGAGTACAGTTGTTCGATCTGCAAGGTACTCCTTGAGCATCTGGGCAAACTTAGGATTTCTTGTGGCACTACCCCGCACCTCAGGGGCTGTGGTACGTGAGGGGCTGAGAAAACTGTCCCACATATTAAAGACTGTTCCCCTACCTCTGGCGGATTGGACTTGTGCCTCTCTCGGCTGTACGCTTTGGTTGTCCACTGATTCCTGACCTATGCCGCTAGCGTTTTGTGAGGGGAATGCTTTGCCTACTTCCGTGACTATGGCCTTCCGGAACTGCTGCATTTTGGTTGACCTCTCCGCCTCGGGAATAAGAGACATAAAGTTCTCCTTGTAGCGTGGGTCTAACAGTGTTACCAACCAGTAATGATTGTCGGCCAAGATGTTCTTAACGCGAGGGTCACGAGACAGGCAGCTTACCATAAAGTCAGCCATGTGCGCCAGACTCTTAACAGCCAAGACTTCAGTAGCCTGACCAACACGTTGACTGAACATGCTGTCCTCCTCCTCCTCCTCCTCCTCATCTACCCTGTCCTCTGGCCAGCCACGCTGAACCGAGGATATGACTGGTGTGCATGTCATATCCTCAATTTGGCCGGAGATTTGCTCCATGTCTTCATCCTCCTCCTCGTCATAGTCCTCCACTGCACGTTGTGATGAGACGAGGCTGGGCTGTGTGTTATCACCCACACCCACTACTGTTTCTTGCTGCAACTCATCGCGCTCCGCCTGCAATGCATCATGTTTGGTTTTGAGCAGAGACCGTTTTAGAAGGCAGAGTAGCGGTATGGTGACGCTAATAATGGCATCATCACCACTCACCATCTTGGTGGAGTCCTCAAAGTTTTGGAGGATGGTACATAGGTCGGACATCCATCTCCACTCCTCAGGTGTTATGTGTGGAGTTTGACCCATTTCCCGACGGCTTAGGTGATGCAGGTACTCAACAACTGCCCTCTTCTGCTCACATATCCTGACCAACATATGCAGAGTTGAATTCCAACGCGTGGGGACATCACACACCAGTCTGTGAGCCGGAAGATGCAAACTGCGCTGAAAGCCGGCAAGGCCGGCTGAAGCAGTAGGTGACTTTCGAAAATGTGCAGACAGGCGGCGAACTTTTACCAGCAGATCAGACAGCTCTGGGTATGACTTTAGAAACCGCTGAACCACGAGGTTGAGCACATGGGCCACGCATGGAACATGTGTCAGCTGGCCTCGCCTCAAAGCCGCCACCAGGTTCCGGCCATTGTCACACACGACCTTTCCTGGCTTTAGGTTCAGAGGTGTGAGCCAGTGATCTGCCTGCTGTTTCAGAGCTGTCCACAGCTCTTCTGCATTGTGGGGTTTGTCACCTATGCATGCAGATTAGCTTCAGCACAGCCTGTTGCCGCTTCGCCGAGGCAGTGCTGCAGTGCTTCCAGCTTTGGACTGGTGTGGAGGGTACAGTGGATGAGGATGCGCAGGAGGAGGAGGCTGAAGAGCATGACATTCCGGAGCTGTAGAGTGTGGGTGAAACACTGACTGAGGTAGGGCCTGCAAACCTTGGTGTGGGAAGGACGTGTTCCGTCCCTCGCTCAGACTGGGTCCCAGCTTCCACAATATTAACCCAGTGTGCCGTCAACGAGATGTAGCGGCCTTGCCCACAAGCACTTGTCCACGTGTCTGTGGTTAGGTGGACTTTGGGTGAAACAGCGTTGTTCAGGGCACGTGTGATGTTTTGTGACACGTGGTTATGCAACGCGGGGACGGCACACCGGGAGAAATAGTGGCGGCTGGGGACCGAGTAACGTGGGACAGCTGCCGCCATCAGGTCGCGGAATGCTTCTGTCTCCACCAGCCTAAAAGGCAACATTTCCAGCGCAAGCAGTCGCGAAATGTTAGCATTTAGAACTGTGGCATGTGGGGTGTTGGCAGTGTATTTGCGCCTGCGTTCAAAGGTTTGCTGAATGGATAACTGAACGCTGCGCTGGGACAAGGACGTGCTTGATGATGGTGTTATTTCTGCGTAGGCAACTGCAGGTGCAGGACCGGAGGAGGCTTGTTCGCAGGCAGCATGGACAGGGGATTGGCTCGCATGCACAACCAGCGAAGACGTAGCAGTGACATTAGCAAGCACTGCTCCTCGACTCTGTTGTACTTCCCACAAAGTCGGGTGCTTGGCTGACATGTGCCTGATCATGCTGGTGGTGGTCAGGCTGCTAGTTTTGGTACCCCTGCTGATGCTGGCACGGCAGGTGTTGCAAATGGCCTTTTTAGAATCATCTGGAGCCAACTTAAAAAACTGCCAGACTCGGGAAGACCTAACATTTGTACAGGCACCTTGTGTCGTGTTGTTGTTCCGGGGAACGTTTGCCTGACTTCTGCCTGGAGCCACCACCCTGCTTCTTACTGCCTGTTGGGATGCTACGCCTCCCTCCCCCTGTGCACTGCTGTCCTCGCTCTGCATATCCTCCTGCCAGGTTGGGTCAGTTACTGGATCATCCACCACGTCGTCTTCCTCTTCCGCACCCTGCTCCTCCTCCTGACTTCCTGACAATTGTGTCTCATCATCGTCCACCCCTTGTTGAGACACGTTGCCAACTTCGTGAGAACGTGGCTGCTCAAATATTTGGCCATCTGTACATACGATCTCCTCATGACCCACTTCAACATGAGCTGGCGAGAGGCCAGAATGTGCGAATGGAAACGTGAACAGCTCTTCCGAGTGTCCAAGTGTGGGATCATTAATGTCCGAGGACGTGTACTCAGCCTTGTGGTAGGAAGGAGGATCAGGTTCTGAAATGTGCGGTGCAGTATCACGGCTACTGACACTTGACCGTGTGGAAGACAGAGTGTTTGTGGTGGTGCCAATCTGACTGGAAGCATTATCCGCTATCCAACTAACAACCTGTTGACACTGGTCTTGGTTCAAGAGTGGTGTACTGCTGCGGTCCCCAAGAATTTGGGACAGGACGTGCGAGCGACTAGATGTGGCCCTTTGTTGTGGCAAAATTAGAGCTTGCCCACGACCTCGGCCTCTGCCTGCACCACCATCATGTCCACTTCATTGTTCCTTGCCAACGCCCTTGCGCATTTTGCAATGGTGTGCTGACGTGTATTCACTAGACTTGGGTGTTATATCAAAGTTTGTGCAAATCGTGCACCTGTACGCTGCCACCGACAGGCACACACGTGCGTTTTTTAAATGCAAGCACGGACGCACTAAGAACCTAACACAGGTTTTAGGAGCAAAAATTAAGAACTCTGACACTATCAGCCACTGCTGACTGACGTGTATTATACACTACACTTGTGCGTTATATAATAGTTTGGTAAAAACGCACACAAGTGCACCTGTACGCTGCCACCGACAGGCACACACGTGCGGTTTTTAAATGCAAGCACGGACGCACTAAGAACCTAACACAGGTTTTAGGAGCAAAAATTAAGAACTCTGACACTATCAGCCACTGCTGACTGACGTGTATTATACACTACACTTGTGCGTAATATAATAGTTTGGTAAAAACGCACACAAGTGCACCTGTACGCTGCCACCGACAGGCACACACGTGCGGTTTTTAAATGCAAGCACGGACGCACTAAGAACCTAACACAGGTTTTAGGAGCAAAAATTAAGAACTCTGACACTATCAGCCACTGCTGACTGACGTGTATTATACACTACACTTGTGCGTTATATAATAGTTTGGTAAAAACGCACACAAGGGCACCTGTACGCTGCCACCGACAGGTACACACGTGCGTTTTTTAAATGCAAGCACGGACGCACTAAGAACCTAACACAGGTTTTAGGAGCAAAAATTAAGAACTCTGACACTATCAGCCACTGCTGACTGACGTGTATTATACACTACACTTGTGCGTTATATAATAGTTTGGTAAAAACGCACACAAGTGCACCTGTACGCTGCCACCGACAGGCACACATGTGCGTTTTTTAAATGCAAGCACGGACGCACTAAGAACCTAACACAGGTTTTAGGAGCAAAAATTAAGAACTCTGACACTATCAGCCACTGCTGACTGACGTGTATTATACACTACACTTGTGCGTTATATAATAGTTTGGTAAAAACGCACACAAGTGCACCTGTACGCTGCCACCGACAGGCACACACGTGCGTTTTTTAAATGCAAGCACGGACGCACTAAGAACCTAACACAGGTTTTAGGAGCGACAATTGCTGAGAAGTCTGACACTATCAGGACTGTTTTAGACTGTGTACACCAGCCCCAGATATGATGAAGGCTGGTATACGGTCACCACTAGGAATGGCTATATACCCTGCCTGCCTGCCTGCCTGTATACTGCTACAATAGTCCTGACAAGGACTCTTTTGGTCACTAGCCTGTATTCCAACCTGGCTATACCCTGCCTGTATACAGCAACAATAGTCCTGAGAAGGACTCTGCTACTGTACTCCGACCTGGCTATACCCTGCCTGCCTGTATACAACTAGAATAGTCCTGAGAAGGACTTTTGGTCACACTGTTTGCAGCCCTGCTACGGAAATAGCTATAAAGGGCCGCAAACCTTTCCCTGAAGCAGCGACACTCTCCCTGCACTGACTGTCTGGATAGCTGTGAGCAGAGCACAGCGCGCCCGCCGGTATAAAGGCTCGGTCACGCTGTGCAGGCCGGCCAATCACTGCAATTCCACAACTAACAGGGCTGTGGCATTGCAGTGGTCTGCCAGCCAATCCCTGCATGAGGGCTGGCTCTCAAAAGAGCGCCAACATGCAGGGATGAAGACCACGAGTACAGCACGAGTATCGCGAGATTACTCGGTCCCCGCCGAGTAGACCGAGTACAGTGATACTCGTGCGAGTACCGAGTAGTAACAAGCATGCTCGCTCATCACTATTAGTTAGTAGTGCCTGCTGTAAATTTGCTAGTGAGCTATTTAAATACATCTTGGCACTTTTCATTACTTGCTCAAAATTACACATTGAACCAAATTTCTAGATATTGCTAATTATTACTGCTTGCTCCAAAAAATATGGTTCTGCTTTTATTTTTTTTATCTAGGAAGCCGCATGGCACATGAAATACATAATATAGCGTAGGACCCCCCATTGAGATTTGCCGGGAAGTGGCAGGGGTTTCTCAAATAATTGATCAATTTGCTAAAAATCTCATTTTGTATTATGGTACAGTTGGAATAAATCCGTGAATTTGCACTTTTTATGTGATGCATGTGAGTCGCCCACCACAGCGCTGCAGCGGGACACTGCGGGGACTTCTCTGTAGGGACCCTTCTGGCAACAGGTATGTCAGGTTCACTTGTATAGGAGTCGTGACGCCACCCTCGGTTTTGCGGTCAGGATGAGGGGTGACCGCCACTGCAGTTTAGCAAGCGTCTGGCGCTGATGGTATTTGCAGTTAGATGGTTAGATGGTGTGTCACCAGTAGTGAAGCTGGCCCCAGGGGCTCAAGTGTAAGTGCGTAGAACTACAGGTCGCAGAAGAACTCACACACAGTCCAGAATGTCTTTCACGGTTTTTACTCACTTTCAGTTGTTTCTGTGAGGTAACCCGGGCGATACTGAGACAGACCAGAGAGAACCACGTATCCTTCAGGCTGATATAGAGGTGACTGCAAGCTCGCCTTCCTAGCACTTCTTTTTTCAGATAACCCCCAACTTGAAGTATATGGGATTCATCCAGGGAAGTCGCATCTGCCTTTTCTCCCCTTTCTGGGCCGTTTGCTGGCAGCGTGGACCAAGTAAAGATGGCTTCTTGCCCTATCTCACTTATGGGCCCCCTCGTTGCTGCTGATGCTGCGTACTCTGTGTTGTTTGGTGAGGCACTTGGAGTGCCCTCACCGGCAGGTTTAGTAGGTAGTTAAACTTGAGCCTACTTCGGGAACCTGTTTCCCCTGCATGCCTGGTCTACCAGAAAATCCCCATACTCAACTACCTCGCTTCTTCCTGAGGTGTCTTTCAGGCTGACTGTGTGGCAACCCAACTCCCCCGCAAACAGCCACTACACTTGCAGGGTCTGACTAGTGTGTCTGCGTGCCTGCTCTCCGCTTCAGACTGACATGTGTCCTCCTCCACTGCTCCTCTCCCTTGGACTGCCTCTGCTCAACTTCTTCCAGCTTCTCCACCGCACCACTAGCTGAGATCTGGTGGCCACGTCCCATCCTGGGTCTGCCCAGGGGTCCCCTCTAAGGTGTGTGTGAGCCCTGGTTGAAGTGTGTCTGTGTGTCCTCACCCTATTCAGCCTTTGGGATTACCTGTTTGTACTCACCGAGCATGGGTGCAGTACTCAGTGGTGACTAACCAGGTCAGGGGCGCAACACATGCCACTCTCAGATCGTGCTGGCTCCCCTTTCTTTGTTTGTAGTTATGCTACTTTGGTCTGGTGGCTGACCACCACCATGCTATGCACGTCTGACTTTGGTTTGCAATATTTTCCTCCTGTTGGTGGCTGTTCACATTCAGCTACCTCACCCTTTTTCCACAGGCAATGCTAATTAAGCATTATACTTGGGTATGATCCACCTTGATTTATGGTTGCTGGTCTGGCACTGTGAAGGTCAGTTCTGATATTGTCCTGGTGTGTGTGACGTCTGCTGCGCACGCTGGGACCTGGACTGCCTTTTATCCGCAGTTGCCTCTTTTTGCGACATGGAAGCTGTTATATATAGGTTACAGGTATGTGTCCTCCAATATGGTTCTGCTTTTAATTTATCTAGGAGGCCGCATGGCACAGGAAATACATAATATAGAGTGGACCAAGTATTGAGATTTGCCGTGAAGTGGCAGGGGTGGCTCAAAGAATTGATCAATTATTTGCTAAAAGTCTCATTTTGTATTAGGCTACTTTCACACTACGTTTTTACTACTGTTCTGTGTTGTGCCGTCGGGGCATCCATCCGAATTGCCCCTCCCCCATCCCGCAAAACGAGTTTCGGATGCATGCGCCGATAGGGCCATTGACTATAATGGAGCAGACTCCGTTTGTGTGTGCTCTGTCTTGCACCATTTTTGCACATATACGTTTTCTGAAGACGGACACCCAACGAGTTTTCTCACCCCCAGTAGTGTGGTCCTCCTTGAATGAGGATGTCCCCTTCCCCCACTTCAGACACACTGCACAGACATACTTTTCTCTGTACCTGCACCTTTCACAAATCATTCCATGAAACAAATAAATTCATAAATTGTACATGCACCTTTCACAAATCATTCAATGAAACAATATCTATAAATTTTCTCCTGCTCCCATCAGACCTGCATGACTGACAAGTCTCATGCAGCTTGGTCCCCATAGGCTTTTAAAGTATGTTTTTCTCTGAAACACCGCAGTGTTTCACAGCCAAGTATACCACGCTGAAATCATGCAGCCAGGGTCTGATACACGCTGCCCCTGGATCGGGCAGCATTATCAATACATCTACAGGTAAATAACATATGTGTAGATGACAGGTTCACTTTAATACTGCTGCCTTGGACTTGGTGTTTCTAAATGACACTATGCTCTGGTCTTTTAAGCTCTGCTACTATAGATATTCCAAGTGTAGTTTTTTCTTTTATTATTGCTGACTTGAAATAACTGTGCCAATCTGAGATTTATTGCTATAATAGGAATCCTAAAGGATCAAAACATATAAGTGGGTCTGGAACCATCAATCCCACTGCCCCTTTGCCAGCTGCACAACTTATAATGATTTTCTAAATCTCTCTCAACATGTTCTTTGAGAGATAGGTTCGACTTCAACATACACAATGCTTGGTTTTTCCATGATATAAGCTACTGCCACAAAGAAAAGTGTTTTTTTCCTCTCTCATTGAAATAAATGTGCTCGCTTCACAGATAATAATGGCATAAAGCATAAATCCTACAATTGTACATGTATAGTAATGTTTCTCCACTTGAGGGAGACAAATCCCACATATACGAGCTACATCAATTTTTTTTAGAATAACTTATGAATTTGAAGTTCTCTATAGCACCACCTTATCTCAGTCTGAAGGGATTTTACAACCCCTTTATCCTAAAGTTGTCACAATATTTCTGACCTATCTGTAGTTAAGGCCGTCGGGTCAATCTGGGTCTGCCCCGGTAATCAGCAGTTTCAATCACCTTTTAATTGCTCGACTACCTCTTTCTATCTTCCAAACTTGATTTTTTATTTTTTGCCGGACAACTTATCAAAAATTCATGGGCAGCCAACACTTTTATTGGACAGATTTGAAAGCAATAGCAAATCATTAATATTAATATTTTTACTTATATATGACTGCAGCCCATAATACTGATATGAACAGTTTATCAATTTATCAGCTGATTATTGAAGATTTTCACAGTCGTCAATATTGGTCGGCCATCAATATAGTGGTTTTCGAAAACCCTTCAAACTGGGTTTTCTAAGCTTATGAAAATTAGATCGTTGAATGTTTAGTAGATGAACCCTTCTGAAACTCAAAAAACTTTTTTTTTTTTTTTTTTAATTTATAATTACCTCCTTCACAACCAAGGATATACCGGTACGTCCTAAATCATGAGGGGTGCTGTGGTGAGCCGGTGGGGATCCCTGCACATGTCTGCTGATTTGAACAGCAGACATGTGCGGCTATCAGGCGCAGGTCGATCAGTGATCCACCTGCACCTGTCAAAATGTGACAGTGCAATTTAAATGTCCACAGCAGGGAAATCTCCTTTCCCTGACACCATTGGAAGCCCTGTGATGCGATAACGGGGAGCCGATGGTTGCCATGGTAGCGACGGGTCATGTGAGGACTCCTGTCGCTATCATGACGTAGTTCCTATTACAGCTGGCAGAACAGCAGAGAGCAGCATTTCTGCTGATCATAGCTGTGTAGCTCTGATCAACAAAAATGAATCAGCGATCAGACAGCTGATCCTTATAGTACCTAGGGAACTTGTTAAATAAAAAAAAGTAAAACATTTTTTTATCAAAAAACATAAAAAGTTCAAATCACCACTCATTCGCCCCATTGAAAATTAAAGGGTTAAAAAAATAACAAATGTACACACATTTTGTATTGCTGCCTTCAGAAATGCCCGATGTATCAAAATATAAAATCAATTAATCTGATCGGTAAACGGAGTAGCAGCAAAAAAATTCCAAACGCCAAAATTAAGTGTTTTGGTGGTCACAAAATTTGTACAAAATGCTATAACAGGCGATTAAAACGTAGCATCTTCGCAAAATTGGTACCATTAAAAACAGATAAAAATGCAAAAAATAAGCAGTCACTGAACCCCATGTCCCAAAAAATAAGGACGCTACGGGTCGAATAAAATGGCACCATTTTTTTCTTCTGCATATTTTTGAACCCCTTAGTTATAAGTAAACCGATAAGTGTTTGTCATCTACGGACATGTACCGAGGCATCATACTGACACATCAGTTTTACTATATAGTGAACACAGTGAATAAAATACCCCCAAAACAATCGTGCAATCACACTTTTTATGCAATTTGTCCTCACTTGGAATTTTTTTTGCTGTTTTCCAGTATACTATATGGTAAAACTCATGACTTCATTTAAAAGTACAACTTCTTCGGCAAAAAACAAACCCTCATATGGCAAGATAAAAAAGTTAAGGTCTCGGAAAAAAACGAAAAACTGAAAAATTGCCCAGGAGGGAGTAAAGAAGGGGTACATTTAGCCAAGGTAATTGCAGCACATTTGTTTTTCGAAGTGTTTGTTGAGCTCAAATTTAAAAATGTCAAGGATTAAAGTTTCCTCTTCCCACTTCATAAACACTGCTTTTTTTACGACGATTACCAGCTGTTAAAAAGTACTGCAATAACTACTCTCTATCTTAGGCCCGTTTCACACGTCAGTGAAAAACACTGACGTTTTTCACTGATGTGTAAAACACGCACATGTCCCTCACACGTGGGTTGTCTAAGTGCAATCCGGGCTCCGTTCTCCGTGATTGCACTTAGAGATTAACTCACCTGCGCCCACTCCCACTCTCCATGGTGCTGATCGCTCCTGCGGTGCAGCATCCGGCCGGCGCTGACCCCTGCAGCAGCTGCTTCCGGGTCGGCTGTGTCGTGCATCATGAATATGCGCGACAGTAATGAGCCGGCTCAGAAGCAGCCGGCAGAACGGGCTGCAGAGAGCGTCGCTGGAGCCGGGTGAGTAAAAATGATTTTTATTTTAAAAGCACGTTTTTTTCTGGCACGTGTCTCACGGATCACACCACTGCGTGGTCCGTGGGACATCAATGATGCCAGAAAAAAATGGACATGTCTCCGTGCGGCAATCACGCACACGCGGGTACGCCGCACGGAGACACGTGCAGTGAAAAATCACTGATGTGTGAGCAGACCCATTCATTATAATGGGTCTGCGTATGTCAGTGATTCTGGTACGTTTAAAAAAAAGCACAAACGTACCAGAATCACTGACGTGTGAAAGGGGCCTTAGGCTGGAGTCACACTTGCAAGTTACTCCCGTGAGTCTCGCATCAGCATCACCTGGTGCAGCCTGCCAATCTCTGGACAGGAGCGTCTCAGCTACCTCAGCTACATAGAAATACATGCAGCCGACCAGCTCCTGTCTGGAGAGTGTGCAGTCATGCCAGGTGATGCCGTTGTGAGTCACTCGCAAGTGTGACTCCGGCCTTAAAGAACATTTTCAGTTTTACTACTAAAACAGTGTTGTGCTTCTCACTGACAGTAGATTCTGCAGTCTGCTGCCTAGCATGTGAAACACCATCTCCAAGGACAAAAAGATGAAGGGAGTAGCAAACCAGAAAGAAATGGAAACAGGAGGATTAGAGGAGGACAGGCAAATTTACACTGTGTGCAGAATTATTAGGCAAATGAGTATGTTTATCATATGATAATTTTTATATATGTTGTCCTACTCCAAGCTGTATAGGCTTGAGAGCCAGCTACCAATTAAGTAACTCAGGTGATGCGTATCTCTATAAGGAGGAGGGATGTGGTGTAATGACATCAACACCCTATATAAGCTGTGCTTAATTATTAGGCGACTTCCTTTCCTTTGGCAAAATGGGTCAGAAGAGAGACTTGACGGGCTTTGAAAAGTCCAAAATTGTGAGATGTCTTGCAGAGGGATGCAGTAGTCTTGAAATTGACAAACGTTTGAAGTTTGATCACTGAACAATCAAACGTTTCATGGCAAATAGCCAACAGGGTCGCAAGAAGCATGTTGGGCAAAAAGGCTCAAAATAACTGCCCATGAATTGAGGAAAATCAAGCGTGAAGCTGCCAAGATGCCATTTGTCACCAGTTTGGCCATATTTCAGAGCTTCAATGTTACTGGAGTATCAAAAAGCACAAGGTGTGTCATGCTCAGGGACATGACCAAGGTAAGGAAGGCTGAAAAACGACCACCTCTGAACAAGAAACGTCAAGATTGTGAAAAAAAATATCTTAAGACTGATTTTTTAAAGGTTTTATGGACTGATGAAATGAGAGTGACTGTTGATGGGCCAGATGGATGGGCCAGAGGCTGGATGAGTAAAGAGCAGAGAGCTCCACTCCGACTTAGACGCCAGCAAGGTGGAGGGGGGAACTGGTATGGGCTGGTATCATCAAAGATGAACTTGTGGACCTCTTCGGGTTTAGGATGGAGTGAAGCTCAACTCCCAGACCTACTGCCAGTTTCTGGAAGATAACTCCTTCAAGCAGTGGTATAGGAAGATGTCGGTATCATTCAAGAAAAACATGAGTTTCATGCAGGACCATGCTCCATCACATGCATCCAACTACTTCACAGCGTGGCTGGCCAGTAAAAGTCTAAAAGATGAAAAAAGAATGACATGGCCCCCTTGTTCACCTGATCTGAACCCCATTGAGAACCTGTGGTTCCTCAAAAAATGTGAGATCTACAGGGAGGGAAAACAGTACACCTCTCGGACAGAGTCTGGGAGGCTGTGGTGGCTGCTGCATGCAATGTTGATCATAAACAGATCAAGCAACTGACAGAATCTATGGATGGTAGGCTGTTGAGTGTAATCATAAAGAAAGGTGGCTATATTAGTCACTAATTTTTTGGGGTTTTGTTTTTGCATGTCAGAAATGTTTATTTCTAAATTTTGTGCAGTTATATTGGTTTACTTGGTGAAAATAAACAAGTGAGATGGGAATATATTTGTTTTTTTTAAGTTGCCTAATAATTCTGCACAGTAATAGTTACCTGCACAGACAGATATCTTCCTAAGATAGCCAAATCTAAAAAGAACCCATTCCAACTTCCAAAAATATTAAGCTTTGATATTTATTAGTCTTTTGGGTTGATTGAGAACATAGTTGTTGATCAATAATAAAAAAAAAATCCTCAAAAATACAACTTGCCTAATAATTCTGCACACAGTGTGTATGTAATAAACAAAATGTCCTTGATTTAATAAAATCATAAGTCTTTTTAACCCCTTAAGAATGGGGCAAATTTTCAATTTATTTTCACTTTTTCTTCCCCTTATTCCAAGAACCATACCTTTTTATTCATTTTTCCATCAGCATAGTCATGTGAGGGCATGTTTTTTGCGTAATTCCGCTATTGATTTTTGAGGGGAGTTTTTTTTTACAGCATTCATTTTACAATAAAACTTGGCAACCTGATTTTCAAGGTCAGTACTATAACGGTGATACCAAACATGAATAGATTTTGTTTTATTTACATGGTGAAAAAAATAAAATAAAAAAAATTCTCTACTTTACAAGAATTATAGCGTTTTCTTTTTTCAGAATATGGAGTTGTGTAAGGACTAGTTTTTTTGTGTCCTGAGCCAATGTTTTTACTGATATCTTTTTGGAGTATATATGATGTTTTGATTGCCTGTTATTACATTTTTTGCATTGTTTAAAAGATCCAAAAACATAAATTCTGCTGCCAATAAATGTAGCATAAATAATCTGTATATTTGCTGTTTACATGCATTGAAATATTAATTAATTAAAGTGGTAATACATTGAGGGCTTGGTCACGTGCTGCGTTTTTACTATGTTTTTTCTGCCCTATATTCAAGGCTAAATAACATTACATTTTATAGTACCAGGAAAGTGAATGAGATTTCTGATATGTCATGTACGTGCCACAGTGTTTTTGCACATCTTCAACATGTCAATGTTTTTCATCTATTTCAATAAATGGGTAAAAAAGCATCAAAAACACATTGAACAGAAACCTTTAGAAATTACTTCTGCCCCTCTCTCTGGGCACAGCTTGTGCAGTAACTTAATAGTTCATAAGTAGAGTTGAGCGCGGTTCTAGGTTCGAGGTTCTCCAGTTCTAGGCTTGAGTGATTTTGGGGGCTGTTCGAGATCGAACTAGAACTCGAGCTTTTTGCAAAAGCTCGATAGTTCTAGATACATTCGAGAACGGTTCTAGCAGCAAAAAGCAGGGCTTTTTACAGCTACAGTGTGCAGGAGCCATCGCTGGCAGCCTGCCAGAAGCTGGTAACCAAGATAAATATCGGGTATCCAACCAAAGCGCTTTGGTTAGTAACCCGATGTTTATCCTAGTTACGTGCAGGAAGCCCACACTTCCCCGCTCAGCTCGCTCCGCCCCCTCCTGCCCGCGGCATGTACACATACACACACACACACACACACACACACACACATGGTCCCGCTCGGCTTACCTGCGGTGATGAAGTCTCGCCATCCCGACCTCAGCGCTGTCACTGTCCTCCATGGCCGCCGCTTGTCACATCACCTTCTCTCGCTTCCGACCCGAGACTGACTAGCGGTGACGTCACGGGCCTCTCGCGATGCTTGGCTGTGAAGGCGCCGGTCATTGAACTCAGTGACAGGGGCTGTCAGTGTGCTGGAGATCAGCGCAGGTAATGTACCTCGCTGACAGGGAAGGAGTCTTGCGAGGATAATTTGCATATTCCCAGTGCCTTCTGGGATAAGTGAAGAGTCACCGCGAGCTCAAGGAGAACCGGGTTTTGGCCGTTACAGCCGGAAGGAAGACTTCTGAAAACCGCGCGCCTAGCGGCGCGCGAATTTTACCCTGTCTTCTTCATTGTGAGCGTGAGTGAGCAAAGTGTGAGCAAAAGTAAGTGTGAGTAGAATTGTTTGTATTTAGTTGTTTAATTACTTAACATTTGTTTAGTGCTATCCCCATTAGAAAATGTGCTCCACTATTGCTAATGCGATCCAGTGTACATCTTGTCTCATGTATGCAGTCCTTGAAAAGCCATTCGAGGGTGCATACTGTTGTTCGAGATGTGCGCAAGTTGCACATTTGGAAGCCCAGATACTGGATCTAAATGAACAGCTGGCAACTCTGAGATGCATTAGCAATATGAAAGGAGTTTGCTGCTCACTGAGCAGCAGCTTGCTGGGTCAGATGTGGGGGAGGATCGTAGTAGGGAGCGGCAGGACGGTGAGGTAGGTAGCTGGGTGACAGTTAGAAAGGGGGTTAAAGGGAAAAGTGCTAGGAAGGCTAGTCCTGAACTGACACACCCCAATAGGTTTGCAAACTTGGCAGATGAGGGGGATGTCATTACAGGGGTAGCAATGCTGCAGCAAGGCATGACCTCTGAACGCCAGAGGAGTGTCTGCTCCAGTAAGGGGGGGAATAGGAGTGCAGGGCAGGCAAGACAGGTACTGGTAGTGGGGGACTCAATTATTAGGGGGACAGATAGGGCAATCTGCCACAAAGACAGGGATCGCCGAACAGTGTGTTGTCTTCCTGGCGCTCGAGTTCGGCACATCGCTGATCGGGTTGACAGATTACTGGGAGGGGCTGGGGAGGACCCAGCGGTCATTGTACACATTGGCACAAACGACAAAGTTAGAGGTAGGTGGAAGGTCCTTAAAGATGATTTCAGGGAATTAGGTTGTAAGCTTAAAGCATGGACCTCAAAGGTTGTATTTTCGGAAATACTACCTGTGCCACGAGCCACACCAGAGAGGCAAAGAGAGATCAGGGAGGTTAACAGGTGGCTCAGGAATTGGTGTAGGAAAGAGGGTTTTGGGTTCCTGGAGAATTGGGCCGACTTTTCAGTTGGCTACAGATTCTATGCTAGGGATGGGCTGCATCTTAATGGGGAAGGTGCAGCTCTGCTGGGGCAGAAAATGGCTAGAAGGTTGGAGGAGTGTTTAAACTAGAAATGGGGGGCGAGGGTATTCACTTTATAGAAGGGGAATGTAGTGCAGATAGTGACCAGGGCACAAGTAATGAAATTGGGGGTAGTACGGGGGGAAGGGTTGGGACAGTCAATACAGTAAGCAGGAATACAGGTACAGAGTCATACGTAACGTGCATGTACACTAATGCCCGAAGCCTCACAAATAAGGTGGAGGAATTAGAATTAATATTGTTGGAAGAAAATTATGATATAGTGGGGATATCAGAGACATGGCTGGATGAGAGCTATGACTGGGCTGTTAATTTACAGGGTTATAGCCTATTCAGGAATGACCGTACAAATAAGCGAGGGGGAGGTGTGTGTCTATATGTAAAATCATCCTTAAAACCCATCCTGCGTGACAACATATGTGAGGGTACTGAGAATGTAGAGTCCCTATGGGTGGAGATTAGGGGGGGGAGAATGAATAATAAAATACTGATAGGGGTGTGTTATAAGACGCCGAATATTATGGAAGAGGTAGAGAATCTCCTCATAAAGCAAATTGATATAGCAGCGAGTCTCGGAGAGGTAATTATTATGGGGGACTTTAACTATCCTGATATAAATTGGGGAACAGAAACTTGCAGTTCCAGCAAAGGAAATAGATTTTTGATAACAATGAAAGATAATTACCTTTCACAAATGGTACAGGACCCCACAAGAGGGGGAGCACTACTAGACCTTGTACTAACCAATAGGCCAGACCGCATATCAAATATACAAGTTGGGGGTTACTTGGGGAATAGTGATCACAAAATAATAAGTTTTCATGTATTCTTTAGTAAGATGTCTAGTAGAGGGGCTACAAGGACACTAAACTTCAGGAAAGCAAATTTTAAACGGTTGAGAGATGATCTTAGTGCAATAAACTGGGATGATGTACTAAGTAATAAAAGTACACAAAGCAAATGGGAGACTTTTATGAGCATCCTGAATAGGGCTTGTGCAGAAAATATACCCTATGGGAACAAACATGCTAGAAATAGGAGGAAACCCCTATGGCTAAATAGAGCTGTAAGGGAAGCAATAAAAGAAAAACAGAAAGCCTTAAAAGAATTAAAGAGGGTAGGTAGTGATGAGGCATTATATAATTATAGAAAATTAAATAAAATATGTAAAAAGCAAATTAAGTTAGCTAAGTTTGAGACAGAGAGACTCATTGCGAGAGAAAGTAAGAATAATCCTAAAATATTCTTTAACTACATAAACAGTAAAAAACTGAAAAGCGATAGTGTTGGCCCCCTTAAAAATAGTCTTGGTGAAATGGTGGAAGGGGATGAGGGTAAAGCCAACCTGCTGAATGACTTTTTTTCTACGGTTTTTATACAAGAAAATGCCATGGCAGATGACATGACCAGTGATACCATAAATTCACCCTTGAATATTACCTGCTTAACCCAGCAGGAAGTACGCCGCCGCCTCGAAATCACTAAGGTTGACAAATCTCCGGGCCCGGATGGCATACACCCCAGAGTATTACAGGAATTGAGTTCTGTGATAGATAGACCATTATTTTTAATCTTCTCAGATTCCTTAATAACAGGGTCGGTACCGCAGGACTGGCGCATAGCAAATGTGGTGCCAATATTCAAAAAGGGGACAAAAACTGAGCCGGGAAATTATAGGCCGGTAAGTTTAACCTCTACGGTTGGTAAAATCCTTGAGGGTTTCTTGAGAGATGTTATACTGGAGTATCTCAAGAAAAATAACCTTATGACAGAGTATCAACATGGGTTTATGAGGGATCGATCCTGTCAAACTAATTTGATCAGCTTCTATGAAGAGGTAAGTTCAAGTCTGGACCAGGGAAATGCAGTGGATGTTGTGTATATGGACTTTTCAAAAGCTTTTGATACGGTGCCACACAAAAGGTTGGTACATAAAATGAGAATAATGGGGATAGGGGAAAATATGTGTAACTGGGTTAAAAACTGGCTCAGTGATAGGAAACAAAGGGTGGTTATTAATGGTACGTACTCGGACTGGGTCTCAGTTCATAGTGGGGTACCACAGGGGTCAGTATTGGGCCCGCTTCTTTTCAACATATTTATAAGGACCTTGTTGGGGGCATGCGGAGTAGAATTTCAATATTTGCAGATGATACTAAACTCTGCAGGGTAATCAATACAGAGGAGGATAATTTTATATTACAGGGAGATTTATGTAAATTGGAGGATTGGGCTGAGAAGTGGCAATTGAAGTTTAATGTAGATAAATGTAAGGTCATGCACTTGGGTAGAGGAAATAACATTTATGATTATGTACTTAATTGTAGAACACTGGGTAAAACAGACACAGAAAAAGACTTGGGTGTATGGGTGGATGGTAAACTTCACTTTAGTGGACAGTGTCAGGCAGCTGCTGCCAGGGCTAATAAAATAATGGGATGTATTAAAAGAGGTATAAGTGTTCATGAAAAAAATATAGTTTTACCTCTGTACAAGTCACTAGTGCGACCGCACTTAGAATACTGTGTACAATTCTGGTCACCGATCTATAAGAAGGACATAGCTGAACTGGAGAGGGTGCAGAGAAGAGCCACCAAGATTATTAGAGGAATGGGGGGGCTGCAATACCAAGACAGGTTATTAAACTTGGGTTTATTTAGTTTGGAAAAACGAAGGCTTAGGGGGGATCTAATCACAATGTATAAATATATGAGGGGACAGTACAGAGACCTTTCCAAAGATCTTTTTACACCTAGGCCTGCGACTGGAACACGGGGGCATCCGCTATGTCTTGAGGAAAGAAGGTTTAATCATAATCACAGACGAGGATTCTTTACTGTACGAGCAGTGAGACTATGGAACTCTCTGCCGCATGATGTTGTAATGAGTGATTCTCTACTAACATTTAAGCAGAGCCTGGATGCCTTTCTTGAAAAATTTAATATTACCAGTTATGTATATTAGATTTTATGACAGGGTATTGATCCAGGGAACTAGTCTGATTGCCGGATGTGGAGTCAGGAAGGAAATTTTTCCCCATTGGAACTTGTTTGCCACATTGGGTTTTTTTTTGCCTTCCTCTGGATCAACATGTTAGGCTACGGGTTGAACTAGATGGACTTAGAGTCTCCCTTCAACCTTAAAAACTATGATACTATGATACTATGATACTATGATGACAGCAGCACTTGTCATCCCCTGCAGTGACCTGGGCTGACCCATTGATGTTAGCTCAGGTCACTGCACTGCTCTCCCAGCCAATGGGGAACATCCTGCTCTTCATTGACTGGGACAGTGTGGATCGTCATGGCAACCCCTTGGATTACACCAGACCTGGATTTGTTTTTCTTTCTAATAAATTGGTTAAAGAGGGAATGTTTTGAGGAGTGTTTTTTCAAATAAAAATGTGTTTGTCGTCTATTTTTTTTTATTACTGACTGGGTTGGTGATGTCGGGTATCTGATAGACGCCTGACCTCACCAACCCCAGGGCTTGATGCCAGGTGACATTACACATCTGGTATTAACCCCATATATTACCCCGTTTGCCACCGCACCAGGGCGCAGGATGAGCTGGGGCAAAGCACCAGGATTGGCGCATCTAATGGATGCGCCACTTCTGGGGCGGCTGCGGCCTGCTATTTTTAGGCTGGGGAGAGTCCAATACCATGGACCTCCTTAGTCTGAGAATATCAGACCCCAGCTGTCTGCTTTACCTTGGCTGGTGATCCAATTTTGGGGGGACCCCTACGTGTTTTTCTTTTTTAATTATTTATTTAATTTAAAATAACAGCGTGGGGTGCCCTCAGTTTTGGATTACCAGCCAAGGTGAGGTTGCCAGCTGTGGTCTGCAGGCTGCAGCCGTCTGCTTTACCCTAGCTGGCTACAAAAATAGGGGGAACCCTACGTCATTTTTTTTTTTCATTTTTTTGGCTAAATACAAAGCTAAGCACCCCTTAGTGCCACATGAAAGGCACCGAAGGGTGCAAAATTACAAAATGCAGGAGAGTGGGACATTATGTGTCTTTCTGCCATTATAATGACAGAAAAGACTATGAAGTGCACAAGCACAAGAAAATCACCAGAGCGCTCTACGCTGTGAAAAGCAGTAGAAAATGGCACTGGAGTGAACATGTGACCGCCTCATGTAGGATGAAGCTATGGATCCTGGGTAAATTTATGCATTTACCCTCATTCAGTTTTTTTGCAGTACACAAAAAAAACGGAAAGCACACGGATGACAAACAGATGACATACGGACCGTCTACGGAACGGAAACGGATGCCACACGGATGCACCCGTGAAAAAAAACGGACTGTTTTTTTGTAGACCACAAAAATGGATCGGTCGTGTTAATGTAGCCTTATTCTGATCTGCCGTTTATAAACAGCAGGCAGAAATAAGTGAATAACGCCCCCCAGCGTCAGAAAATCTCCGGGGTTTCATGGCTAGCTGAGACCCTGGAGATCATGATTCAGGACGGTTTTTCCGGTCCCCGCTCACGTGATCACAGGTATACACCGTACACCGATGATCACGCTACAGTAAATGACAGCGCCGGTAAAAAATTATTTATCTCCAATCTGGCATGAACAAACACTTCTCCACTTCTTCTCTACTTCTTCTCCACTTCTCCACTTCTTCTCCACATTTTCTCCACATTTTCTCCACTTTTTCTACATTTTTTCTCCACTTTTTCTACATTTTTTCTCCACTTTTTCTCCACTTTTTCTCCACTTTTTCTCCACTTTTTCTCGATTTTTTCTCCACTTTTTCTCCATTTTTTCTCCACTTTTTCTCCACTTTTTCTCCACTTTTTCTCCACTTTTTCTACATTTTTTCTCCACTTTTTCTCCACTTTTTCTACATTTTTTCTACATTTTTTTCTCCACTTTTTCTCCACTTTTTCTCCACTTTTTCTCCATTTTTTCTCTACTTTTTCTACATTTTTTCTCCACTTTTTCTCCACTTTTTCTCCATTTTTTCCGCATTTTTTTCTCCACTTTTTCTCCACTTTTTCTCCACTTTTTCTCCATTTTTTCTCCATTTTTTCTCCACTTTTTCTCCACTTTTTCTACATTTTTTCTCCACTTTTTCTACATTTTTTCTCCACTTTTTCTCCACTTTTTCTCCATTTTTTCTCCACTTTTTCTCCACTTTTTCTCCATTTTTTCTCCATTTTTTTGTCCACTTTTTCTCCACTTTTTCTCCACTTTTTCTCCACTTTTTCTCCATTTTTTCTCCACTTTTTCTCCATTTTTTCTCCACTTTTTCTCCACTTTTTCTCCACTTTTTCTCCACTTTTTCTCCACTTATTCTACATTTTTTCTCCACTTTTTCTCCATTTTTTCTCCACTTTTCTCCACTTTTTCTACATTTTTTCTCCACTTTTTCTCCACTTTTTCTCCACTTTTTCTACATTTTTTCTCCACTTTTTCTCCATTTTTTCTCCACTTTTTCTCCACTTTTTCTCCACTTTTTCTCCACTTTTTCTACATTTTTTCTCCACTTTTTCTCCACTTTTTCTCCATTTTTTCTCCATTTTTTTCTCCACTTTTTCTCCACTTTTTCTCCACTTTTTCTCCACTTTTTCTCGATTTTTTCTCCACTTTTTCTACATTTTTTCTCCACTTTTTCTCCACTTTTTCTCCACTTTTTCTACATTTTTTCTCCACTTTTTCTCTACTTTTTCTACATTTTTTCTCCACTTTTTCTCCACTTTTTCTCCATTTTTTCTGCATTTTTTTCTCCACTTTTTCTCCACTTTTTCTCCATTTTTTCTCCATTTTTTCTCCACTTTTTCTCCACTTTTTCTCCACTTTTTCTACATTTTTTCTCCACTTTTTCTCCACTTTTTCTCCACTTTTTCTACATTTTTTCTCCACTTTTTCTCCACTTTTTCTCCACTTTTTCTACATTTTTTCTCCACCTTTTCTCCACTTTTTCTCCACTTTTTCTCCACTTTTTCTACATTTTTTCTCCACTTTTTCTACATTTTTCTCCACTTTTTCTCCACTTTTTCTCCATTTTTTCTCCACTTTTTCTCCACTTTTTCTCCATTTTTTCTCCATTTTTTTGTCCACTTTTTCTCCACTTTTTCTCCACTTTTTCTCCACTTTTTCTCCACTTTTTCTCCATTTTTTCTCCACTTTTTCTCCATTTTTTCTCCACTTTTTCTCCACTTTTTCTCCACTTTTTCTCAATTTTTTCTCCACTTTTTCTCCACTTTTTCTCCACTTATTCTACATTTTTTCTCCACTTTTTCTCCATTTTTTCTCCACTTTTTCTACATTTTTTCTCCACTTTTTCTCCACTTTTTCTCCACTTTTTCTACATTTTTTCTCCACTTTTTCTCCACTTTTTCTCCATTTTTTCTCCATTTTTTTCTCCACTTTTTCTCCACTTTTTCTCCACTTTTTCTTCGTTCTTTTTCTATGGTCGGTCTACCCATTAGCTCTGCCATGCATAGTGTAGCTCTACACCTACTGCACATGTTACTTTATGATTGACATCTCTTTCGTACCAGAGCTGTCTAAGCCTACTCTGACCCCATATTTGTCATTACTATATTGTCCTTGTACTGTATTATGACATTTGTATCATGTGTTTCATTTCTTGCTGTGTTGCAATTTTTTTGCTGCATCCCAATTGTACCTCTACATTGTTCGAGTTTATGTTATTGTTCTCTCACTCTTATGTGATACTGATTATTGTCATTTTTCATGATTACATGCAGATAAGTCCAATCTGACGAAGGCTCAGGCCGAAACGTCATTTGTAACTTGTTTTGGACA
This sequence comes from Anomaloglossus baeobatrachus, assembly GCF_048569485.1. Taxonomy (NCBI): domain Eukaryota; kingdom Metazoa; phylum Chordata; class Amphibia; order Anura; family Aromobatidae; genus Anomaloglossus; species Anomaloglossus baeobatrachus. Next base: position 661,141,732 of record NC_134354.1, read on the forward strand.
AAAACATATATGCTTATGAAAAAATTTTTTTTCTTAATACGGACCAATAAAGAGTGATTTTGCATTACTATCCGTTGTGACTTACTGACTTATTCTGGGAGATTTAGAGTGCCGAGGTTACTCACTAATTTTATCTATTATTACCTCTGAGCACCTATATACCAGTGAGCAGAGCTTCCTCTACAGTAGTTCTCCTGATTAGGCATGCCCTTACCTCATGAGCAGGGCATTGCAGCTTTGGTAGCAACCATTACGACATGGACTCTGCTGCTGTGGACCCGGGGAGCATGAGTGCAGATTCATTGCACCCACACTCCTCACATGAAGGGTCCGCACTCCTAGAAAATGGGGGATACGTTCCCTGAGTGTCTCCCCCCATATTCTAGACGATCCAGAGTCGTCGTGGGTCCCCTTTATTTTTTTTCTTACAATAAATTGGTGAAAGAGGAAATGTTTTGGGGACTGTTTTTTCAAATAAATTTCTTTTGTCGATTTTTTGTTTTTGTTAGTACTGACAGTTTATGATGTTGGGTATCTAATAGACGCCATGACATCACAAACTGCTGGGCTTGATCTCAGGTGACTTTACAGCTAGTATCAACCCAATTTATTACCCCGTTTGCCACTGCACCAGGGCACGGGATGAGCTGGGGTGAAGCGCCATGATTGGCGCATCTAGTGGATGCGCCACGTCTGGGGTGCCTGCGTCCTGCTATTTTTAGGCTGTGAAGGCCCAATAACTATGGACCTTCCCACCCTGAGAATACCAGACCACAGCTGTCCGCTTTACCTTGGCTGGTGATCCAATTTGGAGGGGACCCTACTTTTTTTGTGTAATTATTAATATTTATAAAATAATTATAAAAAAAGAGCCTGGGGGCACCTCCACATTGAATCCCCAACCACGGTAAAGCTGCCAGCTGTGGTTTTCAGGCTACAGACGTCTGCTTTACCCTAGCTGGCTAACAAAAATGGGGGGACCCAACGTCATTTTTTTTTTAACTATTTTTAAAATAGAAAAAATTAATGGGCTTCCCTGTATTTTGATTGCCAACCAAGGTAACGGCAGGCAGATGGGGGTGGCAACCCATAGCTGTCTGCTTTATCTGCGCTGAGAATCAAAAATACCGCGGAGCGCTATGTCATTTTTTTTAAAGATTTATTTTTACAGCACTGTGATGTCCAGCAATCAAAATACAGGGAAGCCCATTTTGTTTTTAGTTATTTAAATAAATAATTAAAAAAAATATATATGGGCTCCCGCTGCATTTTTTGTATTGCTAGCTAAGGGTAATCCAAGCAGCTACTGGCTGCTAACCCCCACTGCTTGGTGTTACCTTCACTGGCAATGGAAAATCCAGGGAAGCATTTTTTAATTTTTTGGCCAAAAAACTACAAAAAAAGGACGTGAGCTTCGCCATATTTTTGTATGCTAGCCAGGTATAGTAGGCAGGTGCTGGAAGAGTTGGATACAGCGCCAGAAGATGGCGCTTCTATGAAAGTGCCACTTTCTGAGGCGGCTGCAGACTGCAATTCGCAGCAGTGGGGCCCAGAAAGCTCAGGCCAACCTGTGCTGCGTATTCCAATCCCCAGCTGCCTAGATGTACCTGGCTGGACACAAAAATGGAGCGAAGCGTATGTCATTTGTTTTCTAATTATTTCATGAAATTCATGAAATAATAAAAAAAGGGCTTCCCTTTATTTTTGGTTCCCAGCCGGGTACAAATAGGCAACTGGGGGTTGGGGGCAGCCGTACCTGCCTGCTGTACCTGGCTGGCATACAAAAATATGGCGAAGCCCACATAATTTTTTCAGCAAAAAACTTCTGCATACAGTCCTGGATGGAGTATGCTGAGTATGCTGAGCCTTGTAGTTCTGCAGCTGCTGTCTGTCTGTATGGAGAAGAGCAGACAACAGCTGCAGAACTACAAGGCTCAGCATACTCCATCCAGGACTGTATGCAGACGTTTTTTGCCCACCAAAAAAATGACGTGGGCTTCGCCATATTTTTGTATGCTAGCCAGGTACAGCATGCAGCTACGGGCTGCCTCCAACCCCCAGTTGCCTATTTGTACCCGGCTGGGAACCAAAAATATAGGGAAGCCCGTTTTTTTTTAATTATTTCACTTATTTCATGAAATAATTAAAAAACAAATGACGTGGGCTTCGCCCCATTTTTGTGTCCAGCCGGGTACAACTAGGCAGCTGGGGATTGGAATCCGCAGCACAGGTTAGCCCGAGGTTTCTGGGCGCCTCTGCTGCGAATTTCAGTCCGCAGCCGTCCCAGAAAATGGCGCTCTCATAGAAGCGCCATCATCTGGCGCTGTATCCAACTCTTCCAACAGCCCTGGAGCCGGGTGGCTTGTTGGGTAATCATGAGTTAATACTGGCTTTGTTTTACTAGCCAGTATTAAGCCAGAGATTCTTAATGTCAGGCACGTTTGACCCGGCCATTAAGAATCTCCAATAAAGGGTTAAAAAAAAGACACCACACAGAGAAAAAATACTTTAATAGAAATAAATACACAGACACATTAGAGACTCCATCTTTATTACCCCCTGTCAGCCCAATAAATCCCCAATAAACCAGCGCTGATAAGAGGTTTTTAATAGAGGCTTAAATTATAAGCAGCAATTTCAGCGTTCCAAGTGCCTTTAAATGAATTTGAAGAAACTGCACTTCAGGATTGTAGTGAGGATTGTAGTGAGGATGAGGTGCCCCAGCCCATCATGGGCTGGGGCACCTCATCCTCACTACAATCCTCACTAGTGTAGTAGTAGTGACGATTGTAGTGAGGATGAGGTGCACCAGCCCATCATGGGCTGGGGCACCTCATCCTCACTACAATCCTCACTAGTGTAGTAGTAGTGACCATTGTAGTGAAGATGAGGTGCACCAGCCCATCATGGGCTGGGGCACCTCATCCTCACTACAATCCTCACTACAATCGGGAAGCAGCGTGCAGCCTTCACTCCGTGAGTGATCAGTGCTGCTAGCGATAACAGCGGTAACGCTGACAGACGCGTTACCATAGCAACGGTGCTCCCGGAGCCGCGGTTAGCGGTGACGTCACTGCTAACTGCGTTGCTATGGCAACGGTGATCTCCGTTAATGACCGGTTGTGTCAGCCGGTCCCTAACGGAACGGGGAGTTGACCGTGTGCTAGAGCATATCGCCGGTACACGGCGATACACAAATGTGCACCGTATACCGGAGAGATGCACTCGCAGGTCCTACATGACGTGTCATAGTCATGTGACCAGTCTGTAGCCAATGAGATAATAGCCACGTGACTGGTCACATGGCTATTTTGACGTCACGATAGGTCCTGCTTCTCTGCTGGCAGTGCTGGTCACCGGGAGGATTAAGCGATCATCGGATGGAATAGCGGCAGGAGACAGAGTGCAGGAGGGATCGCGGGGACCGGTAAGTGTTATGGCAATGTTTATTAACTGTTTGTGTACATTTATCATGCATTTTTATGTGTTTGTGATTGCCTCCCATTATAGCCTATAGGTTCAAGTTTGGTTCGTCGAACGTTCGACGAACCGAACTCGAACGGGACCCCCGTTCGGCGAACCGACCTCGAGCCGAACCGCGACCGGTTCGCTCATCTCTATTCATAAGGTTGACGGTAGACATAAGTCCATCAATATCAACCTATGGCCTAACATGTTGATCCAGAGAAAAAGAAGAAGCCCAACGCTATATGGCATGAGGGTTGGGGGGTCTTGGTGTCAGTGCCGACAGCGGGCTCCCACCTGGCCCAGCTTCACACTTTCAATTTTATCAGTATCGCGGATGCCAATAAAGTTGAAAGCATTATCTCACTGCATCTGAGATCTGACAGCTCAGCGCAGCGGGCGCAATGACATCACTTATTCATGCCCGCTGTCCAGAGCAGTGAAGACACAGCTTCAGAATGCTCACTGCCGAGATTGGAGCAGTGTGGAACCAAGGAGAGGTGAGTATTTATGTTTATTTAATCAGTGAGTGCACGATGGCCATAATACTACATGGGTGACTATGGGCTGTGCATTACAATATGGAGGACTATGGACTGGGCATAATATTATATGGAGTTTCGAACAGTAAAAAGCATGTAAACATGGCACCAATTGTTCATATAAAGTGCAAGACTCACCGCTCCACCTGGATCCTGCTGTAAGCTCCAATGCAATTAGCGGTGCACCGTTTCAATGTTCTCAGTATGGGAGGAATAGGCAGCTGCAGATCGTGTGAAGAAAGCACCACTCACTTTGGTAAAATCATACTTCATTTATGCATCTTCATAAAAACAATCACGGACTAAGGCTATGTCCGCACGTTGCTTTTTACCATTTTGGCATTAAACGCTGCAGTTGAAAAAGCAGCAAAAAAGCAGGTAAAAAGCAACGTGCGGACATAGCCTTACTGATATGACAGGGGAGGAAGAGAGGAGTGGCATGTGCTGCAGTCTGAAGGACGACTGTTTCGCACTGATCGGCGCTTCAATGAATCTACCTAGGCAGTGGCGGACACTATCTAATTATATACCACACACAGAGGAGACACTTCTCACGTGGAGAATTATTCCTGGATTGTCTGTGCCTGTGGTAGTTGATCTCACACGTTCTCTAAATCGCTCAAACATTGGGTGTATAGTTTTACCTATATAAAAAAAGCCACATGGGCACAAGATGAAGTAAACTACATATTTGGTCCTGCATGTGATAATGTGGGTGACAAAATGGTTAAACTGACCAATGCGAATAGCATTCAATATGGAATGCTGATTGCAATTGATGCAATTTATGCATTTAAAATTTCCTTTCGAATTGTTTTTCCAGTCAATTATTAACTCTTTTATTTTTGATGCAAGTTTTTGCAGTGGTGTCTGATATTTTGGCTTCATCTAAAGGCTGTGTGGCGCCCCTGACCTGGTCAGGCACCACTGAGTACTGCACCCATGCTGGGGACAGTACAAAACAGGTAATCCAGAAGGCTGACCGAGGTGTGACTACACAGGCGCATAGTGATCAGGTCTCACACATTTACCTTTGAGAGGACCCCTGGTGATCCCAGGAGGGGGCGAAGCCTCCATCTCCACTCGAGGGGTGTGGTAGAGAGCCTGGTTGCTAGGTGACGTAGGCAAGAACAGGAGAGGAGGGAAGAGTGAGCCGAAGACAGTTGAGTGGTGAAGTTCAGGGAGGGCAGAAGCAGACCCTGTAGCTCTACACAATTCTGACAACGTACGCGCAGTGACTACCGACGGGGGAGAACGGTCACCTGGTAGTGCTGCCCGAAATCCACACACGGCTAAAGAGAGAGCAACGGAGTGGAAAGTAAGGAGACTGTCAGGGAGATACCAGGCCCAAACGGGTAACAGGTCCCAGTGCAGGGATAGACCCACCTGTCCTTTGCCAAACCTGCATGAGGGGGCACTTTACACCCCCAAGACAACACCACAGAGTCCGCAGCCACGTAGCCAAAGTGAGGGCCCATAGCTCACAGGAGGCAAGCAGCCGGAGTGACCTGGTCCAGGCTACAAGCAAACGGGCCAAAAAGAAGGGGAGAGAGGCACCAGCAACTTCCCTGGGCGACCCCAGCAGGGCTTCAAGCAGGGGTTACCCCAAAACACAACGGGCTAAGGAAGGCGAGTTGGTAGCCACCCTCATAAGTCAGCCTGAAGGACACCTGGTTCCAGCCTGGTTCATCCCAGCTACGCCCGGGTTACTCACCCTGCCACCATCAGTGAGTAAAATCCCTGAAAGACATCCTGCTTGTGCGTGTGAGTCATTCTGCGACTTGTAGTTCCACACACCTACACGGGACCCTGGGGCATGCCTCACTCTCAGGAGGCTATTACAACTGACTGCACCTACTATCAGCCCCAGGCACCCCTAACCTGCAGTGGCGGTCTCCACTGACCGCAATTCTGAGAGTGGCGTCACGACAATCAAAATAGAGGATTTCCTACCTGTGACGAGATCCAGCCGCGTGGAGTCCCTGAAGGTAATGCACCGCTGCACCGACACCGAGCCTCGGGGCCCCACACATCTGGCGTCACGAACAGGATAAGGACTAGACCTGTTCAGACAGGTGACCATGTGCCTGGGCGGTCCGCTTGGAAAATTGGAAGCGCCGCCATATTGCCACCATGAAAAGCGCGCTGAAAAACAACAGCAGCCCGCGCTGGGAAAAGTTACCGCCCACGAAGAGGTGTGGCTACCCAGAGATCCCCTGAAGGGTCCTGGCCTCGCAAGTGATGAGGGCGGAGGCGTTCAGAGACGTCGGGAAAGAAAGGGGGCCAGAAGCCTGCTACTAGAAGAAGGAGACGCAGAGGAAATGGCGTCTGAACGCAGAGACCCAGAACCAGGCTCCGCTGCCTGGTGGTATCGGGAACTTGCCCAGTTTTGCGACCAACTGGAGGCCACGGTCGTATGGCAGATTAGCGAGGGACGTACGGAGCTTCTGGAGATGGCTGCAGCGGTTCAGGCCTATGAGAGGGGAACCGCACGACGAGTGCCAGACCGAGCGGCGACGACTCAGACCCCGATGATGTTACCGATGGGTGAGTCCTGTGTTGCCCCTGTCAGCGCGAGTGCCCCGACCCCTGCTGCCATGCCCGCGGTCCCTGGAGAGATGCCCGGCGCGGCGACGCTGAATCAGGCCGCAGCCACGCCAGGTGCGGCCCGCCGAGCCCAGGCCGCCGCAACGATGCCCAGCCCGGCCCGCAAAGATCCGGCTGCCACCGCGACCCTCCTCCACGCCGCAGGTGCGGCCCGCCAAGGACCGGCTGCAGCTGCGACGCCAATCCAGGCCGCAGAAGCGCCCAGCCCGGCCTGCACAGATCCCATCGCAGCTGCGACGCCAATCCAGGCCGCAGAAGCGCCCAGCCCGGCCCGCACAGATCCCATCGCAGCTGCGACGCCAATCCAGGCCGCAGAAGCTCCCAGCCCGGCCCGCACAGATTCCATCGCAGCTGCGACGCCAATCCAGGCCGCCGCAGCGATGCCCTGCTCGGCCCGCCAAGACCAGGCCGCTGCCACGCCAGGCTCGGCCCGCCAAGACCAGGCCGCTGCCACGCCAGGCTCGGCCCGCCAAGACCAGGCCGCTGCCACGCCAGGCTCGGCCCGCCAAGACAAGACTGTACAATTATTTACCCCGGCCTGCCAGGTCAGAGCAGGCACCGCTCCCCAGCCCAAGGAAGTCCCTGCTAGGAAGTCCCTGCTGGGGGAGGACCCCGAATACTGGAAGCTGAAGGCTGATCTAGAGGCCCACTTCCCAAAGGAGATGGTGGACCGGTATCTGCTCCCTCCGCATACTCACAGGAAGACTCCTGCAACATTCATGCCAAAGGGTCCCCCGCCCTGGACTGCTGATGAAAATCCATCCCTAGCGCTGCCACAAGAGGAGTGCCCAGAAGAACTAAGGGGGAGGGGAGGCCAGGAAGCTGAGAAGCTGACCCCAGAGCCATCAGCAGTGGATGCAGCACCAGTCCAAGAGCCCGAGATGCTGCCGTACTCCCGCTGGGATGAAGAGGGCCCGACATCCTCCGCTGAGGAAGATTTGTCCAGATACCTCACCTGGGAGCCTGCAAGCGGTGAGGTGGCAGCCAGGCAGGACCCAGCCCGCAGGACACGGCGCCGCAGCAGGACAAGGGATCCACCTGCACAGCAGTCTCCCGAGGAGAAGGACGAGGTCACGGCCAGAGACTTAGAGGAAAAGCGGTCCCTGAGAAGGGCCAAATCGCAGGTCAGAGGCCCACTTTGTCGAGGAGTTGTAGAAGATTTCAATCTAAGGTCTGGATATGGCTTTATAGTAGCACCTGGTGTAAAAGAGGGCATATTTGTGAACAGAAGGGATGTTAGAGCACATTTACCTAGAGGACATCCAGGAAGAAACCTACAGATAGGAGACCCAGTAGAATTTACAAAGCACCAAGGAGAACGCGGATGGTACGCACTAGATGTCACACCCTGCCCCAGAAATCCCTGCAGTAACCCTGCTGTCTCAACACTACAAGATAAAGAAAGAGAAAAAGAAACAGACACAGAAGAAGAGGAAAGAAAATACAAAGAACTCATTGATGAAACCACTACAGATGATGACGACAGGTGCCACAGCCCTACAGGCCCAAGCCCTGGTGAGGAGGAAGAAGGAGCAAAGTCCATGTAAAGTAAAGTAAGAAGTACAGCAAGTTAAAGTACAGTTTTGCAACGTTTACAAGTTCAAGCATGTGCCCACATGAACTTATGTGAGAAACCCTTTTGCACTTTAACCAATGAACCTTAAGGCTATGAACTGGCTATAGCCACAAACTCTCGCAGTGTTTATAGTTACCCCAGAGGTACAACCACTACCAGGGAGCACGCCTGTTTATGGGGCCTGGCTCTCCACCACAAAGAGGGTACCTGGTCAGCACCAACTGTGGAGGCCGCCTCTACATCCTGCCAGAAGTGGCTGAAGGCGCGGCTCCACCAGGCCAGGTATACCCTGAAACCACCAGACCATGAAAGCCGCCTCTACATCCTGCCAGAAGTGGCTGAAGGCGCGGCCAATGGGAGAGGCAGATGGGAAGAAAGGTCTGGGGAAGCTGATGGCCCAGACCTGGTTACCAAAAGAAACCGGTGACCTGCCGCCTGAGAGGGTTTAGGGTGGGTTAACGGACTTGTGGGTGGAGGGTGGTGATGTATGGTACCTGTTGGTTTTAAAACATTTTACCATGTTTTACTGTTTTACGCATTTTAAAATGTTGTCTTGCAGCCCGAGGACGTGCTGGTGATAACTAAGGGGGAATGTGGCGCCCCTGACCTGGTCAGGCACCACTGAGTACTGCACCCATGCTGGGGACAGTACAAAACAGGTAATCCAGAAGGCTGACCGAGGTGTGACTACACAGGCGCATAGTGATCAGGTCTCACACATTTACCTTTGAGAGGACCCCTGGGGATCCCAGGAGGGGGCGAAGCCTCCATCTCCACTCGAGGGGTGTGGTAGAGAGCCTGGTTGCTAGGTGACGTAGGCAAGAACAGGAGAGGAGGGAAGAGTGAGCCGAAGACAGTTGAGTGGTGAAGTTCAGGGAGGGCAGAAGCAGACCCTGCAGCTCTACACAATTCTGACAACGTACGCGCAGTGACTACCGACGGGGGAGAACGGTCACCTGGTAGTGCTGCCCGAAATCCACACACGGCTAAAGAGAGAGCAACGGAGTGGAAAGTAAGGAGACTGTCAGGGAGATACCAGGCCCAAACGGGTAACAGGTCCCAGTGCAGGGATAGATCCACCTGTCCTTTGCCAAACCTGCATGAGGGGGCACTTTACACCCCCAAGACAACACCACAGAGTCCGCAGCCACGTAGCCAAAGTGAGGGCCCATAGCTCACAGGAGGCAAGCAGCCGGAGTGACCTGGTCCAGGCTACAAGCAAACGGGCCAAAAAGAAGGGGAGAGAGGCACCAGCAACTTCCCTGGGCGACCCCAGCAGGGCTTCAAGTAGGGGTTACCCCAAAACACAACGGGCTAAGGAAGGCGAGTTGGTAGCCACCCTCATAAGTCAGCCTGAAGGACACCTGGTTCCAGCCTGGTTCATCCCAGCTACGCCCGGGTTACTCACCCTGCCACCATCAGTGAGTAAAATCCCTGAAAGACATCCTGCTTGTGCGTGTGAGTCATTCTGCGACTTGTAGTTCCACACACCTACACGGGACCCTGGGGCATGCCTCACTCTCAGGAGGCTATTACAACTGACTGCACCTACTATCAGCCCCAGGCACCCCTAACCTGCAGTGGCGGTCTCCACTGACCGCAATTCTGAGAGTGGCGTCACGACAATCAAAATAGAGGATTTCCTACCTGTGACGAGATCCAGCTGCGTGGAGTCCCTGAAGGTAATGCACCGCTGCACCGACACCGAGCCTCGGGGCCCCACAGCTGCTTTACACGAGTCAATCCATCGTGCGATTTATTTGGCAAAGCCTTTTTTTTTTTTTTTGTTTGTATCGCTGATAGGTAGTTGTCCATGTGTCACACGTTGAGTGTTGTCAAACGACCACAAAGCGCTCATCGATATATTGATTGGCCATGGCGGACGTCCAAAAGGCTTCACACATGTTTTCCTTTGGTCAATCTGTCTTTTGTATGGGCGTAATTAGGCAAACTATACAGCCCTCCGTGACATTGTCTGGATTGTTGCACGCCCTGAATTCTTCTGACCTGCTCAATCCAGTTCTGCTAATGTGGTTGATTGGTTACATCCCATATACATAGTTTCTCTTCTGCGTCTGTCTTTGTTGCCTCGTGTGTCCTGAGCATCATTCTTGTTTGTTGTTTGTGGTCTGGTTAATGTCGATTTTGATCCAAAAAGGAAAGATTGGCATATAACAACTTACCAGAAAAAAGGGATAACAAGGAGTGAGGGCGGAAAATCCAGCGAACAAACAAACGTAAGAAAAATTAGGAGTAATGCACTATAAAACACTGTGCATGACGCCAAGGCTGAATGTTCACACATCATGACTACAGCTCCGTATTTTATAACAGTAATAACCAATCAAAACGCATCTGCTACAACCAATCCGATTAGATTAGGCATGATTATTTAAAACCACAAATACGCCCTGAACGTTTACTGACGTCACAAACAACTACGAGGATGGCCGATTACACGGTGTCACACTTTGCAATGTGTCGTTCATTAAGACTAAACTGACCGATTTTATGGAATTAAACGATGAGTACACGATGGCCGAATTTCAAACGATTAGGCATCGGTTGGACTCGCAAGGAGCTGTTGTGAAGCCCCACAGGTGTAGTGTCGGTGCATTACCTTCAGGGACTCCACTCAGCTGGATCTGGTCACAGGTAGGAGATCTTCTTCTTGTCGTGACGCCACTCTCAGTATTGCGGTTAGTGGGGACCGCCACTGCAGGTTGAGGGACGCCTGGGGCTGATGGTGAGTGCAGTTAGTTGGAATAGCCTCCTGAGAGTGAGGCAAGCCCCAGGGCCCTGTGTAGGTGCGTAGAACCACAAGGCGCAGAATAACTCCACACACGCAGAATGTCTTTCAGGGTTTTTACTCACTTCAGGTGGCAGGGTGAGTAACCCGGGCGTAGCTGGGATGGACCAAGTGGGAACCAGGTATCCTTCAGGCTGACTTGTGAGGGTGACTACTAACTCGCCTTCCTTAGCCCTTGGTGGTTTGGGGTAACCCCGACTTTGAGTCCCTATGGGGGTCACCCAGGGAAGATGCTGAAGCCTCTCTCCCCTTCGTTTGCCGTGTGCTTGTCGCCTGGGCCAGGCCACTCCAGCTGCTTGCCTCCTGTGACCTATGGGCCCTAACTGTGGCTACGTGGCTGCGGCTTTTGTGGTGTTGTGGCGTGGGCTTTGAGAGCCCCACACCGGCAGGTTTAGCAAAAGAAAGCTGGATCTATCTCCGCTTCGGGATCTGCCGCCCGTTTGGGCCTGGTTCTCCCTAGCAGTCTCCTTACTTCCCACTCTGTGCTCTCTCTCTAGCTGGAGATGGGTTTCGGGTAGCACTCCTAGTTGACCGTTCTCCCCCGTCGGTAGCCACTGCGCGGACGCTGTCAGACTCCAGCAGCCCAGGGGAAGGGGTCAGCTCCTCGGAGCTCCCTGGACTCTGCTCTGAACCGGCTCACATCTGGGACCTTCCTTGCTGCTCCTGTCAGAGCCTCACTTTCCTGCTCCTCACTCCTCCACACTCTGCTGCAGACTCTAGACTGTTTACTCCTCCTTCTCTTTTCCCTTTTTGTGCCTGCCTACGCCACCTAGCAACCAGACTCTCTTACCACACCCCTTGAGAGGAGATGGAGGCTTTTGGCCCCCTCCACTATTCCAGTGAAGGTGAAGGCTTTTCCCCCTCCTGGGATCCCCAGGGGTCCTCTCATGGGTACATGTGTGAGACCTGATCACTATGCGCCTGTGTTCCACACCCCGGTCAGCCTTCTGGATTACCTGTATTGTACTGTCCCCAGCATGGGTGCAGTACTCAGTGGTGCCTGACCAGGTCAGGGGCGCCACATTCCCCCTTAGTTATCACCAGCACGTCCTCGGGCTGCAAGACAACATTTTAAAATGCATAAAACATTAAAACATGTAAAACATTTTTAAAAGCACCAGGTACCATACATCACCACCCTCCACCCACAAGTCCGTTAACCCACCCAAAACCCTTTCACGTTGGCCGCGGCTTCAGCCACTTCTGGCAGGATGTAGAGGCGGCTTACATGGGCTGGTGGTTTCAGGGTATACCTGGTCTGGTGGATCCGCGCCTTCAGCCTCTTCTGGCAGGATGCAGAGGCGGCCTCCACAGTTGGTGCTGACCAGGTACCCTCTTTGTGGTGGAGAGCCAGGCCCCATAAACAGGCATGCTCTCTGGTCGCAGGTGAGCCAAGGCCCTATATACGGACGGGCTCCTCCTGGTTGCAGACGAGCCAAGCCCCTAAACAGGCTGACTCTGGTGGTGGTGGTGCCCTCTGGTGTAACTATTTACACTGCGAGAGTTTGTGGCTATAGCCAGTTCATAGCCTTAAGGTTTATTTCTCACAATAGTTTTTGTGGGCACATTCTTGAACTTTAAAACGTTGCAAAACAAACTTTCCAACTGGTCAAAACTTGCTGTACTTTACTTGAACTTATGCAGACTCCTCTTCACCAGGGCTTGGGCCTGTAGGGCTGCGGCACCTGTTGCTTTCTTGACCTTTTTCTTCATCTGTAGTTGTCTCTTCAGTAGGTTCTTTGTCTTTTCTTTCTTTATGGCTGTCTTTCCTTTCTTCTTTGGGACATGGCACTACATCTAGCGCGTACCAGCCTCTTTCTCCTTGGTGCATGGTGAACTGTACGGAGTCTCCCATCTTTAAGTTTCTGCCAGGGTGTCCTCTGGGCAGATTAGCTCTGACGTCTCTCCGATTGACAAAAATACCTTCTTTTATACCAGGTGCTACGATGAACCCATATCCTGACTTGAGGCTGAAGTCCTCCACTATTCCTCTGCAAAGGGGTCCTCTGGCCTGGGCTTTGGCTCTTCTCAGGAACCTTTTCTCCTGTAGGTCTCTGGCCGTGACTTCTCTCTGCTCTGGGGATGGCGGTGCAGGGGAAAACTGGGTTCTGCTGCGGCGCTGTGTCTTGCAGGCTAGATTTTGCGAAGTGCAGCTTACAAGCTCCCAGGTGGGGCGGTTGGGCAGGTCTTCTTCCGCAGGAGGTGTCAGGTCTTCCTCGTCCCAACGGGAATATGGCAGCATCTCCGGCTCTGGGACTAGCACTGCTGCTGGCTCCGGGGGCAACTCCTCAGCTTCTTGCCCTCCTCTCCCCCTTAGTTCTTCGCTGCACTCTGATCGTGGCAGCGCCGGGGATGAGTGTTCCTCAGCTGGCCCAGGCGGTGGACTCTTCAGCGTGGTTGCTGCAGGGGTTGCCTTAGGGGTGTGCGGAGGGAGCATGTATCTGTCCACCATCTCCTGTGGGAACTTGGCCTCCAGGTCAGCCTTCAGCTGCCAGTATGCGGAGTCTTCACCTATCAGGGATTTCCTAGTAGGGACTTCCTTATGCTGGGGAGCGGTGTCTGCTCTGGCCTTGCAGGCCGGGGTAAATGGTGATGCAATCTCTTGGCGGGCCGCGCCCTGTATGGCGGCGGCCTGGTCTTGGCGGGCCGCGCCCTGTATGGCGGCGGCCTGGTCTTGGCGGGCCGCGCCCTGTATGGCGGCGGCCTGGTCTTGGCGGGCCGCGCCCTGTATGGCGGCGGCCTGGATCGGCGTCGCAGCTGCGATGGGATCTGTGCAGGCTGGGCTGGGCGTCGCTGCAGGGACCGGGTCTTGGTGGGCCGAGCAGGGCATCGCTGCGGCGGCCGGGGCTTGGCGGGCCGAGCAGGGCATCGCTGCGGCGGCCGGGGCTTGGCGGGCCGAGCAGGGCATCGCTGCGGCGGCCGGGGCTTGGCGGGCCGAGCAGGGCATCGCTGCGGCGGCCGGGGCTTGGCGGGCCGAGCAGGGCATCGCTGCGGCGGCCTGGGCTTGGCGGGCCGCACCTGGCATGGCTGCGGCCTGGCTCAGCGTCGCCGCGCCGGGCGCCTCTTCTGGGACCGCGGTCGTAGCAGCAGGGGTCGGAGCGCTTGCGCTGGCCGGGGCAACTCTGGACTCACCCATCAGTGGCACCATCGGGATCTGAGTCGTCGCCGCTCGATCTGGCAGGCGTCGCGCGGCTCCCTCCTCGTAGGTCCGAACTGCCGCAGCCATCTCCAGAAGCTCCGTGCGTCCCTCACTGAGCTGTCGCATAATCCTGGCCTCCAGCCGATCGCAGAAGATAGCAAGCTCCCGGCACCACCAGGCAGCAGAGCCTGGTTCTGGGTATCCACGTCCGGACTCCATCTCTTCTCTCTGCAGCAGCAGGCTTGTGGCTCTCTTTCCTTCCCGCCGTCTCTGGACGCTTCCGCTTTCTTCACAAGCGAGGTCAGAACTCTGCAGGGGATCTCTGGGTAGCCACACCTCTTCGTGGGCGGTAACTTCTTCCAGCGCGGGCTGCTGTTGTTTTTCGGCGCGCTTTTCATGGTGGCAATATGGCGGCGCTTCCAATTTTTCAAGCGGACCGCCCAGGCACATGGTCACCTGTCTGAACAGGTCTAGTCCTTATCCTGTTCGTGACGCCAGATGTGAAGCCCCACAGGTGTAGTGTCGGTGCATTACCTTCAGGGACTCCACTCAGCTGGATCTGGTCACAGGTAGGAGATCTTCTTCTTGTCGTGACGCCACTCTCAGTATTGCGGTCAGTGGGGACCGCCACTGCAGGTTGAGGGACGCCTGGGGCTGATGGTGAGTGCAGTTAGTTGGAATAGCCTCCTGAGAGTGAGGCAAGCCCCAGGGCCCTGTGTAGGTGCGTAGAACCACAAGGCGCAGAATAACTCCACACACGCAGAATGTCTTTCAGGGTTTTTACTCACTTCAGGTGGCAGGGTGAGTAACCCGGGCGTAGCTGGGATGGACCAAGTGGGAACCAGGTATCCTTCAGGCTGACTTGTGAGGGTGACTACTAACTCGCCTTCCTTAGCCCTTGGTGGTTTGGGGTAACCCCGACTTTGAGTCCCTATGGGGGTCACCCAGGGAAGATGCTGAAGCCTCTCTCCCCTTCGTTTGCCGTGTGCTTGTCGCCTGGGCCAGGCCACTCCAGCTGCTTGCCTCCTGTGACCTATGGGCCCTAACTGTGGCTACGTGGCTGCGGCTTTTGTGGTGTTGTGGCGTGGGCTTTGAGAGCCCCACACCGGCAGGTTTAGCAAAAGAAAGCTGGATCTATCTCCGCTTCGGGATCTGCCGCCTGTTTGGGCCTGGTTCTCCCTAGCAGTCTCCTTACTTCCCACTCTGTGCTCTCTCTCTAGCTGGAGATGGGTTTCGGGTAGCACTCCTAGTTGACCGTTCTCCCCCGTCGGTAGCCACTGCGCGGACGCTGTCAGACTCCAGCAGCCCAGGGGAAGGGGTCAGCTCCTCGGAGCTCCCTGGACTCTGCTCTGAACCGGCTCACATCTGGGACCTTCCTTGCTGCTCCTGTCAGAGCCTCACTTTCCTGCTCCTCACTCCTCCACACTCTGCTGCAGACTCTAGACTGTTTACTCCTCCTTCTCTTTTCCCTTTTTGTGCCTGCCTACGCCACCTAGCAACCAGACTCTCTTACCACACCCCTTGAGAGGAGATGGAGGCTTTTGGCCCCCTCCACTATTCCAGTGAAGGTGAAGGCTTTTCCCCCTCCTGGGATCCCCAGGGGTCCTCTCATGGGTACATGTGTGAGACCTGATCACTATGCGCCTGTGTTCCACACCCCGGTCAGCCTTCTGGATTACCTGTATTGTACTGTCCCCAGCATGGGTGCAGTACTCAGTGGTGCCTGACCAGGTCAGGGGCGCCACATTGTCACATGAGGAGATGTCGTTACGAATGACGGAAGTGCGTCACAAAATCCGTGACCCCAACGATGCATCGCACAATATATCGACTCGTGTAAAGCAGCCTTTAGTTTTATTAAAGGGCCTCTACCTGCTTCCTCTTGCAGGTCTCTATCCTTCTGTAACAAATGCAAGGCTTTTTTTTTAGGTTTTTGGGAAAGAATACCAAAATTTTTAGTTTAAATATTGTCCTGAGTTGTATGATGCACTTTACTATGAGTCTCATTCAACAAGCGATGGGGATATCTTGTCTTCCTAAACCTCTTTTTTTCCTCAACCTGTGTATTGAAACCATCTTCTCTGTTATTTATGGTACTTTTCTTGTGCGTAACAGCTGACTGTAGAGCAAAGCTGCCTTAGTGAAGTGTGGATGTGCACTGTTTTAATACAGAAAAGCATTAGTTGCAGTGTTTTTTCGTAAAGTGGTAGTGTGAACAGAAACATTTTTAATTTCATCCTTCACATCTAAAAAGGTCCAGTTGTTGCCCTTAAAGTTTGATATAACTCTCATGTTCATCTTGTCAGTTACATTTAGGGTGTGCTCACACGAACGTGTGACTCGCCTGATTGTCAGATCGCATCACCCGGATCAACTGGCTTCTCTCCTGACAGGACCGGGTCTGCTGCATGTATTCCTATGCAGCTAAAATGCTCCTGTCCAGAGGGTGAGCGGCCATACTGGGTCATGCCAATGCGAGACTCGCCAACTCACTTGCAAGTGTGACTCTGGCCTTAGGTAGTTAACAAACTCATCAAAATTCTCCTTAGGCCGGTTTCAGACGTCCGTGTTTCAGGTACGTGTGTCATCCGTTTTTAAAACGGATGCCACACATACCCATGTTATTATTTGCTGTTAATCACACGTCCGTGTTCTCACACGGACCGTGGGACCTCTCATGACCCTGCACGCACACACGCAGGCATGTCCGTTTTTTCTCCAGCATCACGGGTGTCACATGGATTGCACACTGATGTGATCTGTGTGACATCAGTGTGACACATACCGGAGAAAACACGTGTCTTTTTAATAAAAAGAGTTTCAATATTTACCTCTCTCCAGCAATGCTGTTTCCGGCTCTGCTGCCTCCCGCTCCTTATCGCCGCTCATTATACTCACTGAATATTCAGTGCCCTGTGGAGGCCGAGGAGCGCTGGGGACTTCAGTGCCGGGGACAGCATTGCTGGGTGAGTAGACAGCAGAGTGTGTGTGTGTGTCTGTTCAGTGTATACAGGTATATGCGTTATGTGTGTGTATGTGCTTGGTGTATCCATGTGTGTCTGCAATGTGTATATACACATGTGTGTATATTTGCTGAATGTATACGCGTGTGTGTGTATGTGTGAGAATCTGGAAGCCAGAACATCGCAGGAACAGCATCGGGGACTCATCACAGTTCCCAATGAACTCTAATGAACCCGTGCAGCTGTAGCGCGGGTGTCGCGGGGGTTATCAGGATGTCATCAGAGTTCATTGGTAACTCCAATGACCTCATGGATGTCACTGTACTTGCAGAATACTCACCTGTCCCAGCGGTGCTGTCCTCAGTGGTGCTGACCCGCGATGCTCCAGCTTCAAGGTCCTGAGTGCGGTGAATAATCAATGAATATAATGAGCAGCGGTCAGGAGCAGGAGGCAGCAGAGGCGAAGAAAACAGGTACATATGGAAAATCTTTTCATTTCACAGACACGTGTTTTCTCCGGTACCTGTCATACGTATGCAAACACGTCTGTCAGACGTGTGACACACGTGTAACACACGTGTGACCATAACCATGCGTGTGACTAGTACCTGATTAACCCCTTTACGACCGCCGATACGCCTTTTAACGGCGGTAAATAAGGGTACTTTTTCCGATCCGCCGCTTTTTAACGGCGGTCGGAAAAAAGGGTCTAGCGCCCCCCAGAGTCAGAAAATTTCCGGGGTCTCAGCTGCCGGGGGTAGCTGAGACCCTGGAGATCATGATTCGGGCCGGTTTTTCCGGTCCCCGCTCACCTGATGACCGGTATACACCGTATACCGATCATCAAGTTATAGTAAATGACCGCGCCGGTAAAAAATGATTTATCTCCCATCTGGCGTGATCAAACATGCCAGATGGGAGATAAATCTTTTTCCCGGTTCCCTCCGGTCCCCCGGTGTCCCCAAAGTGCCCCCCCCGACCCCCAACCCCCTCCCGAAAATCCAAGATGGCCGCGCGCACCGGCGATCACAGCAGCGCGCCGGCCGCATTTCCACTGTTCCTATGGTTTCTGTCGTATGTGCCATAACACATACGACAGAAACCTGCTCCCTAGGCCCCGCCGGGTCCCCCCCTACCCCCCCCTGGTGTCCCCCGGTGTCCCCCGGTGTCATACATACCTGTCGGAGCCCTGATCCCCCGCGGCCCCCTCCTCCGGCTCCTTCTCAGCAGACTCCGGTCACATGTGCCGAGCGCGGCTGACAGCTTCCTGTGTTCAGAGAGCTGTGCTGGCTGCTCGCACTCTGCAGCTGTGACCCAGGGAGGGTGGGTGCAGATTCTTTGCACCCACTCTCCTCAAATGGAGGGTCTGCCCTCCTAGAAAATGGGGGATACGTTCCCTGAACGTGTCCCCCATATTCTAGAAGGTCCAGAGGCGACGTGGGACATCCAAATGGATTATTGTGGATTTTTTTTTTTTCTTTTCAATAAATTGGTCAATCAGGGAATGTTTGGGGGAGTGTTTTTTCAAATAAATTTTTTTTTGTTGTCAATTTTTTTTTTATTACTGTCAATTAGTTATGTCGGGTATCTGATAGACGCCGTGACATAACTAATTGCTGGGCTTGATGCCAGGTGACATTACACACCTGGTATCAACCCCATTCATTACCCCGTTAGCCAACGCACCAGGGCGCGGGATGAGCTGGGGCGAAGCGCCAGAATTGGCGCATCTAATGGATGCGCCACTTCTGGGGCGGCTGCGGCCTGCTATTTTTAGGCTGGGAAGAGTCCAATAACCGTGGCTCTTCCCATCCTGAGAATACCAGACCCCAGCTGTCAGCTTCACCTTGGCTGGTGATCTAATTTGGGGGGACCCCACGTTTGTTTTTTTTTTTTAATTATTTATTTATAAATAATTAAAAAAAAAAAACAGCTTGGGGAGCCCTCCAAATTGATCACCAGACAAGATGAAGCTGTCAGCTGTGGTTTGCAGGCTACAGCTGTCTGCTTTACCCTAGCTGGCTATCAAAAATAGGGGGGACCCCACGTCATTTATTTTAATTCTTTTTTTTTTTTTTTGGGCTAAATACAAGGCTAGGCATCCTTTAGTGTCACATGAAAGGCAGGTAAGGGGAGCTTCCTCGTTCCTGCGGCGTCACACATAGCGATGTGTGCTGCCGCAGGAGCGACGAACTACATCGTTACTGCTGCAGTAACGATAATCGAGAATGGACCCCCATGTCACCGATGAGCGATTTTGCACGTTTTTGCAACGATGCAAAATCGCTCATCGGTGTCACACGCAGCAACATCGCTAATGCGGCCGGATGTGCGTCACCAATTCCGTGACCCTAACGACTCCACATTAGCGATGTCGCAGCGTGTAAAGCCCCCTTAACAGTGAGAAATTTTTTGATACAGCAACAGTTTTGTGAAGTACCTGTGGATTCAAAATGTTTACTATACTCCTGAATAAAATCCTTGAGGGGTCCAGTTTCCAAAATGAGGTCACTTGTGGGGGGTTTCTGATGTATAGGTGCCCAAGGGGCCCTGCTAATGTGACATGGTGCGCGCAATTTACTTCAACTTTTCCAAAATTCAAATGGTGCTCCTTCCATTCCAAGCCCTCCCATTTATCCAAACAAAGGTTTTTGGCCACATGTGTGGTATCCCTGCGCTCACAAGAAATTAGATAACAACCTGTGGGGTACACGTTTTGTTGTTGCCTCTTGAAAAAGTGAAAAATGTGTCGCTAAATCAACATTTTTGTGAAAAAAATGAAAATTTCAATATGGCAACCTAAGCTTATCAAATTCTGTGAAGTATTCGTGGATTCAAAATGCTCAATATACACCTAGATTAAAGCCTTGAGGGGTCTTATTTCCAGAATGGGGTCACTTGTGGGGGACCTCTACTGCTTAGGCACCTCAGGGGTTCTCCTAATGCAACATGGCGTCCGCTATTGATTCCAGCCAATTTTGCAGTCAAATTGCACTCCTTCTCTTCTGAGCCCTGTAGTGTGCCCAAACAGTTGATTTCCACCACATACAAGATATCAACAAACTCAGGAGAAATTGCGCAATAAATTTCATGGTGATTTTTTTCCTGTTACCCTTGTGAAAAAAAAAGCTACCTGGTTGAAGTAACAATTTTGTGGTAAAATTTTATTTTTTTATTTTCATGGCTCAACGTTATAAACTTCTGTAAAGCACCTGGGGGTTCAGGGTACTCACCAAACATCAAGATAAATTCCTTGAGGGGCCTAGTTTCCAATATGGGGTCACTTGTGGTGTTTTTTTGCTGTTTACGTACCTTAGGGGTCCTCCAAATGCGACATGGTGCCCGCAATCTTTTTCAGCCAAATTTCCTTTCCAAAATTCAAATATTGCTCCTTCCGTTCCAAGCCCTCCCATTTCTCCAAACAAAGGTTTCAGACCACAAGTGAGGTATCACCGCGCTCATAAAAAAGTGGGTAACAAACATTGGGGTCACATTTTTGGAATTACCTCTTGAAAAAGTGAAAAAATTGATGCTAAAGCAACATTTTTGAGAAAAAAATGAAAATTTTCAATGTGACAACGTAACGTTATCAAAATCTGTGAAGTACCTGTGGATCCAAAATGCTCACTATACCCCTAGATAGAAGCCTTAAGGGGTCTAGTTTCCAAAATGGTGTCACTTGTAAGGGGTTTCTGCTGTTTAGGTACCTTGGCGGACATGTAAATGCAACATGGTGCCCGCAATCTATTTCAGCCAAATTTGCTTTCCAAAATTCAAATATTGCTCCTTCTGTTCCGAGCCCTCCCATTTGTCCAAACAAAGGTTTCTGACCACATGTGGGGTATCGGCGCGTTCATAAGAAAGTGGGTAACAAGTTTTGGGGTTCATTTTGTTGTGTTATTTCTTCTAAAAGTGAATAAATTTGGGGTAGAGCAACATTTTAGGTAAAATTTTATTTTTTGCTTTTTTTCATTCCACTTTGCTTTAGTTCCTGTGAAGCACCTGAAGGGTTAATAAACTTCTTGGATGTGGTTTTGAGTACTTTGAGGCGTGCTGTTTTGAGAATGGTGTCACTTTTAGGTATTTTCTGTCACTTAGGCCTCTCAAAGTCACTTCAAATGTGATGTGGTCCCTAAAAAAATGGTTTTGTGAATTTTGTTGAAAAAATGGGAAATTGCTGATGAACTTTGACCCCTTCTAACTTCCTAACCCCAAAACATTTTGTTTCAGAAATTGCGCTAATGTAAAGTAGACATGTGGGAAATGTTATTTATTAACTGTTTTGTGTGACATAACTCTCTGGGTTAAGGGCATAAAAATTAAAAGTTTGAAAATTGCAAAATTTTCAAAATTTTCATCAAATTTCCGATTTTTTCACAAATAAAAGCAAAAAATATCGTTCTAAATTTATAACTATCATGAAGTACAATATGTCACGAAAAAACAATGTCAGAATCACCGGGATCCGTTGAAGCGTTCCAGAGTTATGACCTCATAAAGTGACACTGGTCAGAATTGCAAAAAATGGCCTGGTCATTAAGTACAAAACTGGCTTCGTCCTTAAGGGGTTAAACACGGACGTCTGAAACTGACCTTAGAGCCTGACCAGACAAAGTATTTATCAACAATCTAGAGAAGGAACCATTTGATAAACTTTAAATATGGATTAGTCAAAGTGTACACATATCTGTTTTCAAATTCTTCAAGGTATAGATTAGCGAGGGTACATGCAAACTGGGGTACCCATTATGGTCCTCGTCTTTTGTGTGAACTGGTCATCTCCAAATTGAAAAGTATTGCCCTATAAAGGGACTAAAAAAAAAAAAAAGAAAAGGTAAAAAATGGTAAAAATACATTTAAAAAATCTCAAAATAAAAAACGTAAACTTATTTTTTCAAATAAATATTTATATTTATGTAAAAAAAACCTCCTACCCATATTTGGTATCGCCACATTCGTAACAACCTGTTTCGTAAAACTTCCTCACTAGTTAACCCCATGAGTGAACACTGTAAAAACAAGAAATGAAAAACATTGCAAAAACTGTCTTTTCATGATACAGCTGCCAAAAAAGGGAAATAAAACCCGATCAAAAAGTTATATATAAATCAAAATGGTACTGAAAACGTCATCTTATGCCACAAAAAACAAGCCGCCATACAGCTCCATCAGCGAAAAAATAGAAACGCTATGGCTCTCAGAAGCCACAAATGCAAAAACTATTTTTTTCCCATAAAATTGTTTTTATAATGTAAAAGCGACAAAACATAAAAACAACTATATAAATGTGGTATCGCTGTAATCAAACTGACCTCAGGAATAAAACTGTTTTATTACTATTACGTCACAGTAAATAGCGTAAAAAAAGCAAACAAAAGACAATTCCTGAATTGACCTCCTGTCTAGCCTCTAGTAACTCTGCTGCTTCATTATAGTGAATGGATCCATCTAAGGTTTCACCTGAATCATGTATTTCGAAGAGGTAGATGAAAACCCTGATGTAAATGCTCAGCATAGAGCACAGGATAAATGTTAACTGATCCAAAATTGCCACCAAATAGCATTCAACTCAACCCACAAAAACACAAATCCCCACTCAGGTCCGCCATCTGTTAGGCCATGTGCGCACGTGTGCGTTTTGCTTGCTTTACACAGTGCTTTGCACTGCAGCATAAACGCATGCGCTCTGTGTCCCCAGCAAAGTCTATGTAACTTGTGCAAATCCCATGCGCACGTTGCGTTTTAGAACACAGCGATTTGCAAGCTGAAATTTGTGGCCGAATCGCTGCGTTCTTAAAAGCAACATCTCACTTCTTTTGTGCGTTTTGGATGCTTTTCCCACTCTGTCCATGGCAGAGCAAGCATCCAGAACGCATGAATTCTGCATCCATTCCGCATTCAAAATGCTTCTAAAACACAGTTTTTCGGCATCGTTTTGAAACGCACATACAGTGACAAAACGCTGCGGAATATTTGTCACGGCAGAACGCAACGTGCGCACATGGCCTTAATGGAAATATAGGTGGCTTCCATCTTACTTTTAGCACAAAGTCTCTGAAAACGTGCTGTGTGCAAAAATAAATCTAGTAAAATCTGCACTCTTAAATCCAAATGTCCCCTCCATTCTCACCCCCATAATGTGCCTAAAACACAGTTATCATCCACATGTTTGGCATTATTGTAGTGAGGAGAACCCGCTTAATTTATGGGGTGCAGGTTTGCAGAAGCATGAGCTGGGCACAAAGTATGGGCACTACAATGTACTGGGTTTATTTACAATTTTTAATACTGCAACATTGCGTTTGTGTTTTCAAGAGACTAAATCATCCCTAAGCCATAGATGAAATCCCAGAGGAGTGTTTATACAAAGTTTGGTCACTTGAGGGGAATTCTGTTGTTCTGGAACTTAGGGGCTCTGCAAATGGAGTTTACAAACTAATCTTGGAAAACCTGTGCTCCAAAAATCAAATAGTGCTCCTTCCCTCCTGAGCCCGGTGATGTGGCCAAACAGTACTTTACAGTCACATGTGGGGAATTTCCACTTTGAGAAAAAATTGTGTAACACAATATAGGGCCTTTTGTTACCTATTCGACGTGTAAATTGTTTTAAACCCAGAATTCCAAAATTTTAAATATCATTACTTTTTCTTCACCGCCCAAATAGTATAAAATTTTGTGACATACCTGTAGTGTTAATATGCTCTCTGAACCCCTGGATGAATTTATTGAGGTTTGTAAAATGGGGTCATTTATGGTGGATATCTGCTGTTATTGCTCCTCAGCCAATGTGAAATGGCACTCGCAAACCTTTTCAATGTAATCTGAACTCAAATATGGCGCTCCTTCCCTTCTTTACATTGAACTGTATCTCAAAGTAGTTTTTGACCACATATGGGGGATTGATGTACTCAGGAGAAATTGCAGAACAAATTGTCTGTTTTCTCCTTTTACCTCTGTGAAAACGAAACATTGTGTGTTTAAGCATCATGTTTGTGCTTATAAATTTATTTTTTCATTTTCACTTCTCAACGTTATAAAATTCTATGAAACACTTGGGGGTTCAAGATTGTCATCAAACATCTAGAAAAATTCCTTGAGGGGTCTAGTTTCCAAAATGGGGTCACTTGTAGGGGAGCTCTACTGTTTAGGCACCTCAGGAGCTCTCCAAATATCACATGACGTCTGCTATCTATTCCAGACAATTTTGTATTCAAAAAGTCATATGGCTCTCCTCTATTGAGTCTTGGCATGCACACAAACAGTTGATTTCTACCACATATGAGGTATTGCTGTACTCCGAAGAATTTTCACAACAAATGGTATGGTTCATTTTCTCCTTTTATCCTTGTGAAAAGAAAAGATTTGGGGTTAAAGCAAAGTTTTGTGGGAAAAACTTATTTTTCTATTTTCGAGGCTCAACGTTATAAAATTCTATGAAGCAACTGGGTAGGGTCAAGGTGCTCACCAAATAGCTAGATAAATTTTTTGAGGGGTCTAGTTTCCAAACTGGGATCACTTTGGGGGAGCTCCACTGTTAAGGTACATCAGGGACTCTCCAAACACGACGTGGCGTTCACTACCTATTCTAGACAATTTTGCTTTCTAAAATTGGGAACTCTTAAAAAAAATGCAAAACTTGGGACTAAAGTAACATTTTTGTGGGAAAAGTAAAATATTCATTTTTTTCACTGCATAAGTTTATGTGGAGCATCTAAAGGGTTAATAAACATCTTGAATGTGATTTAGAGTATTTTGAGAGATGCAGTTTTTATAATGGTGTCAAATTTGGGTATTTTCTGTCATCTAAGGCTCAGTTTAAATCTCTGAGACAACTTTTTGTATCTTTCCCCTGAACAACTATGTTGAATAATCTTTGTTTTCAGATCATTTGAGAGTTGTTTTGAGGAGTCCATGATGCCCTCTTCATAGGAGATGCTGTCAGGGCTGAGAGGACTGGTAAGCCCAGGAGGTGGATCCACTGGACCGAGTACGCCACCAGGTGGCAGAGTACACGGCAGCCGGAGCACTGACGTGGCCGGGACGGTTATAACCGGGTCAGCAGGATCACGGAGTTCTATGGGATAATGCAGGAAACAGGCACAGGTACCCGGTAGCAACAGACAAACAGTCACAGGAGAGAGCACAAGGGGACCTGAGCATCTAGCTCTAAAGACAAGCTAAAGGACACGTTGATCAGGCAACGCCCCTATGGAAAGGCAAGTCTTATATACCCAGCACAGCCTCATGTCATTTCCTGCTGCAGGTGTGCTGGGCCTATAAGACCAGGAGAGTGGGCGCGGCCCGGTCCTATACAGAATCCTGAGGCCAATACTCAAAGTCAGACTCCTGAGACCAGGAGCATGACTCAGGGGAGCAGGAGCGGGAGCGGCAGCCATGACTGGTGGACACATGGATTGGATCAGTGGGTAAGGAGTGGTGCTGGGACACGGGGAGCGTGACAGATGCAAATAGGAGAACAACTTGCAAGTGGCCACCTTAAATACCCTTTCTCATGATTGGATACACCTGCCTGTGAAGTTCAAAGCTCAATGAGGTTACAAAACCAATTTAGTGCTTTAGTAAGTCAGTAAAAAGTAGTTAGGAGTGTTCAAATCAAGCAATTGATAAGGGTGCCCATACTTTTGCACCGGTCAAATTTTGTTTAAATGCAGATTACACATTTTCTGTTAGTACAATAAACCTCATTTCAATCCAGAAATATTACTCAGTCCATCAGTTATTAGATATATGAAACTGAAATAGCTGTTGCAAAAACCCAAATTGTTATAAAGAAAAAAGGTTAACATTAATAGGGGTGCCCAAACTTTTTCATATGACTGTATGCTGCAATAGATTTGGATCACATCTTACCCAGTGGTTGCATGGGAAGAGGCAATTCATGCAATCTTTGCTGTCACAATGATCTGGAGTGAACCAACTGATCACAATACCAATTTACATTTATGCATGCTGTCCCCAATTAGGAAAGGAGCTGTGCGCTGCTATTAACCTCTCATGCAGTTTCTCTTAGGCCATAGTCACACATGCGAGGGACTCGCACGAGTCTGACATCGCATCACTGGCACAGCCGTGCACACTTCTAACAGGAGCGTTCATGTGTTTCTAGGTTGCAGTCAGCTGACATGCTGCCACTCAGGGTGGGGGCGCATCTAACTGCAACCAATTACATGGGCCGGTGGACAGGCGAAACAATAAATATTGAATTGTTGGCTCCGGAAGGGAACAGTGTGACCCGGAAGGAGTTTGCCGCCATGACACCGCCTTGGTGAGTATACCGCGCACGCTCCTACCCCCCTATCCCTTCCATAATCACTTTTAATCTCCGGATTCTGGTCCCCATTGACTTATATGGGCACCGGATTCTGCAGTGGGTCAGACTTTTTAGTAATTCGCCAGTGATCCGCTGGTCCTGATTTTTGGCCAGTTCGATCAGCTCTAGTGGTAACTAATTTTTGGGAGACTCAAGAGTAGATAACTATGAAGAGTTGGTGGGAAATCTCCTTGAAACATATAAGGGTCTTGGCTGTAACATGTCTTTAAAGATTAATATCTTACATTTGCATGCAGACCATTTTCCACCAAATTCGGAGCAGTGAGAGAGAGCACGGTTAGAGTTTTCACCAAGATATTGTGTCTATGGGGACAAAATATCAAGGAAAATGGAATCAATCCATGCTTGCAGAGTACTGTTGGTCAATTGTAAGAGATGATCCAATGCAGGAGAACAAGAAACTAGAAACAAACAAAAAAGACTTGTCACTGAATGAGGACCACATTTTGTAGTGCAATTTTGGTAAGTGTTTATAATTTTCAATAGTGTTTAGACATAATTTCTGAATTGTTGCTATATTCCTCTAAATAAATATCAGAAATTTGACATAAAAAAAATTCTGCATCTTTATATTTGCAAAAATAATGGTTCAAAGTACTGAAATGAATCCATTAACTATATGAAGCAATAAAAGGAAAACTCTTTGATTTCATAGAAACAATAGACAACTTTTCATTGTCTAAATACTTTTTTCCGCTTCAACCTTCACATCAAAGAAAATGTAGCATTATCTACATGTGAGTGGGTCAAGTCCATCTGAGCGTTAACCTTTAAAGCTGGGTTCACACTAAACGACAGCGACAACGACGTCGCTGTTACGTCACCATTTTCGGTGACGTAACAGCGACCTTGTAAGTCGCTGTTATGATCGCTGCTTAGCTGTCAAACACAGCAGAAGCAGCGATCATAACGTCGCTGTGTTACATGTTCAGAGAGCAGGGAGCCGCGCTTAGCGCTGGCTCCTTGCTCTCCTAGGTACAGTACCCATCGGGTTAATTAACCCGATGTGTGCTGCAGCTACATGTCACAGTGCAGAGAGCAGGGAGCCGCGCGCACTGCTTAGCGCTGGCTCCTTGCTCTCTTTGCTACAGTATACATCGGGTTAATTACCCGATGCATACTGCAGCCACATGTCACAGTGCAGGAGCCGGCGCTGGCAGCAAGAGCGGAGGCTGGTAACCAGCGTAAACATCGGGTAACCAGGGAAAGGACTTCCCTTGGTTACCCGATGTTTACGCTGGTTACAGCTTACCGCAGCTGCCAGTGCCGGCTCCTGCTCGCTTCATTTCGTCGCTCTCTCGCTGTCACACACAGCGATGTGTGTGTCACAGCGGAAGAGTGACGACGAAAAAATGAAGCTGGACATTCAGCAACGACCGGCGACCTCACAGCAGGGGCCAGGTCGTTGCTGGATGTCACACACAGCGACAGCGACGGGACGTCGCTGCAACGTCACAGAAAATGGTGACGTAGCAGCGACGTCGTTGTCGTTGTCGCTGTGTGTGACACCAGCTTAAGTCAGAAGAAATCTTGCTTCTAGCTCATAGAGGAATTTCAAACAGGAGGTTCTTTATATGATGTCCATTCTCTATTAGGGCATATGGGCAATGGGGGTGGAAAACGTTAGCTGAAGTATAAATGAGATAGGATTTATCTGTAATATTAGTAAAATCTTTATTTTGAACCTATTTGTATGCATAACTCTTTGCTTTGATTCGTAAGTCATTGACTGTACTTTAATAGGCAGAGACCTGTCTATCAAGCCAGACAGGTGGAGAGAAGCTGGCGAAGTGCTGCCCAGGAAACACCTCTCCATGTGCCCAACTCATTTATTAAAACTATTATTTCTCTGAAATATCACACGTTTCAATAATGATGGAACCAGTGTGTATATGATGCTGATTGTGGTAAGGACAAGATAAAATCACTTTAGGTCGTGTATATACATTTAGTATTTGGTGAGTTTTTACCTCAGTATTTGTAAGCCAAAACCAGGAGAGGAAAAATATAATAGAATCATGGGCACCACTTCTGCATTTTTTTTACCCACTTGTGTTTTTGACTTACAAATAAAGACATCAAAAACTCACCAAATATTCAATGTGTACACAAGGCCTTACAATTCCATGCTTGCAGCAATCAATAAAGGGAGCTTTTAAGTCTATATAAAGTATATATAGAGCTCTGAATGTAACATTTTTAGGACCAGGCCAATTTGTGTTTTGTTTTTTCAATTTTTTTCATTCCTCTAATTCAAGAGATCAACATTTTTATAACTTTTTTCAGCCAACATACCTTTATAAGGGCTTTTTTTTTTTTTTGCAGGACAAGTTTTTAGTAACATCAATTAAGTTACCATATAAATTAAATATGTACTCAGAAAAAATAAAAGTTGGGAACTGGAATTGAAAAAAAATCCATACTTCTTTATTACAGCAGATCTGCAAGGGTAAAATTGTTTGAAAAGTAAGTGGTGTTTTTTTATGTACTTTCAATCTGTGAACTCAGTAAAAATATCAGAAATATTCCGTCACGTGCAGTTTATTCACAAACACTGACTCCATAAGCCCAATGAGCCATAATTTTTTTTCACAGCTTGAATTAGATGATTTAGATGATTTAGGCCCTATGCGCATGCGGCGGATTTACCATGGATTTTGCCACGGAATTGCTGCAGAAAAGGTGTTTAACATTGCTGCAGTCATTCCCCAGCAAATCCTATGGGTTTTAAAAAATGCTGTGCCCACACTGCGTTTTTTTATACCCGCGAATTTACTTGCGGATTTTCCGCTGTGGAATTAAGGAGCATGTCACTTCTTTTCTGCAGGTGCTTGCGGTTTTTGTCATAATGGTAAAAACCGCGGGGACCAACTTGCAGAAAATCCGAGGTAAATCTGCGGCAAACCGCAGCAAATCGCGGCAAAAACGTGGGTGCGGTTTTTACTGCGGGTACCAGATTCTTTAAGAGGGTCCATTTTTTTCTTAAGAAAATGGCACTTTCTAGTGCGCACATAGCCTTAATCAGGGATTTGGACCTTCCTAAACATTTCTGCAGAAATGTTAGGCTATGTGCGCACGCAGCGGATTTACCGCAAATTTTACCACGGATTTGCTGCAGGAAATGTGTCTAACATTTCTGCAGTCATTCCCCAGCACAACCTATGAGTATAAAAAAATGCTGTGCGCACACTGTTTTTTTTATACCTGTGGATTTACCTGCGGAATTTCCGCTGCAGAATTAATGTGCATGTCACTTCTTTTCTGCAGGTACCTGCGTTTTTTGCTATAGATAATGATAATAAAATGCAGGGACCAACCCGCGGCAAAACCGTGGCAAATCGCGGCAAAAATGCGGGTGCGGTTTTACCACGGTTTTTGCCGCTTGTGCGGTATTCTGCCAGACGGTGAAGATTTTTCTTAAGAAAAGTCCATTGTCTAGTCGATAGCCTAAAGGCGGCTTTGCACACTACGACATCGCAGGTGTGATGTCGGTGGGGTCAAATTGAAAGTGACGCACATCCGGCATCGCATGCGATATCGTAGTGTGTAAAGCCTTGATGATACGATTAATGAACGCAAAATCGTCGTAATCGTATCATCGTTGCAGCGTCGGCGTAATTCATAATTACGCTGACGCGACGGTCCGATGTTGTTCCTCGCTCCTGCGGCAGCACACATCGCTGTGTGTGAAGCCGCAGGAGCGAGGAACATCTCCTACCGGCGTCACTGCGGCTTCCGTAGGATATGCGGAAGGAAGGAGCTGGGCAGGATGTTTACATCCTGCTCATCTCTTCCCCTCCGCTCCTATTGGCCGCCTGCCATGTGATGTCGCTGTGACGCCGCACGACCCGCCCCCTTAGGAAGGAGGCGGGTCGCCGGCCAGAGCGACGGTCGCAGGGCAGGTAAGTGCGTGTGAAGCTGGCGTAGCGATAGTTTTCGCTACGCCAGCTATCACACGATATCGTACCTGCGACGGGGGCGGGCACTATCGCGTGCGAAATCGCAGCATCGGCCTGCGATGTCGCAACGTGCAAAGCCCGCCTAAGACAATGGACTAGACAATGTGCCCACGCTGCGGAGAATTTGCGGAATTTGCCACGATTTTTTTGCAGAAATTCCAAACAATGATACCAATGTAGATGAAATGTGAACATGATGGGGTATTAGTGCTGGATGCTTCAAACAAAAAATGTGCAGGCCTTCAATAAGAGAAAAAGTATCAAGAGAAGCATTGGAGAAAAGGAAAAGGAGCAAGAATTAATTTCCAATAAAGTTGCAGAATAAATGTATAATAAATGTACAGTACAGACCAAAAGTTTGGACACACCTTCTCATCTCTAGAACTGTTAAGAGGAGACTTTGTGCAGCAGGCCTTCATGGTAAAATAGCTGCTAGGAAACCACTGCTAAGGACAGGCAACAAGCAGAAGAGACTTGTTTGGGCTACATAACACAAGGAATGGACATTAGACCAGTGGAAATCTGTGCTTTGGTCTGATGAGTCCAAATTTGAGATCTTTGGATCCAACCACCGTGTCTTTGTAGAAAAGGTGAGCGGATGGACTCTACATGCCTGGTTCCCACAGTGAAGCATGGAGAAGGAGGTGTGATGGTGTGGGGGTGCTTTGCTGGTGACACTGTTGGGGATTTATTCAAAATTGAAGGCATACTGAACCAGCATGGCTACCACAGCATGTTGCAGCGGCATGCTATTCCATCCGGTTTGTGTTTAGTTGGACCATCATTTGTTTTTCAACAGGACAATGACCCCAAACACATCTCCAGGCTGTGTAAGGGCTATTTGAGTACGAAGGAGAGTGATGGGGTGCTACGCCAGATGACCTGGCCTCCACAGTCACCAGACCTGAACCCAATCGAGATTGTTTGGGGTGAGCTGGACAGCAGAGTGAAGGCAAAGGGGCCAACAAGTGCTAAAAATCTCTGGGAACTCCTTCAAGACTGTTGGAAAACCATTTCCGGTGACTACCATTTGAAGCTCATAAAGAGAATGCCAAGAGTGTGCAAAACAGTAAGCAAAGTAAAAGGTGGGTACTTTGAAGAACCTAGAATATAAGACATATTTTCAGTTGTTATACACTTTAAGTATTTCATTCCACATGTTTTCATTCATAGTTTTGATGTCTTCAATGGGAATCTACAATTTTTAGAGTCATGCAAATAAAGAAAACCCTTTGAATGAGGTGTGCCCAAACTTTTGGTCTGTACTGTATTTATATAATGTTGCGTACATTTTTGGCTACAATGAACATTTTTATTCTTCATCTCTTTTGTATGTAATTTCTCCTGAGTTTTGTTCAAAATCCATACTTGATGGTTAAAAAGAGATTTTTTTTTAAATTAGGGCATAAGAAAACATGATAAGTCATTGGATTTGAAACAATTTTCATAAAATCTAATTTTACATACCTGTGTTATTAGGTAAAAATAACTACCGCTCACCGCTGGTGAAGGCAGCGAGCGGGAGTTGATCCACTGGACCACAGGGGGAGCCCAGGCTTACCCTTTAGTGGGAGGGGCTTGACTAAGGGCCCGCCATGAGGCAGAACAAGAGGTGCCACTCTCGGAGCAGTAACCGGGACTATTGCAACTGAGTGAAGCAGGGTGACAGCAGAACGGGGTCAGATAATGGACAGTACAGCCAGGACAGTCACTGGCATGACAAGTGGGGCTGGCTGGACAAACAGAGCAGAACAGGAACACAGTCTGGAAGGGAACAAACAAAATGTGTAAAGGCCGGTGCAGAACTTCCAGCACAGGTTATCAGGCTTAGGTCACCAGTCAAGGGACACGAGGCACAGGACATCAGACACAGGTGCAGCTGGGACAGGACTTCTGGAGGAACTCCAGTCATCAGGGTCTAGGTCATCAGGCACAGAATTCCGGTTGTCAGGGTCTAGGCCTCAGGCATGGGACATCAGGGGCAGCACATCGGACACAGGTGCAGCTGGAATGGCTGAAGCAGACAGGATGACAGGTACAGGTGGGTATAGCTACAGGTGCAGGATACAGGCTGGTACCAGGGAGTGTGAACTTTGATAACCTGACTGCTGGATTGCCAGACCGCTGTGCCACCGTGTCCCACAATCCGGTAGTCCAGCAATCTGGCAGCAGGTTCACCAGTGGTCACACTGATGTCACAACTTCTTATAGCTGGGTCCCTTTTTGTCCTCAGTATCTCCCTGGACCTGCAGTGATCGGTTGCGTTTTCTATCACTGCAGCTTCTGGATGAAGCAGAGCTGGGATCGTCGTGGGACACTGAGTGGATTATGTCGAACCTGTGGTTCTGTTTTTGGGGTTAATAAATTGGTGAAAGAGGGTGTTTTTTATTATTTAATATAAAGGATTTTCATGGTTTTTTTCTTTTACTGTTTACTTGCATGGTTGGTCTCATAGACACCTCTCCATTACCAATCCAAGGCTTGATGGCGGATCTAATAAATGTGCTAATTATGGGGTGGCTACTGACTGCTATTTTTAGGCTGGGTAGGACTCAATAACCATGGACCTTCCCAGCCTGAGAATACCAGTCCCCAGCTGTCTGCTATATCTGCGCTGGTAATCATAAATGGGCAGGAGCCCAGGTCATTTTTTTTAAATTATTTATTTAAATAATTAAAAAGAATATTGTGGGGGAGACTATTTTTGGTAACCAGCCAAGATAAAGCACACGGCTGCAGCCCACATCTACTACTACTTTACTTGCACTGGTTATCACAAATAAGCGGGAGACCTATTGCATCAAAGTGGCATAATACTCTGTCAACATTGTTCCCAGAAGCAACCTGTGTTAGGCCCCCTTCACACGTCCGTGTCTACAGTACGTTTGAAGTCTGATTTCACATGTATCGGAGACACGAGCACACATAGACCCATTAACATCAATGCGTCCGCGCCCACGTGCGTGCTTTCACCTAGACGGTGTGTAGATCGAACTAGAACTTGAGCTTTTTGTTAAAAGCTCGATGGTTCTAGATACGTTCGAGAACGGTTCTAGCAGCAAAAAGCAGGGCTTTTTGCAGCTACAGTGTGCAGGAGCCATCGCTGGCAGCCTGCCAGAAGCTGGTAACCAAGATAAACATCGGTATCCAAGCAAAGCGCTTTGGTTAGTAACCCGATGTTTATGCTAGTTACGTGCAGGAAGCCCACACTTCCCCGCTCAGCTCGCTCCGCCCCCTCCTGCCCGCGGCATGTACACACGTACACACACACACTCTCTGCATACACACTCTGCACACACACTCTGCACACATGGTCCCGCTCGGCTTACCTGCGGTGATGAAGTCCCGCCATCCCGACCTCAGCGCTGTCACTGTCCTCCATGGCCGCAACTTGTCACATCACCTTCTCTCGCTTCCGACCCGAGACTGACTAGCGGTGAAGTCACGGGCCTCTCGCGATACTTGGCTGTGAAGGCGGCGGTCATTGAACTCAGTGACAGGTGCTGTCAGTGTGCTGGAGATCAGCGCAGGTAATGTACCTCGCTGACAGCAGCACTTGTCATCCCCTGCAGTGACCTGGGCTGACCCATTGATGTTAGCTCAGGTCACTGCACTGCTCTCCCAGCCAATAAAGGAACATCCTGCTCTTCATTGACTGGGACAGTGTGGATCGTCATGGCAACCCCTTGGATTACACCAGACCTGGATTTGTTTTTCTCCCTAATAAATTGGTTAAAGTGGGAATGTTTTGGGGAGTGTTTTTTCAAATAAAAATGTGTTTGTCGTCTATTTTTTTTTATTACTGACTGGGTTGGTGATGTCGGGTATCTGATAGACGCCTGACCTCACCAACCCCAGGGCTTGATGCCAGGTGACATTACACATATGGTATTAACCCCATATATTACCCCGTTTGCCACCGCACAAGGGCGCGGGATGAGCTGGGGCGAAGCACCAGGATTGGCGCATCTAATGGATGCGCCACTTCTGGGGCGGCTGCGGCCTGCTATTTTTAGGCTGGGGAGAGTCCAATAACCATGGACCTCCCTAGTCTGAGAATATCAGACCCCAGCTGTCTGCTTTACCTTGGCTGGTGATCCAATTTTGGGGGGACCCCTACGTGTTTTTTTTTTTAAATTATTTATTTAATTTAAAATAACAGCGTGGGGTGCCCTCAGTTTCGGATTACCAGCCAAGGTGAGGTTGCCAGCTGTGGTCTGCAGGCTGCAGCCGTCTGCTTTACCCTAGCTGGCTACAAAACTAGGGGGAACCCTACGTCATTTTTTTTTTTCATTTTTTTGGCTAAATACAAAGCTAAGCACCCCTTAGTGCCACATGAAAGGGACCAAAGGGTGCAAAATTACAAAATGCAGGAGAGTGGGACATTATGTGTCTTTCTGCCATTATAATGACAGAAAAGACTGATATGAAGTGCACAAGCACAAGAAAATCACCAGAGCGCTCTACGCTGTGAAAAGCAGTAGAAAATGGCACTGGAGTGAACATGTGACTGCCTCATGTAGGATGAAGCTATGGATCCTGGGTAAATTTATGCATTTACCCTCATTCAGTTTTTTTGCAGTACACAAAAAAAACGGAAGGCACACGGATGACAAACAGATGACATACGGACCGTCTACGGAACGGAAACGGATGCCACACGGATGCACCCGTGAAAAAAACGGACCGTTTTTTGCAGACCGCAAAAATGGATCGGTCGTGTTAATGTAGCCTTATTCTGATCTGCCGTTTATAAACAGCAGGCAGACGTAAGTGAATAGCGCCCCCCGGCGTCAGAAAATCTCCGGGGTTTCAGGGCTAGCTGAGACCCTGGAGATCATGATTCAGGACGGTTTTTCCGGTCCCCGCTCACGTGATCACAGGTATACACCGTACACCGATGATCACGTTACAGTAAATGACAGCGCCGGTAAAAAATTATTTATCTCCCATCTGGCATGAACAAACACTTCTCCACTTCTTCTCCACTTTTTCTCCACTTCTTCTCCACCTTTTCTCCACTTTTTCTCCATTTTTTCTCCACTTTTTCTACATTTTTTCTCCACTTTTTCTCCACTTTTTCTCCACTTTTTCTACATTTTTTCTCCACTTTTTCTCCACTTTTTTTCCACTTTTTTTCCACTTTTTCTCCACTTTTCTCCACTTCTTCTCCACTTTTTCTCCACTTTTTCTCCACTTTTTCTCCACTTCTTCTCCACTTCTTCTCCACTTTTTCTCCACCTTTTCTTTACTTTTTCTCCATTTTTTCTCCCCTTTTTCTACATTTTTTCTCCACTTTTTCTCCGTTCTTTTTCTATGGTCGGTCTACCCATTAGCTCTGCCATGCATAGTGTAGCTCTACACCTACTGCACATGTTACTTTATGATTGACATCTCTTTCGTACCAGAGCTGTCTAAGCCTACTCTGACCCCATATTTGTCATTACTATATTGTCCTTGTACTGTATTATGACATTTGTATCATGTGTTTCATTTCTTGCTGTGTTGCAATTTTTTTGCTGCATCCCAATTGTACCTCTACATTGTTCGAGTTTATGTTATTGTTTTCTCACTCTTATGTGATACTGATTATTGTCATTTTTCATGATTACATGCAGATAAATCCAATCTGACGAAGGCTCAGGCCGAAACGTCATTTGTAACTTGTTTTGGACAAAAACATATATGCTTATGAAAATTTTTTTTCTTAATACGGACCAATAAAGAGTGATTTTGCATTACTATCCGTTGTGACTTACTGACTTAGTCTGGGGATTTAGAGTGCCGAGGTTACTCACTAATTTTATCTATTATTACCTCTGAGCACCTATATACCAGTGAGCAGAGCTTCCTCTACAGTAGTTCTCCTGATTAGGCATGCCCTTACCTCATGAGCAGGGCATTGCAGCTTTGGTAGTAACCATTACGACATGGACTCTGCTGCTGTGGACCCGGGGAGAGTGAGTGCAGATCCATTGCACCCACACTCCTCACATGAAGGGTCCGCACTCCTAGAAAATGGGAGATACGTTCCCTGAGTGTCTCCCCCCCATATTCTAGACGGTCCAGAGTCGTCGTGGGACCCCTTTATTTTTTTTCTTACAATAAATTGGTGAAAGAGGAAATGTTTTGGGGACTGTTTTTTCAAATAAATTTCTTTTGTCGATTTTTTTTTTTTGTTAGTACTGACAGTTTATGATGTTGGGTATCTAATAGACGCCATGACATCACAAACTGCTGGGCTTGATCTCAGGTGACTTTACAGCTAGTATCAACCCGATTTATTACCCCGTTTGCCACTGCACCAGGGCACGGGATGAGCTGGGGTGAAGCGCCAGGATTGGCACATCTAGCATCTAGTGGATGCGCCAAGTCTGGGGTGCCTGCGGCCTGCTATTTTTAGGCTGTGAAGGCCCAATAACTATGGACCTTCCCACCCTGAGAATACCAGACCAAAGCTGTCCGCTTTACCTTGGCTGGTGATCCAATTTGGGGGGACCCTACTTTTATTGTGTAATTATTAATATTTATAAAATAATTATAAAAAAGAGCCTGTGGGAACCTCCACATTGGATCCCCAACCACGGTAAAGCTGCCAGCTGTGGTTTTCAGGTTACAGCCGTCTGCTTTACCCTAGCTGCCTATCAAAAATGGGGGGACCCAACGTCATTTTTTTTTTAACTATTTTTTAAATAGAAAAAATTAATGGGCTTCCCTGTATTTTGATTGCCAACCAAGGTAACGGCAGGCAGATGGGGGTGGCAACCCATAGCTGTCTGCTTTATCTGCGCTGAGAATCAAAAATACCACGGAGCGCTACGTCATTTTTTTAAAGATTTATTTTTACAGCACTGTGATGTCCAGCAATCAAAATACAGGGAAGCCCATTTTGTTTTTAGTTATTTAAATAAATAATTAAAAAAAATATATATGGGCTCCCGCTGCATTTTTTGTATTGCTAGCTAAGGGTAATCCAAGCAGCTACTGGCTGCTAACCCCCACTGTTTGGTGTTACCTTCACTGGCAATGGAAAATCCAGGGAAGCATTTTTTATTTTTTTTGCCAAAAAACTACAAAAAAGAACGTGAGCTTCGCCATATTTTTGTATGCTAGCCAGGTATAGCAGGCAGGTGCTGGAAGAGTTGGATACAGCGCCAGAAGATGGCGCTTCTATGAAAATGCCATTTTCTGAGGCGGCTGCCGTCTGCAATTCACAGCAGTGGGGCCCAGAAAGCTCAGGCCAACCTGTGCTGCGGATTCCAATCCCCAGCTGCCTAGATGTACCTGGCTGGACACAAAAATGGGGCGATGCCTACGTCATTTGTTTTCTAATTATTTCATGAAATTCATGAAATAATAAAAAAAGGGCTTCCCTTTATTTTTGGTTCCCAGCCGGGTACAAATAGGCAACTGGGGGTTGGGGGCAGCCGTACCAGCCTGCTGTACCTGGCTAGCATACAAAAATATGGCGAAGCCCACATCATTTTTTCAGGGGGCAAAAAACTTCTGCATACAGTCCTGGATGGAGTATGCTGAGCCTTGTAGTTCTGCAGCTACTGTCTGTCTGTATGGAGAAGAACAGACAGCAGCTGCAGAACTACAAGGCTCAGCATACTCCATCCAGGATTGTATGCAGAAGTTTTTTGCCCACCAAAAAAATGACGTGGGCTTCGCCATATTTTTGTATGCTAGCCAGGTACAGCAGGCATCCACGGGCTGCCTCCAACCCCCAGTTGCCTATTTGTACCCGGCTGGGAACCAAAAATATAGGGAAGCCCGTTTTTTTTAATTATTTCACTTATTTCATGAAATAATTAAAAAACAAATGACGTGGGCTTCGCCCCATTTTTGTGTCCAGCCAGGTACAACTAGGCAGCTGGGGATTGGAATCCGCAGCACAGGTTAGCCCGAGGTTTCTGGGCGCCTCTGCTGCGAATTTCAGTCCGCAGCCATCCCAGAAAATGGCGCTCTCATAGAAGCGCCATCATCTGGCGCTGTATCCAACTCTTCCAACAGCCCTGGAGCTGGGTGGCTTGTTGGGTAATCATGAGTTAATACTGGCTTTGTTTTACTAGCCAGTATTAAGCCAGAGATTCTTAATGTCAGGCACGTTTGACCCGGACATTAAGAATCTCCAATAAAGGGTTAAAAAAAAGACACCACACAGAGAAAAAATACTTTAATAGAAATAAATACACAGACACATTAGAGACTCCATCTTTATTACCCCCTGTCAGCCCTCCACTATCCATGGTCTTCTGTCTTTCTCGTTCAACAAATGCAGCTCTGCTACATCACTGCTGCATGGGGGAAGACGCTGCTTCCCGTGGAGCATTCACTCCGTGAAAGCTGCACGAGAATCAGCGTGCAGCCTTCACTCCGTGAGTGATCAGTGCTGCTAGCGGTAACAGCGGTAACGCTGACAGACGCGTTACCATAGCAACGGTGCTCCTGGAGCCGCGGTTAGCGGTGACGTCACCGCTAACTGCGTTGCTATGGCAACGGTGATCTCCGTTAATGACCGGCTGTGTCAGCCGGTCCCTAACGGAACGGGGAGTCGACCGTGTGCTAGAGCATGTCGCCGGTACACGGCGATACACAAATGTGCACCGTGTACCGGAGAGATGCACTCGCAGGTCCTACATGACACGTCATAGTCATGTGACCAGTCTGTAGCCAATGAGATAATAGCCACATGACTGGTCACATGGCTTTTTTGACGTCACGATAGGTCCTGCATCTCTGCTGGCAGTGCCGGTCACCAGGAGGATTCAGCTATCATCGGATGGAATAGCGGCAGGAGACAGAGTGCATGAGGGATCGCGGGGACCGGTAAGTGTTATGGCAATGTTTATTAACTGTATGTGTACATTTATAATGTATTTTTATGTGTTTGTGATTGCCTCCCATTATAGCCTATTGGTTCGAGTTCGGTTCGTCGAACGTTCGACGAACCGAACTCGAACGGGAGCTCCGTTCGGCGAACCGACCTCGAGCCAAACCGCGACCGGTTCGCTCATCTCTAAAAACCACGTTCCTGTGAAATAAAATTAATTTCTATACTCACCTTCTCCAGCACTGCTGTCACTTGCTTCTGACCCCCGCTCATTATGCTTATCGCATATTCACTGCACCAAGGACCGGAAGCAGCAGCAACAGCAGGGAGTCGCCAGGGCCAGAGACAGCAGAGCGGCACCACGGACAGCAGCGACCAGGAAAGGTGAGCAGATAGTTCCTGTTGTCCGTGTGTTATCACGGATAGCACTCGGAAAACATCCGTGTGCCAAAATCACAGCACACGGAGGGCCATATGCACCTTTTACACGTTCATTCAAAACATGCATGGTTTTCACGGATGTGTGAAAAAGGCCTTAGATGTATTCAGGCATCTTTCCCATGTTTTTCCTTTTTCAATTTACCCTTTTCCATCAATTTCAGCATTTTTGCAGCCCCACCAGGCATCCTGGGAGAGTCCGCCGGAAAATTATTTGAGTTTCCCATTGACCTGCATTAGAGTCATTCATTATTCGTGATGAATACATGAATAGTATGAAATATTCTTGATGAATAATCCGAACCCAAATATTTCACTATTCAACCACCACTAGTTGTAAGACAACCCCAAAGCATGAACAATCCACCCCCATGCTTAATGGTTGGGGTTATAATCTTTTGCTGAAATTTTGTGTCCTTTTTACTCCACACACACCTTTGATCATTGTTTTATTTTAATCTCATCAGTCCATAGGACTTTTTTCCAAAATGCATCAGGCTTGTTTAGATGTTCTTTTTTATACTTCTGAAGTTCTGATGCTGAATGTTATGGTGAGAATGCCAGAGAGGTTTTCTTCTGATAATTCTTCCATAAAGGCCATAACTGTGCAAGTGTCTCTAAACAGTGTACCACAACTAGAGAGTCTGCTAAATCTTCCTGAATGTCTGAATTTGCCTCTCTAGCAATCCTACTAGCATCTCCCAGAGAAATTTTCCTTTAAAAAAGAAGAGGATGGCTTCTACTAATTGATAATGATCATAACTGCACATCTGAATACACAATAGATTACTACAAAAGGCGCAAGCTGAAGGTTTTACAATGGCCATCACAGTCCCCTGATCTGAACATCATTGAAAATCTGTGTCTAGACCTCAAAAAAGCAGTGCATTCGAGACGACCTAGGAATCTCCCAGAACTGGAAGACTTTACCAAGGAAGAATGGAAAAAAATCCCTCAAACAAGAGTTGAAATTTGCTGATTTCGGTGCCATTTTATTGATGACAATGATACAATAGCAATTTGCATGCACCGCCAACAGCGGTAATAGCGGCTGCAGCACAAAATTTAAATGAGGAAAGGGAGGCAAGGCAGGAGGAGTAATCATCACAAAGGACTCGACCCAAAAGTCCAACCCCAATACTTAAGGAACTGCACAAATTATTTAATTTCTGTAGGTTTGATCAAGAATAAGGCTATGTGCGCACGTTGCGTACAAGCCCTGCAGAAATTTCTGCAGCGATCTGAAGAGCACATGTGCGCTTTAGATCGCTGCAGAAATGTCCGTAGTGAGCACCGATTCCATGCGCTCTGCCTGCAGCTCCTGCCATAGACAGAGCAGGAGCTGCCGGCAAAGCGCAGGAAAGAAGTGACATGTCACTTCTTTTTGCGCAGCGCTTCGGCAGTAGCCGAAGCGCTGCACTCTTAAACGCCACGTGCGCACGGCCCCTGCACAGTCTCCATAGACTGTGCAGGGGACGCAGGACGCATGCAGTTACGCTGCGCTACAAAGCGCAGCGTAACTGCATGTTTTTACGCGACGTGCGCACATAGCCTTAGTCTGCAATCAAGCCTCAGATTTCTCAACTAAGGCTATGTGCGCACGTTGCGTTTTTTCATGCGTTTCCGCAGCTTTTTGAGCTGCAGTGTTTTAATGCAAAATTGCATGTGTTTTGATTTCCAGGCAAAGTCTATGGAAAATAGGGCTTTCTTGTGCGCACGATGCTTTTAAAAACGCAGCGTTTTTGGTGTCAAAAATTTGTCAAAATCTCTGCGTTTGAAGAAGCAACATGTCAATTGTTTTTGCCATTTTGGCAGCATTTTGCTAACATTGAAGTCAATGAGAATTATCAAAACACATCCTAAATCAAATTTCTAGCGTTTAACATGCTTTTTTGATGCTAAACACATGCTTTTTTGTCAAAATCAAAGCATGCGTTTTTGGCATTATAGGGAGGTCAAGAGGTTTCCATTTGCCCTCACATCCATTCCAACTTTAAAAAATGAGTCAAACAATACTTTTACTTTATTTTGAACATAATTATTAAATCTCATTAATCATTTTCGGCAAATTATCATTATAATGTTTGATTTAAAGGTTATTCTTTTTTTTCTTTCATTTTTTTTTCTACTGTTTGAATATTCAAACTTTATTTAGTTGTGTATTTGTATTGAAAACGCATCTCAATTTAAGCAATGAAAATTTATGTAAACGCGGTCAAAACGCGGCAAAAACGCTATAAAAATACATGCGTATTTCCTGCGTTTATGTGGTCAAAACCAAATTTGACAATGACAAATTCTGCCAGAGGATGCATTCATTTCTGCAAGTTACTGAACGCAACGTGCGCACATGGCCTAAAGGAATCATTTTAATCAGCATCCTAGTGCCATTATTAGTTTATTGGGTAAAAACCTGGTGGTTGGTTCTCTTTAAAGATGTCTGTGTTCTATTTAGCAGCACATGGGGTTGTTGCTGGGATGCTGTCAGCACATTGCATCTCTTTGCAGTTTGCCAATGGCATTGGGAAAGCAAACTTAAGAGTTTTTTTATTTCCCCAAACCTGCTCTTACCTATTACCTAAATTAGCCAATAGCAATATACTTTGGAATTATGACAATGCAATTTCCTAATATGCAAGTGAAGGTTCATCTAAGGTAAAGCTCCATTACAAAATAAAAGACTTTATTGATCAGGACGGAGCTCTGCATAAATAATATATATATATACAGTATATCACAAAAGTGAGTACACCCCTCACATTTTTGTAAATATTTTATTAGATATTTTTATGGGACAACAGTGAAGATATGACAATTTAATACATTGCAAAAAAGTCAGTGTACAGTTTGCATAGCTGTAAATTTAGTGTGCCCTCTAAATAACTGAGCATATAGCCATTAATGTCAAAACCGCTGGCAACCAAAGTGAGTACACCCCTAAGTGAAAATAGCCAAATAATGCCCAATGAGCCATTTTCCCTCCCTAGTGTCATGTGATGGTCACGCTAGTTATGGGAAAGTACCATCTGTACGGCGGCAGGGTTCGAAAACTCTTCATCTAGGGAAGAAGGGGATGGTGACTAGAGATGAGCGAACCGGTCCCGGGTCGGCTCGAGGCCGGTTCGCCGAACGGGGGTCCCGTTCGAGTTCGGCTCGTCGAACGTTCGACGAACCGAACTCGAACTGCATAGGAAACAATGGCAGGCAATCACAAACACAGAAAAACACCTAGAAAACACCCTCAAAGGTGTCCAAAAGGTGACAAACAACTCACAACACATGGGAAAGTGACAAGGACATATACTCATGTGAAAACAAAAGAGCTGGACAAGGAAAAAGAGGAGGACACACAGATATATGAGTATATGCAAGGAAACATCGACTCCATTATTGTGCAACTTGAGCCCTGCTCATTTTAGACTTCCAATCTGGATAAATTGCCTGAGCTCGCCACGTACGCCTTGGGGATCTTGTCGTGTCCTGCAGCCAGCGTTCTCTCGGAACCTGTCTTCAGTGCTGCTGGGGGTCTGCTGGCAGATAAGCACACATGTCTGTCCACTGACAATGTGGACATGGCTCTCAGAGGACTTTTCTTCCCCTGGGTCAGCCAGGGGACGGGAAAGGCACGCGTATTTTTGAGAGTGCTTCATGCAAAGCATCTTTTTCTTTTTCAAAAGGGGGGTCAACCGATGCCAGTCAAGTGGGGTGTGTGTGGCCCAGTTAGTGGCAACGAAGGAGACTGTGGTTGGAGTCCCCTCGCTGTGTCTCTAAAAGAACCAAGATGAACAAGTCATGGCTCTCAGAGGACTTTTCTTCCCCTGGGTCAGCCAGGGGACGGGAAAGGCACGCGTATTTTTGAGAGTGCTTCATGCAAAGCATCTTTTTCTTTTTCAAAAGGGGGCTCAACCGATGCCAGTCAAGTGGGGTGTGTGTGGCCCAGTTAGTGGAAACGAGGGAGACTGTGGTTGGAGTCCCCTCGCTGTGTCTCTAAAAGAACCAAGATGAACAAGTCATGGCTCTCAGAGGACTTTTCTTCCCCTGGGTCAGCCAGGGGACGGGAAAGGCACGCGTATTTTTGAGAGTGCTTCATGCAAACCATCTTTTTCTTTTTCAAAAGGGGGCTCAACCGATGCCAGTCAAGTGGGGTGTGTGTGGCCCAGTTAGTGGAAACGAGGGAGACTGTGGTTGGAGTCCCCTCGCTGTGTCTCTAAAAGAACCAAGATGAACAAGTCATGGCTCTCAGAGGACTTTTCTTCCCCTGGGTCAGCCAGGGGACGGGAAAGGCACGCGTATTTTTGAGAGTGCTTCATGCAAACCATCTTTTTCTTTTTCAAAAGGGGGCTCAA
Source organism: Anomaloglossus baeobatrachus (assembly GCF_048569485.1). NCBI lineage: Eukaryota > Metazoa > Chordata > Amphibia > Anura > Aromobatidae > Anomaloglossus > Anomaloglossus baeobatrachus. The sequence continues at coordinate 661,185,764 of NC_134354.1, forward strand.
CCGATGCCAGTCAAGTGGGGTGTGTGTGGCCCAGTTAGTGGAAACGAGGGAGACTGTGGTTGGAGTCCCCTCGCTGTGTCTCTAAAAGAACCAAGATGAACAAGTCATGGCTCTCAGAGGACTTTTCTTCCCCTGGGTCAGCCAGGGGACGGGAAAGGCACGCGTATTTTTGAGAGTGCTTCATGCAAAGCATCTTTTTCTTTTTCAAAAGGGGGCTCAACCGATGCCAGTCAAGTGGGGGGTGTGTGGCCCAGTTAGTGGAAACGAGGGAGACTGTGGTTGGAGTCCCCTCGCTGTGTTTTACATGCTTCTAGAAGGGCATGACATGGCTTGGAGGTTGACTTTCATCATCTGCAAACTGTTGGCTACCAAAATGCTGCCTTTCCAACAACTGTGGTTATAGACAATGAGGAACATACTGATGAAGATGAGACGCAGATACCCGATTGGGATGACAACTGAAATATTCGGTCAGGGCAAGAAGAGGCTCGGTCTGAGGGGGAGGGGAGTGCAAACACAACAATTGATGATGAAGTTCTAGATCCCACCTACTGTCAACCCACAGTCAGACACTCGAGGAGGTCAACAGAGGCGGTGGAGGAGGATGCAACCGACGACGAAGTAACCTTGCGCCTTCCTGGACACAGTCGGAGCACTGGTAGCACGTCTACAACTGCATCCTCAGCCACCACTCTGCCTCTGAGCATTATTCGGGGTGGATCAACAGGTCGCATGGCCTCTAAGCCTTGCCTAGCCTGGTCCTTTTTTGACATAAAAAAAGATCGCCCAAATTATGTGATCTGTAACATTTGGCATGGTTATCTTAGTAGAGGTCAAAACCTCAGCAGTTTGACAACTTCTTCCATGAATCGTCACATGAATAAATATTATATGGCCTGGTGGGAAGCTCACCGTGCTGCAATGCGGCCTAGCGGAGCCAACCATCCACCGCCTGCCCCTTCCAGTGCATCCGCGCGCTCGTCATCTTCTAGGACTGTGGGGACAGCTGTCACACCTGTTTTTCCACCCACAACTTCCACCACTGTAACCGCAACAGGCAGTTTGCTTGGTAGGTCGTCAGTTGGTTTGGAAGGGGAAACAAGTGATTGTGTACAGCTCTCTCAAACATCGATAGCACCAACGTTGGATGAAGGCAACATCATGTCTCCGCCTGCACTTTCCTCACAAACCTGCATTTTTCCAGGGACACCCTACTCAACACCGTCTACACACAGCAGCCAGATCTCTGTCCCTCAGATGTGGTCAAATAAAAGGCCACTTCCTGCGACCCATGACAAAGCGAAGAGGTTGACTCTATCCCTCTGTAAGCTGTTGGCTACCGAAATGCTGCCTTTCCGCCTAGTGGACACACAGGATTTTAGAGACCTTATGTCTGTCGCTGTGCCCCAGTACCAGATGCCTAGTCGCCACTACTTCTCTAAGAAAGGTGTGCCCGCGCTACACCAACATGTCGCACACAACATCACCGCTTCCTTGAGAAACTCTGTGTGTGAACGGGTGCATTTCACCACCGATACTTGGACCAGTAAGCATGGACAGGGATGTTACATGTCGCTGACTGGCCACTGGGTAACTATGGTGATAGATGGTGAAGGGTCTGCTGCACAAGTCTTGCCGTCCCCACGACTTGTGTGTCAATCCTCTGTCTGTCCAAGTTCCGCCACTGCTTCTGCATCCTCCACCTCATCTGGGTCCTCCACCTCCGCCCCAAGCCTGCCTGGTCAGGCCACCAGCGTTCTCACTGCGCAGAAGGAATCACGCAACCCTCATTACTATGCTGGCAGCAGAGCGCAACGGCATCAGGCGGTCTTTAGCTTGACATGTCTTGGGAATAAGAGTCACAGAGCTGAGGAGTTGTGGTCAGCTCTGCGGTCCGAGTTAAATAAATGGTTGTCTCCACTCAACCTGCAGCCTGGTAAGGCCGTGTGCGACAATGCTGCAAACCTGGGTGCGGCCCTTCGCCTGGGCAAGCTGGCACACGTGCCTTGTATGGCTCACGTGTTTAACCTTGTTGTCCAGCAATTTTAACCCACTATCACGGCCTAGATGGGCTTCTGCACAGGGCATGGTCACTCTCTGCTCACTTCTGCCGTTTAAACGCCGCAGCTGACTTGACTTGCATTGCTCCAGAAGTCTTTCAGCCTGCCGGTTCATCACCTGAAATGCGATGTATCGACATGCTGGAATTCGACTCTCCACATGATACAGAGACAGCACCAACGAGCCCTGGTGCATTACGTCATGACGTATAGCCTAGGCCAATGAGATGCAGAGGTGGGGCAGATTACACTGCTAGAGTGGTCTCAGATCAAGGACCTATGCACCTTTCTGCACAGTTTCGACATGGCGACGAATATGTTTAGCGCTGACAATGCCATTATCAGCATGACGATTCCAGTCATTTACATGCTGGAGCACACGCTAAACACTATTCGGAGTCAGGGGGTGGGACAACAGGAAGGGGATGAACTACAGGAGGATTCATATGCGCAAGACACAACAACATCACCAAGGTCCAGACGTTCATCATCACCAAGGCGACAGGCATGGGACCATGGGGGACAGGGATCAACAAGGGCGCATGGTAGCAGGCGAGATGTTGAGGAAGGTGCAGGAGGACATGAAGATATGGAGGACGAACTGTCCATGGACATGGAAGACTCAGCAGATGAGGGGGACCTTGCTCAAATTTCAGTTGAAAGAGGTTGGGGGGAGATGTCAGAGGAAGAAAGAATGGTTAGCACCTCTATGCCACAAACACAGCGTGGACTTGGTCCGCATGGCTGTGCAAGACACATGAGTGCCTTCTTGTTGCACTACCTCCAACATGACCCTCGTATTGTCAAAATTAGAAGTGATGATGACTACTGGCTTGCCACACTATTAGATCCCCGGTACAAGTCCAAATTTTGTGACATAATTCCAGCCATAGAAAGGGACGCACTTATGCAGGAGTATCAGCAGAAGCTGTTACTCGATCTTAGATCCACTTTTCCACCAAACAACCGTGTAGGTGCATGGAGTGAATCTCCCAGTTTTAACTTGACAAACATGGGACGGTCTCGTCATCTTCAACAGTCTACACGTACCAGTAGGACCGTATCTGGTGCTGGTAACAGCAATTTTATGGAATCTTTTCATAATTTTTTTAGACCCTCCTTTGCAAGGCCACCAGAGACAACAAGTCTGACACATAGTCAACGGCTGGAGAGGATGATACAGGAGTATCTACAAATGAACATCGATGCCATGACTTTGCAAATAGAGCCTTGCTCATTTTGGGCTTCAAATCTAGAAAAATGGCCAGAGCTATCCAGTTACGCCTTGGAGATTTTGTCGTGTCCAGCTGCCAGCGTTGTCTCTGAACGTGTCTTCAGTGCTGCTGGGTGTGTGCTGACAGATAAGCGCACGCGTCTGTCCAGTGACAATGTGGACAGACTGACGTTCATCAAAATTAACAAGTCATGGATCCAGAATGAATTTACAACCCCTGTGTCATCCTGGGGAGAGTAAATGCTTGTGGATTTTGAATGTGCTTGATGCAAATCTAGCTGTGAAGTGTACAACTATGGCACAACTGCTGCCACTGAATGGGTGGGTGTGTGTGGGGCACAATTTTTGGAAAAAAGGGAGGCTCCGCTTGGAGTAACCCTTGCTTACATTGTTTTTAAAAGGAGCCAAGATGACCAAGTCATGGTTCAGCAAAGACTTTATCTACCTACCCCGGTGTCATGCTGGGGACGGTTAATTGTGCCGTATTTTTGAATGTGCTTGATGCAAATCAAAACATCCTGTTTGCAACTAGGGCACAAGTCTACAGACAGCAGCCAGATCTCTGTCCCTCAGATGTGGTCAAATAAAAGGCCACTTCCTGCGACCCATGACAAAGCTAAGTGGTTGACTCTATCCCTCTGTAAGCTGTTGGCTACCGAAATCTTGCCTTTCTGCCTAGTGGACACACAGGATTTTAGAGACCTTATGTCTGTCGCTGTGCCCCAGTACCAGATGCCCAATCACCATTGCTTCTCCAAGAAAAGCATGCCCGCGCTACACCAGCATGTCGCACAAAACATCACCACTTCCTTGAGAACATCTGTGTGCGACAGGGTGCATTTCAACACAGATACTTGGACCAGTAAGCATAGACAGGGTCATTACATGTCACTGACTGGGCACTGGCAAACTATGGTGAGAGATGGAGAAGGGTCTGCTGTACAAGTCTTGCCGTCCCCATGAGTTGTTTCAATCCTTCTTCTGTATGTAGAAGTTAATACACTGCTTCTGCCTCTTCAACCTCGTGTGGGTCCTCCACCTTGGCGCAAACCCTGTGTGGTCAGGCCACACTTCCTTGCAACTGCGCACAAGGACTACCACACACCTCCTTACTATGCTGGCAGCAGAGCTCAATGCCATCAGGCGGTCAAAGTTTTACTTTGAAATGTATGGGAAATGTGAGTCACACCGCTATTACAGAGAATAGTAGTCAGGCAGGGTCAAAACATTAATTGAGGAACAGGAACAGAATGGGACGGCCAGGACTTAATCAGAAAACAAGCAGAGGTGAAATGCGGATCGGCCAACAAGGTACATAAACAGCAAGCAGGAAAAGTAGTCAGGTAACAAGCACACAAAATCATAAAACTGAACTGGGGGTAAAATTAACCAGAGGTTCATAGCTATGGCTGGCAGTGGTCTGCAGACAGGATGGGCATAAAAAAGGGTGTGGTGTCTTCCCATTGGTTGTAGCTGAATGATGGTATTTCATCTGTGAGATACCCACCAGCTACATTCAGCCAGAGATTCTGCATCTGTCAAGGTAATGCAGCCCAGTGGGTGAGCATAACCTGCGTCCACCTGCGCCGCTGGCATCGACTACTCTCCCATCATCAGCACTATTCATGAAAGGAACACGTTGTCACCTGGCGACCGGAGTACAAATTGACGGAGCGGACTCCGTTGGTGACTTAACAGCCGTGTGCGGCAATGATGCAAACCTGGCTGCGGGCCATCCTCAGGGCAATGTGACACACGTGCCTTGTATGGCTCACGTGTTGAACCGAATTCTCCAGCAATTTTTAAAACACCATCACGGCCTACATGGACTTGTGCAGCGGGCACGCTCGCTATGTGCTCACTTCCATCGTGCGCACACAGCAGCTCAACAACTTTCATCACTCCGGAAGTCTTAGGGTCTGGCAGTTAAACGCCGGAAATGCGATGTTCCGACACGCAGGAATTGGAATCTGCACATGTTGCAGCGTGTGTGGCAGCACCGCAGAGCCCTGCTGAAATACGGTATGACATATAGCCTGGGATAACTTGATCAAGAGGTGGTGCAGATCACGCTGCTGGAGTGGTGTCAGATCAAGGACCTATGCACCCTGCTACACAGTTCACAAATGTCGACGAAAATGTTTAGCACTGGCAATGTCATTCTCAGCGTGACAATTCTGGTCATCTACATGATGGAGCACACTGTAATTATTATTCGGAGTCAGGTGTTGGGACAAGAGGAAGGGGAGGAAGTACAGGAGGAGTCATATGCGGAAGGGATAACAAGATCTACGAGGTCCAGATGGTCAGCGGCACCTATGCGGCATTCATGGTGAGGGAGAGGGATTAACAAGGGCGCATAGTATCAGCAAAAAGTGTTGATGAAAGTGCAGGCGCCCATGAAGAAATGGAGGACGAACTGGCGATGGGCATGGAAGACTCAGCAGATGAGTGAGAGCTTGCTCACATTTCGGTTGTGCGAGGTTGTGGGGAGAGGGCAGAGGAAGGATGCACGATTCTCACCTCTCTGCTACCAACACACCAAGGACTTGGTCCTCCTGGATGCACAAGACACATGAGCGCCTTCTTGCTGCACTACCTACATGACCCTCGGATTGTATGAATTTGAAGTAATCCTGAATACTGGGTTGCCACACTGTTAGATCCCCGGTACAAGACAAAATTTGGCGAACTAATTCCTGCCATAGAAATGGACGCACGTATACAGGAGTATCTGCAGAATGGGGTACGCAATCTTAGATCTACTTTTCCACTAAACACCAGTGCTGCACAGAGTGAATCTCAACGCTTTGTCATGGATAGGAGGAAATGGTCTTTTCCTTGTCCACATCGGAGGGACCGAGGGATGGCTGCTGTGCTGAGATGGCGTTGAGTACGGTGTCCCTGCACAGTTGCACTTTTGGTCATATCCCAAAATGAGTTGAAAAAGGACAGATGCTGGTGGAAAGGGGAACAGGTGTGTTGGAAAGGGGAAAAAAGTTTTGGTCCGTGGATTTGGAGGTTAAGCAACTGTAACATTTGCTGAAGAAACACCATCTGTTACAGTGGGACTGGCAGATTTGGATAAAGTGGTATATAATCTGTGACCGCTATATAACGAAAATTAATAAGAAAAGAAAGAGAAAGGTATATATCCCCATCAGCAGTCAGTGTCCACCGTGCTCCCAGTTGGAAAAGGAGAGATTGGCAACTGGAAGGTTTGGTGGAGGATACAGAGCTGTGTGGCTATGAAACTAATAGTAGCCTGAACCGAGTTAGACGCCATTCGGATCTGGAGACTGTGAGCCCTGTTAGCGTCACAGGGTCCACATGCCCGCCCAGCCCAGGAACTCCCTGTTAACAACACAGGGGCCATTGAGTACGCTGACCGTGTGCGTAGGGGCACACCTGTGGACAGCAGGCGCATCAGCAGCAGCAGGCCTGTTAATGCCACTGGGCTGCACAAGCAGGACTGGTAGGACAGGAGCTGGTCTTAACCGTTCTGCGTTACCAACTGTGGTGGTGGCCTGCATCGACACCCTATCCCTGCCTACCTCTGGCCTAAAGCCGCAATGGGTTCAACACATGGAGGTGTGCTCTTTCGGAGCATAATAGAAGACTGCGCACCTCCTTGTTGGCTCCAGCCCCTTTTATAACCTGGGTCCGCCCCAAACCAGGGTGAACCACAATGCACCTCCTGGAGACAAAAGTAGAGTGACACGTCATGAGTGGCATAACTAGCGTCCTATTTGGAACCGCAACTTCAATGATGACCTCATGGCTGCCATGACCCAAACACCTCACCAGTCATCGTCTGACCATCAATAATGCGGTGACAAGTCATAGGTGTGGGCCTCTGCAAGCCATTTGGGAGGACACCTGATGCCCTGTGGTCTATATGTGCCCCCCACATCAGGGCCATGGCCAAAGAGTTCATTACCGGACCTAGTCTCTGATGCAGTAAGTGCCTGAGCATGTGTGAAGCCCCGCAGGTGCAGTGTCGGTGCGTTACCTTCAGGGACTCCACGTTGCTGGATCTCCGTCACTGGTAGGAAATCTTCTTGTTTTTGATCGTGACGCCACTCTCAGTATTTGCGGTCAGAGGGGACCGCCACTGCAGGTTAGAGGACGCCTGGGGCTGATGGTGGGTGCAGTCGGGTGTAGTAGCCTCCTGAGAGTGAGGCAAGCCCCAGGGCCCTTTGTAAAGCTGTAGTACCACAAGTCGCAGAATGACCACACACAGGCAGAGTGTCTTTCAGGGTTTTTACTCACTTCAGGTGGCAGGGTGAGTAACCCGGGCGTAGCTGGGATGAACCAGGTGGGAACCAGGTATCCTTCCGGCTGACTGTATGAGGGTGACTACAAACTCGCCTTCCTTAGCCCTTGGTGGTTTGGGGTGACCCCGACTTTGAGTCCCTATGGGGGTCACCCAGGGAAGATGCTCCAAGCCTCTCTCCCCTTCTTGTGTTGCCGTGTGCTTGTTCCCCGGGCCAGGCCACTCCAGCCTCTTGCCTCCTGTGACCTATGGGCCCTACTTGCGGTTACGTGGCTGCGGCTTTTGGTTGTTGTGGTGTGGGCTGTAAGAGCCCCACACCGGCAGGTTTAGCAGGGAAAGGTGAATCTATCCTCGCTTCGGGATCTGCCGCCCGGTTGGGCCTGGTGCTCTCTAGAAGTCTCCTTACTTCCCACTCCGTTGCACTCGCTAGCTGAAGCTGGCTTTCAGGCAGCACTTCTAGTTGACCGTTCTCCCCCGTCTGTAGCCACTGCGCGGGCGCTGTTAGACAGCATCAGCCCCACAGGTCTGCTCCTCACTGAGCCCTCTGGAGTTCTGCCCTAACCGACTCACTGGTGGGTTTTTCCATCTCTGCTCTTTCTGCTGACATCTCCTCAGTCCGAGCTCCCAGCTCTAACTAACTCCTCCTATCTCTCTTTCCTTCCCCACTTGTGTCTGCCTACGCCACCTAGCAACCAGACTCTCCACCACACCCCTTGAGAGGAGATGGAGGCTCTCGCCCCCTCCACTATTCCAGTGAAGGCGTAGGCTCTGCCCCCTCCTGGGATCCCCAGGGGTCCTCTCTTAGGTACATGCGTGAGACCTGATCACTATGCGCCTGTGTTCCACACCCCTGTCAGCCATCTGGATTACCTGTATTGTACTGTCCCCAGCATGGGTGCAGTACTCAGTGGTGCCTGACCAGGTCAGGGGCGCCACATTCCCCCTTAGTTATCACCAGCACGTCCTCGGGCTGCAAGACAACATTTTAAAATGCATAAAACATTAAAACATGTAAAACATTTAAAAGCACCAGGTATCAGACATCACCACCCTCCACCCACAAGTCCGTTAACCCACCCAAAACCCTCTCAGGAGGCAGGTCACCGGTCCTTTTGGTAACCAGATCTGGGCCATCTACTTCCCCAGACCTTTCCTCCAATCTTCCTCTCCCGTTGGCCGCGACTTCAGCCACTTCTGGCAGGATGTAGAGGCGGCTTTCATGGGCTGGTGGTTTCAGGGTATACCTGGCCTGGTGGATCCGCGCCGTCAGCCTCTTCTGGCAGGATGCAGAGGCGGCCTCCACAGTTGGTGCTGACCAGGTACCCTCTTTGTGGTGGTGAGCCAAGGCCCCATAAACAGGCGTGCTCTCTGGTCGCAGGTGAGCCAAGGCCCTTTTCTACGGACGGGCCCCCCCTGGTTGCAGACGAGCCAAGCCCCTAAACAGGCTGGCCCTGGTGGTGGTGCCACTGGTGTAACTATTTACACTGCGAGAGTTTGTGGCTATAGCAAGTTCATAGCCTTAAAGTTTATTTCTCACAATAGTTTTTGTGGGCGCATTTCTTAAACTTGGGAACGTTGCAAACAAAACTTTCAAAACTTTAACTTCTGTACTTCTTTTCTGTACTTTTTACTCCTCTTTTTCACTAGGGCGAGGGCACGTTGGGCACTGGCACCTGTGACTTTCCTGCTCTTTGTCTCTGTCTTCATCTGTAGGATCTTTATCTTTCCGTTCTTGGTCTGCATCTGATTCCTTTTCTGTATCTGTTTCTACATCTGGTTCTTTATCTCTATCTTGTCTTTCTTGTCTTTCTTGTCTTTCTTGTGGCATGGGATGGCTGTAGGGTTTGTTGGGACATAGCGTTACGTCAAGTGCGTACAATCCCCTTTCACCTTGGTGCATGGTAAACTGTACCGAATCTCCCATTTTCAGATTTCTGCAAGGGTGTCCTCTTGGCAGATGAGCGTTCACATCTCTGCGGTTTACAAATATCCCTTCTTTTATTCCTGGTGCTACAATGAAGCCATAACCACTTCTCAGATTAAAGTCTTCCACTATGCCATAACACAGGGGTCCTCTAGCCTGGGCTTTGGACTCTCTCAACAAACGCTTCTCCTTTAGGTCTCTGGCGGTGACTGCTCTCTGTTCAGGAGACTGTGGTGCTGGAGCAACCTGTGTTCTTCTGCGCCGTGTCTTGCGGGCTGGGTCCATGCCTGTGGGCTCCCAGGTGAAGCTCTTAGGCAGCTCTTCTTCTGCAGAGGGGGTCAGATCCTCCTCGTCCCAGCGGGAGTAGGGCAGCATCTCCGGCTCTGAGTAGGAGTCTGCTGCGGCTGGCGTCGGAGTTAGCCCTTCTGCCTCCTGGCCTCCTCTCCCCCTTAGTTCTTCCTGGCACTCCTCTGATGGCAGGACTGGGGATGGACTTTCTCTTGCTGGCCCAGGCGGGGGACTCTCTGGTGTAGCTGCAGGGGTTACCTGAATCTCCTCAGGGGTGCATGGGGGGCGCAGGTACAGATCCACCAACCACTGGGGAAACTTGGCCTCCATGTCAGCCCTCATCTGCCAGTATTCTTCCTCCAGCGTGGGCTTCCTATCAGAGACCTCCGGGGACTGGGGAGCAGTGTCAGCTCTGGCCTTACAGGCCGGGGTAAATGCTAAGGTAGTCTTTCCTTGGCGGGCCGCGCCTGGCATGGCGGCGGCCTGGTCTTGGCGGGCCGCGCCTATCATGGCGGCGGCCTGGTCTTGGCGGGCCGCGCCTATCATGGCGGCGGCCTGGTCTGTGCGGGCCGGGCAGGGCATCGCTGCGGCGGCCTGGTCTTGGCGGGCCGAGCAGGGCATCGCTGCGGCGGCCTGGTCTTGGCGGGCCGAGCAGGGCATCGCTGCGGCGGCCGGGGCTTGGCGGGCCGCACCTGGCGTGGCTGCGGCCTGCTTCAGCGTCGCCGCACCGGACGCCTCTTCAGGGACCGCGGACGTGGCAGCAGGGGTCGGGGCACTTGCGCGGGCCGGGGCATCATTCGACTCACCCGTTGTTGGTAGCACTGGGGTCTGCGTCGTCGCCATCCCGCCTGACACCCGGCATGCAGCTCTCCCTTCATAGGCCCGAACCGCCGCGGTCAGCTCCTGCAGTTCCATCCGTTCCTCCCGAATCTGCTCCACGACCCGGGTCTCCAGCCGGTTGCAAAACTGGGCCAGCTCTCGGTACCACCAGGCAGCGGAGCCTGGTTCTGGGTTCCTGCGGTCAGACGCCATTCCTTCTGCGCCGTCTTCTGCACGGTCTCCCAGTAGTGGACTCGTCGCTGCCTCCAGTAGTAAGCTGTCCAGCTTCTGCTCTGCCTCTTTCAGCAGCTCCTCTCCCAGCAGCAGGCTTGTGGCTTCCTTTCCTTCCCGCCGTCTCTCGACGCTTCCACTCTCATAGCTGGCAAGGTCAGAACTCTGCAGGGGATCTCTGGGTAGCCACACCTCTTCGTGGGCGGTAACTTCTCCCAGCGCGGGCTGCTGTTGTTTTTCAGCGCGCTTTTCATGGTGGCAATATGGCGGCGCTTCCAATTTTCCAAGCGGACCGCCCAGGCACATGGTCACCTGTCTGAACAGGTCTAGTCCTTATCCTGTTCGTGACGCCAGATGTGAAGCCCCGCAGGTGCAGTGTCGGTGCGTTACCTTCAGGGACTCCACGTTGCTGGATCTCCGTCACTGGTAGGAAATCTTCTTGTTTTTGATCGTGACGCCACTCTCAGTATTTGCGGTCAGAGGGGACCGCCACTGCAGGTTAGAGGACGCCTGGGGCTGATGGTGGGTGCAGTCGGGTGTAGTAGCCTCCTGAGAGTGAGGCAAGCCCCAGGGCCCTTTGTAAAGCTGTAGTACCACAAGTCGCAGAATGACCACACACAGGCAGAGTGTCTTTCAGGGTTTTTACTCACTTCAGGTGGCAGGGTGAGTAACCCGGGCGTAGCTGGGATGAACCAGGTGGGAACCAGGTATCCTTCCGGCTGACTGTATGAGGGTGACTACAAACTCGCCTTCCTTAGCCCTTGGTGGTTTGGGGTGACCCCGACTTTGAGTCCCTATGGGGGTCACCCAGGGAAGATGCTCCAAGCCTCTCTCCCCTTCTTGTGTTGCCGTGTGCTTGTTCCCCGGGCCAGGCCACTCCAGCCTCTTGCCTCCTGTGACCTATGGGCCCTACTTGCGGTTACGTGGCTGCGGCTTTTGGTTGTTGTGGTGTGGGCTGTAAGAGCCCCACACCGGCAGGTTTAGCAGGGAAAGGTGAATCTATCCTCGCTTCGGGATCTGCCGCCCGGTTGGGCCTGGTGCTCTCTAGAAGTCTCCTTACTTCCCACTCCGTTGCACTCGCTAGCTGAAGCTGGCTTTCAGGCAGCACTTCTAGTTGACCGTTCTCCCCCGTCTGTAGCCACTGCGCGGGCGCTGTTAGACAGCATCAGCCCCACAGGTCTGCTCCTCACTGAGCCCTCTGGAGTTCTGCCCTAACCGACTCACTGGTGGGTTTTTCCATCTCTGCTCTTTCTGCTGACATCTCCTCAGTCCGAGCTCCCAGCTCTAACTAACTCCTCCTATCTCTCTTTCCTTCCCCACTTGTGTCTGCCTACGCCACCTAGCAACCAGACTCTCCACCACACCCCTTGAGAGGAGATGGAGGCTCTCGCCCCCTCCACTATTCCAGTGAAGGCGTAGGCTCTGCCCCCTCCTGGGATCCCCAGGGGTCCTCTCTTAGGTACATGCGTGAGACCTGATCACTATGCGCCTGTGTTCCACACCCCTGTCAGCCATCTGGATTACCTGTATTGTACTGTCCCCAGCATGGGTGCAGTACTCAGTGGTGCCTGACCAGGTCAGGGGCGCCACACATGCTCAGTAGCATGAAATACAGTCTCTGAAAAAAGACTATCAGCTTTAGCATGGTGTATAGGCACAAAACAGGACTTAGACCCGGCACGGAATGCAAGCACCTGTGCAAAGAGGCTTTTCACACTTAGTGTGGGAGCATGCGCTGTATCCCGAAAAGAAGACTTAGCTTCAGGAATAACACATTCAGGCTGAGCATACTCACTAGGCGAAACACTGTAATTATGCTGCAGCTGGGGTACATCGGCACACGCATGCGCACTAGCTGCCTCTCCACACTTAGACGTGGAGGGGAAATTGCTCTTGGAGATGCTGTCTATGAACAGAAGGAAAAGCTAAAGGAAGCCTGACTTTCTATCCCTCCGAATTATGAAATGCAGCAATGAATTCCATGAGTTTGCTATAACATTAGCGTAGCAAAATGTGCATGAGGGTGTCATGTAGAGGTGCTATAAATAGCTTGTCACCAGTGGGGCACTAATGGAATACAACAGCCAGTTCTATGATGCCACTAAATGGCAGTATTTTTTGCTATCATTATAGCTTATTAAAAACAGAGCAGGAGGGTGTCATGCAGAGGTGCTGCACATAGATTTGCAGTAGTGTGAATAGACAAAAGTACAATAGTCACGTTTAGGATGCCACTAGGTACACTGAGTGTTTGCTAGTATAATGGCTGAGTTAAAAAAAGTTTGAGTGTGCAATGCAGGCAGACGTGCTGCAAATATGTTTACAATAGTGTGAATAGACAAAAGTCCAATAGCCACGTTTAGGATGCCACTAGGTACACTGAGTGTTTGCTAGTATAATGGCTGAGTTAAAAAAAAGTTTGAGTGTGCAATGCAGGCAGACGTGCTGCAAATATGTTTACAATAGTGTGAATAGACAAAAGTACAATAGCCACGTTTAGGATGCCACTAGGTACACTGAGTGTTTGCTAGTATAATGGCTTAGTTATAATGAGTTGAAGTGTGCAATGCAGGCAGACGTGCTGCAAATATGTTTACAATAGTGTGAATAGACAAAAGTCCAATAGCCACGTTTAGGATGCCACTAGGTACACTGACTGTTTGCTAGTATAATGGCTTAGTTATAATGAGTTGGAGTGTGCAATGCAGGCAGACGTGCTGCAAATATCTTTACAATAGTGTGAATAGACAAAAGTACAATAGTCACGTTTAGGATGCCACTAGGTACACTGAGTGTTTCCTAGTATAATGGCTGAGTTAAAAAAGTTTGAGTGTGCAATGCAGGCAGACGTGCTGCAAATATGTTTACAATAGTGTGAATAGACAAAAGTACAATAGTCACGTTTAGGATGCCACTAGGTACACTGAGTGTTTGCTAGTATAATGGCTTAGTTTGAAAAAGTTTGAGTGTGCAATGCAGGCAGACGTGCTGCAAATATGTTTACAATAGTGTGAATAGACAAAAGTACAATAGCCACGTTTAGGATGCCACTAGGTACACTGAGTGTTTGCTAGTATAATGGCTGAGTTAAAAAAAGGTGGAGTGTGCAATGCAGGCAGACGTGCTGCAAATATCTTTACAATAGTGTGAATAGACAAAAGTCCAATAGCCACGTTTAGGATGCCACTAGGTACACTGACTGTTTGCTAGTATAATGGCTTAGTTATAATGAGTTGGAGTGTGCAATGCAGGCAGACGTGCTGCAAATATGTTTACAATAGTGTGAATAGACAAAAGTACAATAGCCACGTTTAGGATGCCACTAGGTACACTGACTGTTTGCTAGTATAATGGCTTAGTTTAAAAAAGTTGGAGTGTGCAATGCAGGCAGACGTGCTCTGCAAATGTCTTTGCACTAGTGGGACTATAGCAAAGTCCAATAGCCACGTTTAGGATGCCACTAGGTACACTGAGTGTTTGCTAGTATAATGGCTTAGTTAAAAAGAGTTGGAGTCTGCAATGCAGGCAGACGTGCTCTGCAAATGTCTTTGCACTAGTGGGACTATAGCAAAGTCCAATAGCCACAGATAGGATGCCACTAGGTACACTGAGTGTTTGCTAGTATAATGGCTTAGTTATAATGAGTTGGAGTGTGCAGAGGACAGGAGGGTACAGTGGCAGGATTGTGGGGCTCTGGGTAGAGGAATGGAAGCCTGCCTTTCTATTCCCTCCTAATGGTGAAATGCAGGGAGGAAATCCCTGACCTTGGCTACACAGACGCTGTTGCTGTTTGCAGGACCTGTCACCTATGGCTCTCTGACCCTGCCGGTTTGAGCCCTTAAAAGGACTGCTAGAATGTGCTCTCCCTAAGCTGTCTAACGCTGTGTATGCAGCGCATACAGCTGTATCGGCGATAGGACTCAGGAGGACGGAGCTGCGACAGTGATGTCTGACACCAAAGACGCAGAAGAGATAATGGCGTCCTGGACGAAAATGTCCGTTTTTATAATGCAGGGACATGTGACATGGACATCCTATCACACATGCCGTTGCTTCTCTGGCTAAAAGTCCACTTAGCTGTGTGTGTGTCTGGGATTGGCTGACATGCTGGCCCGCCCCACAAGACGCGCGCGCTTAGGGAAGGAAGACAAGAAAAAAAAAAAAAAATGGCGATCGCCATTATACAAACAGCAGTGATCTGAAGGCGCTGTTCCCGCACAGTATACACTGAAATGTCATAATAGTGTGATTCACAGAGTGACTTACACTATTACAGCAGAAACCAAGCTAGGATTTAGCTGTTTTTTTTGCTGCTAGAACCATTCTCGAACGTTTCTAGAACTATCGAGCTTTTGCAAAAAAGCTCGAGTTCTAGTTCGATCTAGAACATGCCCCAAAATCACTCGAGCCTAGAACTGGAGAACCACGAACCACGAACCGCGCTCAACTCTAATGGTGACCCCCTGACCAAACCTTCCTCTGGCTCCTTGCTCCCCTCACCACCCTAGATAGGTTCTGTACGTATGCACCAAACATGATACCTGGCCCTGGCTGACCCTGTACTGGGCTCTAGGTAAGGAACAGATTGGATGAGTGCTTAGTAAACCCCACTAACCTCTAATGAAGACAGAGGGAGCACAAACAGGGGGAACTGAATGAATAACTTATGTCCAAGAGGACTCAAGGAGAGGATCAGCAATAAACAACAATGTTTCTTCAGATGAATAGAAGCCAGCTGCTTGATTCCAATGCCTATATAGGAATATAACCAGTAGTACAGCTCTGGGTGGGCGCAGTTCTGGGTGGTCCCCCCTGCGGCAGAGCCCCCGGGAGGGTCCCCCTGAGCACGGGGCCCAGGCCGGTTGCAACCTCTGCACCCCCGGTAGCTATGCTACTGAATATAACTGTCACCAGCAAACATGAAGGGGAAATGTGATTATTTAAGAACACAAGAGAAAGGAATGATGATTCACAGCTGAAAGGTAAGGATATCCACAGGGTCCTAAAGGTGAGGAATTAACCCCAAGCAGAGAAGATACATAGGATACTATTTACACTACAGCATGAAGAATAGAATGTCAGTGAGCAATGTGTGTAGCCAAACGCTATGACCTTCTACAGCTGGACACCACAGGACTATCTGTCAACCGTGACACACCCGTGACAGTACCCCTCTTGCTACAAGTGGTCTCCAGACACCCAGGACCAGACTTAACTGGATGGGAAACATGAAATGAACAAACCAATCTTGTGGAATTCACATCCAATGCTGGTACCCATATCCTTTCCTCTGGACTGTAACCCCTCCAGTGCACCAAGGGAACAATGCAGAAAACGAGAATCAACAATCTTTGCTATTTGAAACACTAAAATTACCAACAACCATGATTGGGGATGGTAACAAGGGGGATGGCTCCAAGGGTACCCCATACTTCTTGAGCAGAGACTTGTGGAACACATTGTAGATCCTAAGAGTCTGAGGTAACTCAAGACAAAATGCTACTGGGTTAATGACTGCGATTACTTTATAGGGACCAATAAACCTAGGTGCCAGCTTCCATGAGGGAACCTTTAACTTAATATACCTGTTAAACAACCACACATTGTCATTTACACTTAGGTTCGAACCTGGTAAGCATTTCTTGTCAGCCATACATTTGTATCTAAATCAGCTTTAAAGTACTCTGAACGCCTTGCAATAAAGAAGAGAGTGATGAGGCATAATGCTTCTGTTCAGGGACTTCCGAAGCACTTCTACCTCTAAAAGTACCAAATTGCGGATGAAAACCGCATGTCCCAAAGAAAGGTGACTTGCCAATGGATTTCTAGTGATGATTGTTTATAGCAAATTCAACCATTGGTAAATAAGATACCCAATCATTCTAGTTCTCAGAGACAAAACATCTAAGGTAAGTTTCCAAATTTTGATTTATGTGTTCGGTCTGATCATTCGACTGAGGATGGAAGGCAGAAAAAAAAGACAACTGCCCCACCAGTAGAGCACAAAATGCTTTCCAAAATTTGGAAATAAACTGTGCTCCCCGATCTGAAACAACATTGGAAGGAACCCGCTGAAGCTTCACGATCTCATTGATTAACACCTGAGCTAGAGTCTTGGCATTTGGAAGTGCCTGTAACGAGATGAAATGTATCATCTTACTGAACTTATCCAAAACCACTAAAACTACAGTTTTTCCTGTAGACAAAGATAGGTCATTAATGAAATCCATGGATAAATGTGTCCATGGTTTACTAGGGATAGCTAATCGTAGGAGAGATCCAGATGGACGAGTGTGCGTTATCTTCGAACTTGCATAAATACATAATATGACAAGAAAGTAGGTCTGAGGTTCTTTTACTACCTAGATGACCTGTAAGTAGAGATGAGCGAACTTCACTTCAGGCTCGGGGTTTGGGCTCAGAAAATGCCGTAAAAATCCCTGTGGTGAGTATTGCGCTGTGCTTGTGTCTGAGTGATTACCTGCATTGTGTGCGCTGCTGGAAGTGTTTGTTCATTGCAAGTTAGATTTTATTCCGTGTACTGAGCTGTTTTGTTCATGGAGAATTTAAAAAAAACCAAAAACATACCACCCACTTTCCACCGGAAATGTTTTGCTATGGGCCTAAAGCAAAGCATTTCCGAAGGTGGGTGGGAGGTGTTTTTTTTTATTAATTCTTCTTGAACAAAACAGCTCAGTACACTGAATGAAAGCCTAATTTACCCACAGCTTTTTTTGTACATGATACAGCCAGGCCCCTTTCTGTTAGGTCTTATATTTTAGAGTTTCTCTCCCTGCATGATACACCGGGGGGGTATGGCTTTGCAGCCCACCTGATCTAATAGTATGGGCATCACCTAATAGGCTGCGGGCTTGTGACTGTGTATCTGCATGTGTGAAAAGCACTTTATGAAAGCCATCAGTGTGCAGTTTTATCATCTAGCAATTGCCCCCTCCATTCCATGGAAGTGTGTATGTGATTTGCTCCTCCTGTACCTGTGATGCTTCCACTTTAGTGGGGGTTTAGCTGTATCCTGATAGAGTACTAGTTCTTGGCCTGGGCGATGTACACACTGCAGCCTGTCTTTGCTGTAATACTTAATTTTTGGAGGATATTTATTCCTCTTTTTGTTCCTATTTTTCTTACAAAAAAAAACAAACAATTTTTTTGCGGATCTCAGTAGAAACATGAGAAGTAGTGGCTCCCCCTAGCTGCATGGGCTCCTCCAAACCCATGAGCGATGGTTCACCCACAGATTGCCCCCCTTGCAATGGGATGCTACCATGACAAAATGTATTCAGGGAAAATGGTCTAACCATTCTAGCTCAGAGGAGTCTATCCACACGTATAGCCGAGGACATGGCAGCCTCCAAGGATTTAGGGGTTTTATAAATCACCAAGGCATCCTTCACTCTTCCTGAAAGTCCATGGCAAATTTTGCTTCTAAGAGCCGGGTAATTCCACTTGGTGTCGATTGCCCATCTACGAAATTCTGAACACTAAATCTCTGCTGACTGATCCCCCTGCTGGAGGCGACGCAGCGTGGACTCATGCAAGGACACTCAGTCAGGAACATTATAGATGAGACCTAAGGCCTCAAAAAAAATCCATCCATCGACCAGAGGCAACCAGAGCCATGTGGCAAAGAGAAAGCTCAATATTGTGGATCCTCCTTTAACACTGAGATTACAACTCTCACTTGCTGCTCCTCATCTCCTTAGGAGTAAAACCAAATCCTAAAATACAATTTAAAGGCTTCTTTGCATACCAAAAATTTGTCTTTACCCCTTGCAAACCTGTCTGGGTGAACAATCTTGAGCTCAGGCTGAACCTGCCTACATGCAGAATCCCCAAAATTAGGAGTCTGCAACAGCTGTTACAGCTGAACAGCGGCCCAAAGGTTTGCTACCTCCAGAGACAGGCCTAAAGCTCCTCTGCTAGAAAAATGATGGGATCCATATTAACCCCTTCAGCCCCCAGCCTGTTTTCACCTTAAAGACCCGGCCATTTTTTGCAATTTTTACCAGTGTCACTTTGACAGGTTATAACTCTGGAACGCTTTAACGGATCCTGGCGATTCTGACATTGTTTTTTCGTCACATATTGTACTTCATATCAGTGGTAAATTTAGGCCAATATGTTTTGCGTTTATTTGTGAAAATTTTGGAAATTTGGCAAAAATTTTGAAAATTTCGCAATTTTCAAAATTTGAAATTTTATGCCCATAAATCTGAGAGATATGTCACACAAAATAGTTACTAAATAACATTTCCCACTTGTCTGCTTTACACCAGCGCAATTTTTAAAACAATTTTTTTTTCCGTTAGGAAGTTAGAAGGGTTCAAAGTTAATCAGCAATTTCTCATTTTTCCAACAAAATTTACAAAAAAAATTTTTTTTAGGTACCACATCCCATTTGGAGTGATTTGAGAAACCTTGGCGACAGAAAATACCCAAAAGTGACCCCATTCTAAAATCTTCACCCCTCACTGCTCAAAACCACATCCAAGAAGTTTATTAACCCTTTAGGAGCGTCACAGCAACCAAAGCAATGTAGAAGGAAAAAAATCAAAATTTTACTTTTTTACACAAAAATGTTACTTTAGCCATAAAATTTAGCATTTTCACAAGGGTATCAGGAAAAATGCACCATAAAATGTATTGTGCATTTTCTCCTGAGTAGAGATGAGCGAACCGGTCCCGGTTCGGCTCGAGGTCGGCTCGACGAACGGAGGTCCCGTTCGAGTTCGGTTCGTCGAACGTTCGACGAACCGAACTCGAACGTATAGGCTATAATGGGAGGCAATCACAAACACATAAAAATGCATTATAAATGTACACAAACAGTTAATAAACATTGCCATAACACTTACCGGTCCTCGCGATCCCTTCTGCACTCTGTCTCCTGACGCTATTCCATCCGATGATCGCTGAATCCTCCCGGTGACCTGCACTGCCAGCAGAGATGCAGGACCTATCGTGACGTCAAAATAGCCATGTGACCAGTCACGTGGCTATTATCTCATTGGCTACAGACTGGTCACATGACTATGACACGTCATGTAGGACCTGCGAGTGCATCTCTCCGGTACACGGTGCACATATGTGTATCGCCGTGTACCGGCGACATGCTCTAGCACACGGTCGACTCCCCGTTCCGTTAGGGACCGGCTGACACAGCCGGTCATTAACGGAGATCACCGTTGCCATAGCAACGCAGTTAGCGGTGACGTCACCGCTAACCGCGGCTCCGAGAGCACCGTTGCTATGGTAACGCGTCTGTCAGCGTTACCGCTGTTACCGCTGACAGCCAGCAGTGATCACTCACGGAGTGAAGGCTGCACGCTGCTTCACGATTGTAGTGAGCATTGTACTGAGGATGAGGTTCCCCATCCCATGATGGGCTGGTGAACCTCATCCTCACTACAATCGTCACTACTACTACACTAGAAAGAAAGAAGACAGAAGAGCAGGATCGTGGAGGGCTGACAGGGGGTAATAAAGATGGAGTCTCTAATGTGTCTGTGTATTTATTTCTATTAAAGTATTTTTTCTCTGTGTGGTGTTTTTTTTAACCACTTATTGGAGATTCTTAATGGCCGGGTCAAACGTGCCTGACATTAAGAATCTCTGGCTTAATACTGGCTAGTAAAACAAAGCCAGTATTAACTCATGATTACCCAACAAGCCACCCGGCTCCAGGGCTGTTGGAAGAGTTGGATACAGCACCAGATGATGGCGCTTCTATGAGAGCGCCATTTTCTGGGACGGCTGCGGACTGAAATCCGCAGCAGAGGCGCCCAGAAACCTCGGGCTAACCTGTGCTGCGGATTCCAATCCCCAGCTGCCTAGTTGTACCCGGCTGGACACAAAAATTGGGCGAAGCCCACGTCATTTGTTTTTTAATTATTTCATGAAATAAGTGAAATAATTAAAAAAAACGGGCTTCCCTATATTTTTGGTTCCCAGCTGGGTACAAAGAGGCAACTGGGGGTTGGAGGCAGCCCGTGGCTGCCTGCTGTACCTGGCTAGCATACAAAAATATGGCGAAGCCCACGTCATTTTTTTGGTGGGCAAAAAAATTCTGCATACAGTCCTGGATGGAGTATGCTGAGCCTTGTAGTTCTGCAGCTGCTGTCTGCTCTTCTCCATACAGATAGACAGCAGCTGCAGAACTACAAGGCTCAGCATACTCCATCCAGGACTGTATGCAGAAGTTTTTTGCCCCCTGAAAAAATTATGTGGGCTTCGCCATATTTTTGTATGCTAGCCAGGTACAGCAGGCAGGAACGGCTGCCCCCAACCCCCAGTTGCCTATTTGTACCCGGCTGGGAACCAAAAATAAAGGGAAGCCCTTTTTTTATTATTTCATGAATTTCATGAAATAATTAGAAAACAAATGACGTAGGCTTCGCCCCATTTTTGTGTCCAGCCAGGTACAACTAGGCAGCTGGGGATTGGAATCCTCAGCACAGGTTGGCCTGAGCTTTCTGGGCCCCACTGCTGCGAATTGCAGTCTGCAGCCGCCTCAGAAAATGGCATTTTCATAGAAGCGCCATATTCTGGCGCTGTATCCAACTCTTCCAGCACCTTCCTGCTATACCTGGCTAGCATACAAAAATATGGTGAAGCTCACGTCCTTTTTTTGTAGTTTTTTGGCAAAAAAAATAAAAAATGCTACCCTGGATTTTCCATTGCCAGTGAAGGTAACACCAAGCAGTGGGGGTTAGCAGCCAGTAGCTGCTTGGATTACCCTTAGCTAGCAATACAAAAAATGCAGCGGGAGCCCATATATATTTTTTTTAATTATTTATTTAAATAACTAAAAATAAAATGGGCTTCCCTGTATTTTGATTGCTGGACATCACAGTGCTGTAAAAATAAATCTTTAAAAAAATGACGTAGCGCTCCGCGGTATTTTTGATTCTCAGCACAGATAAAGCAGACAGCTATGGGTTGCCACCCCCATCTGCCTGCCGTTACCTTGGTTGGCAATCAAAATACAGGGAAGCCCATTAATTTTTTTCAATTTAAAAAATAGTTAAAAAAAAAATGACGTTGGGTCCCCCCATTTTTGATAGCCAGCTAGGGTAAAGCAGACGGCTGTAGCCTGAAAACCACAGCTGGCAGCTTTACCGTGGTTGGGGATCCAATGTGGAGGTCCCCTCAGGCTCTTTTTTATAATTATTGTATAAAAATTAATAATTACACAATAAAAGTAGGGTCCCCCCCAAATTGGATCACCAGCCAAGGTAAAACGGACAGCTGTGGTCTGGTATTCTCAGGGTGGGAAGGTCCATAGTTATTGGGCCTTCACAGCCTAAAAATAGCAGGCCGCAGGCACCCCAGACGTGGCGCATCCACTAGATGCGCCAATCCTGGCGCTTCACCCCAGCTCATCCCGTGCCCTGGTGCAGTGGCAAACGGGGTAATAAATCGGGTTGATACTAGCTGTAAAGTAACCTGAGATCAAGCCCAGCAGTTTGTGATGTCATGGCGTCTATTAGATACTCAACATCATAAACTGTCAGTACTAACAAAAAAAAAAAATCGACAAAAGAAATTTATTTGAAAAAACAGTCCCCAAAACATTTCCTATTTCACCAATTTATTGTAAGAAAAAAAATAAAGGGGTCCCACGACGACTCTGGACCGTCTAGAATATGGGGGGAGACACTCAGGGAACGTATCCCCCATTTTCTAGGAGTGCGGACCCTTCATGTGAGGAGTGTGGGTGCAATGAATCTGCACTCACTCTTCTCGGGTCCACAGCAGCAGAGTCCATGTCGTAATGGTTGCTACCAAAGCTGCAATGCCCTGCTCATGAGGTAAGGGCATGCCTAATCAGGAGAACTACTGTAGAGGAAGCTCTGCTCACTGGTATATAGGTGCTCAGAGGTAATAATAGATAAAATTAGTGAGTAACCTCGGCACTCTAAATCTCCCAGACTAAGTCAGTAAGTCACAACGGATAGTAATGCAAAATCACTCTTTATTGGTCCGTATTAAGAAAAAAAAAATTTTCATAAGCATATATGTTTTTGTCCAAAACAAGTTACAAATGACGTTTCGGCCTGAGCCTTCGTCAGATTGGACTTATCTGCATGTAATCATGAAAAATGACAATAATCAGTATCACATAAGAGTGAGAGAACAATAACATAAACTCGAACAATGTAGAGGTACAATTGGGATGCAGCAAAAAAATTGCAACACAGCAAGAAATGAAACACATGATACAAATGTCATAATACAGTACAAGGACAATATAGTAATGACAAATATGGGGTCAGAGTAGACTTAGACAGCTCTGGTACGAAAGAGATGTTAATCATAAAGTAACATGTGCAGTAGGTGTAGAGCTACAGTGTGCATGGCAGAGCTAATGGGTAGACCCACCATAGAAAAAGAATGGAGAAAAAGTGGAGAAAAAGTGGAGAAAAAATGGAGAAAAAAATGGAGAAAAAGTGGAGAATAAGTGGAGAATAAGTGGAGAATAAGTGGAGAAAAAGTGGAGAAAAAAATTCTCCACTTTTTCTCCATTTTTTTCTCCACTTTTTCTCTACTTTTTCTCCACTTTTTCTCCATTTTTTTCTCCACTTTTTCTCCACTTTTTCTCCACTTTTTCTCCACTTTTTCTCCATTTTTTTCCTCCACTTTTTCTCCACTTTTTCCTCCATAAGTGGAGAAAAAGTGGAGAAAAAGTGGAGAAAAAGTGGAGAAAAAAATGGAGAAAAAGTGGAGAAAAAGTGGAGAAAAAGTGCAGAAAAAAAATGGAGAAAAAGTGGAGAAAAGGTGGAGAAAAAAATTCTCCACTTTTTCTCCATTTTTTTCTCCACTTTTTCTCTACTTTTTCTCTACTTTTTCTCCACTTTTTCTCCATTTTTTTCTCCACTTTTTCTCCACTTTTTCTCCACTTTTTCTCCACTTTTTCTCCATTTTTTTCTCCACTTTTTCTCCACTTTTTCTCCATAAGTGGAGAAAAAGTGGAGAAAAAAGTGGAGACAAAGTGGAGAAAAAGTGGAGAAAAAGTGCAGAAAAAAAATGGAGAAAAAGTGGAGAAAAAGTGGAGAAAAAAATGGAAAAAAAGTGGAGAAAAAGTGGAGAAAAAGTGGAGAAAAAGTGCAGAAAAAAATGGAGAAAAAGTGGAGAAAAAGTGGAGAAAAAAAGTGGAGAAAAAGTGGAGAAAAAGTGGAGAAAAAAATGGAAAAAAAAGTGGAGAAAAAGTTGAGAAAAAGTGGAGAAAAAGTGGAGAAAAAATGGAGAAAAAGTGGAGCAAAAGTGGAGAAAAAGTGGAGAAAAAATGGAGAAAAAGTGGAGCAAAAGTGGAGAAAAAGTGGAGAAAAAAATGGAAAAAAGTGGAGAAAAAGTGGAGAAAAAGTGGAGAAAAAGTGGAGAAAAAAATGGAAAAAAAGTGGAGAAAAAGTGGAGAAAAAGTGGAGAAAAAGTGGAGAAAAAAATGGAAAAAAAGTAGAGAAAAAGTGGAGAAAAAAAATGGAGAAAAAGTGGAGAAAAAGTGGAGAAAAAAATGGAAAAAAGTGGAGAAAAAGTGGAGAAAAAGTGGAGAAAAAGTGGAGAAAAAGTGGAGAAAAAATGGAGAAAAAAATGGAAAAAAAGTGGAGAAAAAGTGGAGGAAAAAGTGGAGAAAAAGTGGAGAATAAGTGGAGAAAAAGTGGAGAAAAAAATGGAGAAAAAGTGGAGAAAAAGTGGAGAATAAGTGGAGAAAAAGTGGAGAAAAAGTGGAGAAAAAGTGGAGAAAAAAATGGAAAAAAAGTGGAGAAAAAGTGGAGAAAAAGTGGAGAAAAAATGGAGAAAAAGTGGAGCAAAAGTGGAGAAAAAGTGGAGAAAAAAATGGAAAAAAAGTGGAGAAAAAAAAGGAGAAAAAGTGGAGAATAAGTGGAGAAAAGGTGGAGAAAAAAATGTAGAAAAAGTGGAGAAAAAGTGGAGAAAAAAATGTAGAAAAAGTGGAGAAAAAGTGGAGAAAAAGTGGAGAAAAAAATGTAGAAAAAATGGAGAAAAAGTGGAGAAAAAGTGGAGAAAAAATGGAAAAAAAGTGGAGAAAAAGTGGAGAAAAAGTGGAGAAAAAAAATGGAAAAAAAGTGGAGAAAAAGTGGAGAAAAAGTGGAGAAAAAAATGGAGAAAAAGTGGAGAAAAAAATGGAAAAAAAGTGGAGAAAAAGTGGAGAAAAAGTGGAGAAAAAATGGAAAAAAAAGTGGAGAAAAAGTGGAGAAAAAGTGGAGAAAAAGTGGAGAAAAAGTGGAGAAAAAAATGTAAAAAAGTGGAGAAAAAATGTAGAAAAAGTGGAGAAAAAATGGAGAAAAAGTGGAGCACCCTTTGGTGCCTTTCATGTGGCACTAAGGGGTGCTTAGCTTTGTATTTAGCCAAAAAAATGAAAAAAAAAAATGACGTAGGGTTCCCCCTAGTTTTGTAGCCAGCTAGGGTAAAGCAGACGGCTGCAGCCTGCAGACCACAGCTGGCAACCTCACCTTGGCTGCTAATCCAAAACTGAGGGCACCCCACGCTGTTATTTTAAATTAAATAAATAATTTAAAAAAAAAACACGTAGGGGTCCCCCAAAATTGGATCACCAGCCAAGGTAAAGCAGACAGCTGGGGCCTGATATTCTCAGACTAGGGAGGTCCATGGTTATTGGACTCTCCCCAGCCTAAAAATAGCAGGCCGCAGCCACCCCAGAAGTGGCGCATCCATTAGATGCGCCAATCCTGGTGCTTCGCCCCAGCTCATCCCGCGCCCTGGTGCGGTGGCAAACGGGGTAATATATGGGGTTAATACCAGATGTGTAATGTCACCTGGCATCAAGCCCTGGGGTTGGTGAGGTCAGGCGTCTATCAGATACCCGACATCACCAACCCAGTCAGTAATAAAAAAAAATAGACCACAAACACATTTTTATTTGAAAAAACACTCCCCAAAACATTCCCTCTTTAACCAATTTATTAGAATGAAAAACAAATCCAGGTCTGGTGTAATCCAAGGGGTTGCCATGACGATCCACACTGTCCCAGTCAATGAAGAGCAGGATGTTCCCCATTGGCTGGGAGAGCAGTGCAGTGACCTGAGCTAACATCAATGGGTCAGCCCAGGTCACTGCAGGGGGGTGACAAGTGCTGCTGTCAGCGAGGTACATTACCTGCGCTGATCTCCAGCACACTGACAGCCCCTGTCACTGAGTTCAATGACCGGCGCCTTCCCCTCAAGTATCGCGAGAGGTCCGTGACGTCACCGCTAGTCAGTCTCGGGTCGGAAGCGAGAGAAGGTGATGTGACAAGCGGCGGCCATGGAGGACAGTGACAGCGCTGAGGTCGGGATGGCGGGACTTCATCATCGCAGGTAAGCCTAGCGGGGGGCGGGGCGGCGGGGGGGGTTTGTGTGTGTGTGTATGTGTACATGCCGCGGGCAGGAGGGGGCGGAGTGAGCTGAGCGGGGAAGTGTGGGCTTCCTGCACGTAACTAAGATAAACATCGGGTTACTAACCAAAGCGCTTTGCTTGGATACCCGATGTTTATCTTGGTTACCAGCTTGTGGCAGGCTGCCAGCGATGGCTCCTGCTCACTGTAGCTGTAAAAAGCCCTGCTTTTTGCTGCTAGAACCGTTCTCGAACGTATCTAGAACTATCGAGCTTTTGCAAAAAGCTCGAGTTCTAGTTCGATCTCGAACAGCCCCAAAAATCACTCGAGCTTAGAACTGGAGAACCTCGAACCGCGAACCGCGCTCAACTCTACTCCTGAGTACACAGATACCTTATATGTGGTGGAAATCAAATGTTTGGACACATGGCAGGGCTCGGAAGGCACGGTGTGCCATTTGAATTTTTGAGTGCAAAATTAGCTGCACTCATTAGCGGATGCCATGTCGGGTTTGAAGACCCCCTGAGGTGCCTAAACAATGGCGCTCCCCCACAAGTGACCCCATTTTGGAAACTAGGGCCCTCAAATAATTTTTCTAGATGTTTGATGTGCACTTTGAACCCCTGGGAGCTTCACAGAAGTTTATAACGTTGAGCCGTGAAAAGAAAAAAAAAAACATTTTACCACAAAACTGTTGCTTCAACTAGGTAGCTTTTTTTTCACAAGGGTATCAGGAAAAAATGCACCATAAAATGTATTGTCCATTTTCTTCTGAGTACGCAGAATCCTCATATGTGGTGGAAATAAAATGTTTGGGCACACAGCAGGACTCGGAAGGCAAGGAGCGCCATTTGAATTTTTGAGTGCAAAATTAGCTGCACTCATTAGCGGACGCCATGACGGGTTTGAAGACCCCCTGAGGTGCCTAAACAATGGAGCTCCCCCACAAGTGACCCCATTTTGGAAACTAGGATCCTCATTGAATTTATCTAGCTGTTTAGTGAGCACTTTGAACCCCTGAAGGCTTCACAAAAGTTTGTAATGTTCAGCCGTGAAAATAACTATTTTTTTTTTACCACAAAATTGTTTTTTCAAACAGGTAGCTTTGTTTTTCACAAGGGTATCAGGAAAAAATGCACCATAAAACGTATTGTGCAATTTCTCCTGAGTACACAGATACCTCATATGTGGTGGAAATCAATTGTTTGGGCGCACAGCGGGGCTCAGAAGAGAAGGAGCGCCATTTCACAGCAAAATTGGTTGGAATTATTAGCGGACATCATGTTGCATTTGGAGACCCCCTAAGGTGCCTAAACAATTGAGCTTCCCCACATGTGACCCCATTTTGGAAACTAGACCCCCCCCATACAAAAAAATTACTTTGGCAAAATAAAAAATACGGACATTAGTAAAAAAAAATAATAAAATAATGAGCACCTGCAACTGACACTAAGGCAAGTTCCACGTGTGAAAGCGATGCACGAATCTCGCATTGCATCATCCGGCACAGCCACACACTCCTGTTTAGAAGAGAGCAACCGTGCTGGATGATGCGATGTGAGACTCGTGCATCGCTCTCACGTGTGGCACTGGGCTGACCCTTACAATATTCAGTAAAAAATACTGTAGTTGACAATTACTACAGTATAATTTTAATGGCCCTAAACTAAGTTTTTTTGTATTTCTTTCTTAGTTTACAAAAAAAAAATCAGGACGCACGCACGGATGTGCTGCAAAAAGGGGGAGACTAGGCGGGATGGAAAAAAAAGATGGTCAAAGGATGGGAGAGGGCGCGGCGGAGGATGGGGGAGGGTGCGGCGGAGGATGGGGGAGGGCACGGCGGAGGATGGGAGAGCGGTGGAGAATGGGAGAGGGCGGGCAGCAGATCAGGGTGAGAGGTGGCAGCAGATCGGGGAGGGTGAGAGGTGGGGGAGGGAGCTTCAGATGAAGAGGATGGGAAAGAGCAGGCAGCAGATTAGGGAGGGTGAGAGAGGGGGCAGCAGATCAGGGAGGGGGGCAGCAGCTGATGAGGGAGAGCGGGCATCTGATTGGGTAGGGTGAGATGAGGGAGGGGCAGCAGATTGGGTAGGGTGAGATGGGGCAGGGGGCAGCAGATCGCGGAGGGTGAGATGGGGGAGGGGGCAGCAGATCGGAGAGGGTGAGATGGGGGAGGGGCAGCAGATCGGGGAGGGTGAGATGGGGGAGGGGGCAGCAGATTGGAGAGGGTGAGATGGGGAGGGGCAGCAGATTGGGGAGGGTGAGATGGGGGAGGGGGCAGCAGATCGGGGAGGGCAAGATGGGGGAGGGGGCAGCAGATCGGGGAGGGTGAGATGGGGAGGGGTCAGCAGATCGGGGAGAGTGAGATGGGGGAGGGGGCAGCATATTGGGAAGGTGAGATGGCGGAGGCAGGCGGCAGATCGGGAAGGTGAGATGGCAACAGCTGGCAGGAGATCGCGGAGGTGACATGGCGGGCAGCAAGCGGCAGATCGCGGAGGTGACATGGCGGGCAGCGGGCGGCAGATCGCGGAGGTGACATGGCGGGCAGCGGGCGGCAGATCGCGGAGGTGACATGGCGGGCAGTGGGCAGGAGATCGTGGAGGTGACATGGCGGGCAGCGGGCAGGAGATCGCGGAGGTGACATGGCGGAGGCGGACGGCAGATCGCGGAGGTGACATGGCGGGCAGCGGGCAGCAGATCGTGGAGGTGACATGGCGGAGGCGGGCAGGAGATCGCGGAGGTGACATGGCGGGCAGCAGGCAGGAGATCGCCGAGGTGACATGGCGGGCAGCGGGCAGGAGATCACGGAGGTGAGATGGCGGAGGTGGGCGGCAGATCGGGAAGGTGACATGGCGGACAGGAGATCGCGGAGGTGACATGTCGGGCAGCGGGCAGGAGATCGCGGAGATAAGATGGCAGAGGCGGGCTGCAGATTGGGAAGGTGACATAGCAGACAGCGGGCAGGAGATCGCGGAGGTGATATGGTGGGCAGCGGGTGGCAGATCGCGGAGGTGAGATGGCGGACAGCGGGCAGGAGATCGCGGAGGTGAGATGGCGGAGGCTGGTGGCAGATCGCACAGGGTGGGAGATGGTGGAGGGGGCAGCAGATGAGGATGGGAGAGAGCGGGCAGGAGATCACGGAGGGGGCATCGGCTGATGGGAGAGAGCGGTGGCAGATGGAGGCGGCTGCAGAAGATAGAGGAGATCAGCGGCAGTGGCAGCGTATCGGGGGATCGGTGGCAGCGGTTCGGGGCCAGGGCCTTACCAGGGCACTTGCAGGGATCACTACCTTCGGCTTCCACGGACAGAGTAAAGCGGAGGGGAGTGGTCTCCGGCCCCAGATCCACGGTGATTGGAGAGATCGGTCACAAGGCCGATCTCTCCAATCAGAACTGGGGGCGAGTGAAGCACCAATCACCCAGCTCCAGCCAATGATCAGTGCTAAAGCTGCACTGATCAGGGTTGGATTTCAATGTTTCAGCCATTTTTAATGGCTGAAATATTACAGTGGCTGTGATTGGCTGAGCGGTGTTCGTCAGCCAATCACAGCCTCCGTAGGTCGGGGGAGGAGGCACCACCCCTCCTGAGGTTAGGCAGAGGTCCCTTCCTCCCCAAATCTAAGGTTTTTTTAAACCGATTGCACTCACCGGGGCTCCGGGGCCGCGATTTCGCCATGACATACTGGGTACGTCATGGGTCATTTAGCACCATGTCACCATGACGTACCCAGTACGTCAAGGGTCGTAAACCCCGAGTGTCAGGGGTTTTTTTTTTATATGGTTGGTGATAATCTCACGCTAGGTATGGGGAAGTACCACGTGTATGGCGACAGGAAAGGGAAACCCTGAGTCTAGAGAAGGGGGAGATGGTGACCTCCTGACTAAACTTTCTGCTAGTCTCTGGCTCCCCTGACACCCCCTAGATAGTTTCCACACGTATGCTCTGAGCAAGATACCTGGCCCTGGCTGAACCTGTACTGGGCCCTAGATAAGGAACAGATGGTATGAGTGCTTAGTCAACCCCACTAAGTTCTAAAGAAGACACATGGAGCACAAACAGGGGGAAGTAAATGAATAATTTATCTCCAAGAAGCCTCAGGGAGAAGAAAAGTAACAAACAACAATGTTTCTTCGATGAATACAAGCCGATTGCTTGTATCCAAGGACTGTGTAGGAATATACAGTTGAAATCAGAAGTTTACATACACTATCTAAAAATACACATTCGCGTGTTTTTCTCAGTATCTGACATGAAATTGGAATAAATCTTTCACGTTTTCTGTCAATTAGGATTACCAAAATTATTTATATTTGCCAAGTGCCAGAATAATGAGAGAGAGAATGTTTTAAGGCATCATTTTTTCATTACTTTCTGCCAAGTCAAAAGTTTACATAGATTTCATTAATATTTTGTACCATAGCCCTTAAACTGTATGACTTGGGTCAAACATTTTGGATATCCTTCCACAAGCTTCTCACAATAGTTGGTAGGCATCTGATCCCATTCCTCCTGACAGAACTGGTGTAACTGAGCCATGATTGTAGGTCACCTTATTCGCACGTGCCTGTTCATCTTTTCCCATAAATTTTCAATACGAATGTGATCAAGATTTTGTGATGGCCACTCCAAAACATTGACTTTATTATCCTTAAGCCACTCTATAGCCAGTTTGGCAGTATGCGTCTGGTCATTGTCCATTTGGAAGACCTATTTCCGCCCAAGCTTTAGGTTTCTGGCTAATGTCTTGAGATGTTGCTTCAGTATTGCCACATAATCTTCTTTCCTCATGATGCCATCTATTTTGTGAAGTGCACCAGTCCCTCCTGTAGGAAAACAACCCCATAACATGATGCTGCCACCCCCGTGTTTCACAGTTGGGATGGTGTTCTTAGGCTTCAAAGCTTCAGCCTTTGTCAAACATAGCGATGGTCATTATGGCCAAATAGTCAATTTTAGTTTTGTCAAACCACCGGACATGTCTCCAAATATGTATTTCAAAAATATGTATTACAAAAAAAATGATTATAGGATTAAATGATTATTATCTTCTTGACTGCAGAGAAATAAATTGGAGCTTTGTCTGAGGATGGATGCGGATTCTTTCTTAACCTGAAGAAGGGTACATTAGCCCTGGCCTAGAGTGAACACTGGTCCAGAGATGCAACATGGCAGTGCAGCCAGAGAAGTGACCAGTGAGATGAGTATGTTTTTTTCTTTTAACCTTTTGACAACCGCTTACTTTTTTGTCTGTCACCAATGCTCCCTGCCCACTCCTCAATTCGGCGTGCCTCCATCGCATCCCATTTATGGGCCATTGTTCACTCCAGAATGCGATTTTTGGCTGCTGGAATTCACTGTGCATGTTCTGGGGCCTTATCACGGCCAGAAATCCCTAGAATGAATACTGGGCTTGTGATGTGACTCAAAGGAGGTGTAATGAGCACATCTTTGGCTTATTATTAGAGTTGAGTGGATATTGAACAATCTGGGTCCCGTGGCTACCTGGCGGGTTGAGAAAGAAGTCCAGATCCGATCTGGAGTGCGGCCTCATATATGTCAATGGGGAGTGGAATCTGGGGAAGAGAGAGAGAGAGAGAGAGATATCATCACAGTCGTCTGAATGAGGCTTTACATTGACTGATAATTTCTATACTGTGCTCTTAACACTGCAGTGGTGACAGTGGGGGTGAGCATAGGTCTGACAGACTGCCACTGTACTACTAATGTCTGGCTACCAAGCTGTTCTCACCGCTGAAAAACATTACTGTGCAGCCCTGCTCTCTCACCCTAGAGAAGGGCTGTAGAGTCAGTGTCTTCCATGGGTGAGAAGAGCTCAGCTTAAAGCTTAGAAGTACAATGTATGGCTGCTCAATCTGTGCTGACTGCCTCTATTCCGGTGCTCCAGTCACCACTCACTAGTGATGTGTCGGTCGCGAACGATCCGACACAAAGATCCGGCTCCCTGCTG
The DNA here is from genome assembly GCF_048569485.1 of Anomaloglossus baeobatrachus. NCBI lineage: Eukaryota > Metazoa > Chordata > Amphibia > Anura > Aromobatidae > Anomaloglossus > Anomaloglossus baeobatrachus. Next base: position 661,217,929 of record NC_134354.1, read on the forward strand.
TGACTGACAGGAGCCAGATCACCAGTGTGAGCCACTAAAATCTCTAAACGACTCTTTTCGCCACCAAATCCCGCCCACCCGTGGCTAAACTCAACACTCCCAAGGCGGGAGTGGGCGGGGTTTAGCCGCGTTACTATAATCTTAAATATGTGTTCACCTGGGGTGAACACATATTTAGTAAGGAGCCGAGAACGATCTGAAAGATCCGACTTTTTTTGGTGAGTGGAGCCATGGGAACCGGATCACCAAAAAGAGCCGGACTGCCCATCACTACCACTCACCACTGAACATTATGTGAGCGATGACAGGGGGAGATTGTAGCTCCAAACATATAACTGAGCTACAATACAATGGTGCTAGGCTCTGCCCACAGCTGCGAACTGGGCAACCCAGCAGGCGTGACCAGCTGTGGCAGCCACAGTATAGGAGATGGGGTTGGGCGCCGATACACTCTCCTGTGGCCTAGGGATGCCAAATTTCCGATGTGTAAAATAATTGATTATACAATTAATAATTATTAATGCAAAAATAAAAATTGTGACATATTCACTTTAAGTGATTAAGAATCATACAATGATTGTCTTTTTTTTTGCATCAAAGCTCAGATAATACTCTCCCAAGGTCTCATTGAGAGGAAAAGCTGTTTGTTGATTAAACACAGACAGTGAAAAAATCCACTTCAGCAGTGAGCAAACATGACCTTTGCCTGACAGACAGTATTGATTTGCTGTTGGGAATGGCACCTGTACCATGCACTTGTCAGGGCCTCTTTGGACTGGAAAATGAAGCAGCCCTGAACCTGACAATCTCTACAGCGTAATCGTTCTGCCAGAACTGAGTGCAAAGGGTTTCACCAGGAACTCTGATGCTCTCTCTTCTCCAACATTCATTATAAGATAGTTGAGAAACATAGATCCTCTGGTGGAAATTATTTAAATACTGTGCAATTAAAATGTGTAGCTACGTGCCCCGTTACCTTCAGGTTGCCTCAGGGTCTTCAGGGACTCCACGTACGGGATTTTTCTGGTCACAGGTAGGTTGACTTCTATGGGATTCGTGATGCCACTCTCGGTATTGCGGTCAGGGCGACTGCCACTGCAGCTTAAGGGACACCTGGGGCTGATGGTAGGCGCAGATAGATGTGATAGCCTCCCGAGAGTGAGGCTGGCCCCAGGGCCTGGTATAGGTGGGTGGTAACACAGGTCGCAGAAGAACTCACACGCACAGCAGGAATGTCTTTCAGGATTTTTACTCACTTCAGGTGGCAGGGGTGAGTTAAACCGGGCAATGCTGTGATGCTCCAAGTGGGGAACCAGGCTCCTTCAGGCTGACTTAGGGGGTGGCTGCTGACTCGCCTTCCTAGCCCCCTTGTTTTTGTGGTGACCCAGATTTGAAGTCCTAGAGGGTCACCCAGGGAAGTTGCTTCCGCCTGTTCTCCCCTTTTCGGCCCGTTTACTTGTAGCCTGGACCAGGTAACTCTGGCTGCTTGCCTCTTGTCACCCATGGACTCTCTCGTTGCTATGTGGCTGCAGACTCTGTGTTGGTGAGGTGAAGGGCATGAAGTGCCCTCACCAGCAGATTGAGCAGGCCAACTGAATGGGCCCCTGCTCTGGGGACCTGTAACCCCGTGGGGTCCTGGTTCAGCTAGCAGTCCCTGTACTCAGCCACCTTTCTGCACTCCGACCTCAGGTTCTTTTCGGGTGGCACTGCAAGGTGACCGTTCTCCCCCACCAGCAACCACTGCACCTGTGGTGTCTGACTAGTGATAGCCTCCAGGTTCTTCCTCTGTGACTGCTTTCTCTCCCTGAGCTTCACTAACTCACTGGCTCACTACTCCCTCCCCTCTGTGTCTGCCTCCACAACTTAGCAACCAGCCTCTCTACCACACCCCTTGAGTGGAGATGGAGGCCACACCCCTCCTGGATTCCCCAGGGGTCCCTTCAAAGGTCAATGTGGGAGACCTGGTTACTATGTGCCTGTGTGTCCACACCCCCCTCAGCCTTCTGGATTACCTCTGTTGTACTGCCCCCAGCATGGGTGCAGTACTCAGTGGTGCCTGACCAGGTCAGGGGCGCCACATTCCCCCTTAGTTATCAACAGCACGTCCTCGGGCTGTAAAGACAAACATTTTAGTGCAAAAACAGGTAAAACATTAAAACATGTGAAAGCATCATAAAAACACTGTAAACCATACCAGGTACCATACATCACCACCCTCCACCCACAAGTCCATTACCCACCCCAAACCCTCTCAGGAGGCAGGTCCCTGGTCCTTTTAGCAACCAGGTCTGGGCCATCTGTTTCCCCAGACCTCTTTTCCAATCTTCCTCTCCTAGGGCTGGTGGTCGAAAACAAGCCCCTCTCCCGTCGAGCCGCGTCTTCGGCCTCTTCTGGCAGGATGTAGAGGCGGCATCCACAGTCAGTCCAGGCAGGGTACCCACTTTGTGGTGGAGAACTAAGCCCCATAAACAGGCGTGCTCTCTGGTCGCAGACGAGCAAGGCCACATGAACGGGCGTGCTCTGGTGTTGGTACCTCTGGGGTAACCCATAAACACTGCGAGAGTTTGTGGCTATAGCCAGTTCATAGCCTAATGGTCCGTATTTTCAAAGTGCACAAAACCAGGTGCATAATTTTTAAAGAGTTCTCACATTAGTTCATGTGGGCGCATTTCTTGAAACCGGAAAGTTGCAAACTTCAAACAGTAACTTTGCTGTACTCTTTCTTTACATAAACTCTTTTCTCTCTTTACCAGGGCTTTGGCCTGTAGGGCTTTGGTACTGGACAATCTCTATATCTTCTTCTGTAGTACTCGCTGTGTCTTCATCTTGTCCTTTGTCTTTATCTTCTTCTTTATCTTGTTCACTTTCTTTTGGTGTTGACTTTGGGGGTTGGATAGAAGCAGTGGGGTTGCAGTAAGGATTCCTGTGGCATGGTGTTACATCTAGTGCGTACCATCCACATTCTCCTTGGTGCTTGGTGAATTCTACCAGATCTCCCATGTGCAAATCTCTACAAGGGTGTCCTCTGGGCAAGTAGGATCTGACATCTTGTCGACTCACAAAAATTCCTTCTTTGATGCCGGGTGCTACAATGAAGCTGTAACCAGACTTGAGACTAAATTCTTCCACCACTCCGCGGTAGAGAGGACTCCTAACCTGGTGGCGGGTTTTTCTCAGGGACTGTTTCTCCTCCAAATCCCGAACTGTCACTTCTTCCTTTTTTTGCCGGTCTGGGGAATGCTGTGCAGAGGTTAGTTTTGCTCTGATGGCTGGCTTCTGCTTGACTGCCGCTTCTTTACCTGCGGGCTCCCAGGTGACATACATGCTCGGTATCATTATGGCCAGCTCTTCGTTGGCAGAGGGTGTTGGGCTCTCCTCATCTCAGCGGGAGTAAGGCAGTATCTCGGCCTCCCTCAACTCTGCAAGGTGCTGCGTTCTCCTCTGACGGTTCTGGGGTCGACTCTTCAGCCTCCAGGCCTCCTCTCCCCCTTAGTTCTCTTGAGCACTCCTCCGGCAGCAGCGCTGGGGATTGGCGTTCTTCCGCGGGCCAGGGCGGTGGGCTCCTCCTAGACATGGCGGCTGCTGGGACTGCCCCATGTCCGGGTGACCGCCTGGGGATTAGATAGCAATCCACCATGTCTTTTGGGAACCGCACCTCCAGCTCTGCTTTGAATTTTAGGAACACAGGTCTTCTCTCGGCGAGGACTCAGAACCCGGTTCTTTAGTCATTGGCAGGGGTGCGATAGCCGCTTCTGCCTCACTGGCAGGAGTAGATGGCATTGCGGCCTGGTCTTGGCAGGCCGGGCCTGGCGTGGCTGCGGCCTGGTCACCTCGGCATCAGACATTGCAGCAGTGACTTCAGTCAGGGTCATGGTGGGCGTTGCTTCTGAGATCGCAGCAGGGATCTTCGCGGTCGTCGCCTCTGGGATTGCAGCAGGGATCTTTGTGGGTGTCGCCTCTGGGATCGCAGCAGGGATCACAGCGGGCATTGCAGCAGCGCCGGCGCACTTGTGCAGGCAGGGGCAACATGGTACTCACCCATAGGCAGCATCATTGGGGTCTGAGTGGTCGCCGCCCGGTGTGACACTTGTCGCGCGGTCCACCTCTCATAGGCCCAAACCGCTCCAGCCATCTCCCAAAGCTCCGTGCATCCCTCTCTGATCTGCTGCATGACCTGGGCCTCCAGCCGGTTGCAGCACTGGGCAAGCTCCCAGTCCCACCAGGCAGCAGAGCCTGGCTCTGGGTCACCACACGTGGACGCCATTCTCTCTGCGTCTTCTCCGCAACCTTTCAGCTCCACTTCCTGCAGCAGACTCATAACTTGTCCTTCCTCTTCTGCTGCTGTTGTTTCTTGGCACGCTTTGCATGGTGGTAATATGGTGGCGCTTTAATCTTTTTAAACGGAACGCCAAGGCACATGGTCACCTGTTACACCTCGTGGTTCTCCTGTTGCAAGGAATGAGGCGGGCTCCCATTACTTGCCTGCCACGAGCCCTCCTGCTCAGCAGCACCAAAGGTCTGGCAGACTGCGCATTGTGCAGGAGATACCTGCTCAGAGAGGCAGCAGAAGGGTGACACCTAGTGGTACTCCTGTTGCAAGGAGTGAAGCGGCCTCCCATTCCTTGCCTGCTGCAGGTCCTCCTGCTCAGCGGCCCCGAAGGTCTGCGAGGTTGCACAATGTGCAGAGGTTTGCTGCTCAGGGAAGCAGTGAGACTTCCTTTATCTCTGCACATTGTGAGACCGAGGATCCCGCCTCTATATTCCAGAGGCAGGAGGGTGAGCATGTGCAATGCGTGGCGTGTCCTGATTCGCCCACTGACGTCACACGGCTTGATGACGAGGCTGGTGACGTGGTGAATCCTGACTGGACGGGCTGGGACGTCGTGGACCCTGATTGGGTCAAGCCCGTCATCTCCGCCTCGCACCCGCCCTTGGGTGGAGCTACACCTCTTTAAAAGCTCCCCCTGCCATCATGGCGGTGCGCGACCGTCCTTTATTGTTGGATGACTGGCAGCGTGCTGCTACGCCACTGTACAGACATTTGTTGTCTTCTTGTGGGCTTTGCCCTTGCTGCTCCGGCAGTACCTGGTCTGCAGGCCGTGTTCCTGCCTTGCTGCTCCGACAGTATCTCGTTTAACAGGCCATGTTCCTGCCTTGCTGCTCCGGCAGTATCTCGTTTAACAGGCCGTGTTCCTGTCCCAGGTGAGCTCCTCGAGTCTCCGCCGGACTCACCTGGGTCTTGAAGCACACGTGCGTGGGCACCTCTGTGCTACCCTCGTGCCATATTCTCGTGACTTTCACTGGCACACGTGCGTGGGCACCTCTGTGCTTCCCCCGTGCAACAGGTACACCGAGCTGTGAGCCCCGTGCCATACAACCCTCACGTGTTAGGGTGGGCCGGTGCACGCAGATCGTCTGTGACCTCAACAGACGATTGCTAGCAGCAACCCGCTCACTCTTCACCCACCATAGCAGCGGTCCCCTACACCGCACAGTGGACCTTGACTGGCGGAAGCTGTCCATATACAGTCATGAAAAAGTTTAGGCACCCCTATTAATGTTAACCTTTTTTCTTCATAACAATTTGGGTTTTTGCAACAGCTATTTCAGTTTCATATATCTAATAACTGATGGACTGAGTAATATTTCTGGATTGAAATGAGGTTTATTGTACTAACAGAAAATGTGCAATCCGCATTTAAACAAAATTTGACCGGTGCAAAAGTATGGGCACCTCAACATAAAAGTAACATTAATATTTTGTAGATCCTCCTTTTGCAAAAATAACAGCCTCTAGTCGCTTCCTGTAGCTTTTAATGAGTTCCTGGATCCTGGATGAAGGTATATTTGACCATTCCTGTTTACAAAACAATTCCAGCTCAGTTAAGTTTGATGGTCGCCGAGCATGGACAGCCCGCTTCAAATCATCCCACAGATGCTCAATGATATTCAGGTCTGGGGACTGGGATGGCCATTCCAGAACATTGTAATTGTTCATCTGCATGAATGCCTGAGTAGATTTGGAGCGGTGTTTTGGATCATTGTCTTGCTGAAATATCCATCCCCTGCGTAACTTCAACTTCGTCACTGATTATTGCACATTATTGTCAAGAATCTGCTGATACTGAGTTGAATCCATGCGACCCTCAACTTTAACAAGATTCCCAGTGCCGGCATTGGCCACACAGCCCCAAAGCATGATGGAACCTCCACCAAATTTTACTGTGGGTAGCAAGTGCTTTTTTTGGAATGCCGTGTTTCTTTTTTGCCTCCATGCATAACGCCTTTTTGTATGACCAAACAACTCAATCTTTGTTTCATCAGTCCACAGGACCTTCTTCCAAAATGTAACTGGCTTGTCCAAATGTGCTTTTGTATACCTCAGGCGACTCTGTTTGTGGCATGCTTGCAGAAACGGCTTCTTTTGCATCACTCTCCCATACAGCTTCTCCTTGTGCAACGTGAGCTGTATTGTTGACCGATGCACATTGACACCATCTGCAGCAAGATGATGCTGCAGGTCTTTGGAGGTGGTCTGTGGATTGTCCTTGACTGTTCTCACCATTCTTCTTCTCTGCCTTTCTGATATTTATCTTGGCCTGCCACTTCTGGGCTTAACAAGAACTGTACCTGTGTTCTTCCATTTCCTTACTATGTTCCTCACAGTGGAAACTGACAGTTTAAATCTCTGAGACAACTTTTTGTATCCTTCCCCTGAACAACTATGTTGAATAATCTTTGTTTTCAGATCATTTGAGAGTTGTTTTGAGGAGCCCATGATGCCACACTTCATAGGAGATTCAAATAGGAGAACAACTTGCAAGTGGCCACCTTAAATATCTTTTCTCATGATTGGATACACCTGCCTATGAAGTTCAAAGCTCAATGAGGTTACAAAACCAATTTAGTGCTTTAGTAAGTCAGTAAAAAGTAGTTAGGAGTGTTCAAATCAAGAAATTGATAAGGGTGCCCATACTTTTTCACCGGTCAAATTTTGTTTAAATGCGGATTGCACATTTTCTGTTACTACAATAAACCTAATTTCAATCCAGAAATATTACTCAGGCCATCAGTTATTATATATAGGAAACTGAAATAGCTGTTGCAAAACCCCAAATTGTTATAAAGAAAAAAGGTTACCATTAATAGGGGTGCCCAAACTTTTTCATATGACTGTACCATCTTGGCACGCTTCCCCGGGTCCCCCTCGTAACTAGAGTTGAGCGCGGTTCGCGGTTCTCCAGTTCGCGGTTCGAGTGATTTTGGGGCTGTTCTAGATCGAACTAGAACTCGAGCTTTTTTGCTAAAATTCGACAGTTCTAGATACATTCGAGAACGGTTCTAGCAGCAAAAAGCAGGGCTTTTTACAGCTACAGTGTGCAGGAGCCATCGCTGGCAGCCTGCCAGAAGCTGGTAACCAAGATAAACATCGGGTATCCAAGCAAAGCGCTTTGGTTAGTAACCTGATGTTTATCCTAGTTACGTGCAGGAAGCCCACACTTCCCCGCTCAGCTCGCTCCGCCCCCTCCTGACCGCGGCATGTACACACGTACACACATACACACACACACACACACTCTGCACACACACTCTGCACACATGGTCCCGCTCGGCTTACCTGCGGTGATGAAGTCCCGACCTCAGCGCTGTCACTGTCCTCCATGGCCGCCGCTTGTCCCATCACCTTCTCTCGCTTCCGACCCGAGACTGACTAGCGGTGATGTCACGGGCCTCTCGCGATACTTTGCTGTGAAGTCGGCGGTCATTGAACTCAGTGACAGGGGCTGTCAGTAGTGCAGGAGATCAGTGCAGGTAATGTACCTCGCTGACAGCAGCACTTGTCATGCCCTGCAGTGACCTGGGCTGACCCATTGATGTTAGCTCAGGTCACTGCACTGCTCTCCCAGCCAATGGGGAACATTCTGCTGTTTATTGACTGGGACAGTGTGGATCGTCATGGCAACCCCTTGGATTACACCAGACCTGGATTTGTTTTTCTTTCTAATAAATTGGTTAAAGAGGGAATGTTTTGGGGAGTGTTTTTTCAAATAAAAATGTGTTTGTCGTCAATTTTTTTTTATTACTGACTGGGTTGGTGATGTCAGGTATCTGATAGACGCCTGACCTCACCAACCCCAGGGCTTGATGCCAGGTGACATTACACATCTGGTATTAACCCCATATATTACCCCGTTTGCCACCGCACAAGGGCGCGGGATGAGCTGGGGTGAAGCACCAGGATTGGCACATCTAATGGATGCGCCACTTCTGGGGCGGCTGCGGCCTGCTATTTTTAGGCTGGGGAGAGTCCAATAACCATGGACCTCCCTAGTCTGAGAATATCAGACCCCAGCTGTCTGCTTTACCTTGGCTGGTGATCCAATTTTGGGGGGACCCCTACGTGTTTTTTTTTTTTAATTATTTATTTAATTTAAAATAACAGCGTGGGGTGCCCTCAGTTTTGGATTACCAGCCAAGGTGAGGTTGCCAGCTGTGGTCTGCAGGCTGCAGCCGTCTGCTTTACCCTAGCTGGCTACAAAACTAGGGGGAACCGTACGTCATTTTTTTTTCATTTTTTTGGCTAAATACAAAGCTAAGCACCCCTTAGTGCCACATGAAAGGCACCAAAGGGTGCAAAATTACAAAATGCAGGAGAGTGGGACATTATGTGTCTTTCTGCCATTATAATGACAGAAAAGACTGATATGAAGTGCACAAGCACAAGAAAATCACCAGAGCGCTCTACGCTGTGAAAAGCAGTAGAAAATGGCACTGGAGTGAACATGTGACCGCCTCATGTAGGATGAAGCTATGGATCCTGGGTAAATTTATGCATTTACCCTCCTTCAGTTTTTTTGCAGTACACAAAAAAAACGGAAGGCACACGGATGACAAACAGATGACATACGGACCGTCTACGGAACGGAAATGGATGCCACACGGATGCACCCGTGAAAAAAAAACAGACTGTTTTTTGCAGACCGCAAAAATGGATCGGTCGTGTTAATGTAGCCTTATTCTGATCTGCCGTTTATAAACAGCAGGCAGAAATAAGTGAATAACGCCCCCCGGCGTCAGAAAATCTCCGGGGTTTCAGGGCTAGCTGAGACCCTGGAGATCATGATTCAGGACGGTTTTTCTGGTCCCCGCTCACGTGATCACAGGTATACACCGTACACCGATGATCACGTTACAGTAAATGACAGCGCCGGTAAAAAAATATTTATCTCCCATCTGGCATGAACAAACACTTCTTCTCCACTTCTTCTCCACTTCTCCACTTTTTCTCTACTTTTTCTCCATTTTTTCTCCACTTTTTCTCCACTTTTTCTCCATTATTTCTCCACTTTTTCTCCACTTCTCCACTTTTTCTCCACTTTTTCTCCATTTTTTCTCCACTTTTTCTCCACTTTTTCTCCACTTCTCCACTTCTTCTCCACCTTTTCTCCATTTTTTCTCCATTTTTTCTCCACTTTTTCTCCACTTTTTCTCCACTTTTTCTCCACTGTTTCTCCATTTTTTCTCCACTTTTTCTCCACTTCTTCTCCACTTCTCCACTTTTTCTCCACATTTTCTCCACTTTTTCTCCATTTTTTCTCCACTTTTTCTACATTCTTTCTCCACTTTTTCTCCACTTTTTCTCCACTTTTTCTCCACTTTTTCTCTACTTTTTCTCTACTTTCTCTCCACTTTTTCTACATTTTTTCTCCACTTTTTCTCCACTTCTTCTCCACTTCTCCACTTTTTCTCCACCTTTTCTCCACTTTTTCTCCATTTTTTCTCCACTTTTTCTACATTTTTTCTCCACTTTTTCTCCACTTTTTCTCCACTTTTTCTCCACTTTTTCTCCACTTTTTCTCTACTTTTTCTCCACTTTTTCTCCACTTTTTCTACATTTTTTCTCCACTTTTTCTCCACTTCTCCACTTCTTCTCCACTTTTTCTCCATTTTTTTCCTCCACTTTTTCTCCATTTTTTCTCCACTTTTTCTCCACTCTTTCTCTACTTTTTCTCCACCTTTTCTCCACTTTTTCTACATTTTTTCTCCACTTTTTCTCCACTTTTTCTCCACTTTTTCTCCACTTTTTCTCCATTTTTTCTCCATTTTTTCTCCACTTTTTATCCACTTTTTCTCCACTTTTTCTACATTTTTTCTCTACTTTTTCTCCACTTTTTCTCCACTTTTTCTTCATTTTTTCTTCACTTTTTCTCCACTTTTTTTCCACTTTTTCTCCACTTTTTCTCCACTTTTTCTCCATTTTTTCTCCATTTTTTCTCCATTTTTTCTCCACTTTTTCTCCACTTTTTCTCCACTTTTTCTCCACCTTTTCTCCACTTTTTCTCCACTTTTTCTACATTTTTTCTCCACTTTTTCTCCACTTTTTCTCAATTTTTTCTCCACTTTTTCTCCACTTTTTCTCCACTTCTTCTCCACTTCTTCTCCACTTTTTCTCCACCTTGTCTCCACTTTTTCTCCATTTTTTCTCCACTTTTTCTCCATTTTTTCTCCACTTTTTCTCCACTTTTTCCCCACTTTTTCTCCACTTTTTCTCCATTTTTTCTCCACCTTTTCTCCACTTTTTCTCCACTTTTTAACCACTTTTTCTCCACTTTTTCTCCATTTGTTCTCCACTTTTTATCCACTTTTTCTCAATTTTTTCTCCACTTTTTCTACTTTTTTTCTCCACTTTTTCTCCACTTTTTCTCCACTTTTTCTCCATTTTTTCTTCACTTTTTCTCCACTTTTTGTCCACTTTTTCTCCGTTCTTTTTCTATGGTCGGTCTACCCATTAGCTCTGCCATACATAGTGTAGCTCCACACCTACTGCACATGTTACTTTATGATTGACATCTCTTTCGTACCAGAGCTGTCTAAGCCTACTCTGACCCCATATTTGTCATTACTATATTGTCCTTGTACTGTATTATGACATTTGTATCATGTGTTTCATTTCTTGCTGTGTTGCAATTTTTTTGCTGCATCCCAATTGTACCTCTACATTGTTTGAGTTTATGTTATTGTTCTCGCACTCTTATGTGATACTGATTATTGTCATTTTTCATGATTACATGCAGATAAGTCCAATCTGACGAAGGCTCAGGCCGAAACGTCATTTGTAACTTGTTTTGGACAAAAACATATATGCTTATGAAAATTTTTTTTTTCTTAATACGGACCAATAAAGAGTGATTTTGCATTACTATCCATTGTGACTTACTGACTTAGTCTGGGAGATTTAGAGTGCCGAGGTTACTCACTAATTTTATCTATTATTACCTCTGAGCACCTATATACCAGTGAGCAGAGCTTCCTCTACAGTAGTTCTCCTGATTAGGCACGCCCTTACCTCATGAGCAGGGCATTGCAGCTTTGGTAGCAACCATTACGACATGGACTCTGCTGCTGTGGACCCGGGGGAAGTGAGTGCAGATTCATTGCACCCACACTCCTCACATGAAGGGTCCGCACTCCTAGAAAATGGGGGATACGTTCCCTGAGTGTCTCCCCACCATATTCTAGATGGTCCAGAGTCGTCGTGGGACCCCTTTATTTTTTTTCTTACAATAAATTGGTGAAAGAGGAAATGTTTTGGGGACTGTTTTTTCAAATAAATTTCTTTTGTCGATTTTTTTTTTTTTTTGTTAGTACTGACAGTTTATGATGTTGGGTATCTAATAGACGCCATGACATCACAAACTGCTGGGCTTGATCTCAGGTGACTTTACAGCTAGTATCAACCCGATTTATTACCCCGTTTGCCACTGCACCAGGGCACGGGATGAGCTGGGGTGAAGCGCCAGGATTGGCGCATCTAGTGGATGCGCCACGTCTGGGGTGCCTGCGGCCTGCTATTTTTAGGCTGTGAAGGCCCAATAACTATGGACCTTCCCACCCTGAGAATACCAGACCACAGCTGTCCGCTTTACCTTGGCTGGTGATCCAATTTGGGGGGGACCCTACTTTTATTGTGTAATTATTAATATTTATAAAATAATTATAAAAAAGAGCCTGAGGGGACCTCCACATTGGATCCCCAACCACGGTAAAGCTGCCAGCTGTGGTTTTCAGGCTACAGCCGTCTGCTTTACCCTAGCTGGCTATCAAAAATGGGGGGACCCAACGTCATTTTTTTTTAACTATTTTTTAAATAGAAATTAATGGGCTTCCCTGTATTTTGATTGCCATCCAATGTAACGGCAGGCAGATGGGGGTGGCAACCCATAGCTGTCTGCTTTATCTGCGCTGAGAATCAAAAATACCGCGGAGCGCTACGTCATTTTTTTAAAGATTTATTTTTACAGCACTGTGATGTCCAGCAATCAAAATACAGGGAAGCCCATTTTGTTTTTAGTTATTTAAATAAATAATTAAAAAAAATATATATGGGCTCCCGCTGCATTTTTTGTATTGCTAGCTAAGGGTAATCCAAGCAGCTACTGGCTGCTAACCCCTACTGCTTGGTGTTACCTTCACTGGCAATGGAAAATCCACGGAAGCATTTTTTATTTTTTTTGCCAAAAAACTACAAAAAAAGGACGTGAGCTTCGCCATATTTTTGTATGCTAGCCAGGTATAGCAGGCAGGTGCTGGAAGAGTTGGATACAGCGTCAGAAGATGGCGCTTCTATGAAAATGCCATTTTCTAAGGCGGCTGCAGACTGCAATTCGCAGCAGTGGGGCCCAGAAAGCCCAGGCCAACCTGTGCTGCGGATTCCAATCCCCAGCTGCCTAGTTGTACCTGGCTGGACACAAAAATGGGGCGAAGCCTACATCATTTGTTTTCTAATTATTTCATGAAATTCATGAAATAATAAAAAAAGGGCTTCCCTTCATTTTTGCTTCCCAGCCAGGTACAAATAGGCAACTGGGGGTTGGGGGCAGCCGTACCTGCCTGCTGTACCTGGCTAGCATACAAAAATATGGCGAAGCCCACATAATTTTTTCAGGGGGCAAAAAACTTCTGCATGCAGTCCTGGATGGAGTATGCTGAGCCTTGTAGTTCTGCAGCTGCTGTCTGTCTGTATGGAGAAGAGCAGACAGCAGCTGCAGAACTACAAGGCTCAGCATACTCCATCCAGGACTGTATGCAGAAGGTTTTTGCCCACCAAAAAAATGACGTGGGCTTCGCCATATTTTTGTATGCTAACCCCCAGTTGCCTATTTGTACCCGGCTGGGAACCAAAAATATAGGGAAGCCCGTTTTTTTTAATTATTTCACTTATTTCATGAAATAATTAAAAAACAAATGACGTGGGCTTCGCCCCATTTTTGTGTCCAGCCAGGTACAACTAGGCAGCTGGGGATTGGAATCCGCAGCACAGGTTAGCTCGAGGTTTCTGGGCGCCTCTGCTGCGAATTTCAGTCCGCAGCCGTCCCAGAAAATGGCGCTCTCATAGAAGCGCCATCATCTGGCGCTGTATCCAACTCTTCCAACAGCCCTGGAGCCGGGTGGCTTGTTGGGTAATCATGAGTTAATACTGGCTTTGTTTTACTAGCCAGTATTAAGCCAGAGATTCTTAATGTCAGGCACGTTTGACCCGGCCATTAAGAATCTCCAATAAAGGGTTAAAAAAAGACACCACACAGAGAAAAAATACTTTAATAGAAATAAATACACAGACACATTAGAGACTCCATCTTTATTACCCCCTGTCAGCCCTCCACGATCCATGGTCTTCTGTCTTTCTCGTTCAACAAATGCAGCTCTGCTCCATCACTGCTGCATGGGGGAAGACACTGCTTCCCGTGCAGCCTTCACTCCGTGAGAGATCAGTGCTGCTGGCTGTTAGCGGTAACAGCAGTAACACTGACAGATGCGTTACCATAGCAACGGTGCTCCAATCATGTGATTCCCTGAGCCGCGGTTAGCGGTGACGTCACCGCTAACTGCGTTGCTATTGCAACGGTGATCTCCGTTAATGACCGGCTGTGTCAGCCGGTCCCTAACGGAACGTGGAGTCGACTGTGTGCTAGAGCATGTCGCCGGTGCACGGCGATACACAAATGTGCATCGTGTACCGGAGAGTGCAATGACAGGACCTAGGACAGGACATGACGTCAAAGCCATGTGACCAGTCTGTAGCCAATGAGATAATAGCCACGTGACTGGTCACATGGCTATTTTGACGATGTCACGGAAGGTCCTGTCAGTGCAGGTTATCGGGAGGACGCAGCGATCATCGGAAGGAATAGTGACAGTAGACAGAGTGCAGGACGCATCGCGGGCACCGGTAATTGTTATGGCAATGTTTATTAACTGTATGTGTACATTTATAATGCGTTTTTATGTGTTTGTGATTGCCTCCCATTCTTTCCTATTGGTTCGAGTTCGGTTCGTCGAACGTTTGCCGAACCAAACTCGAACGGGACCTCGGTTCGGCGAACCGAGCTCGAGCCGAACCGCGGCTGGTTCGCTCATCTCTACTGATGTCCACAATTTCAATTTGCGGGGTATAGACTAATTACTAAGGAACTCGTAAGTTTCAGCAAGATGCAGTCAGGGCTTAACCCTGCATCTGCAGTAGATCTATTGGGTCCATGAAATATTTCTCTCCAAAGGTAACATATGAGTCCTTAGCTAAGGCCCAGTCACCACTTGAATACCAGACCTGTAAATATATTTGGTGGAAACTCCCACAACTATAACAAACACTGGTAGGTGTTAAGGCCATGTGAAACACAATTAACCCTAGGTAAGGGATCAGAACATCAATCCTTTAGAATCGGCTTGGCTCTACAAGGAACTTTAAAACTTTAAAGAGAAACTGAAATGGTAAGGAAATATTATAACAGCAAATGGAAGAAAAACATTTCAGTGCCGCAATAACTTTGTTAATACAATCTTCCATTTCAAAGTGGTAGTCATCCTTGATCATTTCAAACAATATGCAAATAATTAACATATGTGTGTGTGCCGCCCCCACGCCAACAGTTGGGCTGCTCGGATCCGGATCTGCAGTGGCTCGAGGGGTTTCCGGACCCGGGGGTCGCGCGGACACTCAAATAAAAGGGGACATATATGTACGGGGATTGCTGTAGATACTTTGTGATGCCACCCACAGTGTATGGTAATATGGAGTACCACCGCTGCTGTTGGGAAGCACCCAGGGGCGATGGAGTGGCAGCTAGTTTTTTAACCCCTCCGTGGGTAGGGGAGGATGCCCCGGGGCTCAATGTCCAGGACACAGGGAGTGATGTAGTCCGGAGGTGGCGCGCCGGAGTGGACCGGGGAATGTTGGTGTACTCACTGTTGAATAATTGCACACGAGTCTTTTGGTACACCAAGGTGTGAGTGGCCGGCTGCCGCATCCGGGTGTATTCGGGTCTCTCACCCGGCTGCTGTATCGACGTCCCTTCCTCTGACACTCTGTAATTTTCCTCACTTCTGGACAACTCCGTATGGAATGGGGAAGTCCGCTCCCGGAATGTTCTGGTTGGGAGACGTGCCCGTTAAAACTAATTCTTGGTATCTCAGTGGGTGTTTGCGGATAACCTATCCCCCCGCGGTGGGCTGCCGTTTCGCTCTATCTGGGTTAAAACTTGAATTAGAGAATGGGCTTGCAACCGTCTTCTAACTAGGGTCCAGGTACCCCGCCTGTGCACGGTTTCTGACCGGATCTCCGCTGTCGGTACTGGCTCCAACCCTGTCCCAGTCCACTTTAGATTTCCCATGACCAGACTCCCGTCGCCTTTGGACACGGTCCACTGCTTGCCACCTAGCCAGTAGACCAGAGCCACTACCCTGGCTACCCTCCACTAGGCTCAGCCTTGACCTCCACAGTCTGTCACTGTCACAGACCCCTCTCCACTTGACCTCCATCTTCAACTCCAAACTAGAAACCCCTACTGTGTTCCCACCCCCCGAAACCTCAAGACCCATAGGTGGGTGCTCCCAATCCTCCTGGATCTGCCCACTGGTGTGTCCTTCCTACCCTGAGGGGGGAGCTAGGATTTTGTGGCAGAAGGTACCTGGTGTGGGATGGTGTTATGTTGGGTTAATTATTCTTCTGTGACCACCTGGCAGCGCCAGGGCGTCACACGTGGAAGCAAACATTATTGTCTCTCAGAAGGTAAAATTCCTGGCTCTTAAATCTTCCTGTTTGTGGTTTCAGGCTTTCATCCACATTCGCAGTGTAAACGTGTTTGTGTAAGTATTTTAGGGTCCCTGGGTACAGGTCAGGGCACACAGACCATGAACGTGGCTGCACCGGCTGTGTTTTTTTCTTTTTTCCAAGGCACCTAGGAAATATATACAGGTTTTCTGAACAAAGGATGGCCTTTTTTTTTTAAGGAGATATGTTGTAATCCTCATTTATTCCCCCTGATCAATCTAAATATGTGGCAGGTAATTGACCTTGGTTGATCCTTTGGGAATGCTTGACAAGGATCGGTTCATCCACAGAATCAGGGTATATTTCATTAGAATCCCAATGAAGAATTGGAGATCTATCAGACCAAAGAGCTTGACTAGGAGTAGAAGGTCCCCGGTTGGTAGGTAGACATTATAGAACGAAACCACCAAGAGAAAGGGTTATTGATATCAAATTTCAGTAAACAGGGATGTGGTTGTCCTCTTAACTCGGATGAGACTTCTGGATAGGATATCTCCTTTAAAGGTGATACATTAAGTGGGAGATACACTGCAAGACAGCGTTTGTCGATTTCTATGCACAATTTTGGGTTCTTGATCATCTCTCTGTGTAATGACCCTCTAAGCCTCTTGCAGGGATAAAGCATAGTCATGTAGCGGTTTGTTAGGTTTTTGTCTTTTGCTAAAAAAAAAAAAAAAAATCGCATTTTTAATTTCGATATTGTGCAAACCTCAAATATGTCCCAAAGTCTTTCGATCATTTGTTCTAGGGTTCTTTTCTGCATTATAGGCTAGGACTTTACATCCCTTAATGCTGCCCATTGGAGTTGAGCAATAAGGATTTCACTTATTGCTTGGTTGTAATGGGATACAAGTGAAACATAGCCATCCTATTTGTCTCTTCATTATAGTGTGGCAACCACAGTGCTTCCAAGTAATGCGGCATGGTAAACGGCATAAAAGCAGGGGTAGCGGTATCAGGAGACTCTGTATCCCTGCTGTCTGATGTGGCAGCTGCCATTTTCTGGCACATACAATATATAGGTATCACATGTCTGTATATAGTCTTTAGGCTGGACTCACACGAGCGTATGGCATCCGATGCGAGAGCATCGGATGCGATATGCTAATGTCCCCCGGCTCAGGCTCTGCTGCGAGCGTGAGCCGGGTGTCATGCGACTGTAACCCGATCTTGCGATCGGGTCACAGCTGTGAAGCTGAGTGCAGGCGCTGCGGAGGAGAGGGAGGGGTTAATCCTCCCATCTCCTCCACTGTCAGCCTGTGCGTAGATCGCACTGCACTGGGATAACATCCGAGTGCAGTCCGATGTATCTCTCGCATCCATTCACTTGAATGGGTGCGAGAGATACGGCTCTCGCAGACAATCGCAGCATGCTGCCGCTTTTCTCGCATCCAGAATCTGGATGCGAGAAAAGCTGACCAACAGCTCAACCTCATTGCCTAACATTGGTCAGAGTGCAATGCGAGAATTTCTCGCATTGCACTCGTCCGATTTTCACGCTCGTGTGAGCGTACCCTTAGACTCACCATGCAGGCGTATTCATTCATATGACCACACTGCTGGTGATTCTGACTGACCTTTATTTGCTTCCTTTTCACACAGGAGGAACAGGTGTGGATCATGTTTTCCCTCTTTAGTGCAGCAGTACTGTTAAAACAATCTTATTGACAGTTTATATAACATTAAGGCACATTAGATTCATCCTGTTCGAGAAGCCACTTAATTTGCCGCAAGGAGAAATGCCTGACCTCAGAACTCGGAGCCTAATCATGTCATGGTGCCACCGACGGCTCTGATATTCCACAGGTTGGTAGGCAAATGTAAAAGGGAATACAGCAGTAGAGGAAGGTAAGTAGGTGGATTACAGGGGCTGATTCCGTAGTCCAGCTATGTGTACACCATGTGCAGAATTATTAGGCAAGTTGTATTTTAGAAGATTTTTTTATTATTGATCAACAACTATGTTCTCAATCAACTCAAAAGACTCATAAATATCAAAAGTTAATATTTTTGGAAGTTGCAGTGGGTTTTTTAGATTTGGCTATCTTATAAGGATATCTGTTTGTGCAGGTAGCTATTACTGTGCAGAATTATTAGGCAACTTAATAAAAACCAAATATATTCCCATCTCACTTGTTTATTTTCACCAGCTAAATCAATATAACTGCACAAAATATAAAAATAAACATTTCTGACATGCAATAACAAAACCCCAAAAAATTAGTCACCAATATAGCCACCTTTCTTTATGATGACACTCGACAGCCTACCATCCATAGATTCTGTCAATTACTTGATCTGTTTACGATCAACATTGCGAGCAGCAGCCACCACAGCCTCCCAGACACTGTTCCGAGAGGTGTACTGTTTTCCCTCCCTGTAGATCTTACATTTTATGAGAGACCACAGGTTCTTTATGGGATTCAGATCTGGTGAACAAGGGGGCCTTGTCATTATTTTTTCATTTTTTAGACCTTTACTGGTCAGCCACGCTGTGGAGTAGTTGGATGCATGGGATGGAGCATTGTCCTGCATGAAAATCATGTTTTTCTTGAACGATACCGACGTCTTCCTGTACCATTGCTTGAAGAAGTTGTCTTCCAGAAACTGGCAGTAGGTCGAACCGGTTTTTAAAATAGCAGCCAGTTCACGGAATCGGCAAGAAACAGCTCCAGTGATCTGGTTCCCTGTATTCACTTGTGTTAGTGTCTTTAAGACACTAGCACAAATGAATCCTGGTACCTCCGTACACGCCGCACTTTCGGGTTCAGTGGAGCCTGTCTTCTACCTGACCTGGCGTGCAGTGACACGCTAATGCTGCAGAGGTCACGGCAGTGTGAGGAGGTAGCTCCTCCTACTGCCGTCTGTCAGCGTCAGTGTGCAGAGTGCCGCAGAGGAGGTCAGAAGACAGAGAGGCCGCCGGTGCTTGGAGCAGGTAAGCGCTCAGTGAGCCGAAGATGCAGGGAGAGGGGCCGCATAAGATGGCAGCTATATTGGGAGAGGAGCCGCATAAAGCTGGCAGCTATATGGGAAGAGGAGGCCACATAAAGATGGGAGCTATATGGGGAAAATGGGCCGCATAAAGATGGCAGCTATATGGGGAGAGGAGGCCACATAAAGATGGGAACTATATGGGGAAAAGGGCCGCAAAAGATGGCAGCTATATGGGGAGAGAAGGCCACAAAAGATGGCAGCTATATGGGGAGACGAGGCCACATAAGATGGGAGCTATATGGGGAGAGGAGGCCACATTATATGGGAACTATATGGGGAGAGGAGGCTGTATATATGGGAGCTATATGGGGAGAGGAGGCTGCATATATGGGAGCTATATGGGGAGAGGAGGCCGCATAGAGGGGAGCTATATGGGGTGAGGAGGCCACATATATGGAAACTATATTGGGAGAGGAGGCTGCATAGATGGGAGCTATATGGGGAAAGGAGCACATGGGATAAGATCTGCTGGGAAAAGAAGCCATAATGGGATGGGATCTGTAGGGGGAAAGAGGCAATAATGGGATGGGATCTGCAGGGGAAAGGAGCCATTATGGGATGGGATCTGCAGGGGAAAAAGACCACATGGGATTATATCTGTATGGGGAAGGTCGTCCGTTCCAATTTTAGCAGGGCTCCTTTAGTAATAAGTTTTAAAAATTGTAGAAAAACCATTTAATACAATATGACTGACAGTGACTGGAACAACTGGTACTGGACAGGAGAGTGAAGGAATAGGAGGGGAAGAAAGGGAAAGAGATTTTTCTTTAAATTACTTGTATTTTTTGGTTGAGGAAAGTGCGTGTAAATGAGTGTGGCTAACAATATGAGTGTGGTTACTGAATGGGTGTGGCTTTCAACTGGGCGGGGTTTACAGAGAACCTGTTGTTAAAAATTTGACTCCCACCCCTGGGGCTATCACTTATCGCCGAGCTCCCACTGACAATAATGCATGCAAGCTTCTTTGCCCACAGGATCACCAGAACGTAGCGGTATGTACATTGGCAGGGACGCACTACAAAATAGGGTCTACTGGTATATCCAATGTTGGGAAGGGGTTAAACTTCTGAATAATATGTGCAACTGCAGTAAGAGAAGCATCCAGCTGTTTGATGATGGTCTTATAGACTTTACCTTTAACATATTTGTCTATAATTCTCTTTCTAATCTACTGAGAAAACTTTCTCCTTATCTTTTTTATTTGGTCGAGGTTCAGTGTGGTGTACGTCATGATACCAAACAGCACAGTGACTACTTTTTATCCTTTAAATAGGCAGACAGACATTACAAGTTGTTATACACCTGTAATTTTAATTACAGGACACCCCTTAGTTTAACATGCCCCAGTGGTCAAATTATTTTCAATCTTTTCTAGGGGAACTATTACTTTTGTCCATTTTTTATTATGAATTTATTTTTTACATTTATCTGTTCAATCATGATTGAAAAGTAATGACAGATTTTCATTAGTTTATATTCAGCAAATTTAAATAAAAAATAATTTCATAAGTTTCAAATTATTTTAGTGGCCATTGTTGCTTTTTCTTACTTTAACAGAACCAATAATTTTGTCCATTTTATTATTATTATTATTATTATTATTATTATACTTTGCTTATATAGCGCCATCATATTCCACAGCACTTTACAGCCTATGTATGTATATTACATAATGATGATGTTGTTAAGTCTTAAAGTGATTATTTTAATAGAAACAGTAAAAATGACTTTCTAGCACAATAATATTTTATTTCGTGTCTTTTTATTTAAAGGCATTATTACATAATACACAAAGGGCAGTTTAAGGACTTATAGGACTTTACATAAGATATTATCTCTGAACTTTACATAAGAGGACAACAGTATCTGTTATCTTGTCAGTTGTCAAGGTGGTTGGAAAACAAATGACAAACGCAGGCAGGTTATTTAGTGGTTACTATGTACTATGGCACAAAGTTTTGGTATTTGATTAAAAGTTATTTAGTTGTTACTGTGTACTATGGCACAAATCATTTTATATTTGATTAAAGAACAAGAAGTTTCCATTTCATCTCAGTCTCATACTAAATCCAACGTTGATGAAAAGTAGTGCTCACATAGCTGAATTAGTATTATTTCTAGATCATCTTTAGCCACATATTCCTAGGACTATCTGTCAAATTACAGGCATCAAGGAGGATTGTCAAGCTCAGAAAAATGATTGCAAGTATGGTCAAAAGGGGACTTTTAAAATAGAACCAGTTGATAATTTTCTGATAACCATAAAATGATTTCCTGTTTAGGATCACATAATAATTTCCCTTGTATGGCATTACATTTGTCAAATTCAGCAAAGATTAACATATTTAAAGGGAATCTGTCACCAGATTTTTGCTCCCCCATCTGAGAACAGGATAATGTAGAGACAGAGACCCTGAATCCAGCAATGTGTCACTTACTGAGCTGTTTGCTGTCATTTTGATAAAATCAATGTTTTCTCTGCTTCAGATCTAGCAGTTACACAGAGCTCATAAATATGCTGGACTACCTGGAAGCAGGCCATGTAGTCCTCTAATGATAATCTACTGCTAATTAAACAGTGATTTTATCAAAACTACACTAAGTGACACGCCGCTGGAATCAGTATTTCTGCAACTATGTTATGCTCTCAGATTAGGTAAAAAACAGGTGACAAATTCCCTTAAATATGTTACACATTTTTGGCTGATGGTAGCACACATTTAACCTGGCATTCATTTTGATAGCCCTAACCCATTAAAAGCATTATATAGAAGCAATAATGAGGAATTAATATTGCTATACAGTGACATGCAAAAGTGTGGGCACACTCCTGGTCAAAATTCCTGTTATTGTGAATAGTTAAACAAGTTGAAGATGAAATGATTTCTAAAAGGCATAAAGTTAAAGATGACACATTTCCTTTGTATTTTTGGAAAAAAACATATTTTCATCTTTTACATTTTAAAAATTACAAAAAGGAAAAATGGGGCAGTGCAAAAGTTTGCAGTCTCTTAGAGATGTGGTCAGATAACTTTGACCAAGGTTTTAGGCCTTAATTAGCCTGCTAGGGTTATGGCTTGCTCACTATCATTGTTAGGAGAGGCCAGGTGATGCCAATTTCACAGCTTTATAAAATCTTCACGTCCTCAAGCCTTGTGTCAAAAAACAGCAGCCATGGGTTCTTCTAAGCAGCTGCCTAGCACTCTGAAAATTAAAGTGGTGGAGGCCAACATAGCAGGAGGATGCTATCAGAAGATAGCAAAGCATTTTCAAGTTGCCCTTTTCTGAGTTAGAAATTTAATTAACAAATGGCAGTTAACAGTGGTGCATGTAGTGCGATCACTGCAGGTCCTCTGCTCGGCGTCTGGGGAGTATGATTACGGGGTGTCTGCTGTCTATAATGAAGTTTCCTGCAGTATTCTTTAACTTTTTTTTAGCTGCATGGACACTTCATTATTGAACCGCGACTAGGGCTTATTTACTGGGGAGGGCTATATATTTAAGCCTTGCTCCGAAAATGCTGACAATCCCTGCTAGGGCTTAATTTTGGGATGGTCTAATTTTTGGAAAAACACGGTAGGAAGGTGAAAACAGGGTCTGGAGTAAAGTAGTTAAATGTGGTAGGTCTGTCTAAATAACCTATCAGATTACTGCAGATTGGCAAACATGTAGTCGATTGTTCGTCATTTAACACTGCAGTCGGCTAGTGTAAACTTGCCCTTAAGGTGGCTTTACACACTGCAACATCGTAAACGACATCGCTGTAACGTCACCGGTTTTGTGACGTAATAGCGACCTCCCCAGCGACATTGCAGTGTGTGAAACACATCAGCGACCTGGCCCCTGCTGTGAAGTTGCTGATCGCTACAAATCGTTCAGGACCATTCTCTGGTCCTTTGTTTCCCGCTGTGCAGGATGATCGCTAGAAAGTCTCAGTGTGTAAAGGGGACTTAAATGTGCAGGCAGCAGGAGCCGGCTTCTGCGGAGGCTGGTAACCACGGTAAACATCGGGTAACCAAGAAGCCCTGTCCTTGGTTACCCGATATTTACCTTCGCTACCAGCCTCCGCCGCTCTCAGCTGTCAGTGCCGGCTCCTGCTCCTTGCACGTGTAGCAGAGTACACATCGGGTAATTAACCCCATGTGTGCTGTAACTAGGAGAGCAGGGAGCCAGCGCTAAGCAGTGTGCGCTGCTCCCTGCTCTCTGCACGTGTAGCTACAGCACACATCGGGTAATTAACCCGATGTGTACTGTAGCTAGGAAAGCAGGGAGCCAGTGCTAAGCAGTGTGCGCGGCTCCTGCTCTGTGCAAGTTTTGCTGGGATCGCTGGTAAGTTGTTTAGTGTGACGGTACCTTTAGCGTAGCCTAACTAAGAGACAGTGATGTATGCTAATTTACTGCACATCATTGTTATTGTCTAAGGAAGAGATAAAACAGTAACCCTGACGTGCAGTAAATTATCCATCATCACATGCGGTTAGTCATCAGCTGCGTTGCATTTAATAATCTCATGAAAACAAGTGACTTATTGTGAGATGCAGTGCAGCTTATGACATAGCTCATGTCTGGAGAGCTTGGCAGAACTCTATTATACTAACGGTCTTGGGATCATAATGCATTCCCAACATATAAATATTATAAGACCCCCCCACCACGAACAACAATCATGTCATGTCCTGCATTTAATGATCTTAAAATACTGATGATAAAAAATAATTATTTTATTTCTATACCACCAAATTATTCAGCAATACTTTACAAATCAGGTGGTGGAGTGTATGAAAAATATAAGACACGTTGTGCTTGCAAAGCCCCTTATGTGCCTAAACAGTGGATACACCCCACAAGTGACTACACTTTGGAAATCAGACTCCTCAAGGAATGTATCTAGTAGAGATGAGCGAACCGGTCCCGGTTCGGCTCGAGTTCGGTTCGCCTAACGGAGGTCTCGTTTGAGTTCGGTTCGGCGAACGTTCGACGAACCGAACTCGAACCGCATAGGAAACAATGGCAGGCTATCACAAACACATAAAAACACCTAGAAAACACCCTCAAAGGTGTCCAAAAGGTGACAAACAACTCACAACACAACACAAACACATGGGAAAGTGACAAGGACATACAGTGCCTACAAGTAGTATTCAACCCCCTGCAGATTTAGCAGGTTTGATAAGATGCAAATAAGTTAGAGCCTGCAAACTTCAAACAAGAGCAGGATTTATTAACAGATGCATAAATCTTACAAACCAACAAGTTATGTTGCTCAGTTAAATTTTAATACATTTTCAACATAAAAGTGTGGGTCAATTATTATTCAACCCCTAGGTTTAATATTTTGTGGAATAACCCTTGTTTGCAATTACAGCTAATAATCGTCTTTTATAAGACCTGATCAGGCCGGCACAGGTCTCTGGAGTTATCTTGGCCCACTCCTCCATGCAGATCTTCTCCAAGTTATCTAGGTTCTTTGGGTGTCTCAAGTGGACTTTAATCTTGAGCTCCTTCAACAAGTTTTCAATTGGGGTAAGGTCAGGAGACTGACTAGGCCACTGCAACACCTTGGTTTTTTCCCTCTTGAACCAGGCCTTGGTTTTCTTGGCTGTGTGCTTTGGGTCGTTGTCTTATTGGAAGATGAAATGATGACCCATTTTAAGATCCTTGATGGAAATCTCCAGGTAGGCCGTGCTATCCATCTTCCCATGTAGGCGGACCAGATGGCCAGGCCCCTTGGCTGAGAAACAACCCCACAGCATGATGCTGCCACCACCATGCTTGACTGTAGGGATGGTATTCTTGGGGTCGTATGCAGTGCCATCCAGTCTCCAAACGTCACGTGTGTGGTTGGCATCAAAGATCTCGATCTTGGTCTTATCAGACCAGAGAACCTTGAACCAGTCTGTCTCAGAGTCCTCCAAGTGATCATGAGCAAACTGTAGACGAGCCTTGACATGACGCTTTGAAAGTAAAGGTACCTTACGGGCTCGTCTGGAACGGAGACCATTGCGGTGGAGTACGTTACTTATGGTATTGACTGAAACCAATGTCCCCACTGCCATGAGATCTTCCTGGAGCTCCTTCCTTGTTGTCCTTGGGTTAGCCTTGACTCTTCGGACAAGCCTGGCCTCGGCACGGGTGGAAACTTTCAAAGGCTGTCCAAGCCGTGGAAGGCTAACAGTAGCTCCATAAGCCTTCCACTTCCGGATGATGCTCCCAACAGTGGAGACAGGTAGGCCCAACTCCTTGGAAAGGGTTTTGTACCCCTTGCCAGCCTTGTGACCCTCCACGATCTTGTCTCTGATGGCCTTGGAATGCTCCTTTGTCTTTCCCATGTTGACCAAGTATGAGTGCTGTTCACAAGTTTGGGGAGGGTCTTAATTAGTCAGAAAAGGCTGGAAAAAGAGATAATTAATCCAAACATGTGAAGCTCATTGTTCTTTGTGCCTGAAATACTTCTTAATACTTTAGGGGAACCAAACAGAATTCTGGTGGTTTGAGGGGTTGAATAATAAATGACCCTCTGAATAAACTTTTCACAATTTAAAAAAAAAAAAAAAAGAAATAACATTCTTTTTTGCTGCAGTGCATTTCACACTTCCAGGCTGATCTACAGTCCAAATGTCACAATGCCAAGTTAATTCCGAATGTGTAAACCTGCTAAATCTGCAGGGGGTTGAATACTACTTGTAGGCACTGTATACTCATGTGAAAACAAAAGAGCTGGACAAGGAAAAAGAGGAGGAAACACAGATATAGGCAAGGCACGCCCTTCTAAAATCATGTAAAACACCGCAAGGTGACTCCAAGCGGAGTCTCCCTTTTTTTCCAAAAATTGTGCCCCACACACACCCACCCATTCAGTGGCAGCAGTTGCGCCCTAGTTGTACACTTCACAGCTAGATTTGCATCAAGCACATTCAAAAATACGCCATACTTAACCGTCCCCAGGATGACACCGGGGTAGGTAGCAAATTCTTTCCTGATCCCAGCTCTGTTCATCTTGGATCATTTTTAAAAAACACAGCAAGCAAGGGTTACTCCAAGCGGAAACTCCCTTTTTTTCCAAAAATTGTGCCCCACACCCACCCACCCATTCAGTGGCAGCACTTGTGCCCTAGTTGCAAACAGGATGTTTTGATTTGCATCAAGCACATTCCAAATCCACAAGCATTTACTCTCCCCAGGATGACACAGGGGTAGTAAATTCCTTGTGGATCCATGACTTGTTCATCTTGATGAATGTTAGTCTGTCCACATTGTAACTGGACAGACGCGTGCGCTTATCTGTCAGCACACACCCAGCAGCACTGAAGACACGTTCAGAGACAACGCTGGCAGCTGGACACGACAAAATCTCCAAGGCGTAAGTGGAGAGCTCTGGCCATTTTTCAAGATTTGAAGCCCAAAATGAGCAAGGCTCCATTTGCAAAGTCATGGCATCGATGTTCATTTGGAGATACTCCTGTATCATCCTCTCCAGCCGTTGACTATGTGTCAGACTTGTTGTCTCTGGTGGCCTTGCAAAGGAGGGTCTAAAAAAATTATGAAAAGATTCAATAAAATTGCTGTTACCAGCACCAGATACGGTGCTACTGGTACAGGTAGACTGTTGGAGATGACGAGACCGTCCCATGTTTGTCAAGTTACAACTGGGAGATTCACTCCCTGCACCTGCACGGTTGTTTGGTGGAAAAGCCGAGCTAAGATCGAGTAACAGCTTCTGCTGATACTCCTGCATACGTGCGTCCCTTTCTATGGCTGGAATTATGTCACAAAATTTGGACTTGTACCGGGGATCTAATAGTGTGGCAATCCAGTAGTCATCATCACTTCTAATTTTTACAATACGAGGGTCATGTTGGAGGTAGTGCAGCAAGAACGCGCTCATGTGTCTTGCGCAGCCATGCGGACCAAGTCCACGCTGTGTTTGTGGCATAGAGGTGCTAACCGTTCTTTCTTCCTCTGACATCTCCCCCAACCTGTTTCAACTGAAATTTGACCGAGGTCTCCCTCATCCGCTGAGTCTTCCATGTCCATGGACAGTTCGTCCTCCATTTCTTCATGTTCTCCTGCACCTTCCTCAACATTTCGTCTGCTACCATGCGCCCTTGTTGATCCCTGTCCCCCATGGTCCCATGCCTGCCGCGTTGGTGATGATGAACGTCTGGACCTTGGTGATGTTGTTGTGTCTTGCGCATATGAATCCTCCTGTAGTTCCTCCCCTTCCTGTTGTCCCACCCCCTGACTCCGAATAGTGTTTAGCGTGTGCTCCAGCATGTAAATGACTGGAATTGTCATGCTGATAATGGCATTGTCAGCGCTAAACATATTTGTTGCCATGTGGAAACTGTGCAGAAGGATGCATAGGTCCTTGATCTGAGACCACTCCATCAGGGTGATCTGCCCCACCTCTGCATCTCATTGGCCCAGGCTATACGTCATGATGTATTGCACCAGGGCTCGGCGGTGCTGCCACAGTCGCTGTAACATGGGGAGAGTCGAATTCCAGCGTGTCGCCACATCGCATTTCAGGCGATGAACTGGCAGGCCGAAAGACTTCTGGGGCGATGCAAGTCGCTCAGCTGTGGCAGTTGAACGGCGGAAGTGAGCAGACAGTTTTCATGCCCTGGTCAGAAGGCCATCTAGGACGGGATAGTGTGTTAAAAATTGCTGGACAACAAGGTTCAACACGTGAGCCATACAAGGCACGTGTGTCACCTTGCCCAGGCGAAGGGCCGCACCCAGGTTTGCAGCATTGTCGCACACGGCCTTACCAGGCCGCAGGTTGAGTGGAGACAACCATTTATTAAACTCGGACCGCAGAGCTGACCACAACTCCTCAGCTGTGTGACTCCTATTCCCAAGACATGTCAAGCTAAAGACCGCCTGATGCCATTGCGCTCTGCTGCCAGCATAGTAATGAGGGGTGCGTGATTCCTTCTGCGCAGTGAGAACGCTGGTGGCCTGACCAGGCAGGCTTGGGGTGGAGGTGGAGGACCCAGATGAGGTGGAGGAGGCAGAAGCAGTGGCGGAACTTGGACAGACAGAGGATTGACACACAAGTCGTGGGGACGGCAAGACTTGTGCAGCAGACCTGTTACGGTCCAGTGGCACTGGAGTCTATGTCCAGATATCTTGCTACTGCACATGTGCGAGCACTGGAGACTATGTCCAGATTTCTTGCTACTGCACATGTGCAAGCGCTGGAGACTAAGTCCTATCTTGGAGCCATTGCACATGTGCGGGTGACATCATTGCTGACACGAGGTCACATGTCTCTGACACCTTCTATGCCGATTGGCCGCTGGTCATGTGCTTGTGACATGTGGTCACATGTCTCTGACACCTTCTATGCCGATTGGTCGCTGGTCATGTGCTTGCGATGCTTTGCTCGGTGATAGGCCAGCGTGACATCATTGCTGTCATTCTGGCAGCGGATTGGCTCTGGTGTCCTCCATCTTGGATGAGGCACAGAGTCTATATAAGACCCTGACGCACGCCGCACGGTGCTCAGTCCTCTTGGTTCATGCATGAGAGTAGACGCTCTGTGCACGTTCCTCTAGGCATCTCTCTGTCTATGCTAGGTGAGCGCTACCGGCAGGGTAGCGTTCTTATACCTTACAGCTTCGGCTGCAGTCCGTATCCTTACCTCTTAGGGGAGCGGACATAGGCAGGTGCCTGAGGCACATGGTCCGGCTGGGCCTTGTGATTCTACTCGTAGGTGGACGTTGCCGCTAGGGTAACGTTCCTTATACTGCGTCTGGCAGTTGTTCGTATCCTCGCACACTAGGGGAGCGAACAGAGGTAGGAGCTTTGGGCGGCTTATGCTGCTGTCCGTCTCTTTTGCACCACTAGAAGAGCGGACCTAGGCAGGTACCATATCTAGTGGTTCGTGTCCTCGCACACTAGTGGAGCGAACGCAGGTAGGAGCTTTGTGCGGCTTACACTGCTGTTCGTCTCTTTTGCACCACTAGAAGAGCGGACCTAGGCAGGTGCCATATCTAGTGGTTCGTGTCCTCGCACACTAGTGGAGCGAACGCAGGTAGGAGCTTTGTGCGGCCTACGCTGCTGTCCGTCTCTTTTGCACCACTAGAAGAGCGGACCTAGGTAGGTGCCATTTCACACTCACTGCCTTTGTCTCTGTGATTATTAACTGAGACCATTCCACACACCCTCCAAGTAAGGGAGGAATTGCCTTATTTACTAATTATATTCCTCTGTGAGTTTAACAGAGGTATTGCACTCTGCCATAGTCTGCAGCAGAGTCTTTGCACGGTGGACCCTGACTGTCTGATACTCCTTTAGGTTTTATTATCAGACAGCCCCCTGTAACAAGACCCTTCACCATCTATCACCATAGTTACCCAGTGCCCAGTCAGCGACATGTAACGTCCCTGTCCATGCTTACTGGTCCAAGTATCAGTGGTGAAATGCAGCCGTTCACACATAGAGTTTCTCAAGGAAGCGGTGATGTTGTGTGCGACATGCTGGTGTAGCGCGGGCACACCTTTCTTAGAGAAGTAGTGGCGACTGGGCATCTGGTACTGGGGCACAGCGACAGACATAAGGTCTCTAAAATCCTGTGTGTCCACCAGGCGGAAAGGCAGCATTTCGGTAGCCAAGAGCTTACAGAGGGATAAAGTCAACCTCTTAGCTTTGTCATGGGTCGCAGGAAATGGCCTTTTATTTGTCCACATCTGAGGGACAGAGATCTGGCTACTGTGTGTAGATGGTGTTGAGTAGGGTGTCCCTGGAAAAATGCAGGTTTGTCAGGAAAGTGCAGGCGTAGACATGATGTTGCCTTCATCCAATGTTGGTGCTATCGATGTCTGAGAGAGCTGTACACACGCACTTGTTTCCCCTTCCAAACCAACTGACGATCTACCAAGCAAACTGCCTGTTGCGGTTACAGTGGTGGAAGTTGTGCGTGGAAAACCAGGTGTGACAGCTGTCCCCACAGTCCTAGAAAATGAAGACCGCGCGGATGCACTGGAAGGGGCAGGTGGTGGATAGTTCGCTCCGCTAGGCCGCATTGCAGCACGGTGAGCTTCCCACTGGGACATATGATATCTATTCATGTGACGATTCATGGAAGAAGTTGTCAAACTGCTGAGGTTTTGACCTCTACTAACAGAATCACGACAAAGTTTACAGATCACATAATTTGGGCGATCTTTTGCTATGTCAAAAAAGGACCAGGCTAGGCAAGGCTTAGAGGGCATGCGACCTGCTGATCCACCCCGACTAGTGCTCAGAGGCACAGTGGTGGCTGAGGATGCAGTTGTAGATGTGCTACCAGTACTCCAACTCTGTCCAGGAAGGCGCAAGGTAACTTCGTCGTCAGTTGCATCCTTTTCCACCATCTCTGTTGACCTCCTCGAGGGCCTGACTGTGGGTTGACAGTAGGTGGGATCAAGAACTTCCTCATCAATTGTTGTGTTTGCACTCTCCTCACCCTCAGACCGAGCCTCTTCTTGCCCTGACCGAATATTTAAGTTGTCATCCCAATCTGGTATCTGCGTCTCATAGTCATCAGTATGTTCCTCATTGTCTATTACAACAGGTGTTTCAGTTTGTGAAAAAGGGTCAACATTATGCTCAGAAACTTGGTCATCACGGCCTGAATCTGAGTCACAAAGGTTCTGGGCATCACTGCAGACCATTTCCTGGTCTGTACTCACTGTAGCTTGGGAGCAGACCTCTGATTCCCAGGCTATAGTGTGACTGAACAGCTCTGCAGTCTCAGCCATCTCAGTTCCACCATACTGTGCAGGGCAGATGGAGACTTCAGAGCTGGGAGAAAGCAAGTGCGATTGGGATGACAACTCAGAGGACTGGTGTTTTTTGGATGCGGTAGTTGAGGTGGAGGAGAGGGCACTTGTTGGACCACTTGAGATCCATTCAAGCATTTTCTTTTTTTGGCCATCATCTACCTTTGTTCCAGTTGTTCGTCTCCATAAAAAAGGGATCACATCGGATTGTCCACGGTAAGTAGTAGACATCTTACTTTTGCTGGAAGATGGTCTATCTTCAGCAGATGTTAATGGAGCTTTGCCACCTTCCCCACGGACAAACCCTTTTTTTCCTTTTCCAACACGCCTCTTCCCCTTTCCACCAGCATCTGTCATTTTGCCACTCAATTTAAATGCGACAAGATTGTGCACTTAAAATGTGGTAGTAAAAATTGAGAGGTGGTGTAGATTGCAGTGGTGGTCTATCTTTATTAACAGCAGAATAAACAACAATAACTATCCCTGACAATGCAACTACGGCCCTAAACTGGCAGTATAGTTTGCTAGTATAATGGCTTAGTAACAATCAGCTTGGATGTTCAATGCAGACGTGCTGCAAATATCTTTGCACTAGTGGGACAATACAGAAGTCCAACAGCCACGTTTAGGATGCCACTAAGTTCACTCAGTGTTTGCTAGTATAATGGCTTAGTAACAATGAGTTTGAGTGTGCAATGCAGGCAGACGTGCTGCAAATATCTTTGCACTAGTGTGACAATACAGAAGTCCAACAGCCACGTTTAGGATGCCACTAAGTTCACTCAGTGTTTGCTAGTATAATGGCTTAGTAACAATGAGTTTGAGTGTGCAATGCAGGCAGACGTGCTGCAAATATCTTTGCACTAGTGGGACAATACAGAAGTCCAACAGCCACGTTTAGGATGCCACTAAGTTCACTCAGTGTTTGCTAGTATAATGGCTTAGTAACAATGAGTTTGAGTGTGCAATGCAGGCAGACGTGCTGCAAATATCTTTGCACTAGTGGGAAAATACAGAAGTCCAACAGCCACTTTTAGGATGCCAGTAAGTTCACTCAGTGTTTGCTAGTATAATGGCTTAGTAACAATGAGTTTGAGTGTGCAATGCAGGCAGACGTGCTGCAAATATCTTTGCACTAGTGGGACAATACAGAAGTCCAACAGCCACGTTTAGGATGCCACTAAGTTCACTCAGTGTTTGCTAGTATAATGGCTTAGTAACAATGAGTTTGAGTGTGCAATGCAGGCAGACGTACTGCAAATATCTTTGCACTAGTGGGACAATACAGAAGTCCAACAGCCACGTTTAGGATGCCACTAAGTTCACTCAGTGTTTGCTAGTATAATGGCATAGTAACAATGAGTTTGAGTGTGCAATGCAGGCAGACGTGCTGCAAATATCTTTGCACTAGTGTGACAATACAGAAGTCCAACAGCCACGTTTAGGATGCCACTAAGTTCACTCAGTGTTTGCTAGTATAATGGCTTAGTAACAATGAGTTTGAGTGTGCAATGCAGGCAGACGTGCTGCAAATATCTTTGCACTAGTGGGACAATACAGAAGTCCAACAGCCACGTTTAGGATGCCACTAAGTTCACTCAGTGTTTGCTAGTATAATGGCTTAGTAACAATGAGTTTGAGTGTGCAATGCAGGCAGACGTGCTGCAAATATCTTTGCACTAGTGGGAAAATACAGAAGTCCAACAGCCACTTTTAGGATGCCAGTAAGTTCACTCAGTGTTTGCTAGTATAATGGCTTAGTAACAATGAGTTTGAGTGTGCAATGCAGGCAGACGTGCTGCAAATATCTTTGCACTAGTGGGACAATACAGAGGTCAAACAGCCACGTTTAGGATGCCACTAAGTTCACTCAGTGTTTGCTAGTATAATGGCTTAGTAACAATGAGTTTGAGTGTGCAATGCAGGCAGACGTACTGCAAATATCTTTGCACTAGTGGGACAATACAGAAGTCCAACAGCCACGTTTAGGATGCCACTAAGTTCACTCAGTGTTTGCTAGTATAATGGCATAGTAACAATGAGTTTGAGTGTGCAATGCAGGCAGACGTGCTGCAAATATCTTTGCACTAGTGTGACAATACAGAAGTCCAACAGCCACGTTTAGGATGCCACTAAGTTCACTCAGTGTTTGCTAGTATAATGGCTTAGTAACAATGAGTTTGAGTGTGCAATGCAGGCAGACGTGCTGCAAATATCTTTGCACTAGTGTGACAATACAGAAGTCCAACAGCCACGTTTAGGATGCCACTAAGTTCACTCAGTGTTTGCTAGTATAATGGCTTAGTAACAATGAGTTTGAGTGTGCAATGCAGGCAGACGTGCTGCAAATATCTTTGCACTAGGGGGACAATACAGAAGTCCAACAGCCACTTTTAGGATGCCAGTAAGTTCACTCAGTGTTTGCTAGTATAATGGCTTAGTAACAATGAGTTTGAGTGTGCAATGCAGGCAGACGTGCTGCAAATATCTTTGTCCTAGTGGGACAATACAGAAGTCCAACAGCCACTTTTAGGATGCCACTAAGTTCACTCAGTGTTTGCTAGTATAATGGCTTAGTAACAATGAGTTTGAGTGTGCAATGCAGGCAGACGTGCTGCAAATATCTTTGCACTAGTGGGACAATACAGAAGTCCAACAGCCACGTTTAGGATGCCACTAAGTTCACTCAGTGTTTGCTAGTATAATGGCTTAGTAACAATGAGTTTGAGTATGCATTGCAGGCAGACGTGCTGCAAATATCTTTGCACTAGTGGGACAATACAGAAGTCCAACAGCCACGTTTAGGATGCCACTAAGTTCACTCAGTGTTTGCTAGTATAATGGCTTAGTAACAATGAGTTTGAATGTGCAATGCAGGCAGACGTGCTGCAAATATCTTTGCACTAGTGGGACAATACAGAAGTCCAACAGCCATGTTTAGGATGCCACTAAGTTCACTCAGTGTTTGCTAGTATAATGGCTTAGTAACAATGAGTTTGAGTGTGCAATGCAGGCAGACGTGCTGCAAATATCTTTGCACTAGTGTGACAATACAGAAGTCCAACAGCCACGTTTAGGATGCCACTAAGTTCACTCAGTGTTTGCTAGTATAATGGCTTAGTAACAATGAGTTTGAGTGTGCAATGCAGGCAGACGTGCTGCAAATATCTTTGCACTAGTGTGACAATACAGAAGTCCAACAGCCACGTTTAGGATGCCACTAAGTTCACTCAGTGTTTGCTAGTATAATGGCTTAGTAACAATGAGTTTGAGTGTGCAATGCAGGCAGACGTGCTGCAAATATCTTTGCACTAGTGGGACAATACAGAAGTCCAACAGCCACGTTTAGGATGCCACTAAGTTCACTCAGTGTTTGCTAGTATAATGGCTTAGTAACAATGAGTTTGAGTGTGCAATGCAGGCAGACGTGCTGCAAATATCTTTGCACTAGTGGGAAAATACAGAAGTCCAACAGCCACTTTTAGGATGCCAGTAAGTTCACTCAGTGTTTGCTAGTATAATGGCTTAGTAACAATGAGTTTGAGTGTGCAATGCAGGCAGACGTGCTGCAAATATCTTTGCACTAGTGGGACAATACAGAAGTCCAACAGCCACGTTTAGGATGCCACTAAGTTCACTCAGTGTTTGCTAGTATAATGGCTTAGTAACAATGAGTTTGAGTGTGCAATGCAGGCAGACGTACTGCAAATATCTTTGCACTAGTGGGACAATACAGAAGTCCAACAGCCACGTTTAGGATGCCACTAAGTTCACTCAGTGTTTGCTAGTATAATGGCTTAGTAACAATGAGTTTGAGTGTGCAATGCAGGCAGACGTGCTGCAAATATCTTTGCACTAGTGTGACAATACAGAAGTCCAACAGCCACGTTTAGGATGCCACTAAGTTCACTCAGTGTTTGCTAGTATAATGGCTTAGTAACAATGAGTTTGAGTGTGCAATGCAGGCAGACGTGCTGCAAATATCTTTGCACTAGTGTGACAATACAGAAGTCCAACAGCCACGTTTAGGATGCCACTAAGTTCACTCAGTGTTTGCTAGTATAATGGCTTAGTAACAATGAGTTTGAGTGTGCAATGCAGGCAGACGTGCTGCAAATATCTTTGCACTAGTGGGAAAATACAGAAGTCCAACAGCCACTTTTAGGATGCCAGTAAGTTCACTCAGTGTTTGCTAGTATAATGGCTTAGTAACAATGAGTTTGAGTGTGCAATGCAGGCAGACGTGCTGCAAATATCTTTGCACTAGTGGGACAATACAGAAGTCCAACAGCCACGTTTAGGATGCCACTAAGTTCACTCAGTGTTTGCTAGTATAATGGCTTAGTAACAATGAGTTTGAGTGTGCAATGCAGGCAGACGTACTGCAAATATCTTTGCACTAGTGGGACAATACAGAAGTCCAACAGCCACGTTTAGGATGCCACTAAGTTCACTCAGTGTTTGCTAGTATAATGGCATAGTAACAATGAGTTTGAGTGTGCAATGCAGGCAGACGTGCTGCAAATATCTTTGCACTAGTGTGACAATACAGAAGTCCAACAGCCACGTTTAGGATGCCACTAAGTTCACTCAGTGTTTGCTAGTATAATGGCTTAGTAACAATGAGTTTGAGTGTGCAATGCAGGCAGACGTGCTGCAAATATCTTTGCACTAGGGGGACAATACAGAAGTCCAACAGCCACTTTTAGGATGCCAGTAAGTTCACTCAGTGTTTGCTAGTATAATGGCTTAGTAACAATGAGTTTGAGTGTGCAATGCAGGCAGACGTGCTGCAAATATCTTTGCCCTAGTGGGACAATACAGAAGTCCAACAGCCACTTTTAGGATGCCACTAAGTTCACTCAGTGTTTGCTAGTATAATGGCTTAGTAACAATGAGTTTGAGTGTGCAATGCAGGCAGACGTGCTGCAAATATCTTTGCACTAGTGGGACAATACAGAAGTCCAACAGCCACGTTTAGGATGCCACTAAGTTCACTCAGTGTTTGCTAGTATAATGGCTTAGTAACAATGAGTTTGAGTGTGCATTGCAGGCAGACGTGCTGCAAATATCTTTGCACTAGTGGGACAATACAGAAGTCCAACAGCCACGTTTAGGATGCCACTAAGTTCACTCAGTGTTTGCTAGTATAATGGCTTAGTAACAATGAGTTTGAGTGTGCAATGCAGGCAGACGTGCTGCAAATATCTTTGCACTAGTGGGACAATACAGAAGTCCAACAGCCATGTTTAGGATGCCACTAAGTTCACTCAGTGTTTGCTAGTATAATGGCTTAGTAACAATGAGTTTGAGTGTGCAATGCAGGCAGACGTGCTGCAAATATCTTTGCACTAGTGTGACAATACAGAAGTCCAACAGCCACGTTTAGGATGCCACTAAGTTCACTCAGTGTTTGCTAGTATAATGGCTTAGTAACAATGAGTTTGAGTGTGCAATGCAGGCAGACGTGCTGCAAATATCTTTGCACTAGTGGGACAATACAGAAGTCCAACAGCCACGTTTAGGATGCCACTAAGTTCACTCAGTGTTTGCTAGTATAATGGCTTAGTAACAATGAGTTTGTGTGTGCAATGCAGGCAGACGTGCTGCAAATATCTTTGCACTAGTGGGACAATACAGAAGTCCAACGGCCACTTTTAGGATGCCAGTAAGTTCACTCAGTGTTTGCTAGTATAATGGCTTAGTAACAATGAGTTTGAGTGTGCAATGCAGGCAGACGTGCTGCAAATATCTTTGCACTAGTGGGACAATACAGAAGTCCAACAGCCACGTTTAGGATGCCACTAAGTTCAATCAGTGTTTGCTAGTATAATGGCTTAGTAACAATGAGTTTGAGTGTCCAATGCAGGCAGACGTGCTGCAAATATCTTTGTACTAGTGTGACAATACAGAAGTCCAACAGCCACGTTTAGGATGCCACTAAGTTCACTCAGTGTTTGCTAGTATAATGGCTTAATAACAATGAGTTTGAGTGTGCAATGCAGGCAGACGTGCTGCAAATATCTTTGCACTAGTGGGACAATACAGAAGTCCAACAGCCACGTTTAGGATGCCACTAAGTTCACTCAGTGTTTGCTAGTATAATGGCTTAGTAACAATGAGTTTGAGTGTGCAATGCAGGCAGACGTGCTGCAAATATCTTTGCACTAGTGGGACAATACAGAAGTCCAACAGCCATGTTTAGGATGCCACTAAGTTCACTCAGTGTTTGCTAGTATAATGGCTTAGTAACAATGAGTTTGAGTGTGCAATGCAGGCAGACGTGCTGCAAATATCTTTGCACTAGTGTGACAATACAGAAGTCCAACAGCCACGTTTAGGATGCCACTAAGTTCACTCAGTGTTTGCTAGTATAATGGCTTAGTAACAATGAGTTTGAGTGTGCAATGCAGGCAGACGTGCTGCAAATATCTTTGCACTAGTGGGACAATACAGAAGTCCAACAGCCACGTTTAGGATGCCACTAAGTTCACTCAGTGTTTGCTAGTATAATGGCTTAGTAACAATGAGTTTGAGTGTGCAATGCAGGCAGACGTGCTGCAAATATCTTTGCACTAGTGGGACAATACAGAAGTCCAACGGCCACTTTTAGGATGCCAGTAAGTTCACTCAGTGTTTGCTAGTATAATGGCTTAGTAACAATGAGTTTGAGTGTGCAATGCAGGCAGACGTGCTGCAAATATCTTTGCACTAGTGGGACAATACAGAAGTCCAACAGCCACGTTTAGGATGCCACTAAGTTCAATCAGTGTTTGCTAGTATAATGGCTTAGTAACAATGAGTTTGAGTGTGCAATGCAGGCAGACGTGCTGCAAATATCTTTGCACTAGTGGGACAATACAGAAGTCCAACAGCCACGTTTAGGATGCCACTAAGTTCACTCAGTGTTTGCTAGTATAATGGCTTAGTAACAATGAGTTTGAGTGTCCAATGCAGGCAGACGTGCTGCAAATATCTTTGCACTAGTGTGACAATACAGAAGTCCAACAGCCACGTTTAGGATGCCACTAAGTTCACTCAGTGTTTGCTAGTATAATGGCTTAGTAACAATGAGTTTGAGTGTGCAATGCAGGCAGACGTGCTGCAAATATCTTTGCACTAGTGGGACAATACAGAAGTCCAACAGCCACGTTTAGGATGCCACTAAGTTCACTCTGTGTTTGCTAGTATAATGGCTTAGTAACAATGAGTTTGAGTGTGCAATGCAGGCAGACGTGCTGCAAATATCTTTGCACTAGTGGGACAATACAGAAGTCCAACAGCCACGTTTAGGATGCCTCTAAGTTCACTCCGTGTTTGCTAGTATAATGGCTTAGTAACAATGAGTTTGAGTGTGCAATGCAGGCAGACGTGCTGCAAATATCTTTGCACTAGTGGGACAATACAGAAGTCCAACAGCCACGTTTAGGATGCCACTAAGTTCACTCAGTGTTTGCTAGTATAATGGCTTAGTAACAATGAGTTTGAGTGTGCAATGCAGGCAGACGTGCTGCAAATATCTTTGCACTAGTGGGACAATACAGAAGTCCAACAGCCACTTTTAGGATGCCACTAAGTTCACTCAGTGTTTGCTAGTATAATGGCTTAGTAACAATGAGTTTGAGTGTGCAAAGGGCAGGAGGGTACAGTGGCAGGGTTGTGGGTCTCTGGGTAGAGGAAAGGAAGCCTCCCTTTCTATCCCTCCTAATGGGGAAATGCAGCGAGGAAATCCCTGACCTTAGCTACACAGACGCTGTCATCTTGTGTAGCTGTTAAACTCTGTTTTCACGGACCTGTCACCTATGGCTCTGACCCTGCCGGTATTAGCCCTTAAAAGGACTGATAGAAACTTCTATCCCTATTCTGTACAGCGCTGTGTATAGAGTGTACACAGCAGTATCGGAGATAGGAGCTGCTCCAGCGGTGTCTGACACCCAGACGCAGAAGAGATAATGGCGTCCGGACGGGCAGATACTCGTTTTTATAATGCAGGGACATGTGACATGGACATCCTATCACACATGCCGTTGCTTCTCTGGCTAAAAGTCCACTTAGCTGTGTGTGTGTCTGGGATTGGCTGACATGCTGGCCCGCCCCACTACACGCGCGCGCTTAGGGAAGGAAGACAAGGAAAAAAAAAATGCCATTATCCATATAGCAGTGATCTGAATGCGCTGTTCCCGCACACTATACACTGAAATTTCATAATAGTGTGAGTCACAGAGTGACTTACACTATTACAGCGGAAAGCCAGCTAGTAATTAGCTGGTCTTTTTGCTGCTAGAACCGTTCTCGAACGTATCTAGAACTATCGAGCTTTAGCAAAAAGCTCGAGTTCTAGTTCGATCTAGAACAGCCCCCAAAATCACTCGAGCCGTGAACTGGAGAACCTCGAACCGCGAACCGCGCTCAACTCTAGTATCTAGATGTTTGGTGAGACCCTTGAAACCCCAGGTGCTTCACAGAATTTTATGACGTTGAGCCATGAAAATTAAAACATAAATTATTCCTAGAAAAATGTTGCTTTAACCCCATCTTTCATTTTCATAAGGGTAACAGGAGAAAATGCACCACAAAGTTTGTTGTGCAATGTCTCCAGAGTAAACCAATACCCCATAGATAGTGGAAAACTACTGTTTGACTGAACAGTAGAGTTTGGAAGAGAATGAGCACTATTTGACTTTTTGAATGTAAAATTGGTTGGAACTGTTAGCAGACATCATGTTGCATTTGGAGAGCCCCAGATGTGCTTAAACAGTAGAACACCCCCACAAGTGACCCAGTTTTGGATACTAGATCCCTCAAGGAATTTATCTAGATGTTTACCTTGAACCCCCAGGGGCTTCAAAGCTGAGTTGTGAATATGAAAAAATACATTTTCACCACAAAAAAATTTTGCCTTTAATCCAAATCTTTCATTTTCACAAAGGTAACAGGAGAAGATGCACCATTAAAGTGGTGTGCAATTTCTCCTGAGTGCGCTAATACCCCATATGTGGTGCAAACCACAGTTTGGGTGCATGGCACAGTTCAAAAAGGAAGGAGCACAATTTAAATTTTTGAATGCAAAGTTGTTTGCAATCATTAGCAGCCGCTATGTCGCGTTTGGAGAGCCCCAAATGTGCTTAAACAGTGGAATACCCCCACAAGTCACCCCATTTGGGAAAATAGAACCATCAAGAATTTTTTCTAAATATGTGTTGACCACCCTGGACCCATAGGTGCTTCACAGAATTTTATAATGTTGAACCTTGAAAATTAAAAAATATATGTTTACCACAAAAATGTTGCTTTAACCCCAAATATGTAATATTCACAAGCGTGACAGGAGAAAATAGTCAATATAATTTGTTGTGCAATTTCTCCTGAATCTGCCAGTACCCCACATGTGGTGTTTTTGAGGCACAGTACAAAGTGAAGAAGATAAAGAGTGCAATATTGGAGTTCAGATTTTGCTGGAATGGTTTGCGGGTGCCATGTCACAATGGCACATCCACCCAGGTGCCAGAACAGCAGAAATCCCCCACAAATGACCCATTTTACAAAGTACACTCCTCAGTGAATTCATCTAGTGAACATGTCATTACAGGTGTGTCACAAAATGTAATACTATTGGGCACTGAAGAAAAAATATTTAAAACTGAAATGTTGTTTTAACCCCAGATTTCCAATTTTTCACAAGGGGAATAGCTAAAAAAAAAAGGGCAAATTTGGGTACAGAACATTTTGTATCATTTCATATTTATCCTGTGCTTCATGCTGAGCACTTACATAATGATTTCCATCTACATCTCCAAAATACATGATTCAGATGAAACCCCCAATGGATCCATCCACTATAATGATGATGTCCATCTTTTCAAAGGTGCATAAAACTGTTGTTAACCGTAATGTTTTGCACACCTAAAAAGATTTGTAAAAATATGGACACAGCCTGACTACAGGCCTGACGAGAGTTCAAAGTGATTCCATCTGCTTTATTACAATAAATCTTCCATTGGGAATTTTGTCTGAAATGTGTTTTTCAGAGATTTACATGTAATTCTCTGTGTAAGTGCTCTGCGCAGAGCGCAGGATAAATGTGAGCCTCGCCTTACTGCGATCTTTGGGAGGCAGAATGAAAAAAGAAATCAACAGTAGTTGAAAATTTAACTTTATTACTATTCTTTACACCCATTCACCTTGCAGTATAATTGCTTGGGCAGCATTATTATTCAGGTCAGTACAATAACAGCGATACCAAATTTAAATAGGTTTTTTACTTTAGGATCACACTAAAAAATGCTTTTTTACAAAATAAAGATTTTTTTGCATCACCAAAATTTGAAAGCTATATATTTTTTCATATATTTGCAATGGAGTCGTATGAGGGCTTTTTTTTTGAAAGACAGTTTGAGGTTTTTGTGCTGCTCTTTATGGCAACATACTATTTTTTGATCGCTTTCTATTCCACTTTTTTGAGAGGCAGAATCAAGAAGAAACAAGAAGTTCACTGTCGTAAAAGTGATAAGACCGCTTTATTCTTCAGAAAAGTAGAATTACAGTGATAGCACATTTTTTTTTATGTTTTGCTGCTTTTATACCATAAAAACAATTTTACAGAAAAAAAAAGTTTGTATTGCTGTAACCTGAGAGCTATAGTTTTTTTATTTTTCACTGATGGACCTGTTTGGCAGCTTGTTTTCTGCGGGAAAAGATGACGTTTTCACTGATATTTTTATTTACCTGTCTTTTTTTAACACATTTTATTCTACTTTGTTGTCAGCCATATGATGAAAATACATAGTTTGTTTGATTTTTTTTTACAGTGTTAACTGAAGGGTTTAGCTAGTTGTTGCAAACGTGGCAATACCAAATGTGAACTTGTTTGTGCTTTTTTTTTAAATATACATATTTATTTGTGTATATTTTTCCTGTTTTTGTTCTTTATTTTCTGAATTTTTAAAAATATTATAATTTTTTAAATCTTTTTTTTTCTTAGTCCCTATATGAAACATTACCTTTTATTGCTTTGATCGCTGATATAATGTTCTGCTGCACTGACTTAAAGCGGTATTCCCTTCTCCAAGATCCTATCCCAATATGTAGTAGGTGTAATAATAAGAAAAATCACATACTGTGCAGGGCAATGCAGGCAGGACCTTAGGTATCCATGGTATGACCACGAACAACTAAATAACTAACTGTGGCTAAATGTGTAGTTATAACCAAACACAATAGCAAAGTAGAAATAATGAAGTAACCTAATTTAGCAAATAAGTACAGAAGTGCTGAAACATCAAAAACTCACCAAACACTATTAGTGGGAACGGAGCCTAAAAAGTAAAGGGGTATTCCCATCTCCAAGATGCTATCCCAATATGTAGTAGGTGTAATAATGATATTAGGAAATACCACTAGTGATGAGCGAGTACTAAAAAGCTCGGGTGCTTGAGGCTCGGGCCGAGCATCCCAAGATACTCGTGTACTCGGCCCGAGCACCGAGCCCAATGTTATCCTATGGGAGACCCGAGTATTTTTGTGAAATGACCCCCGGCAGCATGTAGAAACCCTACAAATGTCACAAAAGTCTCAGAAGAGTGCTCAAATGACATGGCAACAGCATGGGGAAGACCCCTTGAAGCATTTATCACTCAAAAAGTCACAGCTGTGAACAATTTTGTCCGCGTTTTACGCCATTTTTACGGACTCACCAGAAAACCTTCAAAAATTACACCAAAATGAATTTTCATGGCGGAAATGTTAAGGGCACATACCCAATAGTGAGATAGAGCTAATGTATGTTACTTTTTGAGATTAATACATGAAAGATTTTACGTAAAACATTGTGTGGCACTCCGATGTCCCTGAGAAGAGACGTACATAAAGGCCTCTGAGTCTAATGTGCCCATTTTGAGGAAGTGAGTCTTTGTAGTATTTTCCTTTGCCAGGGCAGTCCAAAATTGTGAGGTTCACCAATGCCCCTGCATACAGACGTGCATGAGGGCCTGTCAACCTGAAGTGCCCATTGTAAGGAAGTGGGTCTATTGTAGTATAGCCCTTAGGCAGGGCAGTCCAAAATTGTGAGGTTCACCAATGCCCCTGCATACAGACGTGCATGAGGGCCTGTAAACCTGAAGTGCCCATTGTAAGGAAGTGGGTCTATTGTAGTATAGCCCTTAGG
Source organism: Anomaloglossus baeobatrachus (assembly GCF_048569485.1). Lineage (NCBI taxonomy): Eukaryota > Metazoa > Chordata > Amphibia > Anura > Aromobatidae > Anomaloglossus > Anomaloglossus baeobatrachus. Next base: position 661,260,965 of record NC_134354.1, read on the forward strand.
CAGGGCAGCCAAAAATTGGGAGGCTCCACGTTGTCCCTGGATAGAGACGTGCATGATGGCCTGTAAACCTGAAGTGCCCATTGTAAGGAAGTGGGTCTATTGTAGTATAGCCCTTTGGCAGGGCAGTCAAAAATTGTGAGGCTCCACGTTGTCCCTGGATAGAGACGTGCATGAGGACCTCAAAACATTAAGTGTCCATTGTCAGGAAGTGGGTGTATTATAGTATAGCCCTTAGGCAGGGCAGCCAAAAATTGGGAGGCTCCACGTTGTCCCTGGATAGAGAATGCATGAGGGCCTGTAAACCTGAAGTGCCCATTGTAAGGAAGTGGGTCTATTGTAGTATAGCCCTTAGGCAGGGCAGCCAAAAATTGGGAGGCTCCACGTTGTCCCTGGATAGAGACGTGCATGAGGGCCTCAAAACATTAAGTGTCCATTGTCAGGAAGTGGGTGTATTATAGTATAGCCCTTAGGCAGGGCAGCCAAAAATTGGGAGGCTCCACGTTGTCCCTGGATAGAGACGTGCATGAGGGCCTCAAAACATTAAGTGTCCATTGTCAGGAAGTGGGTGTATTATAGTATAGCCCTTAGGCAGGGCAGCCAAAAATTGGGAGGCTCCACGTTGTCCCTGGATAGAGACGTGCATGAGGGCCTCAAAACATTAAGTGTCCATTGTCAGGAAGTGGGTGTATTATAGTATAGCCCTTAGGCAGGGCAGCCAAAAATTGGGAGGCTCCACGTTGTCCCTGGATAGAGACGTGCATGAGGGCCTCAAAACATTAAGTGTCCATTGTCAGGAAGTGGGTGTATTATAGTATAGCCCTTAGGCAGGGCAGCCAAAAATTGGGAGGCTCCACGTTGTCCCTGGATAGAGACGTGCATGAGGGCCTCAAAACATTAAGTGTCCATTGTCAGGAAGTGGGTGTATTATAGTATAGCCCTTAGGCAGGGCAGCCAAAAATTGGGAGGCTCCATGTTGTCCCCTGATAGAGACGTGCATGAGGGCCTCAAAACATTGTTCCCATTGCAAAGGAGCGGGTCTCCTGTCGTTGTAATGTCCATTCTGCAAAGAATAGGCGAAAAAATTTACCACTGGGGGTATACCTGAAACAAAGGCCTAACTATTGTAACGGTCATCATGGTGGCGCATGAGGAGAAGGAGGAGCAGTCCAGCGAATATCCAAAGTCCAGAAGTGTGTACCCATGGGTGAGTGGAGGTACATGGCAAATTCCCGTTACAAACTTTAAATTCCGCTCTCATTTGCTGGTGGTGTGGTGAAGTCTGGCCCAATCCAACCCTTGTTCATCTTGATCAGAGTCAGCCTGTCAGCATTTTCAGTTGACAGGCGGGTGCGTTTATCTGTAATGATTCCACCTGCGGCACTAAAAACACGCTCTGACAAAACGCTAGCGGCAGGGCAGGCCAGGACTTCCAAGGCGTAGAGAGCCAATTCATGTCACGTGTCCACCTTGGATACCCAATAATTGTAAGGCACAGAAGAATGTCGGAGTACAGTTGTTCGATCTGCAAGGTACTCCTTGAGCATCTGGGCAAACTTAGGATTTCTTGTGGCACTACCCCGCACCTCAGGGGCTGTGGTACGTGAGGGGCTGAGAAAACTGTCCCACATCTTAAAGACTGTTCCCCTACCTCTGGCGGATTGGACTTGTGCCTCTCTCGGCTGTACGCCTTGGTTGTCCACTGATTCCTGACCTATGCCGCTAGCGTTTTGTGAGGGGAATGCTTTGCCTACTTCCGTGACTATGGCCTTCCGGAACTGCTGCATTTTGGTTGACCTCTCCGCCTCGGGAATAAGAGACATAAAGTTCTCCTTGTAGCGTGGGTCTAACAGTGTTACCAACCAGTAATGATTGTCAGCCAAGATGTTCTTAACGCGAGGGTCACGAGACAGGCAGCTTACCATAAAGTCAGCCATGTGCGCCAGACTCTTAACAGCCAGGACTTCAGTAGCCTGACCAACACGATGACTGAACATGCTGTCCTCCTCCTCCTCCTCCTCCTCATCTACCCTGTCCTCTGGCCAGCCACGCTGAACCGAGGATATGACTGGTGTGCATGTCATATCCTCAATTTGGCCGGAGAGTTGCTCCATGTCTTCATCCTCCTCCTCGTCATAGTCCTTCACTGCACGTTGTGATGAGACGAGGCTGGGCTGTGTGTTATCACCCACACCCACTACTGTTTCTTGCTGCAACTCATCGCGCTCCGCCTGCAATGCATCATGTTTGTTTTTGAGCAGAGACCGTTTTAGAAGGTAGAGTAGCGGTATGGTGACGCTAATAATGGCGTCATCACCACTCACCATCTTGGTGGAGTCCTCAAAGTTTTGGAGGATGGTACATAGGTCGGACATCCATCTCCACTCCTCAGGTGTTATGTGTGGAGTTTGACCCATTTCCCGACGGCTTAGGTGATGCAGGTACTCAACAACTGCCCTCTTCTGCTCACATATCCTGACCAACATGTGCAGAGTTGAATTCCAACGCGTGGGGACATCACACACCAGTCTGTGAGCCGGAAGATGCAAACGGCGCTGAAAGCCGGCAAGGCCGGCTGAAGCAGTAGGTGACTTTCGAAAATGTGCAGACAGGCGGCGAACTTTTACCAGCAGATCAGACAGCTCTGGGTATGACTTTAGAAACCGCTGAACCACGAGGTTGAGCACATGGGCCACGCATGGAACATGTGTCAGCTGGCCTCGCCTCAAAGCCGCCACCAGGTTCCGGCCATTGTCACACACGACCTTTCCTGGCTTTAGGTTCAGAGGTGTGAGCCAGTGATCTGCCTGCTGTTTCAGAGCTGTCCACACCTCTTCTGCATTGTGGGGTTTGTCACCTATGCAGATTAGCTTCAGCACAGCCTGTTGCCGCTTCGCCGAGGCAGTGCTGCAGTGCTTCCAGCTTGTGACTGGTGTGGAGGGTAAAGTGGATGAGGATGCGCAGGAGGAGGAGGAGGCTGAAGAGCATGACATTCCGGAGCTGTAGAGTATGGGTGAAACCCTGACTGAGGTAGGGCCTGCAAACCTTGGTGTGGGAAGGACGTGTTCCGTCCCTCGCTCAGACTGGGTCCCAGCTTCCACAATATTAACCCAGTGTGCCGTCAACGAGATGTAGCGGCCTTGCCCACAAGCACTTGTCCACGTGTCTGTGGTTAGGTGGACTTTGGGTGAAACAGCGTTGTTCAGGGCACGTGTGATGTTTTGTGACACGTGGTTATGCAACGCGGGGACGGCACACCGGGAGAAATAGTGGCGGCTGGGGACCGAGTAACGTGGGACAGCTGCCGCCATCAGGTCGCGGAATGCTTTTGTCTCCACCAGCCTAAAAGGCAACATTTCCAGCGCAAGCAGTCGCGAAATGTTAGCATTTAGAACTGTGGCATGTGGGGCGTTGGTAGTGTATTTGCGCCTGCGTTCAAAGGTTTGCTGAATGGATAACTGAACGCTGCGCTGGGACAAGGACGTGCTTGATGATGGTGTTATTTCTGCGTAGGCAACTGCAGGTGCAGGACCGGAGGAGGCTTGTTCGCAGGCAGCATGGACAGGGGATTGGCTCGCATGCACAACCAGCGAAGACGTAGCAGTGACATCAGCAAGCACTGCTCCTCGACTCTGTTGTACTTCCCACAAAGTCGGGTGCTTGGCTGACATGTGCCTGATCATGCTGGTGGTGGTCAGGCTGCTAGTTTTGGTACCCCTGCTGATGCTGGCACGGCAGGTGTTGCAAATGGCCTTTTTAGAATCATCTGGAGCCAACTTAAAAAACTGCCAGACTCGGGAAGACCTAACATTTGTACAGGCACCTTGTGTCATGTTGTTGTTCCGGGGAACAGTTGCCTGACTTCTGCCTGGAGCCACCACCCTGCTTCTTACTGCCTGTTGGGATGCTACGCCTCCCTCCCCCTGTGCACTGCTGTCCTCGCTCTGCATATCCTCCTGCCAGGTTGGGTCAGTTACTGGATCATCCACCACGTCGTCTTCCTCTTCCGCACCCTGCTCCTCCTCCTGACTTCTTGACAATTGTGTCTCATCATCGTCCACCCCTTGTTGAGACACGTTGCCAACTTCGTGAGAACGTGGCTGCTCAAATATTTGGGCATCTGTACATACGATCTCCTCATGACCCACTTCAACATGAGCTGGCGAGAGGCCAGAATGTGCGAATTGAAACGTGAACAGCTCTTCCGAGTGTCCAAGTGTGGGATCATTAATGTCCGAGGACGTGTACTCAGCCTTGTGGTAGGAAGGAGGATCAGGTTCTGAAATGTGCGGTGCAGTATCACGGCTACTGACACTTGACCGTGTGGAAGACAGAGTGTTTGTGGTGGTGCCAATCTGACTGGAAGCATTATCCGCTATCCAACTAACAACCTGTTGACACTGGTCTTGGTTCAAGAGCGGTGTACTGCTGCGGTCCCCAAGAATTTGGGACAGGACGTGCGAGCGACTAGATGTGGCCCTTTGTTGTGGCGAAATTAGAGCTTGCCCACGACCTCGGCCTCTGCCTGCACCACCATCACGTCCACTTCCTTGTTCCTTGCCAACGCCCTTGCGCATTTTGCAATGCTGTGCTGACGTGTATTCACTAGACTTGTGCGTTATATCCAAGTTTGTGCAAATCGTGCACCTGTACGCTGCCACCGACAGGCACACACGTGCGGTTTTTAAATGCAAGCACGGACGCACTAAGAACCTAACAGGTTTTTAGGAGCAAAAATTACTGAGAAGTCTGACACTATCAGCCACTGCTGACTGACGTGTATTATACACTACACTTGTGCGTTATATAATAGTTTGTGAAAAACGCACACAAGTGCACCTGTACGCTGCCACCGACAGGCACACACGTGCGGTTTTTAAATGCAAGCACGGACGCACTAAGAACCTAACAGGTTTTTAGGAGCAAAAATTACTGAGAAGTCTGACACTATCAGCCGCTGCTGACTGACGTGTATTATACACTACACTTGTGCGTTATATAATAGTTTGTGAAAAACGCACACAAGTGCACCTGTACGCTGCCACCGACAGGCACACACGTGCGGTTTTAAATGCAAGCACGGACGCACTAAGAACCTAACAGGTTTTTAGGAGCGACAATTACTGAGAAGTCTGACACTATCAGCCGCTGCTGACTGACGTCTATTATACACTACACTTGTGCGTTATATAATAGTTTGTGAAAAACGCACACAAGTGCACCTGTACGCTGCCACCGACAGGCACACACGTGCGGTTTTTAAATGCAAGCACGGACGCACTAAGAACCTAACAGGTTTTTAGGAGCGACAATTTCTGAGAAGTCTGACACTATCTGGACTGTTTTAGACTGTGTACACCAACCCCAGATATGATGAAGGCTGGTATACGGTCACCACTAGGAATGGCTATATACCCTGCCTGCCTGCCTGTATACAGCTACAATAGTCCTGAGAAGGACTCTTCTGGTCACTAGCCTGTATTCCGACCTGGCTATACCCTGCCTGCCCTGCCTGCATACAGCAACAATAGTTCTGAGAAGGACTCTGCTACTGTACTCCGACCTGGCTATACCCTGCCTGCCTGTATACAACTAGAATAGTCCTGAGAAGGACTTTTGGTCACACTGTTTGCAGCCCTGCTACGGAAATAGCTATAAAGGGCCGCAAACCTTTCCCTGAAGCAGCAACACTCTCCCTGCACTGACTGTCTGGATGGCTGTGAGCAGAGCACAGCGCGCCCGCCGGTATAAAGGCTCGGTCACGCTGTGCGGGCCGGCCAATCACTGCAATTCCACAACTAACAGGGCTGTGGCATTGCAGTGGTCTGCCAGCCAATCCCTGCATGAGGGCTGGCTCTCAAAAGAGCGCCAACATGCAGGGATGAAGACCACGAGTACAGCACGAGTATCGCGAGATTACTCGGTCCCCGCCGAGTAGCCCGAGTACAGTGATACTCGTGCGAGTACCGAGTAGTAACAAGCATGCTCGCTCATCACTAAATACCACCAATTAGAAATGTAGTATAGTTCTCCTGATATAACCATATCTCTTACCTCATGTTGAGGACATTGAAGGACTTAGGTATCCATTGTTACAACCATGGATATAGCCACAGTTAGTTGCTTGTGGTTGTAACTATAGAAACATAAGGTCCTGCAATGCCCTGCACATGAGGTAAGTGACATACTGAATCAGAAGAACTATACTACATTTCTAATTGGAGGTATTTGGTATTATTATTATTATTATTGTTATTATTATTATTATTCCTACTACATATTAGGATAGGATCTTGGAAATTATAACTCTTCAAATATTTTAGTCCATGCTCCTAGCATGACCAAAAGGCTTACTGTATCTCAGTGATTTGGAGGTCGTTATCATGACGTCGAGTCAGCATAACTATGATCGGGCCCTCGCGATGACATTGCAAGGGCACCAATCGCATGGGAGAGAGAGGGCAACTTAAATACACTAGCAGAGCAGTAAAATGTTCATGAAAATTACATTATAATGAAAATCAAGAGCTTGGAATGTGTATTAATATGAGCAAAACTTAACTAAAAAGGTATGAAGGGTGAGACGGAAGACTTCATAGTCTGAAATATCACTCTTGGGTCAGAATAGTACATATCTTTGTATCTGTTTGCTTTAATGCATAAGTTGTTGCTGACAATGTACACACTAGTCAGTTTTCTTTTGGTAAATTCCTTAATTTTATATCAATATTATTGTTACTTAATAGTTTAGTTTATGTACAGTTTACTTATATTATAACTACCAGTCTTATTTACCTGAATTGTATTCTTCTTTATACATAAATTCAGAATTTATATTTATTATTTCTGACGTTCTCAAAGTTTGTAAATTTTCTTAACTAAGTGTGCTTCTTTATGTTATTTTTTAGTGATGATTATGCCACTTTTCAAAAAATTATCTTTTTTTTTTGCATAGTGCATTGGTTTGTGTTTTTGAGAGATTAGTTAGATATAAATGACTAAGTTTCAGTTACATTTAATAACTCAAAGGTCAGATTTTCTATAAATTAAGTTTTTCCCTTTCTCTTTTGCTCTCCATGTCTCCAGACCATCATCATTATTTCTCCTAATCACAGACCATTTATATAGAGTTGTCTAGACATTAATTCGCTTTTTGCTTTTCTCGCCCTTTCAACATATCACCCTACCTGTACATAAAACTTCATATCCTGCTACCTTTTAAACACTACCATCCAGCCTTCTCACCATTACTATACCTATTGGTGATAAAGATGCCCACTTCACTACAACTGCTGCATTGTAGGAAATTCTCAACATATCACGTTTACAACTAATGGTGCCAGAACATTAGTACACAACACCAATAGTTCTAAATAGTGTCCTCTACTTATTTAAGAGAACTCCAACCAGTAATAGTGCCTCAATATATTAACATACAGTTGCAAGTCGAAAATCCGTCAGAAGGAAAATGCGTTCAGGATTTTTTAGTAGTTTTCTGATTTTCAATAAATACCTAGGACACTGCCAGCTGTGTAAAAGTATATGTACAATGAGAAGAAAATAAATTCTTTCATCCAATAAATACATAAATTTAAATATAAATTAATTGTAATTGTTTTTGAGTTCAAAATCATGCTTATCTCTTGGATGTGTATATATCTGCAATGATTTGGAATCAGTACTGTGTGTTATATGCCATTTGATAGATAAAATTGGATCATAAATCAACTAGGTAGTGTTTTTTCTTGGAAACATTGAACTGCATCTAGCCAACATCAATAAGTTCAGCTTCAAAGGTCTAGTCTGAAAACAACTGATAGCTTCGAATTGCACATCATGTTCATTTAACTCACTATTATAGGGTGTAATCTTTTTTTTTTTCCGAAATCTTCACTAACTTTTTAACATTTTGGAAACACTTGTGATTACATTTCTACACTGTGTGCAGAATTATTAGGCAAGTTGTATTTTAGAGGGTGTTTTTTATTACTGATCAACAACTATGTTCTAAATCAACCCAAAAGACTAATAAATATCAAAGCTTAATATTTTTGGAAGTTGGAGTGTGTTTTTTTTAGATTTCGCTATCTTGGGAGGATATCTGTTTGTGCAGGTAACTATTACTGTGCAGAATTATTAGGCAACTTAATAAAAAACAAATATATTCCCATCTCATTTGTTTATTTTCACCAGGTAAACCAATATAACTGCACAAAATTTAGAAATAAACATTTCTGACATGCAGAAACAAAACTCCCAAAACTTAGCGACCGATATAGCCACCTTTCTTTATGATGACACTCAACAGCCTAACATCCATAGATTCTGTCAGTTGCTTGATCTGTTTATGATTAATATTGTGTGCAGCAGCCACCACAGCCTCCCAGACACTGTTCCGAGAGGTGTACTGTTTTCCCTCCCTGTAGATCTTACATTTTATGAGGGACCACAGGTTCTCTATGGGGTTCAGAACAGGTGAACAAGGGGGCCATGGCATTATTTTTTCATCTTTTAGACCTTTACTGGCCAGCCATGCTGTGGAGTAGTTGGATGCATGTGATGGAGCATTGTCCTGTATGAAAATCATGTTTTTCTTGAACGATACCAACTTCTTCCTGTACCACTGATTGAAGAAGTTGTCTTCCAGAAACTAGCAGTAGGTCTGGGAGTTGAGCTTCACTCCATCCTCAACTCAAAATGGTCCCACAAGTTCATCTTTGATACCAGCCCATACCAGTACCCCACCTCCACCTTGCTGGCGTCTGAGTCGGAGTGGAGCTCTCTGCCCTTTACTGATCCAACCTCTGGCCCATCCATCTGGCCCATCAAGAGTCACTTTCATTTCATCAGTTCATAAAACCTTTGAAAAATTAGTCTTAAGATATTTCTTGGCCCAGTCTTGATGTTTTATCTTCTGTTTCTTGTTCAAAGGTGGTCATTTTTCAGCCTTCCTTACCTTGGCCATGTCCCTGAGTATGGCACACCTTGTGCTTTTTGATACTCTAGTAACGTTGCAGCTCTGAAATATGGCCAAACTGGTGGCAAATGGCATCTTGGCAGCTTCACGCTTGAATTTCCTCAGTTCATGGGCAGTTATTTTGCGCCTTTTTTGCCCAACACGCTCCTTGCGATCGTTGGCTATTTGCCATGAAACGCATGATTCTTGGTGATCACGGTTCAAAGGTTTGGCAATTTCAAGACTGCTGCATCCCTGTGCAAAATATCTCACAATTTCGGACTTTTCAGAGCTCGTCAAATCTCTTTTCTGACCCATTTTGCCAACAGAAAGGAAGTTACCTAATAATTAAGCACACCTTAAATAGGGTGTTGATGTCATTACACCACACCCCTCCTCATTACGGAGATGCACATCACCTGATTTACTTAATTTGTAGTTGGCTCTCAAGCCTATACAGCTTCGAGTAGGACAGCATGTATAAAAATTATCATGTGATCAAAATACTCATTTGCCTAATAATTCTGCACACAGTGTAATTAGTGACTCCAGTGATATCAATAGGTTGCCTTTATATAATACTGTGTATATCCAGCCAATAGTTTGGGATCTACTAATAGACCACTGTATTAGTTTGAAATATTTTGTCCAACAGTAGAGATTTTAGCTTTTTAAATAAGTTGTCTGTAAAATGGCAACATGATGACTTGGTCTTTGATCTGCGATCTGGGCTTTTATTGGTAGAATGCATAAATTACTGTATTTTTCGGATTATAAGATGCACTTTGCTTCCCAAAAATTTGGGAGGAAAATGAGGTGTGCATCTTATAAACTGAATATAGCTTACCGGCGGTGCTGGAGTGGGGTCATAGAAGGTAGGGGCAATGCTATACTGTGGGTCATACGCTGTGGGATCTGCTTTGGTGCGCTGTTGGCTCGGTTGCGCTGCAGGCAGTGAGACAGGGGCCGCCATCCTGAATATCGGCAGTGTGGTTTTCAATTAATGGTGCCCCGAGTCACCGTGTGCGCAGATGGAGCTCTTGGCTCAAGATCTCATTTGCGCAAGCTCCGCCTCAGGCCCATTGATCTCCCAGCAGTGGACTTAAGGAAAATGACACTCGGAGGTGGCATGTGCGCAGATGAGATCTAGGTTTGTGATCGAATCAACGCACGCGCCAACTCCAGGGCGCCATTTCTTTGAAGCCCGCAACGCCAAAATTCAGGATGGCAGCACCCGTCTCACCGCGCGCAGTGCAGCAGAGCCTCTCAGTGCCACCATCTGCATCGAGTATCTGGGACACCCGCTGCACCAACAGCAGCATCCCCCTACTCCAGCACCACCCCTGCCTCCTCCGACTCCGCTCCACCACTGCTGCCGCCCCCCTCCGGTAAGACACTGTCGGAATATAAGATGGACCAAATATTTTTTGTTTCCTTTTTTTTTCTCTAAATTTGGGATGCATCTTATAATTCGGTGCTTCTTATAAAGCGAAAAATACGGTATTCCTGTGGTCAGTATCTAACACGCTTACTGTCAAATAAAAAAATAACTGACAGCAATAAGTGATTGAAATCATTTGCTATGGATGAAAAAATCACTGGTGTGAATGTAAATGAGTCAACATTTTCAAAACAAATAGTTTTACAGTATTCGGTATTACGTGAGCCACAAGCAGAAACGCACACTTAAATGGATGCTATCAATAAGAAAGAGTTCACTGCATATAAACTATTTAAAGATGCATCAAAAGAAAAAATTAAATGCATTCAGTGACTAATCCAATGGAGGGAATTTTTTTTTTTTTTTAAAACGTAGAATTTATTTAAACACTATTAAAAATTGGTCTAACCACATGCATAGACAAATACGTTCTTTACAAAGGAATATGTAGGACCCGTGAAAAGTAACTAATTATATTTCTTTTTTAAAAAATACTTTTAAAATTCTTATTTAAAGGGGTTATCCGGCTTATTTTGAGTTTTTTTCATTATTACCCTATTGGGCTACATTGGGGCAGGTAAGTAGATAGTGAGCACTTACCTGCCCTGCTGTCAGCCTATCTCCCCGGGTCAGAGTGGTCATGTGACCGCTCCTGCCGCGATTTTGCTGCTTCCGGTCATTTCATGTCAACATGGGCAGGACCATGTTGACATGCAAATCTGGAACAGCATGTTGCCATCCTACTGGGCAGGTACAGTACGTGGAGTCTCCTCCCCCCCTTCCCTGCACCCTCCCACACATTCCCTCGCACCCGTACTCTCCCCGCAACCTCCCACACACTCCGTAGTCTCCCTCCCCCGCCTCCTATGCCCAGCTACGTGCGTCCTGAATTCCAGCCGACTCAGTGTCCACTTCAATAAGGCAAGGAACAAGAAAGTTGCCCACTTGCTTTCAGATACCCTGTCAGCGCTGTGTCCTCTGCGCTTTATCATGTTTACTGCCTGACGCCCTGGGAACTGTCTCCCCCCCCTGCCCCGTGCGCGCTGTCTGTGTCATCATGTGTCATCTGTGTCTGTGCATCAGTCTGTGTCCCGCGCCATCCCTGCGGCTGATCGCACTGCAGCGTGTCAGTGTTTGCCCCCCTCTGCAGTGTATCAGCAGCTTCTCACCCTGCAGTGCTGGCAGCTGCGGGGCTGACGAGTGCTGCTGTCGGGAGGTTAGATGACAAATTTACCTGCTGTGACAATCTCCTCCTCTGTCGACGTCACCGCTGTCACTGCCTTCTATGCCCGCGCGTTGTCACATCACGTCTCGCGGGCGGCCCGAGACTCTCACTAGCGGTGACGTCACGGGCTCTCGCAATACTGCTGAGAACACAGCGGGCATAGAAGGCAATGACAGCGCTGACGTCAGGAGCGCAGGAGATTGTCACAGCAGGTAATAATCTCATCTAACCTCCTGAAGTCAGCACTCGTCATCCCCTGCAGTGACCTGGGCTGACCTATTGATGTTAGCTCAGGTCACTGCACTTGTCTCCCAGCCAATCGGGAACATTTTGTTCTTCATTGACTGGGAGTCTCATTGACTATGGTATGGATCACCGTGGGACCCCCTTATTGGATTGCGCTGGACCCGGATTTGATTGTTCTTTTCAATAAATTGGTTAAAGAGGGAATGTGGGGAGTGTTTTTTCAAATAAAACTTTTTTTGTTGTCTATTTTTTTTTTCTTACTGACTGAGTTGGTATCTGATAGACACGTGACATCACCAACCCCAGGGCCTGATGCCAGGTGACATTACACATCTGGCATCAACCCCATATATTACCCCATTTGCCACCGCACCAGGGCAACGGGATGAGTTGGGGCAAAGCGCCAGGATTGGCACATCCAATGGATGCGCTACTTCTGGGGCAGCTGTAGCCTGCTATTTTTAGGCTGGGGAGTGTCCAATAACAGTGGACCTCCCTAGTCTGAGAATACCAGACCACAGCTGTCCGCTTTACCTTGGCTGGTGATCCAATTTGGGGGGACCCCACATTTTTTGTTTTAAATTATTTAATTTTAAATAACAGCATGGATTACCAGCCAAGGTGAAGCTGCCAGCTGTGGTCTGCAGGCTGCAGCCGTCTGCTTTACCCGAGCTGGCTACAAAAGATAGGGGGGATCCCACGTCGTTTGTTTTTTTTTTAATTATTTATTTTTTGGCTAAATACAAGGCTAAGCGCCCTTTAGTGCCACATGAAAGTCACTAAATGGTGCCAGCTTAGAATAGGCAGGGGCGTGGGACATTATAAATGTCTTTCTCATCTATTATCTATCTATCCCTCTATCTATCCCTTCATTCATTCATTCATCCATCTCTCTATTTATCCCTCTAGCTATCTGTCTCTCTATCTATCCCTCTATCTATCTAGCTGCTTCCGGGTTTTTTTGCAGTACGCAAAAATTCGGAAGGCACGTGGATGACACACGGACCATATACCGAACGGAACGGATGCCACACAGATGCCAGCTCTGCCCAACACTATGTGAACACACATATTTCTCCCCATTTATGTATAAAATTTGACAAATAATAATTTGTAATAATATTATAATAATATTTATTCATTTATATAGCGCTATTAATTCCGCAGTGCTTTACATACATTGGCAACACTGTCCCCATTGGGGTTCAGAATCTAAATCCCCTATCAGTATGTTTTTTGGAGTGTGGGAGGAAACCAGAGGAAACCCACGCAAACACGGGGAGAACATGCAAACTCCTTGCAGATGGTGTCCTTAGTGGGACTATAGAACCCAGGACCCCAGCGCTGCAAGACTGCAGTGCTAACCACTGAGACAATTTACTCACCTTTCCTCATTTCCCTGCTGCTCCATTTTCTGCAGCGTGCGTCCTGAAGCTCAGTACAGAGGGTGCGATATAGTGACATCATGTACACAGTGCTGAGTCTCAGAGCTCACATAAACAGGGTGAAAGATGGAGCAGGGAGCTTATGATTCCTTCTTGTTTTCAACTGTATGTGCATCCACAATGTTAATGCCATTGAAAGAGTGATGCTGTGAGGGACGGGTGGCTATTACCAGTGCGGAAATGAAAGCCACCTCACGCACCTGCATCATGCTAGTAGGGACATGGGCATGCTGCGAGGTTTGACAGCATGACCAAAATATCATGTAGCCCAAGGAAAAAATAGTGGTCAAGGTTTTTCCCAAAAATCTGCAGTAATTATATTTTATTGCAGATTATTATTATTATTTATTATTATCGCACTATTTCTTGCTTGCTGCTACACAGTGCACATAAGTGAATCCTCACATCACATGCAGCAGACACAGTTGTCGACAGAATGAATGGTCATGTCACCACTCGTATGCAAACTGCATATTCCAAATTCAGAGTCCAATGTGTCCCTTCATATAGTGACACATAGAGGGACATAGCTATGTGGGCCTGGACAAGCTATGTGCAAATATATATATATATGTATACACATAACTATATGACACAAAACTCGCACGCACACACATGTACCATACATACATGGCGTATATACGTATCTACTATAGACTCACATTGGGTGCTATATATAATCTGCCTTACACAGTGTTCATTTATCTATAAGGGGTGAGGAACATGTAACATCTCTGTGTGTCACCATTGTGCATGTGACGTGATTGCTGTGTCACAGATGAGAGAAGCAGGATCTCTGCTCTGTCACATGCTGAGAGGTCAGGTGCTGGGCAGAATACTGACAGCCAATGAGTGTGCAGAGGGTGGGCAGGGGGGCGTTTCTGGACAGTCAGTCCGGGCAGGGGACGGGGCTGGACAGTGAGGCCGGGCAGGTGGTGGGACTGGACAGTGAGGCTGGGCGGTGCAAGCTCTGACTGAGGTTTGGCAACCAAGAATACAGGAAGTTGTCATGTTTGCTTGTGATGAATGTAAACAAAGATCTGCAGAGAATAAAGGGTGAATTCAAGAGGAACAAAAGTCAGAAAACAAAAAATAACAATGTAGGGGTGATTTATATGACAATACAGCACAGATTAGCTTAAAAAATTTTTTGGCGTGTATGTCAGATAACTCCTTTAAGGTGTACTTTCACTATGCTTTGCAATGAACCTTTTTTGTATCAAGTTTGTCATTAAAACAGCTTACTAATTTAGCATGCATGTGCTCTGTGTAGCATAGTCTTGATGCTAATCCACATACAGTTGAAACCACAAGTTTACATACACTATTTAAAAAGTCACATCTGCATGTTTTTCTCACTATCTGACATGAAATCAGAATAAATCTTTCCCGTCTTAGGTCAATTCGGAACCAAAATTATTTTCATTTGCCAAAAGCCAGAATAATGAGAGAGCGAGAGAGAGAAATATTTTAAGACATTTTTATACTTTCTGCAAAGTCAAAAGTTTACATACACAAAAGGCCGCTTTACATGCTGCGACATCGCTAGCTAGGTATTGATAATGTTTTTAACTTCAGTAGGTTAGGGACTGTCTCAGATGGGTACACCGTGACGAGGTGAGACAGCTTTTTACCTTTTTGCAAAAATGTATACACTAAGTACCCTGTTATTAAGCACTTGCAATTTATTTATTTATAGTCAGGGTATTTTTCATGCAATTTTTCTCTTTGGTTTTTTTCTAGTCTTAAGGCTGCAATTCACATGCTTAATGTTGCATGTTTACTGAACATTGTTTCAGCTCAGGTTTTTTGTGTTTTTTGTATGTTATCTTGCTTTTTTGCAAGTTGGGGGCGCAGCCCTCCTAATACTGAGACTGAACAACTAATTGCGTCTCACTTCACTGTGTATTTAAACTGGGACACAGCTGACCACTTGCCACCATTCATATTGGAGTTTGACATGACACAAGTCAGGTATTGATAATGTTTTTAACTTCAGTAGGTTAGGGACTGTCTCAGATGGGTACACCGTGACGAGGTGAGACAGCTTTTTACCTTTTTGCAAAAATGTATACACTAAGTACCCTGTTATTAAGCACTTGCAATTTATTTATTTATAGTCAGGGTATTTTTCATGCAATTTTTCTCCTTGGTTTTTTCTAGTCTTAAGGCTGCAATTCACATGCTTAATGTTGCATGTTTACTGAACATTGTTTCAGCTCAGGTTTTTTGTGTTTTATGTGCACTGTGTTGCTAATGATAGCACCCGCCCCCGTCGTTTGTGCATCACGGGCAAATCGCTGCCCGTGGATAACAATATCGCAGGTACGCGTCACACGAACTTTACCTTTTTTTAAAGGGGGGGTTTGTGCGGCATCACAGCGACGTCACATAGCAGGCCACCAATAGAAGTGGAGGGGTGGAGAGCAGCCTCATGAACGTCACTCCCACCTCGTTGCTGGAGGACGCAGGTACGGTGTTGTTCCTCGTTCCTGGGGTGTCACACGTAGCAATGTGTTCTGCCTCAGGAACGACAAACAACCTGCGTCCCAAACGAGCAACGATATATTGAAAATGAACGACGTGTCAACAATCAACGATTTGTTGAGTATTTGGGATCGTTAGCGGTCGCTCGTAAGTGTCACACTCAACGACAGTGCTAACAAGGCCGGATGTGTGTCACGAATTCTGTGACCCCCAGCGACATCTCGTTAGCGATGTCGTTGCGTGTAACGGGGCCTTAAGAGTACTATGCCTTTAAACAATATGGGACAGCCCATATGGTGATGTCACCTGTGGATGTATTTTAATGCACACCTGAAACACACTGCTTGTTTGAGTAGTATCATGGGAAAGTCAAAATAAATCAGCCACGTCCTATGTCTCCCTCCCTTCCCTTTGATGTGGGCTCAAGTGGTGAGACTGGATGTTTCCCAGCACAGGTAGGCTAATGTAATTGGCAGACATGTGCAGCTAACAGGTGCTGCTGGATCGGAGATCCAGCCATGCCTGTTAACCCCTCAGATTGTGCTGCCAAACTCTGAGCTGTTCCACACCGCCAGCGGCTGCCCCGTAATGCAATTGCAGGGCATCAATAGGTTGCCATGATCGGACAAGGTCAGACTTCCTGTGAATGCCGGCAGAGTGCCAACATTCACAGGAGAATAGCATTACTGATGATCAGTGCGGTACAGAAGCATCGCTTTGATCAGCAGAAGCGATCAGACTGTGCAGGCATGAAGTTCCCTAAGGGGACTAGTAAAATCAATGAAAAACTGTAAAAAAAAAGTTTTTAAAAATATGAAAAAGTAACCAAAAAACTTAAAAGTTCAAATCACCCCCCTTTTGCCCACTTGGAAATAAAATAATAGAAATAAAACACACATTTGGCATTGCTGTGTTCACAAAAGCCCTATCTATCAAAATATAAAATCAATTAATCTGATCGGTAAAGTGTGCGGTGAGAGAAAAAATCAAAACGCCAGCATTACAGTTTTTGGTTGCTGCAACATTGCAAAAAAAGCCAATCAAAACATCAGATCTACCCAAAAATGGTATGAATATAAACATCAGCTCAAGATTAAAAAAATAAGCCATAACTGGGCCCCAGATCCCGAAAAATGAGAACACTACAAATCTCGGTCACAAAAGCACAATTTTTTTTATTTTTTGTTTTTACAAACTTCTGAATTGTTTTCCACATCTCAGATAAAAGAAAAACCATACATGTTTGGTATCTACAAACTAATACTGACATGGGGTATCATATTCCCAGGTCAGTTTTACCATATAGTGAACATGGTAAAGAAAAATCCAAAGAGCAATTACACTTTTTTGCAATTTCACCGCCCTTTTTTTTAACATTTCCCAGTACACTATTGGACAGAATTAATGGTGTTGTTCAAAAGTACAACTTCTCTAAGTATGAAGTGCTCGTTTCAGTCTTATTTTCTTTATTTTTTTCTCTATTTTTTTTTAATTTCTCGAGGTCTGGATCCGGATCAAACACTCGGCACCCGGGTATCAATGAAACCACGTGGATCCAGACTTCAGATGTAGCAGAGATGGAATTGTCGCCGGACCGTGGATTACATCAGACCTGTGGGGTTGTTTTTAGAGTTAATAAAGTCGTGAAAGAGGGTGTTTTTTTGTATTTTATTTCAAATAAAGGATTTTTTGGGTGTTTGTGTTAATTTACTTTCACTTACAGATTAGTATGGAGGGGTTCTCAGACACCACCCATGAATGATCTATAGCTTAGTGGTAGCTGTGAGCTGCGATTAACCCCTTATCTCCCAGATTGCCCTTGCACTATGGCAATAGAGAAGAGTCGGGAAAAGTGCTGGGATTGTCACATCTAATGGATGTAACAATTCTGAGCAGCTGCATGGTGCTATTTTAAGGCTGGGGAGGCCCAAAAACCAAAGGTCTCTCCAGCCTGAGAATACCAGCTCCCAGCTGTCATGCTTTATCATGGTTGGGTATCAAAATTGATGGGGCCTGCACACTGTTTTTTAAAATTCTTATTTAAATAATTAAAGAAAAATCTGCATACAGTTCCTCTTATTTTGATATACAGCCAAGATAAGCGCACAGCTGGGGGCTGCACTCTGTATCCATATGCTTTAACTGTGCTGGGTATCATAATGTGGGGGGACCCTACACCAATTTTTTTTGAATTTTTTTATTTTTACTGAACAATATAGAACCACAGACCGGGTCTGTGATTGGAAACTTGTCAGACATGCTATCACTCAGCGTGGGGGGCGCGTCTGACTGCAACCAATCACAGCCGCTGATGGGTGGAGAAAGCAGTGCATATGCAATGAAGCTAATGATTGACTCCGCAAGTAAATGAGCAGCCAGAAAGCAGTTACAACTGTGCCAGATCCTCAGTAAGTATAGCACACTTGCTTTATTATTTTTTTCTTTATTTTTCCTTCATTTTTTTGTACTACCGGAGAGTTAGATCCAGATCATTAGCCAAAATTCCCTGAGAATTCTGGGCCCGGGCCCGGCATTTGGGTATGTCTTAAACCACGCATATCCAGACTTTTACAGTCTGAAATCGCCCATTACTACACAGACAGCATCTGTGATCATGCTAGGAGAATGATCACATATACTTCTGTCAGGTCTGCACTGACAGCTGTACTGTAATGCAATGCTTGAGCATTGCATTACAGTATAGCTGCGATCAGAGCAGCAAAAGGTAATGTCCCATATACAGACTAAGTAAAAAAAAAAACTTAGAAAATTAAAAACTATGTCTTTTCATCATACAGTTGACAAAAAAAGTAGAATAAAAAGCAATCAAAAAGTCATGTATAAATAAAAATGGTACCACTGAAAACGTCACCTTGTTCCAAAATATAACAGGCCACAATAACGCTCCATCAGCAACAAAATAAAAAAGCTAAAGCTCTCAGAAAATAGCAATGTAAAAACTATTGTTTTTTCTATAAAATCATTTTTAAGGTGTAAAAGAGGCAAAACATAAAAAAGCCCTATATAAATGTGGTATCTCTGTAATTTTACTGACCCAAATAATAAAGCTGTGTTAACACTTTTGTGACATAGATAACAGGGTAAAAATTACCTCCAAAAACCAATTCTTGAATTGCTGTTTCTTTTTATGTCTGCCTCACAAAAAGCGGAATAGAAAGCAACCAAAAATTATTGTGGCCCAAAATGGTACTAATAAAAACTCCAACTCATCCTGCAAAAAACAAGTCCTCACTTTACTATCAGCAAAAAAATAAAACAAACTATAGCCTTCAGAATTCAATGATGCAAAAAACATTTATTTTGTGATTGTAGCCAAACTTATGAAAACAATATACATCTGGTATCACTGTAATCATACTGACCAGAGGAAAAAGCCAACTAATCACTTATAACTAGAGATGAACGATGTTCGAGGCTCGAGGTTCGCCAATTTCATATTCGAGTGATTTTGGGGGGTGTTTGAGAGGCTCGACGAACTTGAGTCTTTTGCTAAAAGCTCGACAGTTCGAGTAGCGTTCGAGAACGGTTCGATCAACAAAAAGCCTAGCTAGTTAGTAGCTGGCTTTTCACTGTAATAGTGTGAGTCACTGTGAATCACGCTATTATCAAAATTCAGCGTATAGTGTGCGGGGGGGGGGGTTTAGATCAATGCTGCTGCTGCGTGCTGAGATAATGCCGAATGCCATTTTTTTTTCTTCCCTTACCACGCGTACAGTGGGGCGGGCCAGGCTGTCAGAAAATCACAGAGACACACACTACAAAGTGGATTTTTGCCAGACATGAAAGGGCATGTGTCATAGGCTGTGCATGTCACATGTCCTTGCCTTATAAGACACAGCCATTTTCCACGTCGCTGCCATTATCTGTGTGCTGCATGTGGGTGACAGTCACCGCTCCCGCTGCTGCTGCTGTGTGTGCTATAGAGATACAGTGCAATCTACACAGCGCTTTAGGGAATAGGGACTACTGGTTATTTCAGCCCTTTGCAGGGCTGATTTACAGGCGTTCATAGCCATAGTTGCTAGGCAGGTCCGTGCAAACGCTGTGTAAGGCTTTAGATAACAGCGTCTGACTACCTCAGATCAGGCAATTTCTTGCTGCATTTTTTCATTAGCAGGGATAGAAAGTGAGGCTTCCTTTGCTGTCCACTGACCCACAGCACCCGTACATTCTACCCACCTGCTCATTTTTGCCACGCTATTTTATTTCCCCAAAGAGCTGACACTTTTTCTGCCATACTAAAAGTGTCTGGAATACTAACTTAGTGTTCCTTTGCTGCCCACTGACCCACAGCACCCGTGCATTCTACACTCCTGCCCATTTTTAACACGCTATTTTATTTCCCCAAAGAGCTGACACTTTTTTTGCCATCCTAAAAGTGTCTGGAATACTAACTTAGTGTTCCTTTTCTTGTCCACTGACCCACAGCACGCGTGCATTCTACCCACCTGCCCATTTTTGCCACGCTATTTTATATCCCCAAAGAGCTGACACTTTTTGTGCCATCCTAAAAGTGTCTGGAATACTAACTTAGTGTTCCTTTGCTGTCCACTGACCCACAGTACCCGTGCATTCTACCCACCTGCCCATTTTTGCCACGCAATTCTAATTGCAAACTGTGCTGCCACTGTTAGGGGCATACTAAAATTTACTGAGATACTCAGTGTTGGTTCTTCAGCTGTCAATAAAGCTAGACCACCTCTGCATTGTACACCACCTCTCCATTTTTGCTACCACATTTTAAGTGTCCAATCTTGTTGCTAATAAAATGAGTGGCAAAAGGACAGATGCTGGTGGAAAGGGGAACAGGCGTGTTGGAAAAGGAAAAAAAAGTTTGTGTCCGTGGGGTAGGTGGGAAAGCTACATTAACATCTGCTGCAGAAAAGCCATCTTCCAGCAAAAGTAAGATGTCTACTACTTTCCGTGGACAATTGGATGTGCTACCTTTTTTACGGAACCGAACAACTGTAACAAAGGTAGATGATGCACAAAAAAAGAACATGCTAGAATAGATATCAAGTGCTCCAACAAGTGGCCTTTCCTCCACCTCAATTTCAACATCCAAAAAACAACAGTCCTCTGAGTTGCCATTCCAATCGCACTTGCTTTCTCCCAGCTCTCAAGTCTCCACCCACCCTGCTGAGTATGGTGTAACAGAGATGGCTGAGTCTGCAGAGCTGCTCAGTCACACTATACCCTTGGAATCAGAGGTCTGCTCCCAAGCTACAGTGAGTACAGATCAGGAAATGGTTTGCAGTGATGCCCAGAAGCTTTATGAGTCAGATTCAGGCCCTGATGAACAAGTTTCTGAGCATAATGTAGACCCTCATTCCCAAACTGTAACACCTGTTGGTGGAGACAATGAGGAACATACTGATAATGATGAGACGCAGATACCAGATTGGGATGACAACTTAACTATTCAGTCAGGGCAGGAAGAGGTTAGGACTGAGGGCGAGGGGAGTGCACACACAATGCTTGATGGTGAAGTTCTAGATCCCACATACTGTCAACCCTCAAAGTCGGAGTACTGGAAGCACGTCAACAACTGCATCCTCAGCCACAACTCTTCCTCTGAGCAAAAGTCAGGGTGGCTCTGCAGGCTGCATAGGCTCTAAGCCTTGCCTAGCCTGGTCCTTTTTTGACATCACAAGGATCTCCCAAATCATGTGATCTGTAATACAGCGGTAGCTGTATTTCCCTTTCTCGGTTTGGACGGTTGCCTTCTTTCGGGTCTTTGCTGCTAGGAAACCCCGGAGGTTCCAGTCGCTAACGGATTTGACAGGTTTAATGGCGACTCCAAGCCTGGTCGGGGTCCGTAGGCCCTGCCGGTTTGTTCTGGCTTCTCTTCGCTCCCCGGTTCGGTACCGGCGGGCCACCTCCCGTCCCCGGTCCTACGGTTCCGCGACGATCGGCCTCTCCTGCAGATGGCCACCACCATCTGCCGACCTTGCTCTTGGTGCCCGGGCCACGTACCCGGACACGGTCAGTCTGCTCTTTCTCCTCAACTACCACTTCTCGCTCCTTCACTTTCACTCTCCTAAACTACTCTGCACTGACTTCCTTTCTCGCCTCCAGGACTGTGAACTCCTCAGTGGGTGGGGCCAACCGCCTGGCTCCACCCCACCTGGTGTGGACATCAGCCCCTGGAGGGAGGCAACAAGGATTTGTGTGTGACTGATTTGCCTATCTCGGGGTGTGGGGTGTGTTGTTGCAGTACCTGTGACGACCTGGCTTGTCCAGGGAGCCACATTTGCAACTGGGGCACAAGTGATGCCACTGAAGGGGTGTCTGTGGGGCCCAATTTTTGGAAAAAAGGGAGACTTTGCTTGGAGTCCCCTTGCTGTGTTTTTAAAACCGAGCCAAGATGAACAAGTCATGGTTCACAAAGACTTTGCTACCTCCCCCGGTGTCATTCTGGGGACAGTTAAGGCTGGCGTATTTTGGAATGTGCTTGATGCAAATCTACCTGTCAAATTTGCAACTGGGGCACAAGTGATGCCACTGAAGGGGTGTCTGTGGGGCCCAATTTTTGGAAAAAAGGGAGACTCTGCTTGGAGTCCCCTTGCTGTGTTTTAAAAAATGAACCAAGATGAACAAGTCATGCTTCAACAAAGACTTTACTACCTAACCCGGTGTCATCCTGTGGACAGTTAAGGCTGGCGTATTTTTGAATATGCTTGATGCTAATCAACACATCCAGTTTGCATCCTGGGGACAGTTAAGGCTGGCATATTTTGGAATGTGCTTGATGCAAATCTACCTGTCAAGTTTTCAACTGGGGCACAAGTGATGCCACTGAAGGGGTGTCTGTGGGGTCCAATTTTTGGAAAAAAGGGAGACTCAGCTTGGAGTACCCTATATCTGTGCCTCCTCCTCTTTTTCCTTGTCCAGCTGTTTTGGTTTCGCATGAGTATATGTCCTTGTCACTTTCCCATGTGTTTGTGGTGTCTTGTGAGTTGTTTGTCACCTTTTGGACACCTTTGAAGGTGTTTTCTATGTGTTTTTATGTGTTTGTGTTTGCTTCCCATTGTTTTCAATGGGGTTCGAGAGGTTCGTCGAACAGTTCGTTGAGCCGAACTCGAACGCGGCCTCCGTTCGACGAACCGAACCGAACTCAAGCCTTTAGAGGCTTGCTCATCTCTACTTATAACACAAGTTGAACAGCATAAATAAACAAATCAAACCAATTCTTTAAGTGCTGTTGATTTGTTCCCAAAAATCGCATTACGACGCTGCTCAAATTTATCCTGCGCTTTACCCTGAGCACTTACATCAGGGATAATGTGTAAATCTTTGAAAATTGCGATTCAGACAAAATTTCCAATGGAAAATTCACTGTAATGAGGCAAATGTGATACCACCATACCACTAGGCAGGGGACCATGCATTTAGAGTAAGCAGTAAAAATGGCACAAATGGAGGAGAAAAAAGGAAAATGGAGAGCAAATTGGATAAAAGATAGAACATATCCACAAATATGAGCAAGGCAAGATCATGTATAACAAATTATGGTATACAGAGATTGTGAGAACAAATAAGATGTCAATAGAAGAGAGAGGAAATATTAAGCCACACATTGACAGCGAGAAGAGGAGACTCTTGCAGCCAGAAGGCAAATCCAGGTGGCAAGTGAGGCCTTAGTAGTTCAATCCATGGATGGCATATAATCCAAAGACTTGTAGAGTACAGGATTTGGCAGAACGGCAACCATAACCCATTGGTCTAGCAGTGATGAGAATAAAATATTACAATTAAAATACAGAATGATTAGGGGCACCATGGACCACATGGAAAACAATCAACTCCTAAACTAGGTAAATAGTTATTGTTCATGTAAGCCACTGGGACTAACAGAATTTAGAGAAGATCCATAAAAAGTCTAATCGTAATAGAGCTTTTTGGTAATCCCCACCCCTTGCAATCAGTATAAGTTTACCCAAACCTATCACCCTAAGGCCGGTAGGAGCACCCCTGTGAATATTCAAAAAATGGAGTGCCACAGGGGTTAGTGTCTTACCTTTAAGTTGGTCAGTCGCCGCAAGATTGATGGTGGATAAATGCTTTTGGATCCTCCTTCTTAGCTCCTGCATAGTCTCACCCACATAGAGCTTATTACATGGGTATAGGGTAGCATATACCTCGTAAGAAGTTTTACAATTGATGTAATATCTGCATGTGTTCTCTGTGGTAAGCGGGATTGACGAAAGTATCATGGACCAGGTGCATAAATTGACAGATATCACAGTTACCACATGCAAACAAGCCGGGCAGGCAAATAGCGTGACCCAATGGGACCGTGGGTCTGAGAAAATGACTTCTAGTGAGCTGGTCACCTAGATTTGGAACGCGCCTGGCCATCAGGCTGTCAGGGGTCCACACAAAGAATTTTCCAATGGTTATTGATAATGTTCGTCACCTCTCTCCAATAAGTAGTAAAATTTGTAGTTAGGCATGGGGTATGATCATCCTGTCGTGTCCTAGTTTGCAACAAGGAATCCTGTGTCTGTTGCTTGGCTCTGGAGTAAGCATGGAAAATGATCTTCTTAGGATACCTAGATTCAGAAAATCTACCAGAGAGGGATAACGACTGTGCATGAAAATCTTTGTGCAACTGTCGCGGGCGGAGGAGGGGACGCTGCGCTCTCCCACTGCTCGGGTCCGGCTGCTGCTGCTGCGGCTGCTGCTGCTCGGTGGTGGCTCGAGAGGTGGGCTGGATCCCGGGGACTCGAGCGGCGCTCCTCGCCCGTGAGTGAAAAGGGGATTTGAGATTGATTGTGGGGATTTATTGTCCGTGACGCCACCCACGGCTGTGGTGATAATGGTGACACCACCGCTGCTCTGGACGGGGATCCCGGGAGCGGTAACAGGGAGCAGCTTTGTTGTTAGTTCTCCCCTCCGTGGGTAGGGGGTTGGTTGTCCCGGGGCCCGGTGATGGGGTAGGGATGGATGGCAGGCGGGTTACGGGGCCTGGCGAGGTGCAGGGTCGCAGGGGCAGCGCTGTGCCGCACGGCACGGTGGTACTCACTCAGCCCAATGATGAAGACACAGTTTTCGGTAAAACACTCGGCTGGATAGACGGGTCCCACAGACGGCTGCGGTGTTGTTTCTGCCGGCAGGTTGATGGTGACTGCCTTTCCCTGCACCTAAGTACGGTTGATGGTTCCGATGGGTTCCCACCGGTAACCCGCTCCCCAGCTTGTATATGGGCTGGAGGAGCCCCTCTTTGCCCGCAGGCTCTGGCCCTGAGAAACGGTTGCCTTGGCGGTGGCGGTGTCTCCCTCTGTTGGTTAGACTGTTGCCTTCTGTCGGGACTTGACTGTTTGGAAACCCAGGAGGTCCCCTTCACTAACGGATTCGGCAAATTCACGGCGACTTCTAGCCTTGCCGGGGTCCGAAAAGCCCCTGCCAGATGGTGCTGGCTTCTTTTTGTGTACCGGTCCGGTACCGCCGGGCCACCGCCCATCCACGGTCCTTACGGTAACTCGGATAGGCCACTCCTGCAGACAGTCACCACCGTCTGCCAACCTCCAGTTCCGCCCGGGCCACACACCCGGACGCTGTTAGTCAGTTGCTCCACTACCACACTTTCCTCCTTCCACTTTCACTGTCAAAACTAGACTGTCTGTTTTCCCGCCTCCAGGACTGTGAACTCCTCGGTGGGCGGGACCAACCGCCTGGCCCACCCCCTGGTGTGATCATCAGCCCCTGGAGGAAGGCAACAAGGGTTTTGTGTCTGACTTCGGTGTGCCTGCTGGGAGTGTGGGGTGTGTTGATGTTGAGCTCTGTGGCCCCTGGCTTGTCCAGGGCGCCACATTCCCCCTTGGTTAAATTCAGACCGTCCGCGGGCTGCCCGTCCATCACTGGTTTTATTTTCACCAACTGAAAAATAGAAAAACGGTAGCACACAATACAATTATAATAACTTCTTCCCACATCGGGAGGTACTCTTACTTAAACGTTACGGTTACGGCTTCCGCTCTCTCCCACCCAAGCAACCTGGACCTGATGCTGCCCCTAAGCAAACAGGCAGCACCCCTTGACCCCAGTCCTGCACAAGTTGCCCGAGCGGGTTCTGTCCTTTTCAGGGGACCCACGTCCATGGGGAACCCCTGAAACCCCCAGAGGATCGCCACCGGTTCCGGTGGTGGCTGGGCCCCAGCCTGCTCCACTGCGGGCCCTTCCTCCAATCTGCCTCTCCGGAGGAGGTAACGGTGGAAGCCACAGCAAACATTTTTATTTACATGCCACTAAGTTTGTGGTTGCCCTGCAAGTTCTCGGGCCTGTTCATAAAGAGTTCTTTATGCATCTTTTTGAACGGTCCCCACGGGGACAACGGTGCCGGCAACAACCGGTTTCAATCAGCAGTAAATCAGATGGCAATCAGGTGACTTCATCCGTAGA
Organism: Anomaloglossus baeobatrachus; assembly: GCF_048569485.1. NCBI lineage: Eukaryota > Metazoa > Chordata > Amphibia > Anura > Aromobatidae > Anomaloglossus > Anomaloglossus baeobatrachus. The sequence continues at coordinate 661,287,187 of NC_134354.1, forward strand.
TTATCCTTATCATTTTTGCAAAACTTTCAAAACTTTAAACAGTGGTGGTCCCAACGGGGACAACTTGCAACGGTACTCCGCTGCCTTTACTCTGATTCCACTGTATCGGCTGGGGGAGGGGGCGCGGTACACACTCGGGCCTCATTGCTGCCCCTCAGCTTGGCATCCAACGCAAACCACCCCCTCTCCCCGCAGTGCCGGGTGTATTGCACCAGGTCTCCTGGCATCAGGTTACGGCCTGGGTGCTCTTCTGGCAGGTGGGCATTAACATCCCGCCAGACTATAAAGACTTCGGCCTCCAGGCCCGGTTCATAGATAAAACCATAGCCCCGGCGGACATCAAACCGCCTCACCTGCCCCTCATACAGCGGGCCCCGGACACGGAAGGTTGCCTGACGGAGGTTCTCTTCCTCCCGGATTGCACGGGCCACCAATTCCGCCTCCTTCCTTTCCCTTTCCTCGATTTCTGGGCCCAACGGTACCGGCTCCCTATCCCAGTATGGCGCTGCTGCGAGCTCCGGCGCACGGGTCGGGCCCCGCGAGACCTGTTGGACACTGCCCACTGCTGGTGATCTGGGCAGAAGGTCCCGCGGTGACTTGGCCTTGGACGCCGCCTTGCAGCGACAACCCGGCGCAACCTCAGCCGAGGTGTGGGGGATGGGCACAGGGGCTTTCTTCTGCTGGGCCTTTTTCACGGAACGGTCTATCGGCTCCGGCTCGGGGAATCTCTTGGGGGGTGCCTCCAGTTCAGGTTTCAGGGCTTTCCACGGTAGCACCTCCGGTCGGCTACGGGCTCCGGCTACAGGTCGGTCCGCCTGGGCGGACATGCTGGGTATCGCTACCGGTTGCGGTGGTAGCAGGCCTAGTGGCGGGGTCACGACAGCTGGGACGGGTGGCGAGGAAGGCAGCAGGGCAAGGGGGTTCAGACCGGGTCCCGCAGCCACGATGACCAGCCCACTAGGGGTACCGGGGCGTGGGTCACTCACCCTCTCTTCCGCAACTCCCTCCTCGCGTCTCCGCACGAGACTAGGGTGTGTTGACGAGACGAGTAGACGAGTAGACGAGTGTGGGGTGTGTTGATGTTGTGCTTTGTGGCCCCTGGCTTGTCCAGGGCGCCACACAACAATTTCGCCTTTCCCACAAGAATTGACCAGTCGGAATACCTCTCTTCAAACATTAAGGATGAAAACTTGAAAATTGCAATAAGCATGACATACTGTTATGGGGCAAGGATCTGCTGCTGACACTGTTATGGGGGTAATGTCCCCAAATTCTCTACTAAGGTACCCCAGCCTGGTAATGATCCTCCTGCCTTATATATATATATATATATATATATATATATATATTTATATATATATATGTCCCTCATCCTGGTATAGCCCCATCTTGCTATATACTGCCATCCAGGTATGTGCTCCCATCCTGCTATATACCTCATCCTGGTATATGGCCGCATCCTGCTATATACCCCATCCTGGCATATGGCCGCATCATGCTATATACCCCATCCTGACATATGGCCGCATCCTGTCCTGGTATATACCCCATCCTGGCATATGGCCGCTTCCTGCTCTATACCCCGATCCTGGTATGTGCTCCCATCCTGCTATATAACCCCATCCTGCTATATACCCCCATCCTGCTATATATGCCATCATCCTGCTATATACCCCCATCCTGCTATATACGCCATCATCCTGCTATATATGCCATCACCTTGCTATATACGCCATCATCCTGCTATATGCCATCATGCTGCTATATGCCATCATGCTGCTATATGCCATCATCCTGCTATATGCCGTCATACTGCTATATGCCATCATGCTGCTATATGCCATTATCCTGCTCATATACCCCCATCCTGCTATATGTCCTGCATCCTGTGGCACACAAAAAAAATAAATAAACGTTTATACCCACCTTTACTCGCTCCACGCAGAATCGCTCCTCCTCCCGTCTTTGCCGGCAGCACTGTGTGGAGCCGGCCACGATCCCTGCAGCACCGTGATCTTCTCTAGTCTGTGCCGGCGCGGCTGTGTGGACACGTGCGCACAGCGATGACGTCATCGCTGTGAGCACCGCTAGTCTCCACACACAGCCGCGCTGGCACAGACAGGAGAAGATTGCAGTGCTGCAGGGAAACGGTGAGTATATTGATCACTGCACCCCGCGCTGATGATGATGCATGGGGAGCAGTGAATACAGCCGCACATGATCACTCTAGGCTGTAGTTGCCAGGGGTGATCATGTGGGCCGGCTGTTTAGTAAGCGCGCATCCCCCGCTCATCATCCCGCCCACCTGTCAGCGCTGGCTTCAGCGCTGAGAGATGATGGGTGGGAGGATGGGCATGCATATGTAATGAGCGGGCCCACGTGGTCACGACAGGCGCTGCTGCAGCCTGCTCGTGCCCCCAATGATCCGCTCCACCGCTGTACCCTCATTCCCCGCAGCCTTACATTCAGACTATAAGACGCACCCCCCACTTTCCCCCAACATTTGGGGGAAAAAAATGCGTCTTATAGTCCGAAAAATACGGTAATTCGCCACCACACCTGTAGTTTCCAAAATTTGGTCACTTGATGGGGTTTCTGTTCTTCTGGTACTTAGGGGTTCTGCAAATGGAGTCCGCAAAATAATCTAGGAAAAGCTGTGGTCCAAAAATCAAATGGCGTTCTTTTCCTCCCGAGCCCTGCGGTGCAGCCAAACAGTACTGTACTCTTACATGTGAGAAGAACAACGTGCTCGGACAGGTGTTGTAAATTTAAAAATCCCTTTTATTCAGATCATATTAAAACAAGATCCAAAAATATACAGAGGAAAATTCCTCAAGTCAGCCATTACAATTTTTGCATGTGAGGTATTGTCACATTCAGGAGAAATTTTGTAACACATTATGCAGCCTTTTTTACCTATTCTTTTGTAAAAATTGTAAATCTGGTGTTAAAACAACATTATAGTGGTAAAAATTTAATTATTTTTAATTCCCTGCCCAATAGTATAAAATCTTGTGACACACCTGTAGTGTTGATATTCTCACTGCACCATTGGATTAATTAATTGAGGGAGGCAGTTTGTAAAATGGCTTCACTTGTGGGGGGGTTCTGATGTTCTGGTGCCCCAGGGGCTTTGCCATTGTGACCTGGTACCCGCAAGGCATTCCAACTAAATTTAAATTCAAATATGGTGCGCCTTCCCTTTTTCACTTTGTACTGTGTCTCAAAGTAGTTTTTAACCACATATGGGGTACTGGTGTTCTGAGGAGAAATTGCAAATTTATTTAATTGTATTGTCCTTTATCTCCTGTTACTCTAGTGAATTTGAAAAATATGGGGTTAAAGCAACATGTTTGTGGTTAAAAATGTATTTTTTTCATTTTCAAGGCTCAACGTTATAACATTCAGTGAAGCACCTGGGGTTTCAAGGTGCTCACCAATCATCTAAATACATTTCTTGAGGTGTCTAATTTCCAAAATGGGGTCACTTGTGAGGGAGCACTAATGTTTAGGCACCTCAGGTTCTTTGCCAATGTGACATGGCACCCACAATCCATTCCAACTAAATCTAAACTCAATCATTCCCTTCTTCCCTTTATACTATGCCTAAAAAATAGTTTGACCACATTTGAGGTATTTGTAAACTCAGGAGAAATTGCACAACAACAAATTGTATGGTGCATTATTTCCTGTTATTTTTATGAAAATGAAATATTTTGGGGTTAAAGCAACATTTTTGTGGTAAAATGTTTTCTTTTTTATTTTCACTGCTCAATGTTATCAAATTCTATGAAGCACCTGGGGGTTCAAGGTGTTTACTAAACAACTAGGAAAATTCATTGACAGGTCTAGTTTCCAAAATGGGGTCACTTGGGGAGTAGCTCCACTGTTTAGGCACCTCAGGGGGTGTCCAAACGCAACGTGGCATCCACTAACGATTTCAGCCAATTTTCTGTGCAAAAAGTCAAGTAGCGTGCATCCTTTCAGAGCCCTGCCGTGTGCAGTAACACTGGATTTCCATGATATATGAGGTATTGGTGTACTCAGGAGAAATTGCACAACAAAGAGAATGGTGCATTTTATCTTGTTACATTGTGAAAATTCAAAATTTGGTGCTAAGATAACATTTTTGTGAAAAAAAGTAAGATTTTAATTCCTGTGATGCACCTAAAGGGTTAATAAACTTCATGAATGTTGTTTGGTTCAGTTTAAAGGGTACAGTTTTTAGAATGGTGTCACTGTTTGGCATTTTCTGTCACCTAGGCCTCTCAAAGTCACTTGAAATGGGAAGTGGTCCCTAAAAAGAAAATGTCTGTACATTTTGTTGGAAAAATTAGAAATTGGTGATAAACTTTGAATGTTTATAACTTCCTAATAATTTTTTTTTTTTCAAAAATTGTGATGTACTATTATGTAATTTTCCGATATTTTCACAAATAAATGCAAAAAATATCATCCTAAATTTACCACCATCCTAAAGTACAATATGTCTAGAAAAAAAATCTCAGAATTACTGGGTTCCATTGAAGCATTCCAGAATTATAAACTATCAAAGTGACTTTTCAGAATTGAAAAGTTGGACTGGTCATGAAGGTAAAAACAGGCTGGGGGGGAGGTGTTAATTGGATTTTATTTGAGGGGTGGGAGCCATTGCTTTTCCAGAGCCTTTGTTCTAACAGAAATGTCGGAACCCCTATATTTCCACTGACAAATGACGAATCTGAGTGGGGGCCTTGTTTTGCAGGATAAGTTAGCGGTTTTATTGATAATATTTGGGGTTACATAAGATTTTTTTGATCACTTTCAGTATAAGTCTTGGATCACATTCCTGTTTTTTACACTGAGCACTTGCGCTGAGGTATCTGTGTAAGGCTACTTTCACACATCCGGCTTGAGCCGTGCGGCTCAATCCGGCTGTGAAACCTATGCAACGGATGCGGTGAAAACACCGCATCCTTTGCATAAGTTTTTACATGCGGCCGGTCCGTTTTTTCCCGGTTGCGTCACGCTACTGAGCATGCGCAGTGGAAGAAACCGCATGCGGCGGCCGGATGCGTTTTTTCTGCATCGCGCCGCATCCGGTGTCCATAGGCATGCATTGAAAAATGCGCCGCAGCGGCCGGATGCGGCGCGATGCGTTTTTTTTGCCGGAGCAAAAAACGTTGCAGGCAACGTTCCATCCGGCCGCGGCATCGGCTAAATCTGCCGCATGCGGCAAAAACCGGACCGAACGCAAGCCCATGCGGCACAATACGGCACTAATGTAAGTCTATGCAAAAAAAACGCAACCGGCGGCAAAAAAACCGTTTGCGGTTTTTCTGCAGAGCGCCGTATTGTGCCGCAGAGCAAAAACCGGATGTGTGAAAGTAGCCTAAGCTTCCAAAAAATGTGATTCAGATGAAATCCTACCTGGCTGGGACCAATCACTATAATGAGACAGATGGAGACACTTTGGTCTGTTTGGTGTCTGTATCCATTTTATTAGGTGTTCACAGAACATTGGTCGTCCACATTTGTGTGCGATAAACACACCTAAAATTAGGGACACCGTGAAAAGAGAGAACGGACAGAGTTCAACGTGGCTCCACCTGCCTCATTACAGTGAGTGGTTCCATTGGGAGTTTTGTCTAAATCGTGCTTTTTGGGATGTACATGGAAATTGCAATATAAGTGCTCAGCAGAGAGCACAGAATAAATGTGAGCCAAGACGTAATCCAATTTTGTGAGGTAAAATTGATAGCAGTACAAAAATGTCTTATTTTTGCTCATTTTACCATGAGATATTAGTGACGTCTTTATTTTTTAGGTCGGTGCGATTACAGCGATAACCAGAGTTAACAACTGACCATAAAGTGTCCCACTGTCCTAGGGTCTTCACCCCGCTTTGTACTGAGTCCTGTGAGCCTTGGTTCCAGACTTCCAGAGGCCTCCCATGGTTCCTGGGGTTTTGCACTTCCACAGGTAATATAATGCAGCCACTGGTATGGTATATAGTATGAAGGACCCAATTACAGCAAAAATACCTAAAATTTAACTTTTAATAGTTCCTCTAAAAATAGGGAAGGATCACCTTGCCTATACATAAAATGAATATTCAGCTTCAGAGCTTTATAAGTTGCAAAGTGCTCCAATGACAAAAGAGGGGACTAGCATACCCTCAATACTGCTGCCAGTTGGTGGATGTCCTTTAGAGTGAGCAGTTTTATGAATGAATCAACTTTTGCCATCTCGGTTAATTATAACACCTGCCAGCACCATCTGTTATTTTTGTGTAACAGTATGCGACAGGGTATGCTAGTCCCCTCTTTTGTCATTGGAGGACTTTGCAACTTATAAAGCTCTGAAGCTGAATATTCATTTTATGTATAGGCAAGGTGATCCTTCCCTATTTTTAGAGGAACTATTAAAAGTTAAATTTTAGGTATTTTTGCTGTAATTGGGCACTTCCACGGGTAACCCACGGTGCCTGGAGTTCTGGTTCCATACTCCACAGTCCCTCACTCCTTCTACACTCCGGTGGTTCTTCAGGTCAGTTTCTGTACTTTCCACTCTTTTCTCCTCACAACTCATCTACTTCACTTCTTTCTCCTTCACTTCCTCACTAGAAACTACTCACTACTTCCTGCCAACTTCCCAAATGACCACTTGCCCCTCCCCCTGGCTGGGTCTCTCCCTACAGGTTAAGTGGCTACTATTCAATTAGGGCCCTCCCCTTTTACCTGTTACTAGGCAGTCCCCCAGTTTGGTGTTGGGGTTGTGTATATGGCCTGAGGGTGCTGGTGTACTTGCTGGCACAGGTATTCCGTGGTTTGGGTTTTCCATGGGTTACATTTGTGGCACCTGGTACCGCAGGAGTGCTACATTCGTCACAGAAGCAAAACATTTTTGATCACTTTTTTTCAGATTTTTCAGATGAAGAATGAATAAAAACCAGCAATTCCCTTATTGTTTTTTTAATATTCTTTCTTTTGCGCTGTTCACCATGTGGTGAAATTGATAAGACCAATTTATTCTTCGGGTCAGTACAGTATAGCTATAGCAATACCAGACTTATATCACTTTTTTATGCTTTGCTACTTTTACACACTAAATTCTATATTTTGAAAAAATGTATTTGTTTTTGTATCACCATATTCTGAGAGCTGTAAATTTTTTTTATTTTTTCCCAAATGAATCATGTTTTGTCTTATTTTTTTGCGAAACTGAATTGTTCCATTTTTACCATTTTTTTTTTTTTTTTTACATATGGCTTCTTGATCAGTTTTTATTCATTTTTTTGTCAGTATAATGAAAAAATGACTTTATTGGCGTGGGTTTCTTTATATTTTTTTTACGGTATTCACTGTACGGATGCAGATTTGGTGCAGGAATATTGTATATAAATTTCAGCACCAAATTTGCATCTTCTGGCAGTAAACCGTTTTTGTGCATTTTTTTGTCAAGTGATGCAGATTTGGTGCTGAAAGTTATACACCATGCTCCTGCACATAATTTGCATCTCTTGGCAAAAAAAGCGCATTTCTATCGCATCAACTGCATCATGTTTTCATGCATTATTTTGCCAGGAGATGCAGGTCTCTTGGCAAAAAAATGATTTTCTGCTAGGAGATGCAGGTTGTAAACTCATTGACCTGTGAGGTCAATGAGTTTAATGAGGTCATCTAAGGTCATTTTACCTCCGGTCAAAGCTAGGGTACCTTGTGAACCTCCAGCTGTGACCACAAATAAACTAAGTGATGTCACCGCTCATCGCTGTGGCTCAGTCACTCTGTGCCTGAGACCACAGCATGCGGTTGTGTTCTGTGCCCATGTGTTATGCCTAGAGATGAGCGAACCGGTCGCGGTTCGGCTCGAGGTGGTTCGCCGAACGGAGGTCTCGTTCGAGTTCAGTTCGTCGAACGTTCGACGAACCGAACTCGAACGTATAGGCTATAATGGGAGGCAATCACAAACACATAAAAATGCATTATAAATGTACACAAACAGTTAATAAACATTGCCATAACACTTACCGGTCCTCGCGATCCCTTCTGCACTCTGTCTCCTGCCGCTATTCCATCCGATGATCGCTGAATCCTCCCGGTGACCTGCACTGCCAGCAGAGAAGCAGGACCTATCGTGACGTCAAAATAGCCATGTGACCAGTCACGTGGCTATTATCTCATTGGCTACAGACTGGTCACATGACTATGACACGTCATGTAGGGCCTGCGAGTGCATCTCTCCGGTACACGGTGCACATATGTGTATCGCCGTGTACCGGCGACATGCTCTAGCACACGGTCGACTCCCCGTTCCGTTAGGGACCGGCTGACACAGCCGGTCATTAACGGAGATCACCGTTGCCATAGCAATGCAGTTAGCGGTGACGTCACCGCTAACCGCGGCTCCGAGAGCACCGTTGCTATGGTAACGCGTCTGTCAGCGTTACCGCTAGCAGCCAGCAGTGATCACTCACGGAATGAAGGCTGCACGCTGCTTCCCGATTGTAGTGAGCATTGTAGTGAGGATGGAGGTTCCCCAGCCCCAAGTGATGAGCTGGTGAATCTCATCCTCACTACAATCGTCACTACTACTACACTAGAAAGAAAGAAGACAGAAGAGCAGGATCGTGGAGGGCTGACAGGGAGTAATAAAGATGGAGTCTCTAATGTGTCTGTGTATTTATTTCTATTAAAGTATTTTTTCTCTGTGTGGTGTCTTTTTTTTAACCCTTTATTGGAGATTCTTAATGGCCGGGTCAAACGTGCCTGACATTAAGAATCTCTGGCTTAATACTGGCTGGTAAAACAAAGCCAGTATTAACTCATGATTACCCAACAAGCCACCCGGCTCCAGGGCTGTTGGAAGAGTTGGATACAGCGCCAGATGATGGCGCTTCTATGAGAGCGCCATTTTCTGGGACGGCTGCGGACTGAAATCCGCAGGAGAGGCGCCCACAAACCTCGGGCTAACCTGTGCTGCGGATTCCAATCCCCAGCTGCCTAGTTGTACCCGGCTGGACACAAAAATGGGGCGAAGCCCACGTCATTTGTTTTTTAATTATTTCATGAAATAAGTGAAATAATTAAAAAAAACGGGCTTCCCTATATTTTTGGTTCCCAGCCGGGTACAAATAGGCAACTGGGGGTTGGAGGCAGCCCGTGGCTGCCAGCTGTACCTGGCTAGCATACAAAAATATGGCGAAGCCCACGTCATTTTTTTGGTGGGCAAAAAACTTCTGCATACAGTCCTGGATGGAGTATGCTGAGCCTTGTAGTTCTGCAGCTGCTGTCTGCTCTTCTCCATACAGACAGACAGCAGCTGCAGAACTACAAGGCTCAGCATACTCCATCCAGGACTGTATGCAGAAGTTTTTTGCCCCCTGAAAAAATTATGTGGGCTTCGCCATATTTTTGTATGCTAGCCAGGTACAGCAGGCAGGTATGGCTGCCCCCAACCCCCAGTTGCCTATTTGTACCCGGCTGGGAACCAAAAATAAAGGGAAGCCCTTTTTTTATTATTTCATGAATTTCATGAAATAATTAGAAAACAAATGACGTAGGCTTTGCCCCATTTTTGTGTCCAGCCAGGTACAACTAGGCAGCTGGGGATTGGAATCCGCACCACAGGTTGGCCTGAGCTTTCTGGGCCCCACTGCTGCGAATTGCAGTCTGCAGCCACCTCAGAAAATGGCATTTTCATAGAAGCGCCATCTTCTGGCGCTGTATCCAACTCTTCCAGCACCTGCCTGCTATACCTGGCTAGCATACAAAAATATGGCGAAGCTCACGTCCTTTTTTTGTAGTTTTTTGGCAAAAAAAATAAAAAATGCTTCCCTGGATTTTCCATTGCCAGTGAAGGTAACACCAAGCAGTGGGGGTTAGCAGCCAGTAGCTGCTTGGATTACCCTTAGCTAGCAATACAAAAAATGCAGCGGGAGCCCATATATATTTTTTTTAATTATTTATTTAAATAACTAAAAATAAAATGGGCTTCCCTGTATTTTGATTGCTGGACATCACAGTGCTGTAAAAATAAATCTTTAAAAAAATGACGTAGCGCTCCGCGGTATTTTTGATTCTCAGCGCAGATAAAGCAGACAGCTATGGGTTGCCACCCCCATCTGCCTGCCGTTACCTTGGTTGGCAATCAAAATACAGGGAAGCCCATTAATTTTTTCTATTTAAAAAATAGTTAAAAAAGAAAAATGACGTTGGGTCCCCCCATTTTTGATAGCCAGCTAGGGTAAAGCAGACGGCTGTAGCCTGAAAACCACAGCTGGCAGCTTTACCGTGGTTGGGGATCCAATGTGGAGGTCCCCTCAGGCTCTTTTTTATAATTATTTTATAAATATTAATAATTACACAATAAAAGTAGGGTCCCCCCCAAATTGGATCACCAGCCAAGGTAAAGCGGACAGCTGTGGTCTGGTATTCTCAGGGTGGGAAGGTCCATAGTTATTGGGCCTTCACAGCCTAAAAATAGCAGGCCGCAGGCACCCCAGACGTGGCGCATCCACTAGATGCGCCAATCCTGGCGCTTCACCCCAGCTCATCCCGTGCCCTGGTGCAGTGGCAAACGGGGTAATAAATCGGGTTGATACTAGCTGTAAAGTCACCTGAGATCAAGCCCAGCAGTTTGTGATGTCATGGCGTCTATTAGATACCCAACATCATAAACTGTCAGTACTAACAAAAACAAAAAATCGACAAAAGAAATTTATTTGGAAAAACAGTCCCCAAAACATTTCCTCTTTCACCAATTTATTGTAAGAAAAAAAAAAAAAAGGGGTCCCACGACGACTCTGGACCGTCTAGAATATGGGGGGAGACACTCAGGGAACGTATCCCCCATTTTCTAGGAGTGCGGACCCTTCATGTGAGGAGTGTGGGTGCAATGAATCTGCACTCACTCTCCCCGGGTCCACAGCAGCAGAGTCCATGTCGTAATGGTTGCTACCAAAGCTGCAATGCCCTGCTCATGAGGTAAGGGCATGCCTAATCAGGAGACCTACTGTAGAGGAAACTCTGCTCACTGGTATATAGGTGCTCAGAGGTAATAATAGATAAAATTAGTGAGTAACCTCGGCACTCTAAATCTCCCAGACTAAGTCAGTAAGTCACAATGGATAGTAATGCAAAATCACTCTTTATTGGTCCATATTAAGAAAATTTTTTTTTCATAAGCATATATGTTTTTGTCCAAAACAAGTTACAAATGACGTTTCGGCCTGAGCCTTCGTCAGATTGGACTTATCTGCATGTAATCATGAAAAATGACAATAATCAGTATCACATAAGAGTGAGAGAACAATAACATAAACTCGAACAATGTAGAGGTACAATTGGGATGCAGCAAAAAAATTGCAACACAGCAAGAAATGAAACACATGATACAAATGTCATAATACAGTACAAGGACAATATAGTAATGACAAATATGGGGTCAGAGTAGACTTAGACAGCTCTGGTACGAAAGAGATGTCAATCATAAAGTAACATGTGCAGTGGGTGTAGAGCTACAGTATGCATGGCAGAGCTAATGGGTAGACCGACCATAGAAAAAGAACGGAGAAAAAGGGGAGAAAAAGTGGAGAAAAAGTGGAGCATAAGAGGAGAAAAAGTGGAGAAAAAGTGGAGAAAAAGTGGAGAAAAAGAGGAGAAAAAGAGGAGAAAAAGTGGAGAAAAAAGTGGAGGAAAAAATGGAGGAAAAAGTGGAGAAAAAGTGGAGAAAAAGTGGAGAAAAAGTGGAGCATAAGAGGAGAAAAAGTGGAGAAAAAAGTGGAGGAAAAAGTGGAGAAAAAAGTGGAGAAAAAGTGGAGAAAAAGTGGAGAAAAAGTGGAGAAAAAGTGGAGATTAAGAGGAGAAAAAGTGGAGAAAAAGTGGAGCATAAGAGGAGAAAAAGTGGAGAAAAAGTGGAGAAAAAGTGGAGAAAAAGTGGAGCATAAGAGGAGAAAAAGTGGAGAAAAAAGTGGAGAAAAAGTGGAGCATAAGAGGAGAAAAAGTGGAGCATAAGAGGAGAAAAAGTGGAGAAAAAGTGGAGCATAAGAGGAGAAAAAGTGGAGAAAAAGTGGAGAAAAAGTGGAGCATAAGAGGAGAAAAAGTGGAGAAAAAGTGGAGAAAAAGTGGAGCATAAGAGGAGAAAAAGTGGAGATTAAGAGGAGAAAAAGTGGAGCATAAGAGGAGAAAAAGTGGAGAAAAAGTGGAGAAAAAGTGGAGAAAAAGTGGAGATTAAGAGGAGAAAAAGTGGAGAAAAAGTGGAGCATAAGAGGAGAAAAAGTGGAGAAAAAGTGGAGAAAAAGTGGAGAAAAAGTGGAGCATAAGAGGAGAAAAAGTGGAGAAAAAAGTGGAGAAAAAGTGGAGCATAAGAGGATAAAAAGTGGAGAAAAAGTGGAGCATAAGAGGAGAAAAAGTGGAGAAAAAGTGGAGAAAAAGTGGAGCATAAGAGGAGAAAAAGTGGAGAAAAAGTGGAGCATAAGAGGAGAAAAAGTGGAGATTAAGAGGAGAAAAAGTGGAGAAAAAGTGGAGCATAAGAGGAGAAAAAGTGGAGAAAAAGTGGAGAAAAAGTGGAGAAAAAGTGGAGATTAAAAGGAGAAAAAGTGGAGAAAAAGTGGAGCATAAGAGGAGAAAAAGTGGAGAAAAAGTGGAGAAAAAGTGGAGAAAAAGTGGAGATTAAGAGGAGAAAAAGTGGAGAAAAAGTGGAGCATAAGAGGAGAAAAAGTGGAGAAAAAGTGGAGAAAAAGTGGAGAAAAAGTGGAGAAAAAGTGGAGCATAAGAGGAGAAAAAGTGGAGAAAAAAGTGGAGAAAAAGTGGAGAAAAAGTGGAGCATAAGAGGAGAAAAAGTGGAGAAAAAGTGGAGCATAAGAGGAGAAAAAGTGGAGAAAAAGTGGAGAAAAAGTGGAGAAAAAGTAGAGATTAAGAGGAGAAAAAGTGGAGAAAAAGTGGAGCATAAGAGGAGAAAAAGTGGAGAAAAAGTGGAGAAAAAGTGGAGAAAAAGTGGAGCATAAGAGGAGAAAAAGTGGAGAAAAAGTGGAGATTAAGAGGAGAAAAAGTGGAGAAAAAGTGGAGCATAAGAGGAGAAAAAGTGGAGAAAAAGTGGAGAAAAAGTGGAGCATAAGAGGAGAAAAAGTGGAGAAAAAGTGGAGAAAAAGTGGAGAAAAAGTGGAGAAAAAGTGGAGCATAAGAGGAGAAAAAGTGGAGAAAAAGTGGAGCATAAGAGGAGAAAAAGTGGAGAAAAAGTGGAGAAAAAGTGGAGATTAAGAGGAGAAAAAGTGGAGAAAAAGTGGAGCATAAGAGGAGAAAAAGTGGAGAAAAAGTGGAGAAAAAGTGGAGAAAAAGTGGAGAAAAAGTGGAGCATAAGAGGAGAAAAAGTGGAGAAAAAAGTGGAGAAAAAGTGGAGCATAAGAGGAGAAAAAGTGGAGAAAAAGTGGAGAAAAAGTGGAGAAAAAGTGGAGAAAAAGTGGAGCATAAGAGGAGAAAAAGTGGAGAAAAAGTGGAGCATAAGAGGAGAAAAAGTGGAGAAAAAGTGGAGAAAAAGTGGAGAAAAAGTGGAGATTAAGAGGAGAAAAAGTGGAGAAAAAGTGGAGCATAAGAGGAGAAAAAGTGGAGAAAAAGTGGAGAAAAAGTGGAGAAAAAGTGGAGCATAAGAGGAGAAAAAGTGGAGAAAAAGTGGAGAAAAAGTGGAGCATAAGAGGAGAAAATGTGGAGAAAAAGTGGAGCATAAGAGGAGAAAAAGTGGAGAAAAAGTGGAGAAAAAGTGGAGAAAAAGTGGAGATTAAGAGGAGAAAAAGTGGAGAAAAAGTGGAGCATAAGAGGAGAAAAAGTGGAGAAAAAGTGGAGAAAAAGTGGAGCATAAGAGGAGAAAAAGTGGAGAAAAAGTGGAGATTAAGAGGAGAAAAAGTGGAGCATAAGAGGAGAAAAAGTGGAGAAAAAGTGGAGAAAAAGTGGAGAAAAAGTGGCGCATAAGAGGAGAAAATGTGGAGAAAAAAGTGGAGAAAAAGTGGAGCATAAGAGGATAAAAAGTGGAGAAAAAGTGGAGCATAAGAGGAGAAAAAGTGGAGAAAAAGTGGAGAAAAAGTGGAGCATAAGAGGAGAAAAAGTGGAGAAAAAGTGGAGCATAAGAGGAGAAAAAGTGGAGATTAAGAGGAGAAAAAGTGGAGAAAAAGTGGAGCATAAGAGGAGAAAAAGTGGAGAAAAAGTGGAGAAAAAGTGGAGAAAAAGTGGAGATTAAAAGGAGAAAAAGTGGAGAAAAAGTGGAGCATAAGAGGAGAAAAAGTGGAGAAAAAGTGGAGAAAAAGTGGAGAAAAAGTGGAGCATAAGAGGAGAAAAAGTGGAAAAAAAGTGGAGAAAAAGTGGAGAAAAAGTGGAGAAAAAGTGGAGCATAAGAGGAGAAAAAGTGGAGAAAAAAGTGGAGAAAAAGTGGAGCATAAGAGGAGAAAAAGTGGAGAAAAAGTGGAGAAAAAGTGGAGAAAAAGTGGAGAAAAAGTGGAGCATAAGAGGAGAAAAAGTGGAGAAAAAGTGGAGCATAAGAGGAGAAAAAGTGGAGAAAAAGTGGTGAAAAAGTGGAGAAAAAGTGGAGAAAAAAGTGGAGAAAAAGTGGAGAAAAAAGTGGAGAAAAAGTGGAGAAAAAGTGGAGAAAAAGTGGAGATTAAGAGGAGAAAAAGTGGAGAAAAAGTGGAGCATAAAAGGAGAAAAAGTGGAGAAAAAGTGGAGAAAAAGTGGAGAAAAAGTGGAGCATAAGAGGAGAAAAAGTGGAGAAAAAAGTGGAGAAAAAGTGGAGCATAAGAGGAGAAAAAGTGGAGCATAAGAGGAGAAAAAGTGGAGAAAAAGTGGAGCATAAGAGGAGAAAAAGTGGAGAAAAAGTGGAGAAAAAGTGGAGCATAAGAGGAGAAAAAGTGGAGAAAAAAGTGGAGAAAAAGTTGAGAAAAAGTTGAGAAAAAGTGGAGCATAAGAGGAGAAAAAGTGGAGAAAAAAGTGGAGAAAAAGTGGAGAAAAAGTGGAGAAAAAGTGGAGAAAAAGTGGAGAAAAAGTGGAGCATAAGAGGAGAAAAAGTGGAGATTAAGAGGAGAAAAAGTGGAGAAAAAGTGGAGCATAAGAGGAGAAAAAGTGGAGAAAAAGTGGAGAAAAAGTGGAGAAAAAGTGGAGAAAAAGTGGAGATTAAGAGGAGAAAAAGTGGAGAAAAAGTGGAGCATAAGAGGAGAAAAAGTGGAGAAAAAGTGGAGAAAAAGTGGAGAAAAAGTGGAGATTAAGAGGAGAAAAAGTGGAGAAAAAGTGGAGCATAAGAGGAGAAAAAGTGGAGAAAAAGTGGAGAAAAAGTGGAGAAAAAGTGGAGAAAAAGTGGAGCATAAGAGGAGAAAAAGTGGAGAAAAAAGTGGAGAAAAAGTGGAGCATAAGAGGAGAAAAAGTGGAGAAAAAGTGGAGAAAAAGTGGAGAAAAAGTGGAGCATAAGAGGAGAAAAAGTGGAGAAAAAGTGGAGCATAAGAGGAGAAAAAGTGGAGAAAAAGTGGAGAAAAAGTGGAGCATAAGAGGAGAAAAAGTGGAGAAAAAGTGGAGACAAAAGTGGAACATAAGAGGAGAAAAAGTGGAGATTAAGAGGAGAAAAAGTGGAGAAAAAGTGGAGCATAAGAGGAGAAAAAGTGGAGAAAAAGTGGAGCATAAGAGGAGAAAAAGTGGAGATTAAGAGGAGAAAAAGTGGAGAAAAAGTGGAGCATAAGAGGAGAAAAAGTGGAGAAAAAGTGGAGAAAAAAGTGGAACATAAGAGGAGAAAAAGTGGAGATTAAGAGGAGAAAAAGTGGAGAAAACGTGGAGCATAAGAGGAGAAAAAGTGGAGAAAAAGTGGAGCATAAGAGGAGAAAAAGTGGAGATTAAGAGGAGAAAAAGTGGAGAAAAAGTGGAGCATAAGAGGAGAAAAAGTGGAGAAAAAGTGGAGAAAAAGTGGAGAAAAAGTGGAGCATAAGAGGAGAAAAAGTGGAGAAAAAAGTGGAGAAAAAGTTGAGAAAAAGTGGAGAAAAAGTGGAGAAAAAGTGGAGATTAAGAGGAGAAAAAGTGGAGAAAAGGTGGAGCATAAGAGGAGAAAAAAGTGGAGAAAAAAGTGGAGAAAAAAGTGGAGAAAAAGTGGAGAAAAAAATGGAGAAAAAGTGGAGCACCCTTTGGTACCTTTCATGTGGCACTAAGGGGTGCTTAGCTTTGTATTTAGCCAAAAAAATGGAAAAAAAATGACGTAGGGTTCCCCCTAGTTTTGTAGCCAGCTAGGGTAAAGCAGACGGCTGCAGCCTGCAGACCACAGCTGGCAACCTCACCTTGGCTGGTAATCCAAAACTGAGGGCACCCCACGCTGTTATTTTAAATTAAATAAATAATTAAAAAAAAAACCACGTAGGGGTCCCCCAAAATTGGATCACCAGCCAAGGTAAAGCAGACAGCTGGGGCCTGATATTCTCAGACTAGGGAGGTCCATGGTTATTGGAATCTCCCCAGCCTAAAAATAGCAGGCCGCAGCCGCCCCAGAAGTGGCGCATCCATTAGATGCGCCAATCCTGGTGCTTCGCCCCAGCTCATCCCGCGCCCTGGTGCGGTGGCAAACGGGGTAATATATGGGGTTAATACCAGATGTGTAATGTCACCTGGCATCAAGCCCTGGGGTTGGTGAGGTCAGGCGTCTATCAGATACCCGACATCACCAACCCAGTCAGTAATAAAAAAAAATAGACGACAAACACATTTTTATTTGAAAAAACACTCCCCAAAACATTCCCTCTTTAACCAATTTATTAGATTGAAAAACAAATCCAGGTCTGGTGTAATCCAAGGGGTTGCCATGACGATCCACACTGCCCCAGTCAATGAAGAGCAGGATGTTCCCCATTGGCTGGGAGAGCAATGCAGTGACCTGAGCTAACATCAATGGGTCAGCCCAGGTCACTGCAGGGGGGTGACAAGTGCTGCTGTCAGCGAGGTACATTACCTGCGCTGATCTCCAGCACTGCCGACAGCCCCTGTCACTGAGGTCAATGACCGGCGCCTTCACATCAAGTATCGCGAGAGGTCCGTGACGTCACCGCCAGTGTCAGTCTCGGGTCGGACGCGATAGGTGATGTGACAAGCGGCGGCCATGGAGGAAAGTGACAGCGCTGAGGTCGGGATGGCGGGACTTCATCACCGCAGGTAAGCCGAGCGGGGGGGGGGGGGTGCGTGTGTGAGAGTGTGTGTGTGTGTATATGTATGTATACATGCCGCGGGCAGGAGGGGGCGGAGTGAGCTGAGCGGGAAGTGTGGGCTTCCTGCACGTAACTAAGATAAACATCGGGTTACTAACCAAAGCGCTTTGCTTGGATACCCGATGTTTATCTTGGTTACCAGCTTGTGGCAGGCTGCCAGCGATGGCTCCTGCACACTGTAGCTGGGAGGGGGGGGTGTGCGTGAGTGAGAGTGTGTGTGTGTGTGTATATGTATGTATACATGCCGCGGGCAGGAGGGGGCGGAGCGAGCTGAGCGGGAAGTGTGGGCTTCCTGCACGTAACTAAGATAAACATCGGGTTACTAACCAAAGCGCTTTGCTTGGATACCCGATGTTTATCTTGGTTACCAGCTTCTGGCAGGCTGCCAGCGATGGCTCCTGCACACTGTAGCTGTAAAAAGCCCTGCTTTTTGCTGCTAGAACCGTTCTCGAACGTTTCTAGAACTATCGAGCTTTTAGCAAAAAGCTCGAGTTCTAGTTCGATCTCGAACAGCCCAAAAATCACTCGAGCCTAGAACTGGAGAACCACGAACCGCGAACCGCGCTCAACTCTAGTTATGCCTTCAGTATGTAAGTAGCAGAGCCAGAATCATGGTGGGATCTTAGGTGGATTACGTCAGAACTGGATGTTTCTGGTTAATACATTTTGTGAAAGAGGGTGTTTTTTTGTATTTTATTTCAACTAAAAGGTTTTTTTTGGTGTTTGCGTTTATTTCTTTTTACTTACTGATTAATAAGGGAGTCTCATATACACCTTCCATTACTAATATAGGGCTTAGTGGCAGATGTGAGCAGTCATTAACCCCTTATTAACCCGATTGCCACCGCACCAGTGCAATCGGTAAGAGCCGGGTAAAGTGCTGGGATTGTCGCATCTAATGGCTTTTTTCTGGGCGGTTGAAGGCTGCTATTCTTAGGCTGGGGAGCCCGAGAATACTAGCCACCGGCTGTTCTCTCTATCATGGCTGGGTATTAAAATTCGGGGGACCTGCCATTTTTTTAAATGTTTTTAAATAATTTTTAAAAAAGCCACATGTGTTCCCTCTTATTTTGATACACATACAAGATAAGCACATGTCTGGGGGCTGCAGCCTGTATCCATATGCTTTATCTGTGCTGGGTATCATAATATGGGGGGACCCTATGGCAATTTTTTCATTTATTTTTACACCATAATAGGGACACACACAGCATGTGCGATTGCAAGCAGTCAGACATGCTGTCACACAGCGTGGGGGCGCAGTCTGACTGCAACTAATCACAGACGCCGGGACTGCCAGTGGGCAGTGGAAACAGTGCATATGCACGAGGTTATGAGCAGCCCCGGAAGTAGTGTTACAGACAGAGACTGGTAAGTATAATGCGCCTGCTCTAATCCCACTATCCCTTCTACCACCATTTTAAAGTACCTGATTCGGGTCCCCGTAGAATTCTATGGGGATCAATATCTGGGCAGATATCCAGGATCAATTCCAGGCCCCAACAAGGTTTTTTTTTAAAGTCCAATTGGACCCGCTGATCTGAGATATCTGTGGATTCGCCCATCACTACTCCACAACTTTCAAGGTTACTGACTTGGTTGGAGTATAAACTTACTTGCATATCAAGAAGGAGCAGAGGTTAATTTCAGGTAACAAGATGTGTTCATAGTGTCCATGTGTTCTATGATGGACAGAATGGTCTTTTTTTTTAAACAAGGTTCATTGCTTTCTTTTCGTGAAGATGATTATTCGTTTGCTATTTGATAAGAATTGGAAAGTTTCCAAGCTTTTAATTGCTGCCTGTTTTAACTAATTCTGATACATTATGTTAGAATTAATGTCTACATATTGTCTCACTACTATCGAGTGTGAACAAGAAATTCCCTTTATAAAATTCATACCTGTGAAGAGCAACTTAACCCCTTCACCCCTGGACGATTTTCCATTTTTAGTTTTTTTTTTCTTTTCCTCCCCTTCTTCCGAGTGCCGTAACTTTTTTAGTTTTCTGTCAATCTTGCCATATAAGGGCTTGACTTTTGTGGGACGAGTTACACTTTTAAATGAAACCATAAGTTTTACTATATAGTGTACAGGAAAACAGCAAACAGTTTCCGAGTTCGGAAAAATTGCAAAAAAAAGTGCAATTACATGATTGTTTTGGGATATTTTATCCACCGAGTTCACTGTATGGTAAAACAGTAAAAATGTCTGTATGATGCCTTAGGTCGATATGAGTTCGAATTCACCAAACCTGTATAGGTTTATGTGTTGCCCAGGGTTATGGGGTACTCGGTTCCGGGTGGTGTATAACTGGGGAATGTCACTTTGGTGGTCATTGCCCGGTCTCGTGCCCTGGGTGCTTTTAAAAAGGGGGAATATTTACAGGGGATTTGAATAATGTTCACACGTGACGCCACTTGCGGTGTTGCGGCTATGAGGTTGGAGCCGTCGCTGCACAGTTTTCAATACTGGGGCTTGTGTTAGGGACAGCCTGGATGTTAGGCCCTCTGCAAGCAGGGCCAGGCCCCAGAGGATAGGTGATGCAGATGGGTGTTGAAAGAAGGTAGGCCACACAAGTTGTTGCAGTGTAACTCGTTCTTTTACTCACTGCAAGCTGGCACTGATCACCCGAGGCCGGCTGGTCTCAACTGCAGGTCACCTTTGTCCCAGTGCCAGTTTAGTGACCTGGTGGCTTCTTTCCCCTGCACCTATCTTTGGTTGGTGGGTCCCTGTGGCTTGGAGCGGCTGGGGTCTCCTCCTCGTAGTCTCTTACAGCAGTCCGTATGATGGTAGCGTGAACACTGTGGGGTTGGAGTCTCTGGTCCTGTCCCCGGTTCTCTCATATCTACTGTGTCCCGAACTTCAAGGTCAGTGAGGTCCTTGATGGTCCCCCCACTGTGCAGATTTTATCAGGTCTGCTTGGAGTGTTTGCCTGACCTAGGATTCTGTACCCCGTTGGTGCGTAGTTCCGGGAGTACTCCACCATACTCCATCGGCAACTAACCGCCTGGGCCCTCAGGTCACTGTTCACTCTTGACAGTCCTTCCTCTCTATTTCACTTTCACTCCTCGACTCACTCACCACTGTCTCACTGTCTGTCTGTCCACTATCTGCCCCTCCCACCTGGTCGTCTAGTGGACTGGGGTGGCTCCACCTCTAGGCGGCCATCCATTAGTCCAACCCTAGCTTGGTACCATTCTATGGGGGAATTTGGGAAAAACAGGGATTATCTGGAGTGTTTGGCTGTTACCGGCACTGGTCTTCTGGGTCCCTAAGGGGTAGGCTCTGCATCCTGGTGGGGATGCAGTACCTTGTAGCTCCTTGATGGATTCAGGGGCGCTACATTTACTTTTATCTAAGGGGTTAAAAAAATTCAGAAGTTTATCCAAAAAAAGTGGCGCACTTTTTGCGTCATTTTACGAAACCCGTAGCATTCTCATTTTTTGGGATTTTAGCTCAGTGATGGATTATTTTTTGCATCTCAAGCTGACGTTTTTAATGGCACCATGTTTGCACAAATACTACGTTTTGATCGCCTGTTATTGCATTTTTTGCGCAAAGTTTTTGGCAACCAAAATCTGTAATTTTGGAATTTGGATTTTTTTTGCTGGTACGCCGTTTACTGATCAGATTAATTGATTTCATATTTTGATAGATCTGGCATTTCTGAACACGGTGATACCAAAAGTGTGTATATTTTTTTAAACCTTTAATTTTCAATGGGACAAATGGGGGGGGGGGTGACTTGAACGTTTAGGTTTTTTTAATTTTTTTAACTTTTTAAAACTTTTTTTTCCTTTTTTTTATTTTACAGGTCCCCCTAGGGGACTCTAAGGATCAGCAGTTTGATCCCTTGATCATTACTGTTGATCACAGGTACAAAGCTGTGATCACCAGAAATACTCACTTCTTGTTACAGGCAGCAATCGGCCGGGTGAAACAGAAAGTGACTTATGATAGCTACAGGAGTCATCCCATGACTATGTGCTACTATAGCAAGCATTGGCTCACAGTGATCACATCACAATGGGGCAGGGTAAGTGAAGATTTACCGCAGCGGGGATTTAAATCACTCTTAAGTCACATTTTGACATTGCGAATTAAGTCGTTAACAGGCACGAGTGGATCATGGATTTACCCATGACTGTGAGGCACATATGTCAGATGTTCAAATCAGTTGACATGTGCGTGGGTCGCAGCCGGCTGCCCGCAGCAGCCACCGGTGATTAGAACTATATGCCTTAGGACGTACTGTTACGGATCGCAGTCGTTAAGGGGTTAAACTGAACATAGGAGAATCCATTTGAGCCCATGTTTAGTTCACATGTGAACAACATATTATAGAGACACAGAGGTTTCATGTGTCTGTTGAGAGGACTCATCATATACGGTAATAATGTTTAAGCTATGTCTTTCAATTATTCTGTATTACCCAAACAGATAAACTTGAAGCGGCACTGATAGGCAAATGCAGAGCACAGTCAATCTCTTCCTTTATATTCTCGGTTTAGGGATTTGATTTAGTGGTGCTCTGAAGATTATAGTGGTGAGAAGTCTAAGGATATATTTTATCCTTTGTTGGCAATGCAGTCATTCATCATTGTAAGATGTTTCATTTCTTAGATATATACAAGTCTATACAGATACATTGGGTTACTACTGATAACGTTTACATTTAAATTTGTATTTCATCGACAAGGTATTTACTAAGACGAGGCAGCACTTTCAAGGGTACTTGAATAAAAACACAATGCTATGCTGCCTTATAGTGGATACAATTAGTATTGCATTACAAGATCAAAAGACGGATTCTATGAAATAAGTTGAAATCCTACATAGTTGTTTGTTTTTTCCTACTATTATTTTAATTTAGGTTTGTATAGAAAGACAAATGGGTCATAGGATCTTTCAGATTTTAGGCATGTTGATTTGGGGGATAAAGAATAAACCGAAATGATCAGCTCTCTGTATATATTGAAGATGTTTGTTTTGTTTCTCTGAATCAAACCTTAGATCTCTTACTTTTATGGGGACAACAACTTACGCAGTAGTCTAAAGGCCGCTTTACACGCAACGACATCGCTAATGAGATGTCATTGGGGTCACGGAATTCGTGACGCACATCCGTTCTCGTTAGCGACGTTGCTGCGTGTGAAACGCAGGAGTGACCGCTAACGATTAAAAATACTCACCTTATCGTTAAACGTTGACACGCTGTCCATTTCTCAAATATCGTTGCTACTGCTGGTACGATGTTGTTCGTCGTTCCCGAGGCAGCACACATCGCTATGTGTGACACAGCAGGAACGAGGAACCTCACCTTACCTGCGGCCGCCCACAATGAGGAAGGAAGGAGGTGGGCGGGATGTTCGTCCCGCTCATCTCTGTCCCTCCGCTTCTATTGGGCGGCCGCTTAGTGACGTCGTTGTGGCGCCGAACGAACCGCCCCCTTAAAAAGGAGGCTGTTCGCCGGTCATAGCGACGTCGATTGGCAGGTAAGTAGTGTGATGGATCATAGCGATGTTGTGCACCACGGGCAGCGATTTGCCTGTGACGCACAACCGGCGGGGGCGGATACGCTCGCTAGCGATCTCGCTAGCAAGATCGCAGCGTGTAAAGTGGCCTTAACTCTAGGTGGGTAGAAAAAGGCGGCTGCCCTGGTGCTACTCACATAGTAGGGTCCCTAAGTGAGTGCCACTTTTTGTTTCATTGACTTCCACAGGACACTGATATAGGTAAATCCTGTAGCAGTGCACAGACAGTACCATAACTCACCAGTACAACTCAATTTTGTAAGCTGCAAAAGTCTTTAGACTTGTGGCACCACAAAAGAGCAAGCCCATGTAAGACATCAGCATTGTGATGCAGGAACCACCATGATGTCTCTGCATCAAGCCACTTGTGCCTAGCCGCTAATTGTGAAGAAGATTGTTAGTGTCAAAGGTTCAACGTAAAAGGAGTATTTTGATAGTTTTTTCTGGAGCATTACTACGTAAACAAACAACTCTAGGCAGTAATATCTGTTTAGAGGGTGCTCTGGGCATTATCTGTTGAGGGGTTACTCAAGGAGCATTATTTTTAACGGGCAACAATAAGCACATAATTGGGAGTAACAGTAGGATGTGGAGCTTATGTAGTTAGTAAATAGATGGAAATGTGAGAAGTGAAAGGTGCCTGTGTTGAACTTTGGGTCTTATTAGTTAAAGGGAATCTGTCAGCAGGTTTTTGCTATGTAATCTGAGGACAGAGTGATATAGGGGTTAACACAGATCTTGTCAATGATTCTCTTATCAAGCTCTGTGATGTTGTTTACTTGGAATGTTTGTGTTAGCATCAGGAGATTATCATTGCTTGGACTATATCAGCTACAGCAGCATGTGAACCCTAGTCCACCAAGCCCCCTCTTCTGATAACATAACCTAAACAACCTTTCCTATGACTGGAAAAGGTCCACAAGAATATAAACCTAAAAATTGTAGCCCCAATTTTTCAATGAATAAAGGTGGGGATACAACAGAAAAAAGGACCACGAATGATCAAAGTGGAATACAAAATTTATTAATTAGTACAAAAGGTGATACAGGACACACAGTGGAGGCAGGCTAGATGGAAACAGCCTGCCAGGAAACAACCCACAGCATTACCAGGACACACCACCAGATGGTAACCTGCTGACAGGCAGCAATGTAAAAATAATACACGGTGAAAAATAGCCTGTAGAGAGTCAAAGGGGACAGTATAGAGGACGAATTATGCAAAGGAGATCTGTAAAACCCCCTAAGAAGTCCCAGAGACCAAAAGGGCATAAATGGTTAATCACTGTTACCTTGCGTCATGTCAGAGCAGGAATGGTGGATGTGTCCGGGCGTGGGGGCGGGGCCTAGACGCGCGTTTCACCAAAGGCTTCGTCACGAAGCCTTTGGTGAAACGCGCGTCGAGGCCCCGCCCCCACGCCCGGACACATCCACCATTCCTGCTCTGACATGACGCAAGGTAACAGTGATTAACCATTTATGCCCTTTTGCTCTCTGGGACTTCTTAGGGGGTTTTACAGATCTCCTTTGCATAATTCGTCCTCTATACTGTCCCCTTTGACTCTCTATGGGCTATTTTTCACCGTGTATTATTTTTACATTGCTGCCTGTCAGCAGGTTACCATCTGGTGGTGTGTCCTGGTAATGCTGTGGGTTGTTTCCTGGCAGGCTGTTTCCATCTAGCCTGCCTCCACTGTGTGTCCTGTATCACCTTTTGTACTAATTAATAAATTTTGTATTCCACTTTGATCATTCGTGGTCCCCTCTTCTGATAAGCAGCTTACTGTGTATAGACATTTTACATAGTGAGCCTTGTATTGGTGGGGTTAGTTTTGTTAGCTCTGCTGCATTGCTAAATCTAAATACTGATTGTGCCAGAACCGCTGCATCCAGTAAAATCACTGACACATCATTGATCTCTTTGCCTACGTCACACTGCTCTCAAATGAGGTAGTAAAAACCTGCTGACATATTCCCTTTAAATGAACATTAATTCTTTTTAAGGAGGGTACTCAAGAAGTATTATTATCTTGTAGCAGGCAGAGCACAACAGGCAGAGAATTGGAGGTATCAGCATGATGTATAGTTTGTGTAGTTTGGGAATAGATGAGACAGTGATGTGTGAGAAGTGAAATATTTGTATGTTGGAATGTCTTTAGATGAGTAATGGTTAGAAGAATTCTTTATGACAGACTGGCCAGATGGAAAATATGTAAAATGTATGTCACCTGTGATTCACTATATATAACTATACGTTAATCACTTATAGTATGTTCTATGCTGTCCTGGTATCTATTATTATATATTCATTGTATGGTGGTAATATTGATCATTGTACTGTGATGTATGTAGTAACTGGCATGGCTTGGTTTGGGAATTTAATCCTGTGGCTGCATGGTCGCTTCTTCGTTCTGCTGAGCTATTGTCTTTTCTTCCTTGTCCAAATGCAAATACTTATGGTTCCAATTGTCTTTGTATCCCCTTCTTGGTTTGCTCCTCTCCATTTTCCCATTTTGGTCTGCCCTATCACTTTTTGGGTTGGGGTTTATATATTCACCTTTCACTGCCTTGCTGACTATATCTCTACATGAACAAATCACTTAGTACACAAGATATCCACAAAGTTATATCTCTAGGTGGGCTTGTACTTAGGAGTTCCAGCCCTTCGGCTAAGGGGGTTTACGTTTTAGGGTAAACGCCAGTTCATTCCTGCAGTGAGTCAGTTTGTTTTCCTTCCCAGCACTTTTTCCTTTCACCTATTTTAGACTTCTGGAAGCTTCTACTTAATCAGCTAATTTGTGACTCACTTTAACTTTTTGTCTCTACCTTTTAGTTTTCTCACATTGGGTTTTGTATCTTCCTACACACCTTCTTCTCCCTTTGCTGGCAGTGTGTTGCAGCCTCCCCTTTGGTACTTCAGGAGGTATGATAAACCACTCATTGGCCTTTTAGGGAGTCAAGTCTAAGGGGATGTTTTGGGGTCTTTCCAGCCTGAACAGAGACCAATTGTGTGCTGGTGTGGTGTCTCGCTGTAGTTGGTCCTCCCTTTTTCTGTTACCCGTGTGTGAGAATGTTCACATATATAACATCATAGCCAGCCCGAAGTGTGTTCTGGGGTATAAGCACAGATCCAGTGAATGCCTCCACTGCACAATTACAAATGTTTTCCTTGGAGGTTTCCACAGACTCAATTAATCAGACTCTAACCTCTACAACATGGGCAAGACCAAAGAGCTTTCTAAGGATGTCAGGGACAAGATCATAGACTTGCACAAGGCTGGAATGGGCTACAAAACCATAAGTAAGATGCTGGGTGAGAAGGAGACAAATGTTGGTGCAATAGTAAGAAAATGGAAGAAATACAAAATGAGTTTCAATCGACATTGATCTGGGGCACCATGCAAAATCACCTCACCTCGTGGGGTATCCAGGATCATGAGGAAGGTGAGAGATCAGCCTAAAACTACACAGGGGGAACTTGTTAAAGATCTCAAGGCAGCTGGAACCACTGTCACCAAGAAAAACATTGGTAACACATTACACCGTAATGGCTTAAAATCCTGCAGTGCCCCCCAAGTCCCACTTCTCAAGGAGGCACATGTGCAGGCCCGTCTTAAGTTGGCCAATGAACAACTGGATGATTCTGAGAGTGATTGGGTGAAGGTGCTGTCAGATGGTCAGATGAGACAAAAAATGAGCTCTTTGGCCGTAACTCAACTCGCCATGTTTGGAGGAAGAGAAATGCTGCTAATGGCTCAAAGAACACCATCCCCAAAGTCAAGCATGGAGGTGGAAACATTATGTTTTGGTAGGTTTTCTCTGCTAAGGGAACAGGACTACTTCACCACATCAATGGGACAATGGATGGAACCATGTACCATAAAATCCTGAGTGACAACCTCCTTCCCTCCTTCAGGACATTAAAAATGGGTCATGGCTGAGTCTTCCAGCACAACAATGACCCAAAACATACAGCCAAGGCAACAAAGGAGTAGCTCAAAAAGAAGCACATTAAGGTCATGGAGTGGCCTAGCCAGTCTCCAGACCTTAGTCCCATAGAAAACTTAGCTGAAGCTCCGAGTTGCCATGCAACAGCCTCAAATTCTGAATGATTTAGAGATGATCTGCAAGAGGAGTGGACCAAAATTCCTCCTGACATGTGCACAAACATTATCATCAACTGCAAAAAAATGTCAGACTGCTGTGCTTGCCAACAAGGGTTTTTTTTCCACCAAGTATTAAGTCTTGTTTGCCAGAGGGATCAAATACTTATTTCTATCTGCAAAATGCAAATAAATTTATATAATTTATACACTGTGATTTTCTGGATTTTATTTTGGATATTCTATCTATTACTGTTAAAATTAACCTACCCTTAAAATTATACACTGTTCATGTCTTTGTCAGTGAGAAAACTTACAAAATCAGCAAGGGATCAAATAATTATTTCCTTCACTGTATCTGAAGTTAAATGGTTTTCCAAACTATCCTTGAGAGAGTCATATAATCTTATACACATTCTTAGGCGGGCTTTGCACACTACGACATCGCAGGTGTGATGTCGGTGGGGTCAAATCGAAAGTGATGCACATCCGGCGTCGCAGTCGATATCGTAGTGTGCAAATCCTTTTTGATACGATTACCGAGCGCAAAAGCGTCATTATCATATCATCGGTGTAGGGTTTGACATTTCCATAATGCCAGTGCAACGACAGGTACGATGTTGTTCCTTGTTCCTGCGGCAGCACACATCACTGTGTGTGAAGCCGCAGGAGCGAGGAACATCTCCTACCTGCGTCCCGGCTGTAATGCGGAAGGAAGGATGTTTACATCCTGCTCATCTCCACCCCTCCACTGCTATTGGCCACCTGCCGTGTGACGTCGCTGTGATGCCGTACGACCCGCCCCCTTAGGAAGGAGGAGGGTCGCCGGCCAGAGTGACGTCGCACGGCAGGTGAGTGCATGTGAAGCCGGCGTAGCGATAATGTTCGCTATGCCAGCAATCACAAAATATCGCTGCTGCGACGGGGGCGGGGACTATCGCGCTCGACATCACAGCATCGGCTTGCGATGTCGTAGCGTGCAAAGTACCCCTTACTGTATATGTGTACCTCCACAGCTACTGGCACCTCATTCTTTTTTAATGCTGGGATTTTCATCCATTTTTAAGGAACGTTTCTGGGCTACAGTCCTCTGTGCCAGAGGAGGAGAGGTTTTCTTCCCGATTGATTAAGGTCTGGAAGGAGGTTGGAAGGGGTCTTTTGGTAGCTTGTGAATGGGCCAAAAGATATGCTAATCACAGACATAGAAAGGCTCCTGTCTTTAAGGTGGGGGAATTTGTGTGGTTGTCCTCAAAGAATCTACACTTAAAGGTCACATCAAGGAAGTTTGCACCTAAATTTGTAGGACTTTGTAAAATTATTAAAATTCTAAATTCTGTGATGGTTTCGTTGCAACTTCCTATTGCTTGAAAGATCAATAATTCTTTACATTCTTCTCTTTTAAAAAAAAATTAAGGGGACACCTGGTCTTCAAGATATAATTGAGGTGGATTTGGAAGGGAGCTTTTAGTTTCAGGCGGGTTAGGTACTTTCTTCAGTATCTCAATTAGTAGAAAGGTTTTGGTGCTGAAGATAACTCCTGGGTTGATTCACAGGATCTTCATGTGCATTGCCTGGTGAGGGAGTTCTGTCAATGACCTGAGATGGTAGGGGCTTCTGAGGGTCCAGTGGCCCTTCATAGAAGGGGGTACTGTCATGGCTTGGTTTGGAGATTTGATCCAGTTACCTGTTTCTGCATGGCCGGCTCCTCTTTCTGCTAAGGCTAGGTTCACATTCCTAAGGATTCCGCTGCTCAAAAAACGCTACATGCTGCGTCCCTGCCGCCCGACGGTCAGTCGTTCCACGACTGATCAGTCAGGCGGAGGATGCAACGCAGCGTCATCAGTCCCAATCCGCCGCTCTTACAAGTATATGGGAACAACGGAATCCGCCAAACGGATTCCGTTGTTTACCAGAGCTGCGGATTGTGACTGATACCAATTGACGGAAATGTGAACCTAGCCTAAGCTATTGCCTTTTCTTCCCTGTCCAAATACTGATGGTTTCAATTGTCTTTGTCCTTCCTTCTTAGTTCTCTCATCTCCAGGTGTTTCTCATTTTTTAATTTTGGTCTGCCCTACCATATTCTGGGTTGGGATTTATATGTTCACCTTTCACTGTAGTTCCTTGCTGACTATACTTCTATGTGGACTTGCACTTAGGAGTTTCAGCCCCTCAGCTAAAGGGGTTTACCTTTTAGGGTAAACACCAGTTTATTCCTGCAGCATGTCAGTTTATTTTTCTTCCCAGCACATTTTTCCTTTTACCTCTTTTAGGCTTCTGGGAGGCGATACTTGATACGCTTATTTGTGTCTCTCTTTAGCTTTTCCTCTCTACCTTATATGAACTTTTGTATCTTCCTACATGCCTGCCTCTCCCTATATTGACAATGTTTTGTGGTCACTCCTCTGGTCCTTCCGGATGTCCGAGAAACCCCTTGATGGCCTTTTAGGGAGTCAGGTCTGAGGTGGTGTTTTGAGTTGTGCTGCTAGGATCTTTCTAACCAAACAAGAACCAGTTGAATGCAGTGTCTCCTTCTAGTTGGTCTTCCCTTTTCCTGTACCCGTGTAAGAGAGTGTTTACATTTATAACAGTAACTTTTAGTTGTATTATTTACAATAATAATGGAGCAGTATATATCATTTTAATTATATTACTAAGATATTCTGAACACACAAAAAGAAATGCTGAATATGCAATTAGTATAACTAGTAAGAAAACTGCTTAATAAGCAGTTGAAAACTGCCATCAGAATTTTATAGATATATACAGTAAGCCTCTTGACGGCTGCATTCAGACTTTCAAGAGGCTTACAAGTCGCAGCAAATTTAATCTACTAAAAAGGTTTTTGTTTAATATATCATCCAACACTCAAACAGTTTTTGGAAGGTGCAGTAATAATTCTAATATATTCTGTTACATTCGTGGTTGTTTTACAACACTCAAGCCAAGGACAAACATATGTGACTGTGCATAAAGCTTATCATGCATATTTTGGGGTTAAACTGGGTGACCAGGAAAAACTTGCACTCTTGGTTCAACAGTATATTATTTTTTTGCATGAAACATATATATTACTAACTATCGCTTTTTCAGAATTTATTGTTACCTCAGATATTCGACTTTAAAACCTTTTATCAAACATTTCTCATTTGTGAAAAAAAATTACATTTTGAACTTTTTATTACATATCTGAAATCAGCACCTTTCATTTGGGTAAATCAGCAAAAATAGTTAGGTTAGCAGAATTTATTTTTTCAAAAGTAAATCCGTGTAATATATACTTATGATGTGGAGGTATTATTCGGTCTTGTATAGTGATAATATTGGTCTTCAATTGCACTTTTTTTAGTTACAGTATGGATGAAGAGATGTGTGGCAGAATATGACCAGCTTTAAATGAAAAAAGTTATTCTGAGATATTCTGTCATAAGATGTACCGTATATGCTAGAGTATATGTGCTTATGTGATTGTGATGTACATTATTACAGCCTGTCGAGAGTTTTACTAGGATGTTGCTGAAATGTAACTTGTTTTGTGAGAAATTAGAGGCCTTTGTCAAATTTGGTAAAAAGTAAGGGTGAAATATGCAATAGTTACCAATGCATGGATGTCTGCTGAGGTTTCAACCATACCCACATAGATTTTTTTCTTTGATGAAACCATGTATCTCTCCTGCTTTCTTTTCTGTACCACAAACCTCTTCTCGGTGAAGAAATCTCACAAGATCATGTCTGTACCCTGCAGGTGTCTTCCATGCACTGTTGCCAACTTTAGGTTAGTCTTACAATTGTTGCTGGCTGTGACCTTTTCCAGAGGGTGAACACATTTGAGATCCAATATTCTGGACCCACTCACAGATGTCATGTGCAACTGGATTTGTGATGCCCTGGCAAAACCAGGTAGTCACACAAGAGACCTCCGCATAACACCATCCCTCACAGGGTTACATACAGCCGACCTGAAATCCTAGCCACCGCCCATCCTCAGGGCAAGACAGGCACACCAGTGGGTGGGACCAGGCGATTAGGGAGTTCAAGTTGAGAGGAGTGGAGGCTGAGGCTAGGTGTAGCTCCAGTGGAGGTGAAGCTGAAGTTGACAGGCGCCAGGGTTCGGAGCTCTGGTGCCTTGGCTAGCTGGCAGACAGTGGTCCCCATCAGCAGGCGACTGGAAGACAGCAACCGGAGATCCGAGGTGGACTGGGACAGGGTTGTAGCCCGCTGGTACCGACACTGGAGAACTGACCCGGAAACCGTGCTCAAGTTGACAGGAGCCAGGGTCGGAGCCCTGGTGCCTTGGCTAGCTGGTAGACAGTGGTCCCCGTCAGCAGGCGACGGGAAGACAGCAACCGGAGATCCAAGGTGGACTGGGACAGGGTTGGAGCCCGCCGGTACCGACACAGGAGAACTGACCCGGAAAACGTGCACAGAGGGGGTACTTGGACCCTGAAGCCAGGACCGGAACCAACGGCCTAGCTAATTAACCAATTGAGGGCAGGATTTAAGGTCCTGTCCCAACCAAAGTCCCAAAAGCAGACAACCACCCACAGAGAGGGATAGGGCAACCGCCAGGGTTCGATAGATCCCACAGGTCAGCGTCAGCGGGCACGGCTCCTCAGGTACACAACAAGCCGGGAGTGGACTCCCGTGTTCCATACCGGGAAGTCCAACACAAGCAAAAACAGTGCAGAGGGAAAAGACGGCGACCACCAGCCCGGGTGGGGGACAGAGTACAACCGGCCGCGGCGGCCGGCCACCAGCACCTTGGTTTACCAAAAGACTCATGTGATTTATTCAACTGTGAGTAACCAAACATCCCCTGGTACGTGCGGGCGCGCAGGGCCCTGCCATCGCCATCCCTTGCACAGAGCCACTGGGCCCCGGGGCAACCATCCCTACCCACGGAGGGGATAACACCCAGCTGCCATTACATATCCCCCGGGGTCTCCCACAACAGCAGCGGTGGTGCCACCTTTCACCACACACCGTGGGTGGCGTCACGAACTGAATACGGCCAAGCCCGTACAACTACGTCCCCCTTTTCATTTGGCATGTCCGCGTGACCCCCGGGTCCGGAGGATCCCTCGAGCCACACAGCGGGTACGGATCCAAGTAGCTCGGCTGCTACAGGCATGGGGGCGGCACAGTTTTCTAGACCTGTTTCATGTCCTTCAATTTAATTGTATCCTCAAGATTTAGGAATTGTTTCCAATAAATATACTAGTGGCACTAAAGCCTGCTTCATTCTGCAGAAGCCCAGCCAGAAGAATTCAGGACTCCCCTAACTGCATAAACCCAGTGATCACAGGAAATGCTGCTCAACGACCATTCTTTACTGAAGAAAATGGAGTTTTGTTAGCATTGTGAGCCACCATAAGGGCACTTTTTATTTAAGAGACACACCTTGGGGAATATTTATATTCAAGAGCTCAGTGAAACCCACATTATTTGTATTCAGGGGTCACTGTGTAGGACAATTTTTATTCAAGAGCACATTGTCTGCTATATTTCATTCAGAGGCACATTGTATGGCAATTTTTATTCAAGAGCATATTTTGGGGCATATTTGTATTCAGAGAGCACATTGTGGGGAATTTTAAAATCAGAGGGTACATTTTTAGGCATATTTTTATTCAGGGGCTCATTATGGGGGATTTTTTTAATTTAGGGGAACATTTTTGGGCATATTGTTATTAAGATGAACTGTGTTGGTCAAATTTTATTCAAAGACCCATTGCGAAACATATTTTTATTCTGTGGCACATTGTAGAGCATATTTTTACTCAGGTGCACATTGACAGGACCAAGTTTCATATTTAAAGGTACATTGTGGGTTATTTCTTTTGTTCAGGTTGCTTGTTGTGAGCCAAAAGGAGGTTGTCCCATCTGTACATCATCTTTAGGTCATATCGATGTGTGTCGCCCTGGAAAATCAGGTAGCCACACAACAGGCCCCTGCATAACACCATCCCTCACCTAAGTCACATGCAGCCGACCTTAAACCCTATTCACCCCCCTCAGGGCAAGACATGCACACACGTGGGCGGGACCAGGCGGATAGAGAACACCCACCTAGGGATATAGACAGCCCGGGGGTGGGAAAAACAAGAGAAGAAGTTAATAGTTCAAGTTGAGAGGATCGTGGGCTGGAGCTAAGTGTAGCTTCAGCAGAGGAGAGAGTTCAAGTTGAACGGTACCAGGGTCAGAGCCCTGGTGCCTTGGCTAGGTGGCAGATGGTGGTCTCCGTCAGCAAGAGATGGGAAGACGGCTTGGTAGAACCGAGGTGGACCGGGGTGGAGCCCGCCGGTACCTACACCGGGAACCCGACCAGAAACCGTGCACAGAGGGGGTATTCGGACCCTCAAGCCAGGACCGGAACCAACGGCCTAGCTAATCAACCGATTGAGGGCAGGATTACCGGTCCTGTCCCAACCAAAGTCCCAAAAGCAGACAACCACCCACAGAGAGGGATAGGGCAACCGACAGGGCCCATAGATCCCATGGCTCAGCGTCTCCTCAGGCACACAAAAAGCTGGGAGCGGACTCCCGTGTTCTACACCGGGAAGTCTAAACACAAACACAGCCAGTGCAGAGGAAAGAGATAGCAACCACCAGCCCGGGTGGGGGACCAGAGTACAACCGGCTATCGCTATAACCTGCACAGAGACACTGGGCCCCGGGGCAACCATCCCTACCCACGGAGGTGTTAACATCCAGCTGCCCTCACATCTTCCCCGGGGTGTCCCGCAACGGCAGCGGTGGTGTCCCACTTCACCACACACCGTGGGTGGTGTCACAGACAATCTCCCTTTCTAAACAAAACCACCCTTTTTCACTTGTGGGCGGCGGACCGCTGCTCGAGCCCGGGTTCAGCTCCCGCTCGAGCCACAGCAAAGCCACTTGACCCGAGTGTCCCCGAGCAGCCCCCCCTTGGCTGCGGTCTGGCCCTCGCCCGCAACAGATGCACTGACTGAAATAGCCATTTCCAGGACATTCTACTTTTTTTTTATTATTTTTGTTTTTAAATTAATACATTTTTATTGAGATTTTTTCATTTTCACAATAAAACAAAAACAGACACAGTAAATAGAACTTAAGGTCAGCAGTGTATGTTATTATCTACACAATCTGTTCTGCTCATTGATACTGCACCTTGAGCAAATTGAAGAGAAATATAAAAACGAGCAAAACCTAAACAAGGATAAACAACGGATTTCACAAGCTCGCTGGCTACAATAAACATTTTAAGTATATTCTACTATACAGTAACTGAATGAATCAAGTCTGAGGGTTATTATGTTATATGGGGATTTTGTTTTTATGAGATTGTAATCAAAGGTTTGAATCGTGTTTGAACACATGGATGTTATTATTTTTGAAAGCAATAATTTTTTCATATGCACATGTAGTGTTTACATCTGCTATAATGTCTTCTGGGCTTGGGTTGGAGAGCTTTTTCCAGTGTCTGGAGATGGCTATTTTTGTGACAACTAAAATGTAAGCTACCAAGATTCTTTCCTTATTTGGGATTGTGAATATATTCATTAAAAGTAATGCTAGTGTGACGCCCTGGCCTATCAGGTCTTCACAGGGTATTGTGCAATCTGCCTTTCTGCACAGTATCCACATCCTCCTTGGTTACAGGTCCCTGGCCTTTGGTGTTGCTAAGAACAAGCTAATCAAAATCCTAGAAACACTCTGCAACACACCCACCAGACACACCAATGGGTAGCCTGAAGGGAATAGGGCCGCCCACTTGGGGGGTTGGTAAGGGAGGGTCAGGAGTGTCAGGAGCAGTCAGTTGAGAGAGGTGTAGCATTGGAGGAGGTTGGGAGAAGGGCTCCTTAAGAATACTAGGTGGCAGATGTTGGTCTGGGCCTGGTAGGCGCTGGAACCCCGGTCGGAGGGGGGTTTGTGACAAGGGGCACGGAACTGCAGAGGAGGGCAGCCGGCGGCCTTCTGCCATCTCCGGGCAGGGGCCAGGATACGACGGGGTACATGGACTCTAGGCCGGGAAGTAGCTTCAAGCGTCCTGGTAATTTACCCGAGGAGGACGGAGCCTTCATGATTCGTTCTCCACCCGCTCCAAAATCGGGGTACTAGCGCAACGAGGGGGATAGGACTTTCCCAATATACAGTCCGGAAAATCCCAAGCGTGAACCCTGACGCAAGCTCACTTCGTTAGCCATACAGGTGAGCGGGACCCGACTAGTTCTACACTACAGGGGCCAATCAGTATAAAGGTGCCAAGGAAAAGGCCACGGGTTAACAAGCAACACCATCGGGCAAGGGATCCAGGCATGCTCTCTTCCTGCTGCAGCGGTGCTCAGAACTTTGGTTTACAAGTTGTCGGTGTCAGCGTTATTGGACTGAGTACGCAGTGACCCTTACCTCCCCAACGGTATCACTACGCAACACCGAACCCTGGGGCATTCCCCCTACGCACGGAGGGGTTAAACATCTGGCTGCCATCCCATTGCCACCGGGTGCTCCCACCGGCAGCGGTGGTACTGCACCTTACCACACACCGTGGGTGGCATCACGAACTCTAACCATACAGTCCCCTGTAAATACTACCCCCCTTTTATTTCGAGTGGCCGCGCGACCCCCCGGTCCGGAGACCCCTCGAGCCACGGCGGATCCGGATCCAAGCAGTTCCAGCTGCTGACAAGGGGGCGGTACACTAGCGCTGAAGAAGGGTTGATTTTGTTTCTTAATAGGGAAGAGATTAGGCGAAAGATAGTGGCCTACAGATTTCTTAGCACTGGACATGCCCAGAAAATATGTAATAATGTTCCTATTTACCCACAACCTCCCAGCATAAGTTCAACTTGTTGGGAAACATGATGTTAAGTTTTATGGCAGTTTAATACCAATATACAGTCCGGAAAATCCCAAGCGTGAACCCTGACGCAAGCTCACTTCGTTAGCCATACAGGTGAGCGGGACCCGACTAGTTCTACACTACAGGGGCCAATCAGTATAAAGGTGCCAAGGAAAAGGCCACGGGTTAACAAGCAACACCATCGGGCAAGGGATCCAGGCATGCTCTCTTCCTGCTGCAGCGGTGCTCAAGATAGTGCCTTAAGATAGTGCCTTAAGAGTGCGGTGCGGTGCGGTGCCTTAAGATAGTTTTCTTGTCTGATTCTATATCATTGCTACATGTGAAAATTTTGGTGGCAAAGGTAAGAGTATGAGTCCACTCTTGAGGTGTGTATTTCATTTTTACATCCGTTTTTGAAGATGTAAAGGGAGTTGATTATACAAATATGTTTCTGTTATTTAAAATAGAGTAAATGGGTTTTAAGCCTCTTGCGGATGGAGAAGTATCATTCAAAATCTAGATAAGCTTCAGATTTACCCTAGTTTGGAGGATGTGAGAGGACTGTAAAAGATGGTGTAATGCAAAAGTATTTATACATTCACAATTATGTTATGAAATTATGAAACTAATGCCACTGTGACTAGTCACAGTCCTAATTAACATCTCCTAAGCGGTCTTTAGAAATACTTTATCTAAAGATCTCTTTATGTAGGCTGCTATATGCTGTGACTGTTAGGCAGGGATTATAGATATGCACCCAGAGCTGCTCGGCGATTATTTGGTGCATATAATGCTACCAGTGAGTATAGAACATTATTCACTAAATCAACATGAATTAAGTATCTATATGAAATAAATCTCTGAGGCGATCGGAGAGTATGCTACAGAGGTATTTATAGCAATCAGACTTCCACTCTGTTTCTTCCAAAAAGTGTTCTCGAATTACCTGTAGAAACTTGGGGTGACTAATTCTATGTACATTACATTCCAGAATGTGGGTTTCTTGAGCACAAAACATGTCACATCCCTGGGACTTATAAAAAGTCTTTTTGGGGACAGTTAAGCTCATTTACACTTTAAGAACCAATCTTAAAACTCATTGGTAAATAGTTTGTATGGGTGTAAACCTCAGAGTGGTCCTAAGATGGGACAAATATTGATTAACGAGTTCTACCGTGTTTGGATGAATATAGTGAAATTTGCGAGTAACTGGTGGTCTGTGTGACTAACAACAAATAATCAAAAAGATCAAGTAAAGTGCAACAAGTGTACATTATCTGTCTTTCTTATTGCAAGATGGAGTTAGGTTGATGAAGAAGTAGGAATATAACGAAAGAACCTGTGGGAGGAAAATTAATGATGTTCACTCCAGAGTCCACATTGTATATGAGTTTATGCGTCAGTGTCCCTTTTTTTTTTCCTATTAGGGACTTCTTGCCACTCGTCTCCCTGACTGCCTGGAATGTTTTCCCCTCTGGGTGATTGGTCATTGATAACATGGCACTAGCTTCGAAGTAAGCCTCTGACCTCCTCTATAGAAGTGATAGAATGTCATTGGTTGTTTTGGTGAATGAGGAGTGTCAATGAGATTGTTTTGGTCAATGAGAATCCCCAGCAATATATAATGGAATTGTCTCTCAGTACCTGAGTGATGGGAAAAAACAGTTTTTTAAACTGTAGGGTGAAGATCTTCGCCTAGTTATAAGGAGATGGGAGCATGCCATTTTTCCTGTAGTGGTTCAGCAGATCCTCTTTATTATGAAAATAGTGGATGAGTGCTAGAACGTCTTTAGGGATAGTGTCAGGAAGATGTCTTTGTCATGGCATTCTATGTATTATGTCCATCATCAACTCAATGGAAGAACACTCTGGAAGCATGATTTTTATTAGGTATTGTAGATATATTTTCAGTGAACCCTGTTAATTTTACGTCATTGCAACGTGAGCAGTCCTCTAGATCCACTAGTTTGGACTTTAGAACTTCCAATTCTTCTGTCAGGTCGGTGTGGGCATCTGCTAGGTTATTGTGTGAGCTACCGAAATTGCCCCTTTTTTGCTCAAATATGTGACACTCTAGAGTCCAACTCTTTAGTAAATGTTTGTACGGAAGGTAGCAAACTTGCCAGTTCTTTTTGGATGGATTGGCTAAAGAACATTAGCATGTCTTTAAACAGTGTCCTGAAGCTGGTTGATCTGACGACTGGAAGCTGGCCAGTGCTGAAATGACATTATAAGGTTCACCACCTTTGTCTGGGGGTTGGGGTGAGTGGAATTGCTAACAGCTTGTATATATTATTGTTTACACTGGATGTAATAAAACGTATGTGGTTTGCACAGTGAGAAAATTAAAAGTCCACATTTCAGAACATTTAACGGATATTGTATCATCTAGCTCAAATCGCAATATATCATATGCGTCGCAGCACTTTGTTCAACATCATAATAGAAGAACTTACCAGTTTAAAGCAGGTGGCATTGAAAGAGTGTTTTATGCTCACAAAGGTGGTGATGTAAAGAGGAGACTTCTTAAGTGTGAAGCGTTCTGGATCTACAACCTGAACACCTGACATCCACATGGGTTGAATGGACAGAGAGAAATTCAGTTTTAGTTCTAGTATTATAGAATTATTCTGTTTATGCCTTGGTACTAATTGTATAAACTCTTACGTTATATGTTTTTCTTGTTTTCTGTTTTTTTTTCTGTTAAAAACAATACTGTTGATGTTTTCAAAAGCATGTGATCTTTATTTTGATTTCTGATTGGATATATAATTGTATATATCGGGTATATCACTACCTGTGTATTAGCTGTGTATTACACAAACAACGTGTTTTGCATTTGAAATGTGTTGCTTTTACATTGATGGACTGAATTTTTTATTAAGATTTTTTTTAAATAAACTTGTAATTTTATGGAACTGGATTTTTCCTTTGCTTGAGGGGAATTGCTTGGTTGATGTGGCAGTCTTCCTCTGAATAATTCGTCCATTGTAGGGGTAATATTTTTGCGTCAATGTTGAGGGTTTGCTTCTCCCACTGAATCTCTCAGTGGACTGAAATATGACCCCTGGATTGGGGGTGTTGAATTCACCTGATGGACTGTATTCGCTCTATGTGGAGATTTCTGTGGAGGTTTGACAGGTGCAGTGCTGCCTCTGGAGTAATTAAAAACTTCAATTTCTCCTGAATTCTTTGGCTCCTTTTTCCATGGGTCATCATTCTTGTGTCTGCTAAGTAATCAGGTGTTTCTTTGAACTATATAGGATGCCATTAGTGTCGCTCTAGGGACCTTGTTTTGGAGGGAGGGCATGAAACGACCATCATCCCTGTTTGAAGGGTTACCTCCCCTTTTATGGGTATTTCAGTGGGTTAGATGCAGGGAACCAGCCATCCCTTTAAGTGATTCAGATTGGATGCTTACATGTTACTGAGGCTAGGAAGGAGGCGGGTCGCCGGCCAGAGCGACGTCGCAGGGCAGGTAAGTGCATGTGAAGCTGCCGTAGCGATAATGTTTGCTACGGCAGCTATCACAAGATATCGCATCTGCGACGGGGGCGGGGACTATCGCGCTCAGCATCGCTACAATCGGCTAGCGATGTTACAGCGTGCAAAGTACCCCTTAGCGTGGATCACTTTGTTTTCTAATATACCTCAAAGCTTTCCCTCAACCACTTTCTCTGCTTTAATTTCATCCAAATTGCTTGCTCCTTACCAAGACTTTGCAGACATTTTTTACAAGCACTGTAGACTACATTATTTGAAGGCTACCTGTATAGTACATTATTTGATTGACTATGCCATGTAATTTCTTCCAGGGACTGACTGCCCAGAGAACGAGTTTGTCCTCTAGCTCTGCTGAGACTATAATTATTCTAATAATCTAACCAGACACATACCCTATAAAGAAGATTATGTATGATATATCAGGACAAATAATTAATAATTGGCTTAGAACTGAATATACAGAAAAGAATAAAGGAAATAAATGAAAAAATGGTAATGAGCTCACAACAGTAATAAGTATAGGGATGGGAATGGGGACATATATACCATGATGAGGACATATATACTAGGATGGGATACATATATACCAGGATGGGGAACATATTTACAAGGATGGGTCTTAGGATGGGAGGTGTATATACCAGGATGAGGACATAGATTCCAGGATGGGCCCAGGATGAAAACATACCGTATATACCAGGATTTCAACTACTGCCTTCTGCTGCTTACAAAGCTTTGCTAACATGTGCAATGTGGAGTTCCAGCATGTGGTCACATCGCAAATTGGTCAGTGAGCTGGCACTTGCAAGTGCTGCTGCAGCACTGACAGACTGGTGGCAGCTGTAACTAATTTGTGGAAATCAGCGCACACATAACGTACCTTCACAAGTTGCTCAAGCAAATCTTTTCAGAAACTGCTGAACAACTAAGTTGAGCATGTGGGCCAGGCATGCTATTTGTTTGAGCTTGTCAAACTTCAGTTTCCACCAGGTTACAGGCATTACACACAACCATGCGTGGTTGTAGATTCAGCAGCAAAAGCCACAGATCTGTTTAGTCTGTTAGACTTTTCAACAACTCTGCGGCGGTGAGTGGCTTGTCACCTAAAGAAATTAGTTTCAGCAGAGCCTGTTGTTGCTTCACTCAGGCAGTACTATAATGCTTCCAACTTGCGACAATGGACAACTACTATGGACTATGTGTAGGGGATGCAGTAAGTGGTATAGGAGCTGGGGGAACCCTGATGGAACCGGTATCCGCTATTCTAGACTTCGGTACCATGTGTACCGTCCCAGGGTCTAACTTGGTCCTAGCCTCTACAAGGTTCTCCCAGTGTGCCTTCAGGAAAATGTAGCATCCCTGGCCACAAGCACTTGCCCACGTGTTGGAGGTTAAGTGGACCTTCACAATAACTGTGCTAGTTAGGGCACAGGTGATGTTATGGGACACGTGATTGTAAAAGACAGGG
Organism: Anomaloglossus baeobatrachus; assembly: GCF_048569485.1. Taxonomy (NCBI): domain Eukaryota; kingdom Metazoa; phylum Chordata; class Amphibia; order Anura; family Aromobatidae; genus Anomaloglossus; species Anomaloglossus baeobatrachus. The sequence goes on from NC_134354.1 coordinate 661,327,815, forward strand.
ACAGAACACTGGGAGAAATGGGGGTGGATGAGGATTGAGTACTGAGGGACAGCTGCCGCCCTGAGATTGCAGAAATCCTTAGTGCCCACAAGCCTAAATGTGACGCTCTGGCCGGGCCAGGTAGTCACAAATAGGGCCCCACACAACACCCTTCCCTCACAGATGACAGCAGCCAACCTTAAAACTCTAGTCTTGATAGACACACCAGGGGGCGGAACCAGGCGGTTGGAAGACGCCCACCTAGGAGTCTAGACAGCCCGAGGGCGGGAAAGTAAACAGTCAGTTCAGATCAGTTGTAGAGTTCAAGGAGAGTGGAGGTCAGGCCCGCCAGTACCGACATGGGGAACCGACTCGGAAACCGGAGCACACAGGGGGGTACTCGGACCCTGAAGCCGGAACCAGAAGCGACTGGAACCAGGTAATTCACCGATTGCGGCCAGGACTAGAGGTCCTGTCCCCCCCAAAGTGCCTAATAGAAGGCAACAGCCCACCGAGGGGGATAAAAGGCCACCGCCACGGCTCAGAGATCCCATGGGCCAGCGTCTGCGGGCAAGGGCTCCTTAGGCGACAACCAGCTGGGAGCGGACTCCTGAAGTTGCAAGCACAGGCAGTCCACCATTCTAAAAAAGGTGCAGGAGAAAGACAGAGACCACCAGCCGGGTGGGGGAACCAAAATGCAGCCAGCTGCGGGCACCGACCACCATCACCTTGGTTTACCAGAGACTCATGTGTTTTCTTAATAGTGAATACATCAGCACCCTGCGGTCGCCCATTTCCCTGCACAACCAACCCCAACGGATCCCGGGGCCACCATCCCTGCCCACGGAGGGGTTAACAACTTGCTGCACAACCTCTCCCCCGGGTGCCCCGTAACTGCAGCAGTGATGTCCAATATCACCACATACCGTGGGTGGCGTCACGAACCTAGTACGGCCCAGCCCGTACATATACGTACACCACCCTCTGACCCTTTTCATTTGGAGTGTCCGCGGGATCCCCTGGGTCCGGAGACCCTCGAGCCACCCACCGGAAGGTCCGGACCCGAGCAGCGGCAGGCTGCTGGCACGGCGGCGGCACATAAACAGTAACATTTATATGGCAAGCAGTCTGGGAATGTGCTCGTTTAGTGCTTGGGCCAGTGGGTGGATGACTGCATATTTCCACTTGCGTTCCAAAGCCTGGGGTAGGGCAGCTGAACGCTGCAATGGGACAAGGAAGTAGACATGGTTGCTGATGGTGGTTGTGAATTTGCAACAACATGTAGAGGGCAGGAGGCATCTGCACCTGCATCCTGGAGAGGTCATTGGCAAGTAAATAGCACTGGGGAAGAGGCAGTGGTGTCCCCTCTCAGACACTGATTGGGGACCCAATAATTGGGTACACCTAGTCGAGTGCTTTAATGACATGTGCCTGAGCATACAGGTGGTGGTCAGGGTAGTAGTGGTCTGGTCGGGCCCCTGCTGACTTTGGTATGCCATAGGTTGCAAATGACCCTTCTCTTGTTGTCCACACCAAACCCTTGGCATGGGAACTTACCGCGTGTGGGTGCTCTGAGGAACAGTTGTCTATTTTTCTCCCTCTGGCCACTCCACTCCCTCTGCCTGCCTGTTGCACTGCCACAGATACCTCCCCCTATGCACTGCTGTCTTTGCTTTGTATGCCCCTTTCCAAAGTTGGGTCAGTGACATCATCCTCCACTGTTCTCCACTTCCGCCTTCTGGTCCTACTCCTAACCTGTTGAGTTAACAACATGACTTGTTGGCAAATGTGTCTTATCAACCACCTCTTGAGACAATAATTTCCATTTCTCAACGTCGTCTTCTTTTGACCATGGCTGCTAAAATATTTGGGCACAACTGCACATGATTTCCTCATGTCCCTCTTGAAATATGTGGGGTGAGAAGACAGAAACAATACATGTAACGAGCTCCTGTGAGTGTCCCAGTGTGGGATCACTTGTCTCCCAAGACTCATTATGGTGGAAGGAAGGAGGATCAGCTTGAGGATTATGTAGTCCAGACTCATGATGAGACTGGACCATGTGAAAAAAGGGTGGTGCTGGGAAACAGACTGGAAACATTATATGCCATACAACCCACCACCTGTTTGCATTGTTCTGGCTTATAGTGGTGTTCTGCGAGCCCCTGCAAAGTGGGACAGGAAGATAGGTCTAGATGATGGGTGTGTTTGTTGTGTTCCCGCAGCAGGCAGTTTGTCCTGGCCTATGGCCACAGCCTCTGTGTGAATCACCATCACCGGATTGTCCACTTCCCAGTCCCTTAACACATGCCTTGTGAATATTAAATTAGATATGCAGCTAAGAGTGGTATTAGTAGGAATTAGAATAGAATAAATGTAGGCTTGTAAAATACTTTTGGTTTTACATTGCAGCAGCAAGGACTGTAAGGTTGTAATCCCTGCCTAAACTATCCCTTCTCCAGCAGCTAGTTCCACACTAAATGCAGCTAAGAGCAGTATTATGAGACAATAGAATAGATTTTTTTACATTGCAGCAGCAAGAAATGTAAGGCAATCATCATTGCAATACACTATCCCTTCTCCAGCAGCTTTCCCTACATTAAATGCAGCTAAGAGCGGTATTATTAGAGAATAAAATAGACTAGAATTAGCACTGAAAAGTCTTATGTTACAGAAGCAAGGACTGTAAGGCTATAATCTCTGCTTAAATGCCTCTAATACACTATCCCTTTTCAAGCAGCTAGATCTACACTAAATTCAACTAACAGCAGTATTAGTATAGAATAGACTAGATTAGACTTAGCCCTGAAAAGGACTTTATGTTTTATATTGCAGCAACAAGGTCTGTAAAGCTATAATCCTTGCCTAGATGCCTCTAATACACTATCCCTTCTCCTGCAGTTTGCTCTACAGTAAATGCAGCTTGCAGCGGTATTATTAGAAAAATAAATACCGTATTATTCGGACTATAAGACGTACCCTGGTTTTAGAGGAGGAAAATAGGAAACTAAAATTTTAAGCAGAAAATGTGGTCATGACACACTGTTATGGGGTGAGGATCTGCTGCTGACACTGTTATGGGGGTAATGTCCCCAAATTCTCTACTAAGGTACCCCATCCTGGTAATAATCCTCCTGCCTTGTATATGATCCTCCTGCCTTGTATATATATGTCCCTCATCCTGTATAGCCCCCATCCTGCTATATACTGCCATCCTGGCATGTGCTCCCATCCTGCTATATACCCCATCCTGGCATATGGCCGCATCCTGCTATATACCCCCATTCTGCTAAATACCCCATCCTGGCATATGGCCGCAAACTGCTATATACCCTATTCTGGCACATGGCCGCATCCTCGTATTTACCCCATCCTGGTGTATGGCCGCATCCTGCGGCACACAAAAAATAAAAGTTCATTCTCACCTTTCCTTGTTCCATGCAGCATCGCTCCTCCTCCTGTCTGTGCCAGCAGCAGCGCCGCTGACCTGTGTGGAGCTGGCCATGATCCCTGCAGCATCGCTCGTCCTCCTGTCTGTGCCGGCCGCGGCTGTGTGTGGACACGTGCGCACAGCGATGACGTCATTGCTGTGTGCACCGTTTGTCTCCACACACAGCCGCGGCTGGCAGACAGGAGGACTAGAGATGCTGCAGGGATCGTGGCCGGTTTGGGGGAAAAAAAGTGTGTCTTATAGTCTGAAAAATACGGTAGTATTTTTGCTTTACAGCAGAAAGTAGTGAAAGCCAATAATTACTGTAATATACTATACCTTATACAGAAGTTCTCCCTACTCAATGTAGCTAAGAGCTGTATTAGAGAATAGATTAGACTTAGCTCTGAAAAGGACTTTTGGTGTTACTTTGACGCAGCAAGGAATGTAAGGCTATTTACCAACTATAATACATTATCCTTTCTCTAGCAGCTAGCCCTACACTAAATGCAGCTTACAGAGGTATTTTTGGAGAATAGAAAAGATTTTTTTATGTTGCAGCAGCAAGGATTTTTAGGCTATAATCTCTGTCTAGACACTAATACACTATCCCTTCTCCAGCAGCTAACCCTACATTAGATGCAGCTAACAGCAGTATTTTTAGAGAATGGAATAGATTTTTTACTTTGCAGTAAGTAGCTACTGTATGAGTATACCCAAGGTTCAGTGTTTGTATCAAACACTGTCTTTACAAAATATATATACTTTGTGTGCTTTACATTTGCAAACCACTTGTGCAAGTATCGCTGTGCTTGGGAATGCTTGATGCTTAGACCAGTGCAGTGTTTGAGGGGCTTGCACTGGGGGTATGAACAGCATGATCAGAGGTAGTGTGCACCAAATGGAAAAATGTAAAAACCCTGCCCACCCTCCCTCAAAAGTGTAATGTTTATGGTTAGTTGTATTTGGGCAGAGACCCGAACTGCCCGTACAGTAACTTCTATTGGGGCTCAGGTCAAGTCCAGAACCAAAACAAAGCTTTTTCTAAAGTCTGACTGAACCCGCCAAACCGAACTTTCATTTGTCCGCTCATCTCTAACTGTAAGGCAATAATCATTATAATGCACTATCTCTCTCTACATTAAATGCAGCTAAGAACAATATTAATAGAGGATAGAATAGATTAGACTTAGACCTGAAAAGGACTTTTGGTTTAACGTTGCAGCAGCAAGGACTGTAAAGCCTGCTTTACACGGGACGACCGATTGTGCAATAGCATGATCGATCGTACCCGCCCCCGCAATTAGTTGCCTGTGGCGCACAAACTCGTTTAACCTCCGTCACACGTACTTACCTTCCGGACGACCTCGCTGTGGGCGACGAACGTCCACTTCCTGGAGTGGGAGGGACGTTCGGCGTCACAGCAACGTCACACGGCAGCCGGCCAATAGAAGCGGAGGGGCGGAGATGAGCGGGATGTAAACATCCCGCCCACCTCCTTCCTTCCATTAAGCCGACGGGTGCCGCAGGAGGCAGGTAAGCTGCTGTTCATCGTTCCCGTGGTGTCACACGGAGCAACGTGTGATGCCACGGAAACGATTATCAATCGCCGCCATTTTAATTAAACAATTTTATGAAACCTAGCGACGAGTACACGACTCACGATTTGTGAGCGATACTGTGTTGCTAGGAGGTGTTACACGAGACGACGTCGTGTACAATGCCGGATGTGCGTCGGACGGACAAAAACCGTGACCCCGACGATGCATCACACTATCAGTCGTCTCATGTAAAGCCCGCATAAGGCTATAATCGCTGCCTAGATGCAGTTAATACACTATCCCTTCTCCAGCAGATAGCCCTACACTAAATGCAGCCAACAGTGATATTATTAGAGAATAAAATAGAAGTTTCACCTTGCAGCAGCTAGGAGTGTAAAGCAATAATCACTGTAATATACTATCCCTTCTCTAGCAGCTCTCCCTACACTGTTTCCAAGGTAGAGTGAGCCAAGCATTGCATTACCGGGTCTTATATAGAGTCGATGATGAGATGCACCTGGCCAATCACAGTAATGTCAGTAGTAATGTCAGTAGCCAACATGGTTATGGCTTTATTGTGATTGACAGGCAATCCTTGCATGTTTAGTGGCTAAAAAACAGCCGCAAAACATGCAAGGTGGGAACTTGACTATGGTGCTTGCAGTGGATCAAGTATAAAGCAAATGAGTAGTGGTGAGCATGCGTGCCCATCACTAAGTCATGCTTACCATCTCTCCCACAATGCTGATTGGCTCCAGGACAGAGGTAGGTTTCCTAAATAAAAGAGTGCCACTAACACCCCTAAAAAATTTCTAGAAAATATTATTTTCAATGGTGTGGGCATAAAAGAGGCCTGGTTATGAGGAAAATTGCAGTCTCCCTCTCAGATGTGTTTTCCTGAAAGTATTCTGTACGTTTGGCTGTGTGTGGTATGGTCTTACAGGGTTAGTCCTAAAAAAAACCCCCAAAAAAACAAAAATAAATAAGTTATTACTAGTGATGGGTGGACCTGAACTGTAAAAGTCTGTACCCGCGTGGGTTCAAAGGTACCCGATTGCTGGGCTCGGAATTAATTCCAGGTATTGATCCGGATCTGGCACTCGGGTAATTAAAAAACAAATAAAGGAAAAATAGAGAAAAACAAAATAAAGCAAGTGTGCTATACTTACCGAGCCTCAGTCGCGGCTGTAACTGCTCCCGCGGCCGCTCATTCCCTTCCGGGGCTGCTCATTGGCGTCACTGCACATACACTGCTATTGGCATTTGATTGGTTGCAGTCAGACAGCGCCCTCACGCTGAGTGACAGTGTGTCTGACGCTTCAAATCATAAACCCTGTCTGCGGGTCTATATCATTCAGTAAAAATAAATAAATTAAAAATTGGCATAGGGTCCCCCATATTATCATATCCTGCACAGATAAAGCATATCGCTACAGGCTACAGCCCCAAGCCGTGTGCTTATCTTGGCTGTGTATCAAAATAAGAGGAACTGCTTTTGGCTTATTTTTAAATTATTCAAATAAATGATTAAAAAAAACAAAACAGTGTGCAATCCCCGCCAATTTTGATACGCAGCCAATATATAGCCTGATAGATGGGGGCTGCGTTGTGCATGTATGCCATCCGAGTGAGTGCTGGTGTGGAGCTCCCTCTGGTGGCCAGGAATGGTAATGAAGCTGAGTCTGAATCTGTGACTCAAACAGCTGTTGGTATTAATTGGGAATCCAGGAAGTCTTATTGCTGACCAGCCTGGTGTACATAGGAGAGCAGTTTCTGCTAGCTGCTGCCTGTGATAAATATTCCTTTTGCCTCTGAATGTGGCTTGTAGTTTGTCCTGCAGGTTCCTCCATTTATCCTGTGTCAGAATTCACACCAGATAAGTCTGCTGGATTTCTTTGCCATATTGCAGGTTTTGCACCTACTGAGTTTTGTTTTTTTTCCATTTTGTTCCGTGTTTGTTTCCTTGTATGTGAGGATCTGGCTCTATGCTATTTTTGAGAGGGAAGTTTCTTCAGCAAGAAAGGGAATTTCTCTCTGTTTTGATTTTGATTATTTGCACTTTTGAATTCCATTTGTTTTGTGATTTTGTTCCTTCCCATTATATCTGCAGTTCTATTTAAAGTGTCTGGCACAAGAGTACCTGATATAGTGGGAGAAAGACCGTGTGGTCTTAGATCTTTTTTTCTATCAGGAGTTTGGTATTTTTTGCAGGGTTTTTTTGCTGGCCGCAATCAGTTATATTTCCTGTCCTGTTGTATCTAGTAAGACTGGCCTCACCTTTACTAATCTATATTTTCTATCTGTGTATTGTGTTTTCTTACATCACCATCGTTACATGTTAGGAGCTTGCTATTCCTTTGGGGACTGCTCCGAGGCAAGTTAGGATTCCTCATTTCCATCTTTGAGGTGTAGCAACTTTCTTCGACAGTGACGAGGTGTCTAGGTGTGTTAGGATCATCTCACTGCTACTTCTAGTGTTGTCTGATAGATAGGGAATTGCGGTCAGCTTAGTTTCCAACTACTCTTGTGGTTTTTGTTCTTTCCTGATTAATGGGATTTTTTGTGATCCTCCACATTTCCCAGTTCATAACAGGGCTACTATTCTCATGCTGGGGAAATCCATGTTTATTGGGCTTCTTAGTCTAAAAATAGAAGCCTGCAGCCGCTCAATATTGCCACATCCATTAGATGCGTCAATCCCAGCACTTTACCCGCCTCTTCCCAATTGCCCTGGTGCAGTGGCAATCGGGGTGATAAGAGGTTAATCACAGCTCACAGCCCTAGATTAGTAATGGGAGGCGTCTATTAGACCCCCTCATTACTAATATGTAAGTTAAAGTAAATAAACACAAACACACGAAAAATCCTTTATTTGAAAAAAAATACAAAAAAAGCACCCTTTTTCACCATTTTATTAACCCCAAAAACACCCCTGCAGATACAACGTAGTCCACACGAGGTCCTACGACGATTCCAGCTCTGCTACATTTGAAGTCACAGCGTGCGATCATAGAAAATTACCACTTACTGTGGACTTCAGGCAGAGACTGAGCAACGATGATTGGTGATGTCACTCAGGTTAGTTGTGGCCACAGCTGAAGGTTCCCACAGCCCTCCATCTGTGACCGCAGGGAACTTGACCTCAGGTGACTTCATTAAGCTCACTTAAGTGATCTCACCTCAGGTCAGATGTAGCAGAGCTGGAATCATTGTGGAACCTCATGTGGATTTCGTCAGACCTGGGTGTTTTGCAAGTTAATGAACTGGTAAAACTGGTGCCTTTTTGTATTATTTTTCAAATAAAGTATTTTTTGGTGTTTGTGTTTATTTCTTTTCACTTACAGATTAGTAATGGTGGCGTCTCTTAGATGCCCCCATAACTAGTCTAGGGCCTAGAGACAGCTGTGAGCTGCGATTAACTCCTTATTACCCTGATTGCCACCACATCAGGGCAATCGGGAAGAGCCGGGAAAAGTTCTGGGATTGTCGCATCTAATGGATGCAACAATTCTGGGCAGCTGCAGGCTGCTATTTTTAGGCTGGGGGTCCCAATAATCATGGGTCTCCCCAGCCTGAGAAGAGCAGCCCACTGCTGTCAGGCTTTAGCCTGTAGCCGGATGCTTTATCTGTGCTGGGTAGCATAATATGGGGGGACCCTCACCCTACACCAAATGTTTTATTTACTTTTATGCCATGATGGATGCACACAGCATCTGTGATTAGAAGCAGTCAGCTGACATGCTGACACTCAGGGTGGGGACACGTCTGATCAAAGACGCCGGTGGGCAGGGAAAGCAGTGCACATGCAATGAAGGGAATGAGTGGTTCTAGAAGCAGTAATAGCTGTGGTGGAGACTCTGTAAGTATAGCACGCTTGTTCCTATCCCCCTATTCATTCTACCACCATTTTTAATTGCTGGATGCTGGTCCCCATCCAGATACTTGGGTTCAATCTCGGGCCAGAACTGGGTTATTTTTTTAACCTGGTTAGACCCACTGGTCCTGGCTATCTGCAAGTCCGCCCATCACTAGTTATTACCTATCCACAGAATAGGGAATACGTTGCTGGGGTTCAACTACAGGAACCTCCAAAAATCCCAAGAGCAGGGCTTTGCATTTTCGTCTTTAATAGAGTGGAAATGCACATGATCACCCTCAATGCAATTGCCACAGAAAGCCTTCCACTATGATCAACTGTTTCTGGCAGTCCGATTGACAATGAATGACGTAGAGGCCACGCAGGCTCATCTCCATTTCATTCAATATGGGGCTGCAGAAACTGTTCTTAGGTTTCCAGAGCCCTAATATCAGCATTGCTGTAATTTTCAAAGATCATTCCACCAGCAATGAGCAAGTTATCCCTTATCCAAAGGATAGGGCATAACTTGGTTCATGGGTATAAACCTTGTATCTTTTTATATAGATTTTCTGTAAAATAATGTAAAACCATGCTAACCAAACTTCTAAGATTCACTCTCATTTTGAAAAACTATGGATTATATCACGAATACTGTTAATTATACCCTGCTTTATACCTTATCTACTCATTGTATACCTTCCATACCAGTTCTTCAAGTGCATTACCACCCTAATGAATATACATTCTAAATATAGGGCAATTCTTTACATCTCTGACCAGATTGAATTGGTAATACAGGTCATGCATCTTGTAACTTAGAAAACAGGATGGTTCATGAGAGGTTTTGGATTCAACACTTTTCTCCTGTGACCTGGTGCATAGGAAAGGATATGAGGTAAGCAAGGCTTAAAGGAATTAATGCTAAAAGCAGTCACTCTATGCAATTATCTGACCCAGATACTTTAGTCCTCAGCTGAAAAATGGGCCAAGTGAATGTACATGTGAGATAATGTGTTGACAGAAAGCAAGTATGGCTATTTAGGGGCAATAGATAGGTCATCCATGGGCTTCTAGAGGGTTTCTTTATTAGTTCTGGGTATGTCTACAGTTATCTCAAGAGTTCATATTGAGTACAGCACACTTCCTTCTCTGTATACACCATATTGAAATCATAGGCTATAAAGTAACAGTATAAAAAAAAAATTATACAATACAAAATGGTAAGTCAACCAAATGTACATAGAAAGCAATGTACAGGTGAGTCATTGTGTGACACGATCATAGAGAGTTTCTCCTATCCAAAGAATTATAATAGAAATCTTCAGGAAAATAAATTTCTCAGTAAACTGAACGCTGTTGTATTGTTGTATTGTGTGTATCTATCCACCTGAAAAATAAAACAATGGAGAGCAAATTTATTTATGGAACTTATATGGCATGCATAATATATTTGTAAAATTGTTAAAGTATTCTCCTATAATATTACGATAACTAGGAAATGGAAATACAGTTTGTCACTGTATTGGGTTCATAGATCAATACAAACAGTAATCGGCATTGCAAAACATCTTTATATATGCACATTTGAATATATGCTTCTGTGTATCTTTAAAAAAATTATACTTTGCATTGCTGATGATAGACAGTAAAGGGCCCGTTACACGTGTCGATTTATTGGGAGATATGTCATCGGGGTCACGGATTCCGTGAAGCACATCCGGCATCGTTTGTGACATCATTGCGTGTGACACCTACGAGCGACTCTGAACGATCGCAAATAGGATGAAAATCGTGGATCATTGACACATCGTTCATTTTTAAAAAATTGTTCGTTTTGGGGAAGCAGCCGACATATTGCTCAGTTTGACACTCTGCCAACATCAAACAACATTCAAACGACCGCCTGGGTTCAACAATATATCGTTGATCGCTGATGCGTCGATTTTAAATACGATCTGGGCGTGTCACGTCGCACATGTGATCGTCAGATAAATTGTAGCGTGTAACGGGCCCTTCAGGGATATTTAGCATTCGGATGAAATTTTAGGATGATCTTAAAATGCGCTCTAGACATTTCAAATTAAATTAATGTCACCTTCTCTAAATTTTTTAATGCACATGTCCAACTGTTCAGTGTTTCAGTACTTTTTCCACAATTTGGTGCTCTATAACAAGGAGCTTAATGGCAAAATTCGCAACAGCTGTTTGATCAATGAATGACCCAATACATTTTGGGGTTCAATTAGAATTGTCATTTAACACTAGAACTACTGAGGTAGTCATTTTGACTACTTTGCACCATGTATTTCTATATAGGTGTCATGAGTCCAGTAGTTCTAGTGTTAAAGGGAACCTGTCATGAGAATTTTCACAATTAAACAAAAAGATTCCCCTTCTGCAGCTCCTGGGCTGCATTCTAAAAAGGTTCCTGTTGCTACTGTGCCCCCTTTGAGACGTAAATAAATACTTTATAAATTCTTACCTCTTTGTATGCAAATGTGTTTTTATGGTCACGAGGGCGGGTTGTATTTCGTCCGTTTTTTGCCCTCCTGCCGCTGTACACCGTCCCCCATTGCTCATTTACATACATGAGATCTCGCGCATGCCCAGTGGCACTATCACGGGACTGAGCACTGTGCAAAGCATGAACGCTGGTGAGGTGATTGCGCAGGCGTGAGATTATGGGCGGCGCTGTGATTGTCATCAGCAGCGTCATCTTTGAACCCGCCCATAATCTTGTGCCCATCTCGTCTCCGCGTCTTCTCTATTGATTGGTGGTGTGCTGCTCCTCCCATCTATTTCCTGCTCCAGGAAAGGATGGGTAATAGTTGACGTGGTTCATATGGCCAGCGCTTGCGCATAACGGTGGAGGCAGAGGGAAAAACGCGGGCACGAGATTATGGGCGGGTACAAAGATGACGCTGCTGATGACAATCACAGCGCCGCCCAGAATCTCGCGCCTGCGCAATCACCTCACCAGCGTTCACGCTTTGCACAGTGCTCAGTCCCGCGATAGTGCCACTTGGCATGCGCGAGACCTCGGGAGCACTGGGCGGCATCCTCATGTATGTAAATGAGCAATGGGGGACGGCTTACAGCGGCAGGAGGGCAAATAACAGATGAAATACAGCCCACCCCCGTGACCATAAAAACACATTTGCATACAAAAAGGTAAGAATTTATAAAGTATTTATTTAGGTCTCAAAGGGGGCACAGTAGCAACAGGAACCTTTCTAGAATGCAGCCCAGGAGCTGCAGAAGGGTATTCTTTTTGTTTAATTGCGAAAATTCTGATGACAGGTTCCCTTTAAACATCATGAGACCAAGACGACCGCTAACAACTGATCAACAGTAGTGATGGGCGATCCTGAACTGTAAAGATCAGGGATTGTACCGATCACATAGTGATCATGTACACAATCCCAATCACAAGCTTTCCTGGGAAGCTCGTGTTACAGATCGGGTCCAGATCGGTTCTAGGGGCTGTAAAAAAATGCACATTATTAAAAAACATTATGATCATACTTACAGGTCCCACGAAGTGTCCTGCAGACTCTGTTTCCTAGCTGTTTTTGCTTCCGTGTCCAAGCATTGCTGTGCCCCCCGGTAAGCAACACTGATTAAAGGACCTTGCATGACGTCATAGCCATGGGACCAGTCTGGTGTGAATGTTGTACAGACATTGGCTTACAGACTGGTCACATGACTATGACATCATCGAAGGTCCTGTTAACTGAACTTTGACTGTCACTGTGTCGCATCTTATCATGATGCACAATCTACTGACAGGAGCGGTCAGCTGTATATATTTCCATGCAGCTGAGGTGCTCCTGTCCTGAGAGCGTCAGTCCGTGCGGGGTGATGCAATATGAGAAGCAAGTGCAATCATACCCTCACTGTCAGCCTGCTTCTCACTCTGTACAGAGCAATGTAGCAGAGCTTACCATGCTCTCTCTGCTTCCCTCTTTGTAGAGCCGCTTGTCTAAACAGGGTGATGAAGCAAAGTTGACAATGCTCTCCCCGTGGACTACGTCAGAGTAAGGAGTTTTTTATAATAAAGATGGAGTCTCTAAATGTTTATTTTTGTTTTATTTCTAATAATGTGTGGTGTCGTTTTTTTTTACTATTTACCAGAAATTCATGGTGGCCATGTCTAATTTGGCATGACACCATAAATTTCGGGTTTAGTACCATCTGAGAATACAAAGCTGGTATTAACCCCTTTATTACCCAGTGTGCCACCACCATCAGGGCCGCTGGATGAGCCGGGTAAAGCACCTAGAAATGGTGCTAACAAAAAATGCGCGATTTCCAGGGGCGGCTGCGTGGGTTCCTGCCGTATTTTGATTGCCAGTCAGGTAAAACCAGGCAGCTGGGGGCTGGGATTCTCAGCAGCCCACTGCCGCCCCTTGAATTGGCGCATTGTTTCTTAGCGCCATATCCAGGTGCTTTACCTGGCTCGTCCAGTAGCTCTGGTGGTGATGGCATGCTGGGTAATAAAGGGGTTAATGCCAGCTTTGTATTCTCAGATGGTACTAAGCCCGAAGTCATGGTGGCACACCAAATTGGACATGGCCACCATGAATTTCTAATAAACAGTAAAAAAAAACACAACACAGACAAACATTTTTTTTTACAAATAAAACAAAAAACATTTAGAGACTCCATCTTTATTATAATAAAACTCCTTAGTTTGACGTAGTCCACAGGTAGAGCATTGTCAACTCTGCTTCATCACTCTGTACAGAGCGAGAAGCAGGCTGACAGAGAGGGGATGATTTAGTTAACATGACCTTCGATGACGTCCTAGCCATGTGGCCAGTCTGTGAGGCAATGTCTGTACAACATTCACACCAGACTGGTCACATGGCTATGACGTTACAGAAGGTCCTTGTAATTCGGGGGCACAGCAATGATCAGACTCAGAAGCAGAAGCGGCCGGGAGACAGCGGCTGAGCGGGCCTGCAAGACATGTTGCAGGACCTGTAAGTATAATGACAATGTTTTTTATAAACAATATTCTTTATTTTACAGCCCCCCCCGCCCCATCCCATAACTGTAAAGCCCGAGTTTGGTGATCGGTCACAAGTTTGCGTTATCTCGATCCCGATCTCGATCTTTACAAAACGATTGGGCAAGGCTCCCGATCCCGACCATCGGGGGGGTCGCCCATCACTATTTATAAGTAATTTTTTAAACATTCATATTTGTAAATAGCGACATACAGGGCTGGTTAGGCAGGGAAGTTGGGCATACTGGTATCAAAGTTGCTGGGCTGGAGGGAGGAGAGAACTGACAGGTTCCCTTTCAAGCTTATATGTCAGCTTAAAGCAACTGCTGTATGTAAGTGCAGTGTATTAAAGGAACAAGTCCACACTTATATTAGTCAACGTGTATAAACAGCAGCCTTTAAATCAAAGCCGTGAGTGACAGGGAAATGTTGAGAGAGTGTTACTAATATTCCAATCCATGACCTTTTTTGCCAAATGGTACAATTTTTGTGTGAGTCCTTATCTATGAGTAGATTGGAACTGCAATTGTAATAAGAGTCTTCATAGGCTGGCATATTCAGAAGACAAATCTGTTTTAACAGGAATAATACTTGTGCCATTATTTCTTCTGCTATGTTTTATAGCTCAGGCATGTATAATATTAACTGGGGCTAATAAAGATTTAACTTAGAGTTTTTGTAAGATTATTCTTGCATTATAGCTCAACAATATTAACTGGTATCTCAGACAAATGTACCTATTGCTCTTCGTATTTACACGTTGCTTCACTTTCAGGCCAAAAATCAAGCAACATTATATCCAGAGTGTATCTGGACTTTGCCTCGTGTTAGATTCCATGTCAGAATGTCATGAGTCAGCGCACAGTAAATGTTCTCCTATCTCCATCTTTTGGAAAGCTGAAAGAAGAAGGCATGTGTTGTCATTGGAAGACGAAACATACTTCTTTCTGAGAATACAATGATTATGAGAAGAATCAAAATAATATTTAACAAAAATAGATAGATATTTTGTTTCACTGCAAAATAGACAATTAGCTTATATTATACTATATTTTTATGTATACATATTTTAACATAGCCATGAAAAGCAAAATGAAAGATTTTAATTTTTGTGCATTCTACTACAGAATAATAGGGAAAATATCAGCAGCAAAATGCACCAAAAATCTAGTTCAACTTGCAGGAAAAAGGCACATCTCTTGCACCAAATTTATTAAGTTTTAAAGAAGAAATGGCAATCTTTGGTACGAGTGCTACAAAAGAAATCTGTGTTGGTTTTGCTTGACACACTGTCTGGATGAACCCTTTATTTTTTTACTACTTGGCAGTGTGTCTTAAGGGGGCTTTACATGTTGCGACATCGCTAGCATTTGCTAGTGATGTTGCGAGCGATAGGACCCGCCCCCGTCGTTCCAGCGATATGTGGTGATCACTGCCCCGTAGAGAACATTATCGCTATGGCAGCGTCACATGCACATACTTGTGCAGTGACGTCGCTGTGACCACCAAACAATCCCTCCTTCAAGGGTGAGGTGCGTTCGGCGTCATAGTCACGTCACCGCGACGTCACTGAGCGGCCGTCCAATAGAAGCGGAGGGGCGGAGATGAGCGGGACGTAACATCCCGCCCACCTGCTTCCTTCCGCATTGCCGGTGGACGCAGGTAAGGAGATGTTTGTCGTTCCTGCGGTGTCACATGTAGCGATGTGTGATGCCGCAGGAACGACGAACAACATCGCACTGGTGGCAACAGCGATATTAAGGAAATGAACGACGTGTCAACGATCACCATTTTGGAACGATTTTGTGATCGTTGATCGTCGTTCATTAATTGTTACGCTCACCGGGGAGCGGCGAGCGTCCGGAGGTGGACTCACTGGACCGTGCACCGGACTCCCCTGAGAAGGCGACCAACAGCGAACCCCTCCCTGTACAGGGATTGTGCGGCGCCTCCCAAGAAGGCCTAAATGCACGGCAGCCAGGAACCGGTGGTAGGAGTCTCTGTACGACCAGGCGTAGCTCGGGTACGACGTCTGCAGCAGGCAGAACACGGGTGTGGTACCGGAGATGTTCACTGCGGGTATGGCCGGTGACGTCCACTGCGGGTATGGCCGGTGACATCCACTGCGGGTATGGCTGGTGACGTCCACTGTGGGTATGGCTGGTGACGTCCACTGCGGGTATGGCCGGAAGGTACAGACGGCACTACGGTGAGATAGAGTATTAGTAACGGGCAGATAACAAACAGGTAACAGAAGTACAAAGGGGCCTGAAAACTAGCAGAGCTCAAGTAGAAGTGTTGCTCGGGCGCCTGCTGCCGGGGGAGGTGAACCTAAATACCTATTAGGTAACAGGTGACCTCTGAGGTCACTTCCAGAAAACGGGGCATACCACTTTAAAAAAGGGGGTGTGGCCTCGCATGCAGCCTAGAGTCACTTACTGCAATTCTGTGTGAGGACGGGAGACAGGAAGAGGCTGCAGCAGGCCTGGGAGTAGGAGCAGCGTCTGCAGAGCCATGGGACAGGTAAGAGGAAGGCCTTCGCTGCCTGGGACTGGGACCAGGAGTGGACGTAGGAGTCATGCTGGGACTGGGCAGATGTGAGGGAGAGCTCCCCCCCGGGGTCTGGTGGGACCAGGCGTTACATTAATGTTACATGCTGCGATGTCGCTACCAGCGCCGGATGTGCGTCAGTAACGACGTGACCCCGACGATATATCGGTAGCGATGTTGCAGCGTGTAAAGTACCCCTTAGTTTTGACAAATGGCTAGGAACTAGAGATGAGTGAGTAGTCAAATATTCGGACTTGGGTTCTTCGTGCTGAATAACAAACCTAATGCAAGTCATTTGGAAACTCAAATAATTTTGAGTACCTTGGAAGTAGATCTGAGTGGGCTGCAAAAATGCTGCAATGGATGGAAGTGTTGAAACTAAATGTGAACAGTATGGGGAAGATGCCTGGATGCATTTCTGACTCACAGTTGGTTTCTGGGAATAATGCTGTCATAGTATTATAGGCATTAAAGCAGGAGAATTATTCTTACTGAGTTTCCCCGCGGCTGTCACTCTGCTTCCTGGTCTAATCATTAAAGTTCATGAATATACACTGGTTCCCCTGCCCACACTTTGTTACAGTGTCTGTGATTGGTTGCAACAAAGACACACTCTGTGATTGTCTGCCCTCACAATAGCTGTCTCGGACATCCAAGTGGAGTGTCAACATAAATAATTGGAATAAATGGCAGAGGATCTCCTGTATTTTGATATTTAGCGCAGATAATGCAGACAGCTACAGTCTGCTGCCTCCAGCTGTCTGCGTTATCTTGCCAGTGTATAAAAATACGAGTGATCCCAATGTATTTTTTTAATTGTTTAAATAAATAATTCAAAAAAACATTGTGAGGTCCCAGCCAATTTTGATGCCCAGCCTGATAAAGCAGACAGCTTGAGGATGGTATTCTCAAGCTGTAGAGGCCCATAGTTATTGGGCCCTCCACAGCCTAAAAATAGCAGCCTGCATCCATTAGATGCACCAATTCTAGTGCTTTACCAGGCTCATCCCGATTGCCCTGGAGTGGTGGCAATTGGTGTATTATGGGTCTAATGACAGCTGTGAATTGTCAAAAAAAATCACAGCGGTCATCAAGCCTGAGGTTAGTACTGGGAAGGGGTCTATGAGACCCCCCCCCATTACTAACTCATGTCAAAAGACATGAACACAAAACACAGAGAAAAATCCTTTATTTAAAAAAACACATTACTTTCTCTTCAATTTATTAACCCCCAAAACCCCCCTCCAGGTATGATGTAATCCACAGACATGATGTCCCACAATGATCCTAGCTCTGCTACATCTGAGGTGGTAGTGCATGGTCACATTAGAAAATGAGACAAATCACTGGGGCATGAGGGACAAACTGACAGAGCTGCATCTGTAAGGAATGACATCAATGAGTTCACCTGATGTCACAGCTGGGGTTCCCATAGTACCCCAGCTGTGACCTCAGGTGAACTGACCTGAGGTGAACAGATTGAACTCAGTGACCTTACCTGACGTGAAGTCATTGAAGTCAATGCCAGATTACTGGATTAGGAGATGTGTACACATTGATTATTTGGTTCTGCACCAAATCTGCAGCTCTTGTGAAAAATACACCAAAACCACATCAAAACAGATGTGGTATCGGAGCGTTTTTTTGCCAAGAGATGCAAATTTGGTGAAGAAATGTCTGCAATCAAATACTCAATGTGCGCAACATACCTAATACGGTAATCCGGCACTGAGTTTACGCTCTTGAGAAATTCCGTACCGACCACTTACCGGCAGTATCCCCTATGCAGCAACGTTATGAGATTGTTCTCTGAAAGTTGCTGCATAGGGGTTGCTGCTAGTCAGCCGTACGTACGAAATTTCACATGAATGTGAGAAGTTTCAGCCTGCCGCTAACCAACACTGACCTATGGAGCTGCGATCTGAGAAAGTTCTCAGAATACAGCTCCATATGAATTGATGAACATCGTGGAACAATTCTCTTTAGATTTCATCTTAACTTCCAGGATTTATTTTTCATAAATAAATTGGTGAATGGGGGCATGTGTGGTGTTTATTCCAAAATTGGTTTACATTGAAACTTTGAAGATTTTGTTATTAATACATTTTGAACAGGGCGTGTGGTTGAGTGTTTATTAAAATTATTTTATTTTAACTCTATACTTGACGGGTCAGTAATGGGAGTGTCTGATAGAAGGCTCCTTATTACTAACCACCGAGATTGATGTCAGCTGTCAATTAACAGCTGACATCAACCCTAAAAGTATTTACCTGATTGCCACTGCACCAGAGCAATTGGGAAGAGCTGGGTAAAGTGCCAGAATTGGCGCATCTAATGTATGGGCCATTTCTGGGGTGGCTGCAGGCTGCTATTTTCAGGCTGGGTGGGGCTAAATAACCAAGACCCTTCACATCCTAATTATACCAGCCCCCAGCTGTCTGCTTTACCTTGGCTGGTTATGAAAAATATTGGGGACCCCATGATATTTTTTAAAATTATTTATTTAAATAATAATTTAAAAAAACCTCATGGGAACCCTTGTATTTTTATAAGCAGCCAAGGTAAAGCTGACAGCTGGATAATGGACTGGATAATATACTAACACTAAACAGGAGAACACTTGAGTAGCTTGTAAGCGATAGACTTTTTTTACATGCACTAAAAGATAAGGGAGGCTACTTATGAAGTCCTTGCTAAATGGGTATTGTTTGGAAAACAGCTTCATTGCGTATAGGCAAATAATATTTCTATGTATTCCTAAGACTATATTAAAACATAACTTTCAGTTAATTTTGAAAATAAAGGAAAATGTGATTTATATAGCATACAGATGATAAACTCAGGTGTTGCTATTATACTAATTAATCTCCATATGCACTGCTATTCAAAACATGAGACTGGCCTCCCTGACATGTTTCACCTTAACAGGCATTATCAGGGGATCGAGGAAATTAAATAACTGAGCATCAACATGCGAACATGTCGCTGGCAGTGGCTGATGACCCAGAAGAGCTGTGACAATAAAAAGGAACCTAAGCTGTGGGAGTTCCTAAGAAAAAGAGGACCATCATATATTGAAGAACCTCTGCAGAAAGCGACAAATGAGAACAATAAGATGATGAAAATTTTTGGATGAAAAATAAAATGCATAAGGGCAGAAAATTTCCTTGCAAAAAAATTTCACCTTATTACTGCTTGCTAGGTCATTAGAAGTATTGAAGTTTCATAAGATTTCCGTCCTGAACATGATGACACCTTGCAGAACAGATGGACCAGAAAGTGGGTTAAAGGTCTACAAATGAAATTGCAACATGCAGTCATTAGAGAGTACAATATATTAAGAAGGAAAAACTTATCAGGCTGCTTTATGCTATACGACCTAAAATGGATGTCTGGAATTTTACAAAGTTTAACTAATAGGAAAAGAACAAGTAATTAAAAAAAATAATATTCATTAGATCAAACCCCATAGCTCCAGTGCTAACAGTCAGGTCCCTGCAGTCTTTGTTGACTTCACTGCAGAGATTTGTAGAGAGGAATCCAGCAATCTAGAACAAAGCAAATATTTAAATTTATTGTGTACAGTCCCACAAAATGTGCAAGATTATACTTGACGTTTCGGTCGTTGAGACCTTACTCAAACATGTGCTGGAAATTCAACAAAAGTGACATAAAATAAAGTAATTTATGTATACACAAAGAAATCATCTCAGATCAAAAATGAAAAACATGAAATCATCAGATAAGACAGAAAGCATATATCTTCACACTAACATAGTCTACTTAGTGTATACGAAATTGCAGCAATTTCATATATACAGGGTGGGCCATAAGTATGGATACACCCTGATAAAATGGAAGTGGTTGCTGATGTCACCTTACCATTTGTGGCATATTAGTACATGGGAGGGGATAAACATTTGAGGCCAGGTGACACCCATGGCGGCCATCTGCAAAGCCGCCATTTTGAATTCAACACATCAAACACAGAGAATTGCACAAGAAAAACAATGGTGTGCTCATTTTTAACATAACTTTATTCATTATTGAGTTATTGACACGTTTGTGACATGGAACAAGGACAGTAACCCACTAATGGATGTGCTCAAAGTGCTGACCATTGTGTTAAAATGTCAACGGGATTCTCTTCTCCCACTCTTGACACTCTGAGAGCAATACTGCAGAAATGCTACCACAGGCCTATTGTATCTGTTGTTTCAGGTGCACCACATCCTGGATCATGGATCTGCAGTAATGCCCTCGATGTGTCAAGAGTGGGAGAAGAGAATCGCGTTGACAATACAACACAATGGGCAGCACTTTGAGCACATCATTTACTGGTTTATTGTCGTTGTTCCATGTCACAAACGTGTCAATAACTTGATAATGAATAAAGCTATGTTAAAAATGAGCACATCATTGTTTTTTCTGTGCAATTCTCTATGTGTTTGATGTGTCACATGACCCCCTTCCCATTGAAAAAAATTAGTTGAATTCAAAATGGCGGCTTTGCAGATGGCCGCCATAGGCGCCACCCAACCTCAAGTGTTTGGCCCCTCTCATGTAATAATATGCCCCAAACGGTAAGGTGATATCAGCAACCACTTCCATTTTATCAGAGTGTATCCATACTTGCGGCCCACCCTGTAGTATAACGTCATATTCAAAATAACAAGCTCAAAATACATTAGGGTTAAGACAGAGTCTGGGTATATAAATCCAACATATGTCACCTAGTCGACATCAAATAAAAAGGAAACTATAGTGGACAATTGGTCTCCAGGGGAGTCCTCGTGACCAACGACGTAAAATTTCTTATATACTGTGGAAGGAAAGAGTAAAACTTACCAACTAGGTTTGGATCTAATAAATGGCTCATGTGGTAAAGCACTGTGGAATTAAGACTGCCATCACTGCCAGAGCAGTGCTACTAGTGAGTGCATGGTAGAGGTTAAATCGCGTTTATCCATAATGTCAGTTCTTGTCGCCACAATGAAAGTGACATAGGTGGCTGGCATTGATTGACCATGAGGACCATAGTTGTGTTCTCAAGCAAGATATCACGAAAAAGACGAGCCCCAGGAAACAAACAGGCCTAGAAGGAAAATAGAAGCAGAGGAGACTAGAAGGATAGGCAGATAGATAATTAATCGAAAAAGTAATCGACGGAGAGGAGCAGACAGGTTTAGAAGTGTCAAGTAAAAAGAGGAACAATAGAGGTGAATGTAATTAAATTAAACAAAAGGGCATACACTGAAGAGGGACTTAGAGGAGTAATCCCATAGAATGAAGTAAAGAAACTGGAAAGAATTTACAGAAAACAAATGTGAACAGTGAACACAAGAACCAAATAAAAGAGAAATGAAAAAAAAGCAAACAAGAAAAAAGAGGGAAAAAAAGTAAAAAATAAAAAGAATAGAAAAATGTAAAATTAAATTATGTAAAAAACAAAAAGTAAAAAATAAACAATATACAATATAATAATAATAATAATAATACTGTTTTATATTTTATTTCTTATTAATTTTTATTCTTTACTTTTTATGTTTGTTTTTCATTTGTTGCTTTGCCAGTAAATCTTCATTTTTCCAATGAAGTTTACAAATCCTAGTTTTTAATGATCACTTCACTTTTGAAGTGACTTTGAGGCTATGTGTCCACGTTGCTTTTTACCTGCTTTTTACCTGCTTTTTTGCTGCTTTTTCAACTGCAGTGTTTAATGCCAAAATGGATGTGTTCTGCTTTTCAAGCAAAGTCTATGGGAATTTGGGTTTCTTGTCCGCACTATGCAGTTCAAACTGCAGCCTTTTTGTGGCAGAACTTTGGACAAAAACTCAGCTTTGCAGTGCAAAACCCAAATGGCAAAAACAATTGACATGTCAATTGTTTTTGCCATTTGCGTTTTGAACTGCAAAGCAGAGTTTTTGCCCAAATTTCTGCCTGAAAAAGGCTGCAGTTTGAACTGCATAGTGGGCACAAGAAACCCAAATTCCCATAGACTTTGCTTGAAAAGCAGAACACATCCATTTTGGCATTAAACGCTGCAGTTGAAAAAGCAGCAAAAAAGCAGGTAAAAAGCAACGTGGACACATAGCCTGAGGGTGCTATGTGTTAAAAAAACCTCCAGAACAAGATACCATTGTAAAAAGACACATCTTATAGTATTCAAAACTGCATTCAGGAACTTTGTTAACCTTTTCACTCTTCAGGTGCTTCACAAGAATAATTGCAAAGTGGAAGAAAATAATGAAAAATTAAATTTTTTTCGCCTAAAAAATTTGCTTTGCCACAAATGTTTCCTGTTCACATGCATACCAGACTACCCAATTTGTTGTGCAATTTCTACTGAGTATGTCAATGCCTCATATGTGGAGGAAACTACTGTTTGGGCACACAAAAAGGCTTGGAAGGAAAAGAGCACGCTATATGACTTTTTGAGTGCATATTTTACCACACTAGACTGGCTAATAGATGCCATATCACATTTGAATATCCTCCAAGGTGCAAAAACAGCTGAAATCCTCCACAAGTGACTCCACTACAATAAATATATCTTGGGGTGTTGAGAATTTTGAACTGCTAGGTGTTTCACAGAATTTTAAAACATTGAACTGTGAAAATAAAAAAAAATATTTTCTCCTAAATATGTCTCTTTAGCCCCAAATCTTTCATTTTCACATGAGTAACATGAGAAAATGGACCACCCAATTTGTTTTGTCATTTCTCCTGAGTAAACTGATGCTTTATACTGTATGTGGGTTAAAACTGTTTGGGCACACAGTAAAGGTCCAAAGGAAAGGAGTGCCATTTTGGAAAGCTGATTATGCTTTTATGATTTAAGGACAACATGCTGCACTTGTAGAGCCCTTGCACTGCCAGAAGAACAGTAGACCTCCTCAACTTATTCCATTTTGGAAACTATACCCATCAAGAAATTCACCTAGAAGTGTGGTGAGCATATTGAACCCACAGTTGCTTCACATAATTTTATAACATTGGGACTTGAAAATGAAAAATTAAATTGTTTCCACAAAAATATTTTTTTACCCCCAAATTTTTAATTTTCACAAGAGATAATAGGAAGAAAAAGACCCAGACATTTATAAAGCAATTTCTTCTGAATGCAGCAATACATGCAGTAATACTCAATATGTGGTAGGAAACAACTATTTGTGCACACAGAAGGGCTTAGAAAGGAAGAATTGCTATTTTGCTTTCAAAGCACAAATTTGGCATTAAGTCTATGTGCCCACGGGACAATGTACCCATGGATTTTGCCAAGGAAACCCCGTGGATTTATCTGGATTTTCTAGATAAATCCGCAGGTTCTAGCAGGTACAGACACTCACCATGTTACCCTATGGGATTTTGGAAGTGCTGTATCAATGCTGTGGTATGTGCAGCTGCAAAAAATGCGGCAGATTTACCGCAGCCACACGTAACTGCATGTCAATTATTCATGTGGAAATATCTGCAGAATTCCTGCTCCTCCACTATAGAGATACAGGGTGGGAATTCCGCAGTAATTCTGCACGAAATCGTCACTGTTTCCGCAGGTTTACCGCAACAACTCCATAGATATACCGCAGCAATGGATAGATGCAGATTCCAGGGAGCAGCTGCTGTAAACCTGTGGACAAACCTGCGGCAAAGTCCGCGGGAACGTTGTCCCGTGGGCACATAGCCTAATAGTTTGTGGGCATCACTTGCAGAGCCAATAAGGTGCCAGAATATTAGAAACCCACCACAACTGACCCCATTGTGGAAACTACACTCCTCAAGTAATTCATCTGGGGGGTGTAATGAATATTTATCCCATAAGTGTATTACCAATTTTTTTTACCATTGGAAGTAAGAAAATGCAAAATTACATTTGTTACACTAGGTAGATTTAGATCAAAATGTTTTATCTTTACATTGGCTATCAAGGAAAAAAATACCCAGTAAATTATTACACTATTTCTCCCAAATATGGCAAAACTCTGGTTATGCACATAACAGAGACGAAGTGCCATTTGGCTTTTAGGCTATGTGCGCACTTTGCTTATTTTCCTGTGTTTCCGCAGCATTTTGAGCTGCAGCGTTTTCATGCCAAATTGCATTCGTTTTGATTTCCAGGCATAATCTATGGAAATTAGGGCTTTCTTGTGCGCACAATGCTTTAAAAAACTAAGCGTTTTAGGTGCGTAAAATTTGTCAAAATCTCTGCATTTGAAGAAGCAACATGTCAATTGTTTTTGCCATTTTGGCTGCGTTCTACACCCATTGAAATCAATGAGTTGTAGAAAAACACTGCCAAAATGTGAAGCAGTGTGTTTGCACTGCATTATTGTTGCGATCCGCATGTTTTTTTAACATAACAAAGGCAGGTCTTTCGGTCTTTCTTTCTGTCGGTCGGTCTCTCTCTCTCTCTCTATGTCTCTATCTCTCTCTGTCCATGTCGGTCTCTCCCTCCCACCCCCTCACTCATATTCACCGATCCACGATCACCGGCGCGGCGCTGCACGGCGTTCACACTGTGGCGTCTTCTCCTCTTTTGAAAATGCCGGCCGCTCATTAATCCATCACGTATTCCCTGCTTCCCCCACCCACCGGTGCCTATGATTGGTTGCAGTCAGACACGCCCCCACGCTGAGTGACAGCTGTCTCACTGCAACCAATCACATCCGCCAGTGGGCGTGTCTATATCGAGCAGTAAAAAAAATAAATTAAATAAATAATTGAAAAAAAACGACGTGCAGTCCCCCCCAATTTGGATACCAGCCAGGGTAAAGCCACATGGCTGAATGCTGGTATTCTCAGGATGGGGAGCGCCACGTTATGGGGAGCCCCCCAGCCTAACAATATCAGCCAGCAGCCGCCCAGAATTGCCGCATCCATTAGATGCGACAGTCCCAGGACTCTACCCGGCTCATCCCGAATTGCCCTGGTGCGGTGGCAAACCGGGTAATAAGGAGTTAATGGCAGCAGCCCATAGCTACCACTAAGTCCTAGGTTAATCATGGCAGGCGTCTCCCCAAGATACCTTCCATGATTAACCTGTTGTTGTGAATGTTAGTTATGTCTTGGCTGCTGGGAGGCTCCCTCTGGTGGCCAGGAAGGGTTTGGATAGAGACCAGGTGTGTTGTGCAGTGGGTTTTTCCTTTCCTAACTCTCTGCCTATTTAAGTCCTGGTCTGATTGCAGGCTGTTGCCGGATGTCAGTTGTTCTTTGTATCTCCAGCCTGCTTAATCCTGCTCTACACCACATCTTCCCCAGATAAGTGCTTGCTCTTTATTTATTGTCTGGTTCTTTGCTTATCTGGGTTTGTCATTTGTTGTGGTTGGTTTCAGTTTATTTCCTTCCAGGGATTTTTCCCCTCAGTGGATTGTTGAGGAACTCCCTGCAGTTCTGTGTGGAGTATAGCTCCTTTTTGGGTATCACCCTAGGTTCCTCTCAGGGCAGCTTGAGGCATCTGACTGTCCGGGGGTGGATTCGGTGGTCAACAGAATGCAGCAGATTTGGGGGCAGGTAGTGGATAAATTGTTTCAGTCCCAAGAAACTGCCCAAAAGTTTGCCAACCGGCGTCGGCCTGTTGGTCCCCGGTTTAAAGTAGGGGACATGGTGTGGTTGTCCTCTAAAAAATATTCCTATGAGAGTTCCATCTCCTAAATTTAAGCCCAGATTTATTGGACCTTATAAGATTTCGGAGATTATTAATCCTGTATCTTTCCGTTTGATTCTGCCTGCGTCATTTAAGATTCACAATGTCTTCCATAAGTCCTTGTTGAAGAAACATGTGGAGCCGGCAGTTCCTGTAGCAGCGCCTCCTGACCCTGTTTTGGTACAAGGGGATCTGGAGTATGAGGTTGAAAAAATACTGGATTCCCGTCGCAGTGGGCATCAGCTTCAGTACCTTGTAAAATGGAAGGGTTATGGGCAGGAGGATAACTCTTGGGTTGTGGCTTCTGACATTCATGCGGACAGGTTGGTTCGCGCCTTCCATTATGCTCATCCCGAGTGACCCGGTGGCGTGGGTGAGGGTTCGGTGACCCCTCCTCAAGGGGGGGTACTGTTGTGAATGTTAGTTATGTCTTGGCTGCTGGGAGGCTCCCTCTGGTGGCCAGGAAGGGTTTGGATAGAGACCAGGTGTGTTGTGCAGTGGGTGTTTCCTTTCCTAACTCTCTGCCTATTTAAGTCCTGGTCTGATTGCAGGCTGTTGCCGGATGTCAGTTGTTCTTTGTATCTCCAGCCTGCTTAATCCTGCTCTACACCACATCTTCCCCAGATAAGTGCTTGCTCTTTATTTATTGTCTGGTTCTTTGCTTATCTGGGTTTGTCATTTGTTGTGGTTGGTTTCAGTTTATTTCCTTCCAGGTTTTTCCCCTCAGTGGATTGTTGAGGAACTCCCTGCAGTTCTGTGTGGAGTATAGCTCCTTTTTGGGTCCATGTGTTTGTGGCTTGTTGAATTTGTTATAATTCTTGTTTTCTGTTCATTGGTATGACAAGGGCACCTGGTATAGGATGGAGTTCAGATCGAGCGATCTGAGGGCCTTTTTGTACTATCAGGAAGTTGGTATTTTGCAGGGTTTTTCTCTGGCAACCATCAGTCCCTTTCCTGTCCTTTCCTATTTTAGTCAGCGGGGGCCTCACCTTTTGCTAATGCTGTCATCTACCTGTGTATTGTGTTTTTCCTATATCACCGCAGTCTTTGAATGTGGGGGGCGTGCTATTCTTGTCTATTTTCTGAGGCAGAGAGTTATTCCTCTTTCCTACCTTTAGGATAGTTAGTTCTCCGGCTGGGTTCACGGTGCACAGGATGTTAGTTCACCCCTCGGCTACTTCTAGTTGTGTTGGTTAGTAAGGGGATGGCGGCCAGATTAGTTGCCAATGCTCTTGTCACCTTTTTGCCAATGATTTGTGATGGTCTTCCATGGTTCCGGATCATAACACCTGTAAGTTAAAGACAATAAACACACACAACCAAAAAATCCTTTATTTGGAATGAAAGACAAAAAAACACCCTCTTTCACCACTTTATTAACCCCTCAAAAACAACTCCAGGTCTGACATAATCAACGCAAGATCCCACGATGCTTTCAGCTCTGCTACATCGGAAGCTGACAGGAGTAGCAGTAGAACACCGCCGCTCCTGTGAGCTCCATGCAGCAACTGAAGTGAGTCGCGCGATCAGCTGTGCTGTCACTGAGGTTACTCGCGGCCACCTCTCTCAGGTGGAGGACTGCAGCTGTGGCCGCAAGTAACCTGAGTGAAAGCTGATCACGCGTCTCACTGCAGTCACTCAGGGGATTTGCGATCACAGGTGAGTCCTTCACGTGTGACCGCAAATCAAGCCGTGGCACACACATAGAGCCGCGCGATCACAATGAAGGCGGGTGAAGTTCATCCGAGTTCATTCTGATCGTGCGGCACTGTCTCGCAGCCAGCCATGCTCTTTTTGACAGTGCAGTCCCACTCGGCTCTGCTGCAAGTCTATGGGGATGCTGCAGAGCCAAGTGGGACCGCACTGTGAAAATCTGCGTTCTGGATGCTTTTCCCACTCTGTCTATGGGAGAGAAAGCATCCAGAATGCATGAATTCTCCAGGAATGTGTCTCAGAACGGAGCTTTTTCGGCTGCGTTCTGAGACGCATATGCAGTGACTTACACGCTGCGGAATAGAACGCAAAGTGTTCTCATAGCCTTAGGGAGCAGTTTCCTGAAGGGATTTGTAGAGTCTCATAGATTCCATAACAGCAGAAATCCCCACAAAGTGGTCCCACTTTGCAAAGTACTCTCAGGGAAATCATCTAGGGGTATAGTGATAAATTTGAGCACACTGGCATTTTCCAAAATTAGTGCACAATGGATGTCGCAGAATGAAAATTGCAAATATGCCATTGTAGTGTCCAATAGATAGTGCACAACTTGTTCTTCTGGAGACATGTGCAGCATAGATTATTTAAAGGGCTTTCCAAGACCTAACTGTGACGACATGGACCCTGTCAATGTCTAGCAGGGGTTAAATTTCTTAACATTTAGCCAGACGTATTGGTCTTCTGTGTGCTATCTCATGTTTGCTTAGCTATTGTTTTTCCAGACTCTTCCCGTAATCATTGTATTGTAGTTGTGTATTGCTAATGTGATTACCTTAGTAGCCATTATCTAGTCTGTGCATTCCAGACTACATGTATACCCTCAGTCTTTCTGTAGACATCATTTGGGTGAACATTGTTCATGCAGCTTGAGATTCGTCCAATGGGAGAGGCGATCTTGTCCAACCAATCGATGAGGACGCAGTGTATCCAAGTGGAAGGCTGTGGCTATAAAAGGGATTTCTTTAAGCCACCCGGTTGTTGTTGATGGATGCTGATGGATCCAGTCTAAGCTCTTAGGAGCTGACTAGAGGATCAGGATATCTTATGGCTTCAATCTAGGGACTCTGGTTCCGGTTGGAGACCATATCCACAGCCTAGGGATTTCAACTCCGGCTGCCAGGATTATATCATCATACCAGGAATACCTAAGGAGGACACTCAGGTTGGGACAGTTCAGTCACCTGCTACAGACTTTGCAGACCTCACACAGCTTCCTAAATCTGGCATTATTCCTTTCTCAGTGGGTGCCCGCCAAAAGTGGGGTGCTGCTGGATTGGAGTAATTAGCCCTGGGACCTCTAAGGCATAGACATTCTAAATCCCTGGTAAGCCAGCGGAAGGGTGAGACTCTGTTGCCTGTCACATTTGTGTTTTGTGGGTTATGTGTTATGTGCCGTTAATTGTTTGGGGATCCAATAAAGTCTAATTATTGTGATTCCCTCACCCTGTGTTGTCTGAGTAGTGTTACGCCCACGGTTAAGGAGGCCGGCGTTCAGTTGGGATGAGCCCTGAGCCACGCTGTCTTTCTAAAGGCGGCGGGTTTTAGTGGACGAGAGCACCCACTGAGCCCTGTGTCTCCACACTAACAATTGACAACTCATCTCAATATAAGTTGGGCTTTGTCAGACACTCTTAAGATCAGTTGAAACTGTTCTGGCAGCATCCCGAACTAGACTAAGGCAGGCTTTACACGTTGCAACATCGCTAGCAATTGCTAGAGATGTTCAGCGCGATAGCACCCGCCCCCGTCGCACGTTCGATATGTGGTGATTGCTGCCGTAGCGAACATTATCGCTATGGCAGCTTCACACACACATACCTGCTCGGCGACGTCGCTGTGACTGCCGAACTATCCCTCCTTCAAGGGGGGGGTGCCTTCGGCGTCACAGTGACGTCACTGCGACGTCACTAATCGGCCGGCCAATAGAAGCGGAGGGACGGAGATGAGCGGGACATAACATCCCGCCCACCTTCTCCCTTCCGCATTGCCATCAGGACGCAGGTAAGGTGATGTTTGTCGCTTCTGAGGGTTTACACACAGCGATGTGTGGAGCTGCAGGAACGACAAACAACATAGTACCTGCGGTCGACCCGACATTATGAAAATTAACGACGCTACACAGACACTGATTTTCGATGCTTTTGCGATCATTTATCGTCGCATTTAGGATTTACACGTTGCGATGTCGTTACCGGCGCTGAATGTGTGTCACTATCGACGTGACCCCGACGATATTTCGGAAGCGATGTCGCAACGTGTAAAGCCCCCCTATGTTCACACTGTGCTTGTGGACACTACTGTGTGTATATGCTTGGGAGGTATTCGCCCATCAGTGTGCAGTGTCAGATGGATCCGGAAGTATTCATCCACCATAGGGACCTAAGGAAAAGAGACATATAAAGCTTGATATATTATACATGTCTTTGAAGTCGCCTACTGAATAGGAAAGTGAAATCTGCTGTGATTTTCTATAAAGTTACATAAGTGCATGCTGGTCAGAGGGAAGTGGAAAGAACACTTTAAGACCCTGTGCCCACGCTGAGTATTTTGACGTGGATTTTAACGCAGATTTTCAGAAATCTGCAACAAAATCTGCTTGTCCATTGTGAAGCCAGCAAAGTCTATAAGAATTCAGAAGTGCTGTGCTCACGTTGAGTATTTTTCCCTTGCGTATTTGGTGCAGATTTCTTTTTTTCTGCACCAAATCTGCACCAAATACGCAAGGGAAAAATAAGCAACGTGGGCACAGCACTTCTGAATTCTCATAGACTTTGCTGGCTTCACAATGGACATGCAGATTTTGCTGCAGAGATCTGAAAATACGCATCAAAACTACATAGTGTGCACACTGGGCCTAAGGTCTTGTGCGCAAGCTACATTGTTTTGCCGTGTTTTTCTACATTTTTTGCGTGCAGTTTTAGTCCCAAAACTGCATGCATTTCCTTCCCCAGCAAAGTCTATGGGATTTCATTTTTGCTGTCCGCACATTGCAGCTTTTTTTTTAGCTGCATCTTTGTGGTGACTAGGGCTGAGCGGGCCCGGGCTGTAAAAGTACGGATCCGCGCGGTTTCAGCACTATTCCCGGGCCCGATCTGGGCCCGGGATTCCGGCTGCACGATCCGGAATTGGCAATTAATAAAAATGTTAAAAATCAATAAATAAATAGCGTTTCATACTTACAAGACTCTGTCATGGTGGCACACTTGCTTCCGGGTCACGCTTTCACTTCCTGTGCTGTGCACGCAGTCTCACAGCTTTCCGTGTTTTCCCCGCCCACCGGCCATCCTCTCAGCTGTGATTGGTTCCTGGCTGACGCGCCTCCCAGCCTGTGACACTCTCTGCCTCGGTCATCGCTTATTGCGGCTCAGTAATAGACTGCACTCAGAGCGGGCGGTCGTGCTCTATGGCTGCTCGCTCTGAGATGTAGCAGAGCCGGATGTGTCGCCGCGGGACTTCTCCTGTGGATTACGTCGGAGCTGCAGGGTGTTTGGGGTTAATAAAGTGGTGAAGGAGGAGTGTTTTGTATTTTATTTCAAATGAAGGATTTTTCTGTGTGTCTGTGTTTATTTACTGTCACTTACAGGTTTGTGTGATGCAGGTATCTGACAGACGCCTGTACAATCATAAACCTACGGTTTAGCAGCAGCTATGTGCCGCTATTAACCCCTGCTATTACCCCGACTGGCACCGCACGCCAGCGGGAAGAGCCGGTATCGCACACCGGCATGTCACATCTAACAGATGCGACATACCGGACGGCTGCGGACTGAGGATATACCAGCCCCCAGCCGGCGTGATCTTGGCTGGATGTGAAGATTAGGGGGACCGCACGTCGTTTTTTTTTTTTTTTGTTTTTTTTTACTTTTATTGGAATCACACGTGCGAGGGGCTCTGACAGCACCCGGCAGCCTCGCACGTGTGTCTCCGGGCACTGGATAAACAGCACAGATACTGCGTGACAGCTGGGGCTGCAGCCGAGCGCTATAACTGTGCTGCCGAGTGTGTTTACCACCGTGACCGACAGTGAACTGCTTTCCCCGCCCACCGGCCATCCTGGCGCCTGTGATTGGTTGCAGTTAGCTGACATGCTGCCACTCAGGATGGGGGCGTGTCTAGCTGCAACCAACACACGCCGGTGGGCGGGGAAAACCATGAATATTGAATTGTCGGCTCCGAAAATCTCAAAAATTTTTATAATAAGTACAGTTTGGAATTTTTAGTGCTGAAGTGCACATTTAGTGCTGGCTTTTTGTTTTTCTTCATTGAATTGGTCGGTGGCTGACCCCCACCAAGCTATGCACCCCAATTTGGGATGTATTCCATCTGTCTAGATTTTGGCGGCTGGTGACTGTTCACATTGTCATCAGGCCTTGTCCACAGGCTATTTACTTCATGCAGCATTTGCTTGGACGTGTCCCGCCCACAGCCATGACTCAGTCATGGGTACGGGATTGAAATAGACCAGGTGAGTGCTGCTAAGAGCAGTTCTACTATTCATATGTGAGGCCGTATGGCACATTTTATAAAAATATTTTAGTGTAGGACTGCCTCAAATGAGATTTGCCGTGACGTGGCGAGGCAGCTCAAGAAATTGCAATTTTTTGCCAAAAATCTCAAAAATTTTTATAATAAGTACAGTTTGGAATTTTTAGTGCTGAAGTGCACATTTAGTGCTGGCTTTTTGTTTTTCTTCATTGAATTGGTCGGTGGCTGACCCCCACCAAGCTATGCACCCCAATTTGGGATGTATTCCATCTGTCTAGATTTTGGCGGCTGGTGACTGTTCACATTGTCATCAGGCCTTGTCCACAGGCTATTTACTTCATGCAGCATTTGCTTGGACCTGTCCCGCCCACAGCCATGACTCAGTCATGGGTACGGGATTGAAATAGACCAGGTGAGTGCTGCTAAGAGCAGTTCTACTATTCATATGTGAGGCCGTATGGCACATTTTATAAAAATATTTTAGTGTAGGACTGCCTCAAATGAGATTTGCCTTGACGTGGCGAGGCAGCTCAAGAAATTGCAATTTTTTGCCAAAAATCTCAAAAATTTTTATAAGTACAGTTTGGAATTTTTAGTGCTGAAGTGCACATTTAGTGCTGGCTTTTTGTTTTTCTTCATTGAATTGGTCGGTGGCTGACCCCCACCAAGCTATGCACCCCAATTTGGGATGTATTCCATCTGTCTAGATTTTGGCGGCTGGTGACTGTTCACATTGTCATCAGGCCTTGTCCACAGGCTATTTACTTCATGCAGCATTTGCTTGGACCTGTCCCGCCCACAGCCATGACTCAGTCATGGGTACGGGATTGAAATAGACTAGGTGAGTGCTGCTAAGAGCAGTTCTACTATTCATATGTGAGGCCGTATGGCACATTTTATAAAAATATTTTAGTGTAGGACTGCCTCAAACGAGATTTGCCGTGACGTGGTGAGGCAGCTCAAGAAATTGCAATTTTTTGCCAAAAATCTCAAAAATTTTTATAATAAGTACAGTTTGGAATTTTTAGTGCTGAAGTGCACATTTAGTGCTGGCTTTTTGTTTTTCTTCATTGCCTATGGTCCTGTAGCCCATCCTAGACTTGTTCAGGGCTACAATTTTGTCCCTGGTGTCCTTAGACAGCTCTTTGGTCTTGGCTATGGTGGAGAAGTTGGCGTGTAATTGATTTAGTGTGTGGACAGGTGTCTTTTATACAGGTAATGAAGTCAAACAGGTGCAATTAATACAGGTAATGAGTGTAGAGTAGGAGGGCTTCTTAAAGAAGAAATAACAGGTCTGTGAGAGCCAGTATTCTTGCTGGTTGGTAGGTGATCAAATACTTATTCCATGCAATAAAATGCAAATTAATTATTTAAAATCACACAATATGATTTTCTGGATTTTTTATTCTTTTTATGCTTTGATTACTGCTTTGCACACTCTTGGCATTCTTTTGATGAGCTTCAAGAGGTAGTCACCGGAAATGGTTTTCACTTCACAGGTGTGCCCTTTAAGGTTTAATAAGTGGGATTTCTTGCCTTATAAATGGGGTTCGGACCATCCGTTGTGTTGTGCAGAAGTCTGGTGGATACACAGCTGATAGTCCTACTGAATAGACTGTTAGAATTTGTATTATGCAAGTAAAAAGCAGGTAAGTAAAGAAAAAGGAGTGGCCATCATTACTTTAAGAAATAAAAGTCAGCCCGAAAAATTGTGAAAACTTTGAAAGTGTCCCCAAGTGCAGTGGCAAAAACCATCAAACGCTACAAAATAACTGGCTCACATGAGGACCACCCCAGGAAAGGAAGACCAAGAGTCACGTCTGCTGCAGAGGATAAGTTTATCCGAGTCACCAGCCTCAGAAATCGCAGGTTAGCAGCAACTCAGATTAGAGACCAAGTCAATGCCACACAGGGTTCTAGCAGCAGATACATCTCTAGAACAACTGTTAAGAGGAGACTTTGTGCTGCAGGCCTTCATGGTAAAATAGCTGCTAGGAAACCACTGCTAAGGACAGGCAACAAGCAGAAGAGACTTGTTTGGGCTAAAGAACACAAGGAATGGAGATTAGACCAGTGAAAATCTGTGCTTTGGTCTGATGAGTCCAAATTTAAGGTCTTTGGATCCAACCACCGTGTCTTTGTGCGACGCAGAAAAAGTGAACGGATGGACTCTACATGCCTGGTTCCCACCATGAAGCATGGAGGAGGAGGTGTGATGGTGTGGGAGTGCTTTGCTGGTGATACTGTTGGGGATTTATTCAAAATTGAAGGCATACTGAACCAGCATGGCTACCACAGCATCTTGCAGCGGCATGCTATTCCATCCGGTTTGTTTTTAATTGGACCATCATTTATTTTTCAACAGGACAATGACCTCAAACACACCTCCAGGCTGTGGAAGGGCTATTTGACTAAGAAGGAGATGACCTGGCCTCCACAGTCACCAGACCTGAACCCAATCGAGATGGATTGGGGTGAGCTGGACCGCAGAGTGAAGGCAAAAGGGCCAACAAGTGCTAAGCATCTCTGGGAACTCCTTCAAGACTGTTGGAAGACCATTTCTGGTGACTACCTCTTGAAGATCATCAAGAGAATGCCAAGAGTGTGCAAAGCAGTAAGCAAAGCAAAAGGTGGCTACTTTTAAGAACCTAGAATGTAAGACATATTTTCAGTTGTTTCACACTTTTTTGTTAAGTATTTCATTCCACATGTGTTAATTCATAGTTTTGATGCTTTCAATGTGAATTTCCAATTTTCAGAGTCATGAAAATAAAGAAAACTCTTTGAATGAGAAGATGTGTCTAAACTCTTGGTCTGTGCTGTGTGTGTATATATATATATATATATATATATATATATATATATAAGCAGAAGAGACTTGTTTGGGCTAAAGAACACAAGGAATGGAGATTAGACCAGTGAAAATCTGTGCTTTGGTCTGATGAGTCCAAATTTAAGGTCTTTGGATCCAACCACCGTGTCTTTGTGCGACGCAGAAAAAGTGAACGGATGGACTCTACATGCCTGGTTCCCACCATGAAGCATGGAGGAGGAGGTGTGATGGTGTGGGAGTGCTTTGCTGGTGATACTGTTGGGGATTTATTCAAAATTGAAGGCATACTGAACCAGCATGGCTACCACAGCATCTTGCAGCGGCATGCTATTCCATCCGGTTTGTGTTTGTGTGAATTTCCAATTTTCAGAGTCATGAAAATAAAGAAAACTCTTTGAATGAGAAGATGTGTCTAAACTCTTGGTCTGTGCTGTGTGTATATATATATATATATATATATATATATATATATATATATATTGCTTTACATTGACCCTTCAGATGTAAGCAAAAGATTATTAGATCTGTCAATCTGACACAGTCAGGAGGCATTAGGGCATTGTACCTTGGTGACAATGTGACCATTGTTTGGCCTGGGGTCACCATGGGGACCATTGGCATATCACATTGTACCAATCAAAGCAAAATGAGAACTCTTTTCCTCTATGAAGCAGATAAATGTCGCTGTCGCTATTGACAGCAGCATCAGAAGAATTAATTACCCGCGATGGGCGTAAGCATCGATTGTGGGCATTACTGAAGGGTGTCAGCTACATAGCTGACACCCGTTGATGATTTCTCCGCCTCTGCTAGTGAGCCAACACGATCATTGCACTATACATGTATGGCAGCTTGCAGGAACGTACTTCCCGCTGTACCATACATGTACGATAGATCTTTCTTATGTTTTCACCCCTTCATGAGATCAATCAAAACCTCATATTTTGGGCACTAAATAGAACCATTGTTTTCAATCCTAGGACAGCAGGGGTTCTCCATTTATGTGAAGTTTATAAGACGGAAATGCACATTCAGGTGACATCCCACGTTTGACAATTGTGGAACTTAGGTTTTTATTTGTATAAAAACTTTCCAATAATGCAAAATAAGCAGTATTCTATTTCATATTAAAATTGTGATGCATGCTGAATAAAATAAACTATTAAGTAGTAATGAAACATCAAAGTGCAAAGTTGGGACTCTGGCCTTCATCACGTGTGTTGCTGGAGTCCTCTCTCCACTGAACATGTCACTGCATTAGACGTGGCGGCTACTGCCAACCTTGTACAGTAGCACATTACGTTTGTCAGCACATGTCACACATGGCTGAAAATGTCTGTATCCTGCTTCAAAGTCTGGAGTTCTTCCTATTACTGATGATAAATCAAGTTTTACGGAGGTAGTATAGATTATGCAATAGTCTACCTGGATTAACCTTTTCTTGCCAATTTAGTAATTAATTAATGTGAAAGGAATAAAAATTAAGTTTATATACAACAATTATTTAAATTTTGCTAATCAAATAAATAGGTTTTAAGGGCACAGATTATTAAAGCCTTTCTGGAATGAAGAAACTTCATGATGAGCTGTGGGGGCATCATACTGTCTATTGGTTGCTTTGGGGAAGTCATACTGTATATAAGGAATGGTTCGGGCATCATACTGTGTATAGGACACTGTAGGGCTATCACACTGTATATACGGAGCTGTAGGATATCATACTGTATATAGGGGATGATGGGGACATCATACCATCATACCAAATACAGAGGACTGTGGTGGCCATCATACTGTATATAGGGAACTGTGGGAGCCATTATACTATATATCTATATATATATATATATATACAGTGGGTATGGAACTATTCAGACCCCTGTAATTCTCTGCCAATGGCTGCAATGAAACAAAGAGTGAAAAATGTAAGGAGGTCTGAATACTTTCCGTACCCACTGTCTGTATACATATATATATGGAGCTGTGGGGGCCATAATATTGTACACAGGGAGCTATGGGGCATCATACTATCTATATATATATATATATATATACAGTTAGGTCCAGAAATATTTGGACAGTGACACAAGTTTTGTTATTTTAGCTGTTTACAAAAACATGTTCAGAAATACAATTATATATATAATATGGGCTGAAAGTGCACACTCCCAGCTGCAATATGAGAGTTTTCACATCCAAATCGGAGAAAGGGTTTAGGAATCATAGCTCTGTAATGCATAGCCTCCTCTTTTTAAAGGGACCAAAAGTAATTGGACAAGGGACTCTAAGGGCTGCAATTAACTCTGAAGGCGTCTCCCTCGTTAACTTGTAATCAATGAAGTAGTTAAAAGGTCTGGGGTTGATTACAGGTGTGTGGTTTTGCATTTGGAAGCTGTTGCTGTGACCAGACAACATGCGGTCTAAGGAACTCTCAATTGAGGTGAAGCAGAACATCCTGAGGCTGAAAAAAAAAGAAAAAATCCATCAGAGAGATAGCAGACATGCTTGGAGTTGCAAAATCAACAGTCGGGTACATTCTGAGAAAAAAGGAATTGACTGGTGAGCTTGGGAACTCAAAAAGGCCTGGGCGTCCACGGATGACAACAGTGGTGGATGATCGCCGCATACTTTCTTTGGTGAAGAAGAACCCGTTCACAACATCAACTGAAGTCCAGAACACTCTCAGTGAAGTAGGTGTATCTGTCTCTAAGTCAACAGTAAAGAGAAGACTCCATGAAAGTAAATACAAAGGGTTCACATCTAGATGCAAACCATTCATCAATTCCAAAAATAGACAGGCCAGAGTTAAATTTGCTGAAAAACACCTCATGAAGCCAGCTCAGTTCTGGAAAAGTATTCTATGGACAGATGAGACAAAGATCAACCTGTACCAGAATGATGGGAAGAAAAAAGTTTGGAGAAGAAAGGGAACGGCACATGATCCAAGGCACACCACATCCTCTGTAAAACATGGTGGAGGCAACGTGATGGCATGGGCATGCATGGCTTTCAATGGCACTGGGTCACTTGTGTTTATTGATGACATAACAGCAGACAAGAGTAGCCGGATGAATTCTGAAGTGTACCGGGATATACTTTCAGCCCAGATTCAGCCAAATGCCGCAAAGTTGATCGGACGGCGCTTCATAGTACAGATGGACAATGACCCCAAGCATACTGCCAAAGCTACCCAGGAGTTCATGAGTGCAAAAAAGTGGAACATTCTGCAATGGCCAAGTCAATCACCAGATCTTAACCCAATTGAGCATGCATTTCACTTGCTCAAATCCAGACTTAAGACGGAAAGACCCACAAACAAGCAAGACCTGAAGGCTGCGGCTGTAAAGGCCTGGCAAAGCATTAAGAAGGAGGAAACCCAGCCTTTGGTGATGTCCATGTGTTCCAGACTTAAGGCAGTGATTGCCTCCAAAGGATTCGCAACAAAATATTGAAAATAAAAATATTTTGTTTGGGTTTGGTTTATTTGTCCAATTACTTTTGACCCCCTAAAATGTGGAGTGTTTGTAAAGAAATGTGTACAATTCCTACAATTTCTATCAGATATTTTTGTTCAAACCTTCAAATTAAACGTTACAATCTGCACTTGAATTCTGTTGTAGAGGTTTCATTTCAAATCCAATGTGGTGGCATGCAGAGCCCAACTCGCGAAAATTGTGTCACTGTCCAAATATTTCTGAACCTAACTGTATATATATATATAAGTACTGTGGGGCCATCATGCTTTGCATAGAGAGCTGTGGTGGGCCACCAAACTGTATATAGGAGGTTGTGGGAGCATCATACTTTTTTAAGCA
Source organism: Anomaloglossus baeobatrachus (assembly GCF_048569485.1). Lineage (NCBI taxonomy): Eukaryota > Metazoa > Chordata > Amphibia > Anura > Aromobatidae > Anomaloglossus > Anomaloglossus baeobatrachus. The sequence continues at coordinate 661,366,671 of NC_134354.1, forward strand.
AAGGGGGGCAATTAGGACTTTAGGTATCTTTGCTACAGATACAACTGTAAGAATATATATTTGATTTTTTTTTGTACATTTGTCAGTCCTGGGGACTCATTACATGACAGTCAGATATTTTTTTTTTTAGCCCAGAAATATCCTTTAATTAAAAAACAAGTAAAAACAACACCCCAAACAGTAGAAGGCAAATACATTTGTTCAGTGTAGCATATACCGAGGGGTTTGAGTTTATGAGTTTATTCTCAATATCAGTCAAGACTCGAGTTTGGACTTACCTATTTATGCAATAGTTTTCCTTGCTCATATTGGAATGGGCACATTGTAGATTCAGACTGAAGACAATAATTCTAGAAAGAAACACATATTAAGTCAGGCTGTAAAGAAAGACAAGTGAAACAAACAAAAAAATGCGCTAAACCTAGAGATTCCGCAAGGAGTCCATAATTTACTCTGATGATAGCTTTACAATCCCTTGGCATTCTCTGAAGCATGTTCATCAGGTAAGAAACTGACCTTCAAAAAATGCTTGCAACCACATGGTGTGGAGTGTTTTTTGCAGAGCCATTGTTGATGCACAGTTTAATATAGTGTTGAGCCCTATTCTAGAACTGTTCTAAATCAGAATATGACAAGAACCACTTATCCAAGTAAACAAAAAAAACAGTCCATCATTAGTTGAAAACATGAAGGTAAGTCAGTCTGGAAAATTGCTAGAACCTTGAAGGTATCCTCAAATGCAGTCATGAAAACCAACAATTACTATGATGTAACTGTCTCTCAGGATTATCACCCTAGGAAAGAAAGATCAACACTTTTGGTGCAGAAGATAAGTTTATCCAAAATAGCAACCTCAGAAACTACAAACTGACAGCACCTCAAACAATAGCCCTCATAAATCATGTACAGACATCAAGTAGCAACCACATCTCAAATTATATTGTCTACAGGACGCTGCAAGAAGCAGGCCTTTAGGCCATGTGCGCACGTTGCATTTTTTCTTGCGTTTTGGTTGCGTTTTGGTTGCGTTTTAAACAGCATTGTGTCATTGACAAAATGCATGCATTTTGCTTCCCCAGCAAAGTCTATTATAAATCAGAAATTCCAAGCGCACGTTGCTTTTTTTTCGACAGCGTTTTGTTTGACAAATATTAGTCAAAATCATTGCCTAAAAAAAAAGCAGCATGTCACTTTATCATTGCGTTTTGTGAACATTTTCCATCCATTGAAATGAATGAAGTGTGTCAAAATGCAACCAAAATGTTTAGCTGTGCATTTGCACTGCGTTTTGGTTGCATATTGAATCCGTTCTTGTGAACAAAAATGCAGGTCACCAACTTTTCTCTATTCTCTCTCTCTCTCTGTCGCTCTCCAGTTCATACTCACCAATCACCGACGCGGCTGTCACACTGCTCCCTCGGCATCTACTGCTTCTGAAAGTGCCAGCCGCTCATTAGGCTTATCTCATATTCACTGCTTTCCTCACCCACCGGCACCTATGATTGGTTGCAGTCAGACGCGACCCCACGCTGAGTGACAGCTGTTTGACTGCAACCAATCACAGCTAGTGGGCGAGTCTATATCGTACATTACAATAAATAAACAAATAAATTAAAAAAAGGCATGCAGTCCCACTCAATTTTGATACCAGCCAAGATAAAGCTTCACATTCTCATTGCGCAGCTGTGTCTTTGTCTGCTGTCAGTGGACAGTCATGCTCTATGGTGCTCGCTGTGACAGGACAGGGATGTAGCAGAGCTGAGTCACCGTGGACCTCGTGTGGATTACCTCAGACCTGCAGGGGGGTTTAGAGGTTAATAAAGTGGTGAAAGAAGGTTTTTTTATATTTCATTCCAAATTAAGGATTTTGGGGGTGTATGTGTTTTTTCTTACTTTCACTTACAGATTAGTGATGGGGGCAGGGTCTCATAGACGACTGCCATTACTAATCTAGGACTTAGTGGCTGCTGTTGGCTGCCATTCACTCCTTATTACTCTGATTGCCACCGCACCAGGGCAACGGGAAAAGCCGGGTACAGCATAATTATACTGTACCCTGAGTGTCGGCATCATTATCCCGCACCCCGAGTGTCGTAGTATTGTTGGGGGACCCACGTCCAAAGTTTGAACCAGGGCCAATCAAATTCTAGTTACGCAACTGTCAGTAGTGGCTTCTTTGCAGCAATTCGACCATAAGGGTATGTCCACACGCTGCGTTCTTGATTTGACAAAAACAAATGCACCCTCTGGCTGACTTGACAACTGTAAACACTGCTTTTGAAAAAAAAAATGCATGCATTTTCGATGCGTTTTTGATGTGTTTTCAATACATTTTTGATGCGTTTTCAATGCATTTTTGTCAGTGCATTTTTTTAAAGGAAAAATAAAATATGATAGGATAGAATAATTGGTCAATAGCTACGGTAGAATAGACAGATGGAAAAAATAGAAAGAATAAATAGATAGAAAGAACATATATAACAGATAGAAAGAACATATAGACTAGATAATAAGAAAGAACATATAGAATAGATAGAAAGAAATAAGAGAATAGCTTGATAGAGTGATAGCTAGCTTGGACAGCTGTTTTTTATTTTTTTTTGGTAAAAAAATGACATGGCCCTCCGCCATTTTTCATATCCAGCACAGAAACAGCAACAGCTGTAGGCTGCTTCCGTCAGCTCTCTGCTGTACTTTGGCTGGTTATGAAAAATAGAGGGTATCCCACGGTTTTTTATTTATAATTATTTGATTTATTTAAAAAAAAAAATTATGCCATTTAATGCAGCCCCATAGGCCTCCATATTATATTATGCAGCTTCCATACCATTTAATGCACCCCATAGGCCTCCATGTATTATAATGCAGCCCCATAATCAATGTATAAGGTTTCTTTCATATTCTGTTATGCAGCCACCATACTGTTTCATGCACCCCATAGGCCTCTGGCCACCATGTACTCACTAATTAAAATAAATAAACAAGTGCTCACCTCTCCTCATTCGCTCGCTGCTCCGGTCAGTGTCCTGCGCTCTGCATGTCTCAGCACAGCAGGTGCACTGTAGTGAGGTCACCGCGCTCTGCTACAGTAAGATGTCACGCGTAGGCACAGGGGGAGAATGATGAAGAATGGAGTAGAGCGCTCTGCTCAAGCTTTTATCATTATTTTGTGCGATGACTGACAAGGGCCCTCGGGTAAGTGGGACCCGGTGCCACCCCCTAATTCATGGGCCCCATAGCAGCCACGTGGTCTGCCACTGAACAGCGCAGCTCCTTTCTCACAGAGAGAAGCCGGCTGCTCCTCTGGAGGGCGCAGTTGCAGTGACGATCTCTGCGACCGCTATCGTTATGCCCCTGACCATTGAGTAACGCAAATTAAAAAAAGTGACACAAGGGACTGGAATTTAGGTCAGATTAAATATGTACTGTGATTCAATGAGTCAAGCTCAGAGATTTTTTGTACCAACTGTCATGTTTTTGTGAGACACAGAAAAAGTGAGCAGATGGTTTCTATATGTGTAATGCCCACTGTGAAGCATTAACTCCTTCACACCTCCTCCCCCTGGTGATTTCCCGTTTTTTATTTTTTCCTCCCCTTTTTCCAAGAGCCATAACTCATATAGCCATATGAGGGCTTGTTTGATGCAAGACGAGGTGTACTTTTGAATAACATCATTCTTCCTGCCCCATATTGAACTAGAAAATAGTAACAGAAATTTCAAGTGTGATAAAATTGCAAAAAAGGTCACCTATCACTAAATTAACAATCACTATTTACCGCATTTTTCATTATATAAGATGCACCGGATTATAAGACGCATCCCAAATTTAGAGATAAAAAAGTGTAAAGAAAATAAAAATGGGGTCCATCTTTAATCCGGTGTTGTCTTACCGTAGGGGAGCAGCAGTGGTGGTGAAGCGGGATCACAGGAGGCAGAGGTTGTGCTGGCAGCCGCAGTGGGTCCGTGGTGGCATTGACGGTCAGTGGCGGCAGCAGCGGCGGGTCAGTGACGTCAGCCGTGGCGGGTCAGTAGTGGCAGTGGGTGAGTGATGCAGCAGGCCAATGCGGTGAGTGTCCCAGTCTGTCCGTGGTCTCGGTTCAAATGATGGTGCCTGGAGCGGCGCGTGCGCAGGTGGAGCTTTCATCCAAGAGCTCCATTTGCGCAAGCGCTGACTCCCGGTGCCATCAGTTGAAACTGGGACCATGGACACACTGGGACACCTGCCGCACACCCACCAACCCGCACACACACACGCACAAAGTGGCAGCCAGCAGGCCACCCGCACGCACGCACAGAGAGGCAGCCGGCCTCCAGGACAGAGAGACAGCCGGCACTGACAGGCACCTGGCTGCCCGCACGCAGCCACAGGCACCTGTCTGCCCGAACGCACCTGGTCGCTGCACAGACAGTTCCCCCCAGTAAGCTATATTTGGATTTTAAGATGCACCCCTCATTTTCCTCCCAAATTTTTGGGACGAAAAGTGCGTCTTATAATCCGAAAAATACGGTAGGTGATTAAATGACAATATTGACCTGGAGCACAGATGTGGCCCTATTTAGATGCATAAATAGCAAGTTTTAGCTGGACGCAAAATTAGCTATTGCTAGATGATGAAATGCCGACTTATAGCACACAAGGTTCCCTTCACTGACCTTCCCTATTCTACACTATCACCCTACGTTCTAACTATCTCAACTACCTATGATTAAATGCCCTTGCTAAGTTAACTGTATAGCAGCAGTGGCGGCAGCACTGTCCTTAAGCTTTAGCAATCGCAAAATGGCGCCGACGTCGCATGTCCATCTTTTATATGCAGAGGGACATGACATGTGATTTAGGCAGACAATAACACAAGCCCTTGTGTCTAAACTTTGTGGATGCTTTCCGCGCCATGAATGGATGGCAAAAAATCCACACGTAATGTTAAGAAAAAAAAAAAAATCTGCTGCTCCTCCGACCCCTCCCCACCCCCTCCCCTCATCAAACACGTCCCCCCGCTCATCATACAGCACCACTATAGTAGCCAAAGTAATAGTAAAGTATTAGAAAAGCTGCAAACAGTTGTCAAACAAAACCGAACATTGCCAATTTTTGGGAAAAGTGTTCGTTTTTCCAAGCCCGAGCCGAACCAGATGAGCTTGTACCGAATTTGAGATTGATGAACCTTTATCGACAAGTTTGCGCGATACTTGATCGAGGAAAGAGCGTGCCAAAGCACGTTCATTCATCACTGATTATTACCTATTGAACCTGGTCCATCATGGAAAACCATTCATTTTTATCATTGACATATACCGGTAGTAGGACATTTTCTCTGCAGCTAAAATAACGTTCATGGATAACTGATCAACAAGTCAGCACCAATTTAAACATTTTAAAATGTAATTGTACTGTTTTAATTGTGAGACAGATATTGTAGTATTTACAGTGACAAATAAGAGAATAATGAGTTAATAGTAATCATACCGTGTCTGGATGACTGCCAAAAGTGCAGTGTGTCCAGGTCCACACAATGTCTTGTTACAATCAAGGCTCATAGTTCAACTTGGAGAAAGACTGGACAAGATTCCAGAGTGACGTAATGCCATGCTGAAATCTTCCAGCTTACTCAATCAAACTGCTGGATTGCATGTCACCAGGCTCGTGTAATCTGTAATATAAAGTGTTGGAGGAAGAAGATTGAGATTATTAATTATATAATGTTACTAAAATTAGAGGATTTACAACATTGTGACTTTCTATATTTTACAATTAGATAAGCAATTCTTGGCTTGTGACCTCCTACCAAGAAACAATAAAATGTAATAACTGCATAACATACATTTGTAGTAAGGACATTAAGAATGACATCTGTCCCATATATAGTACACAATTATTAGTGAGCTTTATGTCTGCAATAAACTTAAAAATTTAATTAATGTAGAGATATGTGCATCATATGAAAATATAGCAGCACACCTGCCTACTGGTTGTTTGTGGTACTGCAGCTTAGCATTTCAGTGGAGCTTAGCTGCAGTGTCAGTCATACCCTAAAGGGTGCTTTACACGCTGCGACATTGCTAGCGATATATTGTCGGAGTCACGTTGTAAGTGACGCACATCCGGTGCCGTTAGCGACATTGCAGCATGTGACACCAAAGAGCGATGATCAACGAGCGCAGAAACGTGAAAAATCGTTGCTCATTTACACGTCGTTCATTTCCTTAATATCGTTGCTGATGCAGGTACGATGTTGTTCGTCGTTCCTGTGGCAGCACACATCGCTATGTGTGACACCACAGGAACGACGAACATCTCCTTACCTGCGTCCACTGGCAATGCAGAAGGAAGGAGGTGGGCGGTATGTTACGTCCCGCTGATCACCGCCCCTCCTCTGCTATTGGACGGCTGCCATGTGACGTCGCTGTGACGCCGCATGAACCACCCCCTTAGAAAGGAGGCGGATCGCCGGCCAGAGCGACGTCGCAGAGAAGGTAAGTCCGTGTGATGGGTGTTAGTGATGTTGTGCCCATGTTGCACAACCGACGGGGGCGGGTACGATCGCTAGCGATATCGGTACCGATATCGCAGCGTGAAAAGTACCCTTAAGGCTATGTGCCCACGGCAGTTTGTACCTGCGGATATATCCGCAGGTACGGCCGCAGGTTTCCCGCAGATGCTCACCGGAATTCGCAGCTATTTTTAGCTGTGGTAGTACAGCAAAATAGCTGCGGTAAACCTGCGGACATTCATGTGGATTACCCGCGGAAGTCCCGGCCCTATCTCCATAGTGGAGGGCCGGGATTTCCGCAGGTATTTCCGCAGAAAGAATTGACATGCAATTACGTGCGGCTGCGGGACATCGGCAGCATATTCCGCAGCTGCACATTCCGCAGCAAGGACACAGCACTCCCCATGTCCCATAGGATAACATGGGGAGTGTCTGTACATGCTGAAACCTGCGGATTCATCTGGAAAATCCAGAAAATCTGTGGATTTTCCGCAGATAAATCCGCAGGTTTAATCTCCCGTGGGCACATAGCCTAAGGATGTGTGTGGCTTTGTTTCAAGAAGGCCATGTGCGCACGTTGAGTATTTGGTTGCAGAAATTTCTGCACCAAATCTGCATTCCTTGGCAGAAAAAATGTGTTGTTCGGGGCGTTTTTGGTGATTTTTTACATGCGTTTTCTGTGCATTCTGGGGTGGAAAAATACTGCAAAACGGCTGAAATAATTGACATGCTACAAATTTATTTCTGCACTAAAACTGCAAGGGAAAAAAAAGTAACTTGCACTAAACTTCAGAATTCTCATTGATTTGCTGGCTTGAAAATTTGCATGCAGTTTTGTAACAAAACTAAAAGATGCATCAAAAAATGTGATAAAAACACACTATGTGCACATAACCGGGGAAAGCAGCCATGTCCTGGATAACCTTAACGTCGTGGATTTCTTTATCTCCCTCATTCAAAGATGGTAAGACTGTAATAAATACTGCAATACATGTAAATTCACCCAAAATTAGCTGCTTGATTTGTCCACAAATATCTGATGTACTATGTGCGCATTAAAATGAATGTATTTCATAATATTGATTCTTTTAACAAGAGCATTAATTATCAAAATTGTATCCATTTTCAACATTAACTATAAAGCATGTGTTTTTAGACTCTAGGCTAGTGTTCCTTAAAGCACCACTCTAGCATTTTATTTTACTGCTGGAGTTGTAATGACCCAGAGTAGACACTACTAGAATGTCCCCTGATGGGCCATATGTTTTTCTATAATGTTGGACATTATCTGTGCCTTCTGAAGCTTTGCTCTGAGAGTTGTAGCATCTACACTGACCTCTGCTGGCCTTTCTTAAAACTGCCGTTGCCTTATATAGTAAAAGCAAGTTAAGTAGCAGTGGGAAAATTCTGGGTATTTTCTGACAGCAAAAAAAATCAAAGATGTCTGTGGCTGAGGACTGAGGGGGTGAGGACTGAGTTTGGTGGGAGAGGTGTATGAACGCTGGAGTCAGTGAGGCTACTTTCAGTCACTTCTATCCTCTAGTGACTGTGTCTGGTAAAGAGAAAGAAACTATCTGTGGAAAGGAAAAATCCAGGCTGCCATTTATTCTAAATCAAGGTAGGCCCTGAACAACAGCAAGATCCAGAAAGCCCACAAACTGCTCATAGCTGAGACAGTTATAGATGCCTGATGCTAAGATACTCTCAGAGCTTGGATGAGGAAGAGTTAATCCTGCTGATAAGGAAAAATTGTAATATATGTTGTGGAAACTGTTATATGGACCGGCTTATTGTGTGCATTGTCAGCACTGCAGTTTATGTGGAGTAAAACTTCCCTCTCTTTGTTCATGAAACTTACGATGTCTGTGTTTAAAAAAAAATAATGAAAAAATAAATCTTTATTTTTATATAGCGCTAACATATTCCGCAGCGCTTTACATACATCAGGAACACTGTCCCCATAGAGGCTCACAATCTAAATTCCCTATCTGCATGTCTTTGGAGTGTGGGAGGAAACCCACGCAAACACAGGGAGAACATACAAACTCCTTGCAGATGGTGTCCTTGGTGGGATTCGAACCCAGGACCCCAGCACTGCAAGGCTGCAGTGCTAACCACTGAACCACCGTTCTGCCACCGTGTTTCTTGTGGAATTGCATTCATCCCGGCTACTACCTCATGCCATATGATCTGGGTGCCTGTACATGCCAGGAACCACATGAAAGTCAAACCAGACCAGGGAGCTTAGCCACTACACAAAGCTGGACTATGGAATCAGCCACTGCGACCCACCTACTTACCTTCCCCTACTACTGCCTTCCCTTTTACATTTGCCTACCAAACTGGATTGCCGGTGCAGTCGGAGGCACTGTGACAGGATTAGGCTCCGAGTTCTGAGGCCCTGCATTCCTGATGGAGGTTGCAGCAGAGTCGTGCTTTAAATCTAAGTCCTCTGTCCTGTCTCTCATGATCCCCCTCCACTGTTTTTATCTGCTATAGCGGCCTCTTCTGTTGGTTTCCAGTGATTTATGACCTACCAGCAGCTCCAGTGGTTCAGGGAGTTCACAAATTAATACAAGTCTACGAGAGCCTCTTTCTGGCTCTCATAAATTTGTATTGAGCACTTGTGTGGCGTAACTTTTGATTTCCAGCCAGTTGGAAGTTACAGGCATAAGATGGCACTGCGGGATCGGAGCGACACCACAACAGGATGAAGGCGCCGGATTGTAAGTATAAGAATAAGGGTAGGGGACTAAAATTTAAAGCATTACTGCAGTGCTGGAAAAAAAACAAAATGCTGGATTGGTGCTTTAACCCCTACCTGATGTTAGACATACATGTACAGTATGTCAGACTTTGTGTACAAGTGTATGGAGAAGGCTCAGGAACTGTGCTCAATCCACACATAAAAAAATACTCCTACACAAAGTGTACTGGTTGTGTTATACTGCCGTCAACTGTATGTAACAACAGCAATCAGAGCTAGCTTGTATCACTGGTGTCTATTGAGATGCCACTATCAATCTCTGACAGTGGCATTTAAGTGTATCTAGTGCATGCAGGGCCGTATTTGGGGTTTTTGCTGCCCTAGGCACTGTCAGTGGTGGCGCCCCCTTCTGATCAGTCAGATTACGGTTATATGCACACAGCTTTTTTTTTTTTTTTCCAGACAGATCCGCCCTATAACCCGCCCAAAAAACCCAAACTCTAAATATTAAAGAAATGAACTCATACACTGCAATGTAAAACGACTTGCTGTTCATATGTTCAGTCTTTGGAGTTTTTTTAAGCGCGTCAGGTTTCCTCAGACATGAAGCGGCTGACAGTGACCGGTCCTTTATATGGCGCCTGCTGCTTGGATGCCGCTTACTAGTTGTGACCGGTCCATTATATGGCGCCTGCTGCTTGGATGCCGCTTACTAGTTGTGACCGGCCATTATATGGCGCCTGCTGCTTGGATGCTGGTTACTAGTTGTGACCGGCCATTATATGGCGCCTGCTGCTTGGATGCCTCTTACTAGTTGTGACCGGCCATTATATGGCGCCTGCTGCTTGGATGCCGCTTACTAGTTGTGACCGGCCATTATATAGCGGCTTCTGCTTGGATGCCGCTTACTAGTTGTGACCGGTCCATTATATGGCGCCTGCTGCTTGGATGCCGCTTACTACTTCATTTAAAAAAATAAGTAAAATCCAGTAGCTAAAAGATGTTGGAAAAAACAACCAAGAAGCCACAGCAAAAAAAAATAAATATTTGCTTCAGGATAAAATGATGACTGTCCTAAAGTGTTTCCTGTCTGAATAATTCCGGGGGTTCACAGACCACTACAAGACGTGTGCACATTCCCTGATAGAGCCCAGAGCCTTCAGATAGTAGTTAAGACCTCCATACACATTAACCTAAAGTTGTCTAAACCCGCCAATATTGACAGGTTCTGCTGATAGCCCAATGTGAACAGGGGCTCTCAATTCTGATTGTCAGGGGAATAAGGATCCAGCATGTCCAATTACGGAGTGTAGATCCTATTATCCTCTAAATGATAAGCTGCTGTCGGAGATGTCCAGCAGCGGCTCTAATAAAGAACACAGAAACACTTGGCAGAATGAGTGCTCCTGTATATTGGAGAGCCGAGCAAGATAGCTGCCGGCCTAAAAATCAGACTATAGTGTATGGGGGCTTTAGTCTATTACTTATTCGGCTGACAGACATGCAGATAGCTGTATTTTTAGTCCAGCACGCTGACCCTATGTTTTAGGATCAAGACTGATAAGGTAAAGATTACAACAGCCACATGACTATCACCAGAACCACCATCAGTACAGTAATACATAACTAAAACCACACTACATACTATAATACGTAACCAAAACCACAGTTAGTACAGTAATACATCAACAGAACTACTGTCAATACAGTAATATCACCAAAACCACCCTAAACACAATAACATCACCAAACACACCCTGAAGACAATACATCGCCAAAACCACCATCAGTACATGAATACAATGCCAACTTCACACAGCAATCAAGTGCAGTGTCAGGTTAGACCCATATACATCTATGTATTGCATTAACGTACAACTCTCAGTATGTCCTTAACAATGGTAAGGAGATGCTGGTAGTTGTTACCAGACATCATTAGACTGTGGACCATATAAGAACCACAATACTGATTAGTCCCAGGCAGTAGACTTAACTTTTGGACGAGATCTTATAGGTTTAGGTCCATTAATTCTGAGGAGATTAGTAGGGCAGAGGTGGGCTCAGTAGGGAGAAGGGGCATCATGGGGTGGGACTTTAGACCCCAACCAATTGCTCAAAAGACCTTTTAAGTGCACAGCTCAGGAGACAGGACTATGAAATTTTACTCCCGGAATCCATTCTGTCTGCATGTTCTGGTTCTGGGAAACACTCGGGGCCACGGTAGTCGGACCCCCAGCGATTGGAAAGTTATTCCCCATCCCAAGGATAGGGGGTAAGATCCCAATGTGAGAAAACCCCTTTAAAAGCAGCATTCACACTGCAGCCAAAGATGGGAAACTGATTTATCTAAACAGTGTCCATCACCCGATGCACGAGCAAAACTTTCATTCGTCAGGTGAGATGATTTTTAAGCTGACTTAAAGGGAATCTGTCACCCCAAAATGACACCTAGACTGCGGAAATATTTATATGGGGGACATGATCTGTGGAGAAATAAACCCACCCATATAGGTCAGCTTAAAAGGAACTGGTCACGACCTTTAATATTAAACTGCTCCATTGTCCTTATAGTCAGAAAATGTGCATCACTTACGTTGCATCACTAACAAGAGGGGGGGCAGTTTAAAATTGAAAAAGGGTGTAACAGGTTCCCTTTAATGTTCACTGAAAAAGCCACATTTGATATGAAAATGAGGACATTTCTGCGCGGCCTAAGCCTGGTGCACCATTACCACCGAATATAGGAAAATACTAGCCAGGCCTTTGTCTTGATTAATAGTGATCCATTGGTGAGAGTGAGCACCGTAACACCAGATCTCCTGCTGCACCGCACCCAACACTGCGGCACACTCCAAGCGTCAGTGCGGGTGTGCACACAACACAGGAGGAGCACAGCGGCACACGCCAAGCGTCAGTGCATGTGTGCCTCCAACACAGGAGGAGCACAGTGAGGAGGGGGACACGGCGCTGTGATGTGCTGTCTGCTCACTTCAACAACCTTCCTCATTGAATCAGCAGTCAAATACAGGCAGCAACCAGGTGTCAGAACGTACCTGCATCACATTGCATGCGCACCCACGCGGACACTGCAGTCACATTGCAGGCGCACCCACGCGGACACTGCAGTCACACTGCAGGCGCACCCACTGCAGTCACATTGCAGGCGCACCCACGCGGACACTGCAGTCACATTGCAGGCGCACCCACGCGGACACTGCAGTCACATTGCAGGTGCACCCACGCGGACACTGCAGTCACATTGCGTGTGCACCCACACTGACACTTGGAGTGCTACTCTGCTCCTCCAGTGTCAGGACACGTGCAGAAATGCTAAGTGATTTTAGACAGCACTGACTCACCTAAGGACGAGGGACTGTCTTTAATATGCAAATAGGACGGTGCACATCTGCACCAAGACATCGGCCGCACCAGGGGGGACAGAACAGTTTGCATATATATAATATTAAGGTAAAACTGTACATGCCAGAGCGACGTCCCCTGTATAAATGTGTATGCAGATTAATTGCCATTTTGGGAGTAAAAGTAAAATGTCATCGCTCTTAGCAACACATTGTCCTGCGTCTCCCAAGACTCCCCTCTTGTCTGGTCTGCTGCATCACATACTGCAATGGTGCCCGTATAGGGAATCTGTCACCAGGTTTTGCTCCCCCATCTGAGAGCAGCATAATGTAGAGACAGAGCCCCTGATTCCAGCGATGTGTCACTTACTGAGCTGTTTGCTGTCGTTTTCTCTGCTGCAGATCTCGCAGTTATACAGAGCTCATGAATATGCTGGACTACCTGCAGCACACCAAGTAGTCCTGTAATGATAACTACTGCTGATTAAACAGTGATGTTATCAAAACTACATTAAGCAGCCCAGTAAGTGACAACACTGGAATCAGGATCTCTGCCCCTACATTATGCTGCTCTCAAATTAGGTGGCAAAAACCTGGTGACAGACTCATAATTCTCACTAAAGAGTAACCACTCGAAGTAAGCCCAAGGCTGTGCCCAAGAATAAATAACTGCCCATCACTGAGCTCACAGCACAAAGAATGACCACACACCATGTCACTTACAGTATACAGCCTCCACATTCTCTCCTATAACATTCCCACTACACTGCCCCCTCACATGAAATCCCCACTGTCCTCACCACTGAATTATACCCTCCAGACCTTCCTCACTTATGAACTATGACCTTCACTGTCCCCACCTCTCCATGCAGCCCCCACTTCACTGTCCCCCTCATGATGTCCCCACTCTATAATAAACCTTATGCTTCGCATTATGTATACCCAGCCCTTCCAGGCTCCTAACTGAGCGCTCCCCATGCTGCCCCTTCTCCATATCAAGCCCCCTCCATACCAAGCCCACCATGGTTCCCCTTCCATACAGAGTACCCCCCATGCTTTCCCATTCTCCATACCATGCCTCCCCCCGTGCTACCCCATTCTCCATACCATGCCTCTCATTCTCCATACCATGCCCCCCCCCATGCTACCCCATATTCCATACCATGCCTCTCATTCTCCATACTGTAACTCCCATTTGCTATACTGTCCACCACCCTCCCTCATTTTCCCATTCTGCTCCATCCCCCATGCTGCACCCCCACATCATGCTCCATCCCCATGTTGCGCCCCCACATCCTCCATGTTGCGCCCCCACATCATGCTTCATCCCCCCCATCCTCCATGTTGCGCCCCCACATCATGCTTCATCCCCCCCATCCTCCATGCTGCGCCCCCACATCATGCTTCATCGCCCCCATCCTCCATGCTGCGCCCCCACATCATGCTTCATCCCCCCCATCCTCCATGCTGCGCCCCCACATCATGCTTCATCCCCCCCATCCTCCATGTTGCGCCCCACATCATGCTTCATCCTCCATGTTGCGCCCCCACATCATGCTTCATCCCCCCCATCCTCCATGTTGCGCCCCCACATCCTCCATGTTGCGCCCCCACATCATGCGGCATCCCCCCCATCCTCCACGCTGCGCCCCCACATCATGTTCCATCCCCCATGTTGCGCCCCCATATCATGCGGCATCCCCCCCAGCCTCCATGTTGCACCCCCACATCATGCTGCATCCCCCCCATCCTCCATGTTGCGCCCCCACATCATGCTGCATCCCCCCCCCATCCTCCATGTTGCACCCCCATATCATGCTGCATCCCCCCCCCATCCTCCATGTTGCACCCCCATATCATGCTGCATCCCCCCCCCATCCTCCATGTTGCGCCCCCATATCATGTTCCATCCCCCCATCCTCCATGTTGCGCCCCCATATCATGTTCCATCCCCCCATCCTCCATGTTGCGCCCCCATATCATGTTCCATCCCCCCATCCTCCATGTTGCGCCCCCATATCATGTTCCATCCCCCCATCCTCCATGTTGCGCCCCCATATCATGTTCCATCCCCCCATCCTCCATGTTGCGCCCCCATATCATGTTCCATCCCCCCATCCTCCATGTTGCGCCCCCATATCATGTTCCATCCCCCCATTCTTCATGTTGCGCCCCCATATCATATTCCATCCCCCCATCCTTCATGTTGCGCCCCCATATCATGTTCCATCCCCCATCCTCCATGTTGCGCCCCCATAGCATGTTCCATCCCCCCCATCCTCCATGTTGCGCCCCCATATCATGTTCCATCCCCCCCAGCCTCCATGTTGCACCCCCACATCATGTTCCATCCCCCCCATCCTCCATGTTGCGCCCCCATATCATGTTCCATCCCCCCATCCTCCATGTTGCGCCCCCATATCATGTTCCATCCCCCCATCCTCCATGTTGCGCCCCCATATCATGTTCCATCCCCCCCATCCTCCATGTTGCGCCCCCATATCATGTTCCATCCCCCCCATCCTCCATGTTGCGCCCCCATATCATGTTCCATCCCCCCATCCTCCATGTTGCGCCCCCATATCATGTTCCATCCCCCCATCCTCCATGTTGCGCCCCCATATCATGTTCCATCCCCCCCATCCTCCATGTTGCGCCCCCATATCATGTTCCATCCCCCCATCCTCCATGTTGCGCCCCCATATCATGTTCCATCCCCCCCATCCTCCATGTTGCGCCCCCATATCATGTTCCATCCCCCCCATCCTCCATGTTGCGCCCCCATATCATGTTCCATCCCCCCATCCTCCATGTTGCGCCCCCCCCCCGGGTTGCTTGTTCGGCGCTGTCTTCGGCTGTAAAGCGCTTACCTGCTCCAGGCTGCATCTCCCGTTCTCCACGGTGGCGGTGGCAGCGGCGGTGGCATCTGACATCTTGCTCGGCGGCTCCATCTCCGGCGGCGGCTCCATCTCCGGCGGCGGCTCCATCTCCGGCGGCGGCTCCATCTCCGGCGGCGGCTCCATCTCCGGCGGCGGCTCCATCTCCGGCGGCGGCGGCTCCCGTCCTCCTCTGCGCGGCCTCACGCTCCTGTGACCTCTGCACAGTGAGCGCACGGCAGCACGTCGGGGCGGGGAGCTGATTACAGCTCCTCTGACCCCGGAAGTAAGTGCCGGCACGCTCACAGTGTCATTTATAGTCGCGTGTTATAGACGCGACTATAAATGACTGTGCGCTCCCTCCCTCCTCCAAAAAGGCCCCGGATTTAATAAAGAGTTTGGAAGAGGGAGGGAGGAAGATTTAAAAAAAAAAAATTTTTTTTTTTTTTTAAATTTTGGTTTGGGCGCCGCCCCCCTGGAAGGCGCCGCCCTAGGCACGTGCCCTCAAGTGCCTAATGGCAAATACGGCCCTGAGTGCATGTACAACCAGCTGTGCATCTTATTAAGGATCCCAGTAGCTGCCATCTTAGTGCTCTTACGAAGCCCAGTCTATGGCTGAGCTTCATAGGAGATCATTTCTTACCATACACTACAACAAAGAAGTATTGCAGAAAAGAGTACAAACAGGTAAATGATTACAGGTTCAAGTGCCTTAGGGGTCTAAAAAAATAAATGAAAGTTAATTACAATTTTTTTTTTAAAAAAAAACAACTATATATATATATATATATATATATATATATATATATATATATATATATATATCAAGAACAATTTAGTCTGAATAATGTGTTCACTGTATAACCAAATTTAAAACAACACTCGTGGAGCAGAAAATACTCCACAAAAAAACAGTGATTTCAATATAGTAAAATAATTAGTTTATTGGGTAAATATTCAAAATGTAAATATAAAACAATAATGAATATAATAAGTAATGGTGCTTCAACAGGAGGGGCGATATATGAGCATAAATATTAGGATTATAGTAGGCACAAGAGTAAACAAAACCAAAGGGTTCGATACAAATTGAATATATTATTGTCTAAAAAATTCAAATATTAGTGAATGTGCCTGGCTTATGTAAAAATTAAATTATACACATACAGGAATAAAATTCATTAATAGTGTAAAAAATAAATATAATCTTGATGCAAAATATGTTTAAGTAAAAAAGTGACATATAGTATCAGTTTCCAAATCATATAAATTTAATAAAAAGAAGGTAAATTGCAACTTAGAAAACCTAATTTAATCCAGTGCAGTATGTGTATTCAGCAGGTTCCGTGAGGCATTTATGATGCAAAGTGCTGAGTGCTAATTGGTGCTAATTGGTGACCAGTGAGATAAAGTGCTTCAAGTATAAGGTGCAATGATGATTACTATAAACGGACAATAATGCATCCAGATAAAGTTCAATGACCGATAAGGTAAAGTGCTCCTGTGGCAGTAAACAATAATTACCTGGTGTATGGTGCTGTGTCGTCCCTTACCCCGATGTACGTTTCAATATACTTTTCCTCAGGGAGCATATATATATATATATATGTATATATATATATATATATATATATATATATATATATACGAAAATAAAAAATATATAAGTTTGAATTCCCCCTCTTCCTTTCCCAATTAAAGAATAAAGAAATTAAATAAGCAAAAAGTAAACATATTTCATTTTGCTGTGACTGTAAAAGTTCCATCTATGGAATGATAAAATTAATTGACCTGTAGGGTAATTAAAATAAAAATCTAAACACCTGAAGTGGTGTTTTCATTCACAAAAAAAATTGATAAAAGTCAATAAAAAAAAACCTTGCAAATATTGACCACAGCTTGCTATGCAAAAGAACTCGCTCCATTGATGAAAAACAAAAAAAAAAAGAATTAAGACATTATTGGTCTCAGAAAATGAGGGCACAAATCAGTTTTTTTTTTAAATTTTTTACATAGCTTAGATTTTTATTTTTTTTTTTAAACTACTTAAAAAAAAATATAAGTGCCACTGTTTTTTGGGTTTCATTTTTACAGACAAATGTATATATATATTTTTTTTTAACATTTCTCCCTATTTGCATTTTTCCCCCAATTTTCATGACATTGTATGATAAAATGAATGGTGCCATTCAAAACTACTGTACGACTTGTTCCACATTGAACAAGCCTTCGTATGATCTGTGATTAAAAAGCATTCTTGGAAGAAAGCGAGAAAAAAAATTGCTTGGTAAAGAAGAGCTTAAAAAGTGTATGTCGACAAGCTATTGTCCATATTTCTTTGAATGCCATAGAAGGGGATATTATGGTAAATAAATGTCTGCCATGTAATTCTACATTTTCCTCAGTAGTCACTGCAGGGAAAAATTTAAGAATTGCCGCAGAATACTTTCCATACCAATTCATTGCTGACAAGTTTTTGCAATCCTTAACTTTTAATTTCAAAAGGCAAGTACACATCAATTATCCAGATGTAGAGAGCATTGCTCTTTGTCACTCACATTGGTCTTCCACCTCCAAGCCAAGTTCAGTAAGGACAATATCCATGTTTCAGTTTGATCATTACTTAGCAAATACCAGCAAATAATCAGCAGTTTTGCAACCACAGGAAGGTGACAGCAGCCCGCAGAGTAGCACGTAACTCAGTGTTATGCTTATTGACCTATGAATTGATGCAGACTCATAGAAAACCCGGCTCTTCACCTTTGCCCTCCTGATGGAATGTATAAGTAAGCTATAGCTGAAATACCATTTAATTTTCCTATATGATAGGAAGAAGGAAATGTTAAGTCTATCCAGGCACATTATTTGATGTAACAATATGCACTATGAGGTTGCATAATACAATTTGGAGTATGGGGCTACAAAATACAATATAGGCTATGGGGCTGCATTATACAACATGGACTATGGGACTGCATAATACAGTATGGACTATGGGGGTGCATAATACAGTATGGACTATGGGGATGCATATGCAGTATGGACTATGGGGCTGCATAATGCAATATGGACTATAGGGCTGCATAATCCAATATCAACTATGGGGCTGCATAATGCAATATGGACTATGGGGCTGCATTATATCATATGGTGGACTAATGGGGTTACCTTATACATGGACTATGGGGGTGCATTATAATATATGGAGGACTATGGGGTGCAGTATTATAAATTGAGAACTATGGGGTATATTATAGTACATGGAGGACTATAGGAGGGGCATTATAATAACTGGAGGGCTATGAGGGCTACCTTATACATTGAGGACTATGGAAAATGTATTATAATACATGGAGGACTATTGGGGTGCATTCTAATATATGAAGTGTTATGTGGGATCCATTATACTATATGGAAGGCTATGTGGGGGCCATTCTAGTATTTGGAGAGCTTTATATGAGGGGGAACAAAGATGGAAGCATCGGATGGGAACATTTTGTGCTGAGGGAAGGAGGCTCTTTCCCTCAGCACCCAGCTTTCCCATGCTCTGCTATACATCTTCCCTCAGCACCCAGCTTTCCAATGCTCTGATATCATGGGAAAACTGGGTACTGAGGGCTGAGGGAAAGATGTATAGCAGAGCATGGGAAAGCTGTGTGCTGATGGAAAGATGTATAGCAGAGCATTGGGAAGCTGGGTGCTGAGGACAATATGGATATCACAACACAGAAAAGCTGGGTGTTGATAGAAAGAGGGATTTGAGATCATGGGAAACCTGGGTGCTGAGGGAAAGAGCCAAGTGTCAGCATCATTATCCCGTACCCCGAGTGTCAGTGTCATTATCCTGACCCAAGTGGGGGGGCTCTGGTCCAAACTTTGCATTGGGCCTATCAAACTCTAGGTACTCCACTATTCCATATTTAGTGCCAACATTTTCCACCAAGCAGTGCAGATATTGTCATTCCAGCACTTCAATGTCAAAATTCAGAATAGGCAAACTAATCTATCAATATGTTTTTGGAGTGTAAGAGGAAATTGAAGAACCTTGTGCAAAAGAGGGATTACATATAAAGTCAGATGTCTGTAGTCTCATGAAGGACAAGTAAAGAAAATATATAATTTTGGTATTTTTGGAAATGGTTGTTATTTTGCAGTGGACTAGAGATGCATTGGTAAGATTAACATTAAAATGAATGTGAATAAGGGTGTACTCTACCAATTTCACACTTAATGTGTACGGTGAAACCAATGTCAAATCTGCCTTAAAATCCATCACAAATTCAGATTTTGCCATGGATTTCTTCTGTTTAGTCTATGCTCAGTTTTTGTTTATGTGGCTGGACCCTAATAGTAATATTTAAATGGTGGGAATCGAAGGTTAGCAACAAAATCCAATGGTGTGGTGTGAAAAAGTAAATTTTTCTTACTACAATTATCAAGAAAATCAATTGTTGTGTCAGGTTAACTCCTTTAAGTACATTGCGTACTTGAAGCTACCGCTCCCAATGTGACCTATATAATGGGATGGATATGCAGGGAGATGTTTAACTGTGGACAGTGTGAGTGAATGTAATTCAGAAGCAGTTAAAGGCAAGTTAACCCCATCACGACCTTGTGATTTTCCATTTTGCTCTTTAGATTTTTCTTTCCTTTCTTTCAAGAGATATAACTATTTTACTTTTCCATCCCTATAGCACATTTTAGCTTGTGATGGAGTGGAAAGCAGGAAAAAAAATTCCAAGAACATTGAAGTTGCAAAAACTTGCAATTCCACAATTGTTTTTTGTTTATTTACCATATTCACTGTACGCACTGGTGGACAGAGACAAAAAAGGGCTCCTGTACAAGAACAATATATGGACCCTTTGCAGCCCAAGGTCTCATCAAAATACATATTTCCACCAGCTTTGGGGGTAGAAATGGGCATCCTTATGACTTGGGCCCCTTGTGCGGCTGCACAGGCTGCACCATTGATATGTCCTCCTCTGACTATATGGTAAAACTGACTAGGCAATATGATTTTCCAGGTCAGTACGAGTATACAAATACCAAATGTATATAGTTTTTTTATTTAGGTGGTGGAAAAAAATTCTGAAATTTGTAAGAAAAAAACATCATGTGAAGGGAAAGATGTAGGCTCAGCATGTGAGCCCGCATCAAAAGCGGGCACACGAACATTGATGTACCAGTACATCAAAAGTCGTGAAGGGGTTAAACATTTACATCTAGTGGCTTATGTGTGGCACTTTCTCTGTCAGTTGATCACTTTCCTTTTTTTCATATTGCCTTTGTCTAGACCACCATAATAACTATCTAGCTGCAAATTTCTTCTACAAAGTATTTGGCTCCTCTTTTTTTTTGCAACAGATCATCATCCGCCATACTAAAATAAACTCCTCATAGTCAAACATACTTTGATCCTGAATATAATGCTATCATGCACCGTGCTACTGAATTTAAGGCTGGGGTCAGACTAGCGTATGGCGTCAGATATGATGTGCTAATGACACTCAACTCAAACTGTGTGAGCTGAGTGTCATTCACTGTGCTCAGATTCTCTCACATGCGAGAAATCGCAGCACAGATGTGGAGAAGATGGAGAGATTAAATCCATTGCCTGTCTCTGCGTTTATCGAACTGCACTCAGATGTAATCCTCCACAATCCGATGTTTCACTGGCACCCATAGGCTTTTATGGATGTTCGTGAAATTTTCCCCCCAAAAAATTCAGAAAAATTCACAGAAGTGTCCCTCGGTGGTATGTCGCAAGTTACTATGACGACTGGGTCTCGCCCGCCTCTGCCGCAGACCCTTCCTGTGACCTGTCCTCTCCCCAAAACTTTGTTGTAAAATAAGGGTCCTCTTCGAAAGGCTTTGCTGCAGAACACAGGTCCTCTTTGAAAGACTTTCCTGAGAGTTGGCCTCAGTACAATGGAGCCATAATAGTGCCAGTGATTACTTTCCCACAAGCAGTGGAAGAAACAGTTTAAGCTCCAGAAGAACCACCTGCGGTAGCAGAACCAGGAGAGTCTACAAACAGTGAATCCGTCAGTTTAGTAAGAAGACTAAAGGCTGCTTTACACGAGTCAATCCATCGTGCGATTTATTTGGCAAAGTCTTTTTTTTTTTGTATCGCTGATAGGTAGTTGTCCATGTGTCACACGTTGAGTGTTGTCAAACGACCACAAAGCGCTCATCGATATATTGATTGGCCATGGCGGACGTCCAAAAGGCTTCACACATGTTTTCCTTTGGTCAATCTGTCTTTTGTATGGGCGTAATTAGGCAAACTATACAGCCCTCCGTGACGTTGTCTGGATTGTTGCACGCCCTGAATTCTTCTGACCTGCTCAATCCAGTTCTGCTGATGTGGTTGATTGGTTAGATCCCATATATATAGTTTCTCTTCTGCGTCTGTCTTTGTTGCCTCGTGTGTCCTTAGCATCAATCTTGTTTGTTGTTTGTGGTCTGGTTAATGTCGATTTTGATCCAAAAAGGAAAGATTGGCATATAACAACTTACCACAAAAAAGGGCTAACAAGGAGTGAGGGCGGAAAATCCAGCGAACAAACAAACGTAAGAAAAATTAGGAGTAATGCACTATAAAACACTGTGCATGACGCCAAGGCTGAATGTTCACACATCATGACTACAGCTCCGTATTTTATAACAGTAATAACCAATCAAAACGCATCTGCTACAACCAATCCAATTAGATTAGGCGTGATTATTTAAAACCACAAATACGCCCTGAACGTTTACTGACGTCACAAACAACTACGAGGATGGCCGATTACATGGTGTCACACTTTGCAATGTGTCGTTCATTAAGACTAAACTGACCGATTTTATGAAATTAAACGATGAGTACACGATGGCCGAATTTCAAACGATTAGGCATCGGTTGGACTCGCAAGGAGCTGTCACATGAGGAGATGTCGTTACGAATGACGGAAGTGCGTCACAAAATCCGTGACCCCAACGATGCATCGCACAATAGATCGACTCGTGTAAAGCAGCCTTAAGAAGTCGCAGACAACGACCTAGTCTACCTACAAACATTAGTGGAACATTTGCACCAGACACCAGAACACAACAGGGACCAGCTGAGACATTAGAGTTACGTGAATCTAGTTGTAGCAACTTTGGTCAACCCCCGCTCAGGTACAGAGAACAGGTGCCAAAAGAAAAAAATGTGTAAAATGGTGTACTTATGTAAATAGTAGTGTAACCATAGAAAGTAAGAATGGTTGTAAACTGTAAATGTTGATATAATGTGTGAAAAATGTTGATTTTGCCTTAACCTGGTTTTTCATAATTTTGATAAAAATGAAGCAATACTACTAGACTGGTAGTAGTAAAAACTTGCCATTGTAAATAGTTGCACCAGTTGTGGACACTACCAGAGAAATACTGCAGTAAAGTCTTTCAAAGATGGCCTGTGGTCTGCAGCAAAGTCTTTAGAAGAGGACCCTTATTTTGCAACAAAGTTTTGGGGAGAGAACAGGTCGCAGGAATGTGGCAGAGGCGGCCGAGACTCAGTCGTCACAGTAACCGGCGACATACCTCCCAGGGACACCAGGTTATGGGTGGCAAGTGGGGTGCCTCCTGTATATATGTTATGGTTGATGAAACATTTAAAAAAAGTACCTAACTTGTATGGGAAGGAAGTTTTTAATGTTTGAAAAAGTAATTAAAGTGTTAACCTTTGTTCACCTTTGCAGCCCGAGGACATGCTGGAATTCACCAAGGGGGAATGTAGTATCCCTGAAGCTATCAGGAGCTAAAGGGAACTTCATCCTGTCAAAGATGAAGAGCCTACCCCCAGAGACCCAGAAGACCAGTGCTGGTTACACCAAAACACATATAATCCCTGTTTTTCCCTTTCACAAGGACTGGTGACAGGCTAGAGTTGGACCCAATGGATGGCCACCTAGAGGTGGAACCGATCCAGTCCACTAGATGACAACCAGGGAGGAGGGGTCAGACACTCAGTAAGTGGAAGTGAAAGGAGACAGACGCAACGGTACTGATGGGAGTGTGTAACAGTGACCTGTTAGGCTCAGGCGTGTGGTTGCCGAAGGAGTATGGTGGAGTACTCTTGGAACCATGCACCTACGGGGTGCAGAGCCCTAGTTCAGGAAAACACTACAGGCAGATCTGATAAAATCCAGGACCTCACCAACCATTAAGTTCAGGGCCCAACAGTGATGGGAGAACCAGGGACCTGAACAGAGAACCGACTCAGCAGGGTTCAAACTGTCTGCCATACGGACTAAGACTGAAAGACATCCAGAAAGGGACCCCCAGACGCTCCAAGCCACGGGGACCCACCAACCAGAGATGGGTTCAGGGGAAGTAAGCCACCAGGTCATCACACCGGCACTGGAACTAAGGGGACCAGTGGTGAGGACCAGCCTCCATCGGGTTGCAAGCATCACCACAGTGAGTAAAGAACCAGTTACACTGCAATGCCTTGTGTGGTCTACCTTCTTTCTGCACCCCGGTATTGTGAACTGACTTAAACATCAAATACCATCATTTATCCCCTGGGGCCTAGCCCTACTTGCGGAGTGCCACAACATCCAGGCTGCCATTAACACCAGCCCCAGCAGTAAGAGACTGTGCAGAGGCGGCTCCATCCATATAGCCGCAACCCGCAAGTGGCGTCACGACAAAAACTTTATTATAATATCTGTAAATACCCCCTTTTAAAAGCGACCCCCCCAGTGTCACAGAACCGGGCACCGACCATTAAACCGTGACACTTCCCAGAGAAACCAGGCCCGGGACGGAGTACCCCATAGCCTTGGGGCGCAGCATTTACCGGCCCAGAACACAGAATCTAATGTGACGCCCTGACAAAATCAGGGTGTCACAGAAGACTTCACCTCTCTACTGGTGCAGGATTGTCTCCTCTTTGGTCCACCATCACAATCTTCATCCTGGTACACATCAGCCTGCAAAGCCTAGTCACCCCACCATCACAACAGGGACACATCAGTGGGCGGGGCCAAGCGGATGGTGACGTCCACCTAGGGGTTCTGAGGTGTGCCAGGAGGGGACAGTCAGAGAGAGAAAGACAGAGTCAGAAAGTGACAGAAGTGAAGAGAGGAGTGTGAATTGACAGGGTAGTCAGGGGTTGAAGCTCCTGGACTACCGGACTACTGACAAACTGACTAGGTATCAGTCAGCAGACAGGGCCACAGGCGTCGGAGATCCAGTCGCGGGAGACCTTAAGTGGACCGGGGCAGGGTTGTAGCCCGCCGGTACTGACAGCGGGAATCCGGTCTGGAGCCATGCACGACAGGGTACCTGGACCCTAGCGAAAGGACAGCTTCATGCACCTTACTAATTGACCAGTCGAGGACAAGATTTCAGGTCTTGTCCCACAGGAGGCCCAGATAGAGCGAGACGGAAGCCCAACGAGGGGAATAATGCTCCGCAATTGCCTGCTAAGATCCCACGGGTCAGTTTTCGCGGGCCACAGCTCCCACGGACAAACACACCAGGAGTGGGCTTCCCCGTTCCAAGCGGAGTAGTTAACAAAAAGGACACAAACACTAAGTGCAGGAGGAAGGGACCCCTGTTTGCTCTACCAGGGTGTGGGACCCGAGCACACCCCTCCGGAGGCGACCGGTTGCCGGCAGTTTGGTTTACCATCTGGACTCTGTGTCAAGTTATTTTAGAACCTGGAGTACACCAACACCACCCGGTCCAACCCTGCAGATTGCGCTCCGCAGCACCATCCCACCTGTATTGGGGCCCTGGGACAACACCTTCCCTACCCGTGGAGGGGATAACATCCAGCTTCCCCACTCCGTCGGTCCCAGGCATCACCTTCAGCGGCAGCGGCGATGTCACCAACAATCACCGCACACCACGGGTGGCGTCACTGACAAACCTCCCCTATATATATAAATCCCCTTTTTCACGTGCGGGCGACAGAGGGGTGCACTGGCCTGGGTCCGGCTTCCCCTCGAGCCACCACAACGACCCCGGATCCGAGCGTATCGAGCAGCCCCCCTGCCGCGGTCTGTCCTCCTGCCCGCAACACTAATCAGGAACATAATGCAGCAAAACCCCTCAATAAAGATGGAGGCAACAGGTGCAAAACACTGATGGAACAACCACCCACATACTGCCAATCCATGGAGGGGGTGATTGCCTAGTATTAAAATTGCACACAAATGGCAATACCCAATATATACCTTATATATATATAGATATATATTATACATTTTTTTAATCATATCTTTATACAGAATGCAGCCAGGCCCATTAATGTAGGCTTGTAAAATAGGGTCTCCATTCATGTGTGGTGCATTTATATACTGCTGGGCAGCCCGCCTAATCTAATAGTATGGGTGTCATTAATAGGCTGTAAGCCAGACACTATGCATCTACATGTGTGAATGACGCCCTATACAAGCCATTTGTGTGCAATTTTAATACTAAGAAATCACCTCCTCCATGGAGTGGCAGTGTGTGAGTGGTTGCTTCATCAGTGTTTTGCACCTGTTGCCTCCATCTTTATTGAGGGGTTTTGCTGCATCCTATGTGTGTATTTGATTCTGTGGCCTGGGCAGGTAAACAATGATGACGCTGTTCTAGGCTGACTAATCAAAAGAAGAGCAAGGGATGCTGGCAAGTAGCATGCGGTTTGAAGAGTTCCTCTCCAGCATCTACAGAGTACTGACCTGGCCGCTGGACCAGTGTTCTGTAAAATCGATTTGCTCGTCTGTAGACACTACCTACGTCATCAAAATGTTATTCTAGCAGCTTTTGGCAGATACTATGATAAGGACAAATCTGTCTATTTTAGAATTAAGTAGGATATACCAGTCCTGACTCTGCTTCTTCTTGTGTGTGCTTAAAAAGGTGAGGTGTTGATGCAAGCACACAAATATGTGCTTGCTAACCTGCCGTAATTAGTTTGTTTTTGGATAATTGTTTCCAGTTATATGCAGGTCTGGCATGTGTATAGTAATTACTATGTAGCCCAACATCATAAGCAGGCATGGTCTCTGATGTTATATCTTTTGTAGAGTATCAGGGGATCACTTGTAACACATTACCTACCTTAGGTCTCCGCAAACAAAGGTCCGCAAACAGCTCGCTTCACTAATCCGATGCTCCTGAACTTCATATGTACGTTGATACTTCATTCACAAACCTGAAAATGGCACAAGAGAGGTATTTCTTATTTTTTCTGTACCACCGTTACCTTATTGGACAATGGATAGGCAGAATATAGGGGCCATCAGGTATAAAATGAACGTGGTTTTATTGTACAGTTCATTGCACACATACAGACATTATTTTATCATCTGAAAGCAGCTGAAGTCAGGACAATGCCCTGTTTGCATTAGCATTATACTTTGTACCCATATTCATTAGATTGCCAGTTCCCTCTTACAACAACTGCAAATTTTATATTTCATTTTAAAAAGACACAGATATAGAGTTAGTATGAAAATTTCTTCTGGAAAAAGCTTTATTTTGCATTTATGTATCTAGGTATTAGTTTGAAGCATTTAACATTTTTTTAAACCTACAGAGCAAAAATATTAGTAGCGAAAGAAAAAATATATACACCTGTGATCACAGCATAGCTACCTGGTGGATCCTGCCAGTAGCATATGCTTCGTTGAAAGATTAACCATGCACGTGTAAGTACACACGGACGGTATAGTGAAACTGCGAATGGCTCATTAAGTAATTTATGGTTTGTCAATGTACTGTGAAAAGAGACTGTGCGTCATTAGGATTAAGTACATTTATACCTAGGGTTCATGTTTTTTTTTTATTTTTTTTTTAGTCTAAGTAGTTCTATAGCAGTGGTCCCCACTCCAGCAGACAGACAGAAAAGGCCCCCTGTGCAAGAACTGTACATTGGCCCTTGTCAGTCCCATAACTCATCAAAATGAACAATTCCACTTGGTATGGAGGTAAAAATGGGCCTCCTTAGTTTTTGGGCCCCTGTGCAACTGCACAGGTTGCACCAATGATATATCCGCCTCTGTGTCCCCAACCTTTTTTACCTGGAGAACCACACACAACTCCGAAAGAGGATCACATGCCACATCAAGACGTTTCCCCCCACCCAGAGTAGTGATATCTAGCTCCTTAAAGGGAACCTGTCAGTGCAATATGCACCCGGAATCACGAGCAGTTCTGGGTGCATATTGCTAATCCCTGCCTAACTGTCCCTGTATACACTAGCATAGATAAAGAGATCTTTAGAAAAAGTATTTCTAAAGATCCCATATGATGTAAGCATGCCCCTGTGGGCGTGCTAACATGCTAATCAATTCACCGCATCAGAAGATGATCTCACTCACCTCTCTGCTGCCATCTCGTCTGACTTCTGAATTTCGGCTTAGTGTTCATGACCCCGGAGTTTCAGTCATGTGCACTATGAAGCCGGGTGTACACGTTATGGCTTCAAACTCATGTAGTGTGCATGACCGAAAGTCTGGATCACACGCACTGCGCTAAAATCCAGGAGTCGGACGCGATGGCAGCAGAGAGGTGAGTGTGACCATCCTCTGACGATGCAAATTCATTAGCATGTTAGTACGCTCATAGGGGCGTACTAACATGCTAAGGGGGCCAACTAGCCAAGGGAACTAATGCTCTTGTGACTAATCACTGGCCTCATTAGCATAACATATGGATCTTTAGAAATTCTTTTTCTAAAGATCCCTATATATATGCTACTATAGGCTGGGATAGTTAGGCAAGGATTAGCAATATGCAGCCAGAACTGACACTTGACAGGTTCCCTTGAAAGAATGGCCGGAGCACTGCCACCCCTCCCCCGGGTATGTGTGGAGGCCAATATGACACTGATTGGATGGGAGGTCAGGGTGTCACGGGTGAGGGAGGGGGAGTGGGCCCAAGTAGAATTTAAAAGGGCAAGCTGGGGGGAGGAGCGGCACCTTTCCCGCTTTTTGGGACAGAAGTGAGAGCCCCCATCCCCTTACCAGCAGAAATGGAATCCATGGATCAACTCCTGGAGCGGCTGAGAGCTGCTGCTGGTGACCGTCTCCCTGGGTGGCTGCAGGACATGATCGCGGGGATCATCGGTGGGAGTCCGGAGGTGGCTGGGAGTCCATCCCGGCACAAGCAGCGCCCCTGGAGGTTTAGGCCGCCAGACAGGCTGTCGCCTGACCTGATTCCCAGGGCACAGCGTCACCGCAGAGGCCCCTCTAGGGACCCTCCAGGCCTGGCGCCACGAGTTAAGAGGTCCAGTAGGTCCTGGCCTGGGAAGAATTCGAATAGGTGGCTGGGCCCAGCGGCGGATAGCAGGCCTGCGCTGGAGTTGAGGGCGGGGCCTGCTGCCGCCTTGTCTGCAAGTGACATCAGTGGTGCGGCGGGGCGCTCTGGTGACGTGCCTGCCGAGCACCCTGAGCCCCTCCCCCCTGCAACAATGATGACTTGGAAGGTTCCCTGCAAGGTGGGTGGAGCCAGGAGGCTGCAATCAGCGGTACATCGGGCCTGGTGTCCAGGGCCTGCATCTACAGAGACCTTGTCTGGAAGAGGGACCCCATGGGGGGCTGCGCTTGGAGAGCCCAGAGGATTGTATGCAGCCCCCTAGTCCAGCCGGCGCCGCTGATCAGCGACAGGTCCAGGATATGAGGCCTGAAAGGCCCTCAGGCTTTACAGGTTCAAGGGTCACTGGCGGGGAGTCGGCTGGGAGGAGCCAAGTTGTGATGGATTGGCGGGACGGACGTCAGGATTCAAGTGGAGTGGCTGGCGGAGCCTCTAAGCTGGTGCAGCCTGGTGAGTATGATTCTATGTCCTATGTCACATTTGTCTTCACATGCTTGTCAGGTACACAATGTGGGGGGGGTGATAGATCAGCTGGGGTAATACGTCGGATGGGGGTGGGGAGTTGTTAGAACTCTTAAGTAGCGTTTATACGTTGCTTGCCCGGATTGGGGGGCCAGAGGAACCCTCAGTGCCAGTAGCGGTATGGGTTAATCCGTCTGTCGTTGCGGCTAGTGAGTCCTCAGTTGCGAGTATATCTTCCTCGGTATCAGTGTCGGTTCAGATGGAAAATAATGAGGATAGTATTCATTTGGATGATCGCACACACGGGGAGGTTTACGTGTGTTTTGAGGGCCCCCTGAGTTCCTATCTTAAGAAGGTGAGGGAAAAGATCTGAAAGGGCGAATACATCGAGATCTTTTCCCTCCTCCCATTGGCAAAATTTAATTTGGACAAGGGGAAGAAAGACAATAGCAAGAAGGAAGATGAGGAGAAGCAGCGGTGGCGCTTGATTCCTCAGCCATTTGCTAATTGGTTGCAGGCGTTCTCAATTTTGGTAAGTGTAATTGGCAAAAAGGCGCCGGAGAATTATTCTCATTTGTTTGGCTACATGGACTCGATTGGTGAGGCCTTCAGAGTTTATGGGGGTCAGACTTGGCTTCGTTATGACGAGCAGTTTCGTCAGCGGAAGGCTATCCATCCATACATAAGATGGGATCAGAAGGATATAGGTTTCTGGTTGCGGGTGATGGCGCCGGCCAGGTATGGGCAGTCCTTTCAGGGTGGGGCCAAGTCCTCCAGCCAGTCAGGAAGTCAGGGTGCCAGTAGTCAGTATGGACAGGCAGGGTCCCAGAAGCCAGGTTTGTGTTGGCAATTTAACGAGGGGAAATGCAATTTCGGTGCCACTTGCCGTTTTAAACATCTCTGCACCCATTGTAATGGAACATCCAATGGGGTGTCCAAGTGGTTTTAGAAGGATAAGCCCAAGTCCGCTACATCTAATACCCAAGGGTCAGATGCCAGTGAGCTTGGGCGCAATGCTTCCGTACCTAAATAGGTACCCTGATAGGGATAAGACTGAAATTTTGAGGTTGGGTTTTGGGGAGGGTTTCAGGATTCCTGCTCCTATTTTTGAAGTTTTGGTGACAACCAGGAATCTCCCTTTGGTGTATCAACATACGGCAGTTGTGGCTGAAAAATTAGGAAAGTGGGTTGCGTTGGAGAGAATGTCAGATCCGTTTCGGGCCTCTCCTTTTCCTGATTTAGTGGTTTCACCATTGGGGGTGGTGCCCAAGAAGGAGCCAGGTAAATTAAAGCTGATTGACCATTTGTATCATCCCAGAGGCAGGTCAGTGAATGATGGTATACCCGCCGAGCTTTGTTCGGTGGTTTGTACGTTATTTGATGAGGCTACAAGGTGGGTAAAAAGATGTGGGAGGGGTGCGCTGATGGCAAAGACAGATATTGAATAAGCTTTTTGGCTCTTGACAGTACATCCAGACTTTGTTAGGTTATTGGGTTGTTTTTGGGAGGGAGATTATTTTGTGGACTGCTGCTTGCCTCTGGGTTGTTCAATATCGTGAGCATCTTTCGAAACTTTTAGTTCTTTTTTGGAATGGGTTGTTCGAGAAGTTTCTGGCCTGCCATCAATGGTACACTACCTAGATGATTTTTTGTGCATGGGACCTGCTGATCCGTCACATTGCGCCAGCATTCTGGCAGAAATGGAGTGGGTATCGAGGCGCTTTGGGGTGCCCTTGGCACCTGAAAAAACTGTTGGGCCAACTACTTGTATATACTTTCTGGGCATTGTGATTGACTCAGTGGCTTGGGAAGTTCGTCTTCCTGATGACAAGGTCGCCGCGCTAAAGGATGTGGTGGTGAGGGCATGCCAGATGAAGAAGTTACAATTAAGGGAGGTTCAGTCGTTATTGGGAAAATGTAACTTTGTGTGTCGGGTAATGCCAATGGGCCAAGTTTTTTTCACGACAGCTAGCTTGTGACACAGCTGGAGTGCTCGGTCCTCGCCACTACATATGTTTCTGGGCGGAACATAGAGTGGACTTATTGGTTTGGGGAGAGTTTTTGGAGCAGTATAATGGTCGTTCGCTGCTAATGGATGATGTAGTGGATAATTTTAAATTAGAATTGTTTACAGATGCTGCGGGCAGCTGAGGTTTCGGGGCCTTCTTTCAGGGTCAGTGGTGTGCGGATCAGTGGCCAGAGAGGTGGATTGCGGAGGGCCTGACAGGGAATGTGGCATTTTGGAAATTTTTCCAATATTGGTTGCACTTCATCTGTAGAGAGAGCAGTTGTCGAATAATAAGATTCGTTTTAACTGTGACAATATGGGGGTGCTGCTGGCAATTAATAATGTCTCAGCGTCTTCTCCCTCAGTTGTTCGGGTGTTGCGGCAGCTGGTGTTGATTTGTTTGGAAATGAATGCGTGTGTCACAGCAGATTATGTACCAGGAGAAGAGAACCTAATAGCCGATTCCCTCTCTTGTTTTCAGTGGGATTGTTTGCGGGTTTGCACTCCATAGGCAGAGGCCAGTGGCTTGGAGTGCCCTGCACAGCTTTGGAACGTGGTCTTCAGGCAGCAGGACCACTGATTCGAGCTTCTTTGTCTGGTAATATGTGGGCGGTGTATCAGTCCGCATGTGTTCTTTGGGAGCAGTGATTGCATGGTTGCGTGTTGTTTGAGGATCATCAGTTAGGAGTATTGCTGGAAAAGTTGGGAGAAGTGGCTGTTACAGGGTGGTCTTTCTCAAAGGTGAGTTGTTTTATTGTAAGTTTGGCATTCGGTTTCAGGTTGCGAGGTTTACGGGACTTGACCAAGAATTTTTGGGTAGTTCAGGCATTGAGGGCTTTTCGTAAGGGCCATAGGCCGCATCATGGTAGACGGCCTGTATCATTTAACTTATTGGAACGTTTGGATAAGGAATTGCGAGTAGTTTGTACATCCTCGTTTGAGGTATTATCGTTTCAGTTAGCTTTTTCGTTGGTGTTTTTCGGGGCTTTGGGTGTCGGCGAATTAGTATCTTCCAGTAAGACGTCCCCTGGGGGCTTGGGTCATAGTGACATCCTCGCTTTGGAGGATGGGATTGAATTTTGGATCCGGAAATCAAAAACGGATCAAGTGGGGGCAGGCAGGCAAGTTCGCTTAGGGGTGGTTTCAGCATCGGGTATGTGCCTGGTCAAGTGTTTTGTGAGTTTTGGAAGGGTCCGCCCGAATCAGGACAGTCCATTGTTATGTCACGACGACGGGTCTTTTTTGTCCAGATATCAATTCCCTAGTGTTTTTCGGGCATGTTTGAACTCGTTAGGGTTAGATGCGGTGACTTTTGTGCCACATTCTTTTCGAATTGGGGCAGCGACTGAGGCCTCAATGTGTGGTCTTCCTGCTGAGACAGTTAAGCAGATTGGTTGGTGGAAGTCTCAGCGTTTTAAGTCATATGTTCGCCACCAGGCTGTAGTGGGCAACTGAGCTGGGGCTGGTTCAGAAAGAGTGTGTGCGGAGTGGGGGTTGGGGAGTGTTTTCACTCTTTGTGCTTGTAACCGGAACTAATTGGTGCTGTTTGTTTTGTACATTTTGTATTGCAGAAACCCCCCTTGTCTGGATCCTGGGCAATTCTTATGTTTACTGGGGAGCGCGGCAAGCAGATGCGAGAAGGAATGAGAGACAGCTAGGTTTTGAGAGGAATAGGACCCTCGTCAGGTGGCTCGGGATCAGGGGTATGGGGTGGAATAGGGTGTTGCAGGACCCTGACGTTTTGGTTTTACACGTCGGGGGAAATGATTTGGGTGAGCGTCCTTTTCGCATTTTGATCAAAGATATTAAGCATTATTTGTTGTGGTTATGGGTGTCTTTTCCAGGAATGACGATTGTTTGGTCAGAGATGGTTCCGAGGAGGATTTGGTGAAAAGCGGAGTGGAGTAGCTGAATAAGGCACGGGTGAAGATTAATAGGGTTCTATCAAAATTTGTTAGCCGCAACGGGGGAATTTCAGTACGGCATTTTGAGCTGGAGTGGAAGGATGAAGAATTTTGGTTGGCAGATAGGGTGCATTTGAATACAGTAGGGATTGATTTGTGGGCCCCCGGATTGCAGGGAGGTATTGAGCGGGCTCTGCTGTTGTGGGGGGGTCTCAGGCACTTGAAGGTTATCAAGGTGCCCTCGTTTTGGCAGGTTTATTGGTGGGTCCTTGAAGTTGATCTAAAGTTGGTTTGGGAAATCCATCCGGGTATGGATCCCCTCATTGGCAGAGTGGTTGGTCACCTGGTGATATTTGGGGGACCCCGACGGGGTATGTCGAGGCCCCCGTGGGTGTTTTTTGGTTAATGGAGGAAATAACCTTTAAGGTGGCTTTACACGCTACGATATCGTTAATGTTTTATCGTCGGGGTCACGTTGTTAGTGACGCACATCCGGCGTCATTAATGATATTGCAGCGTGTGACACTTACCAGCGACCTTAAGCGACCTCAAAAATGGTGAAAATCGTTCACCATGGAGAGGTCGTCCCAAACTCAAAAATCGGTAAGGGTTGTTTATCCATGTTGTTCATCGCTCATGCGGCAACACACATCGCTATGTGTGACACTGTAGGAGCGGGGAACGTCTCCTTACCTTTCCACCGGTCACAATGCGGAAGGAAGAAGGTGGGCGGGATGTTACGTCCCGCTCATCTCCGCCCCTCCGCTTTGATTGGCCGGCCGCTTAGTGACGTCGCGGTGACGTCGAACGGCCCTCCCCCTTGAGGGAGGGATTGTTCGGCAGTCACAGCGACGCGCTGACCAGGTAAATGCGTGTGATGCTGCCGTAGCGAAAATGTTCGCAGTGGCAGCGATCACACGATATCACATGGGCGACGGGGCGGGTACTTACACGCTCGATATCGCTAGAAATTGCTAGCAATATCGTGTAAAGCCACCTTTACTGTTTGGTGTTCCTGAGCCTGTGTGGGTAACAGCTGAGAGCAAGTTGGTTCTATGGTTTGGTTATGTGAATCACCAGGGTTTTAGTTCAAGGACGTTACCACACTGCTAATTTTCCATGTTATGTATTTGCTTAATAAATGGCTGCTATAGCCAAAATTATCAAAAGATAAATTGGTTTTTGAGTAGTTATTACTGGATAAGAAGGGTGAATGGAGGGGTGAAGGTGTATTTAGAAAAGGCCGGAATCTACAATTCCAGGGGCAAGAATGGCCGGAGCACTGGCCCCCCCTCCCCCAGGCATGTGTGGAGGCCAACATGACACTAATTTGAGGGTAGGTCAGGGTGTCACGGGTTGGGGGATCGGGAGTGGAGCCTGGTCGAGTTTAAAAGGGTAAGCTGGGGGGAGTAGCGGCACCTTTCCCACTTTTTGGGACAGAAATGAGAGTCCCACCTGCCCTCCCTAAACATTTTGAGTTCACAATGGGCTGTTAAGTTTCGGTGGGGGGGTGGTATGGAAGTTTATCGGGTCATAGTAACCTGGTGGCAGGTTTATTGGTGGGTCCTTGTTGGTTTAAAATTGGTTTGTCGAATCCATCTGGGTATGGATCCTCTCATTGGCAGAATGGTTGGTCACCTGGTGGTTTTTGGGGGATCCCGACAGGGTATGTCGGGGCCCCCGTGGGTGTTTTTTGGTTAAAGGAGGAAATAACCCTTAAGGCTACTTTACACACTGCAATATCGGTCCCGATATCGCTAGTGTGGGTACCCGCCCCCATCTGTTGCGCGACACGGGCAAATCGCTGCCCGTGACGCACAACATCGCCCAGAGCCGTCACACTACTTACCTGTCCGTCGACGTCGCTGTGACCGGCGAACCGCCTCCTTTCTAAGGGGGCAGTCCGTGCGGCGTCACAGCGACGTCACTGAAGCGTCACTGAACCGCCGCCCAAAAGCAGTGGAGGGGCGGAGATGAGCGGGACGTAACATCCCGCTCACCTCCTTCCTTCTGCATAGCAGCTGGGAGGCAGGTAAGGGGAGCTTCCTCGTTCCTGCGGCGTCACACGCAGCAATGATGCAAAATCGCTTATCGGTGTCACACGCAACGGCATCGCTAATGCGGCCGGATGTGCGTCACAAATTCCGTGACCCCAACGACTCCACATTAGCGATGTCGCAGCGTGTAAAGCCCCCTTTACTGTTTGGTACTCCTGAGCCTGTGTGGGTAACTGCTGAGAGCAAGTTGGTTCTATGGTTTGGTTATGTGAATCACCAGGGATTTAGCTTCAAGGACCTTACCACACTGCAAATTTTCCATGTTATGTATCTGTTTAATACATGGCTGCTATGGCCAAAATTATCCAAAGATAAATTGGTGTCTGAGTAGTTATTACTGGATAAGATGGATGAATGGAGGGGTGAGGGTGTATTTAGAAAAGGCCGGAATCTACAATTCCAGGGTCAAGTAGTAACACCAAAAGCCTTCATTACTGCTATAATGACAACCAAAGCTTTTACACAGAAATCAAACGGAGGCAGTATACATACATTCAGGTGTTCCATCCTGGCCCCTATTTAGTACTATTGCATCATGCACTTATGACGCCCCTGGTCGTCACAGGGTATTGCACAATCTACCCTCCCGTGCAGTATCCACCTCCCTCTTGGTTATGGGTCCCTAAGCAAATGGTGTTGCCTACAACAGTATATCAAATCCTAGATACACCCTGCACCACACCCACCAGACACACCAGTGGAAGGCTTGAGTGGTATAGAGTCGCCCAACTGGGGGATCAGGGAGGGGAGGTGAAGAGTGTAGTCAGTGAGTAGTTTGAAGTGGAGTGAAGTAGTGAGTGGTGGTGTGAGAGTAGCCCTCGTGCTTTGAAGAGCTCTGAGGAGGTCGGGAGCAGTGACTCCCATAAGGAAACTGTCTATGTTGCAGGCGGTGGTCTGGGCCTAGAGGAGTCGGACCCCTGGTTGCAGGGGATCGTGGCAAGGGGCTCAGATCTGTCGAGCAAGATAGCTGGCAGCCTTGCACCATCACCGGTCCGGGACCGAAGCATGATGGGGTACGTGGGACCCTAGGTTGGGGAGTAGTTGCATGCAACCCGATAATTTACCCGTGGAGAACGGAGCCTTCAAGATTCATTCCCAACCGCTCCAAAATCGGGGTACTAGCGCAACGAGGGGGATAGCACTTTCCATCCAAAATGGTCCAGAAAATCCCAAGCGTGGGCCCTGGGAGCAAGCTCCCATACTTAGCCACAGTGGGGAGCGGGACCTGGCAAGTTTCACACTACCGGGACCACCAGAGAAGTAAACTTAGTGCCAGGAGGCAGGTCACGGATCACCAGGCAGCACCATTGGGGACGGGACCCGAACTAGCTCCCCTCAGCGGCAGTGGTGTCCAGAGATTTGGTTTACCTGGTTGTTGGTGTCTATTTAATGGACTGAGTGAGTACCAAAGTGATCCCTGTTTCCCACGGCCCTACCCACACACCGAGTCCCGGGGCATTCCTCCTACCCGTGGAGGTTCACAACACGTGGCTGCCCCAGTCATCACCCCGGGTATTCCCAAATGGCAGCGGCGGTATTCACCCCAGTTACCACGCACCACGGGTGGTGTCACAAACTCTATAATCCCTTGTAAATACCCCCTTCATTTGAGTGGCCGCACGACCCCCGGGTCCAGAGACCCTCGAGCCACTGAGAACCCGATCCGAGCAGCTTGGCTGCTTCTACGGGGGCGGCACACACTCTCACCACATTATTGCATCCATCTTCAAGTACCTCCTCCAATTGGCACCATCATCCTTTACTTAATTTTCCTCTAAACCCCCAGGGTCAGTATATGAGCATTCAGATTTGTTATTCTGTAAATGGTTACTCACAAAAGTCACCTGGAGACCCACTCTTCATAGTGCATTAGTACCAGGCCTAGAAAATAGCTAAGCTAGCAGACAGCTGAGAGCCACATTTAATAGGCTTGTGAGCCACATGTGGTTCTTGAGCCACAGGCTGGGGGTCTGTTCTCTACAGTGAACATATCACATGCAATTTTGGGCTGTAATTTTGTATGTGACCACACAGCTAATATATGCTATTTTTGAGCCCTAGCCTAGTAATGACAAGAACCTGCCCTACCTTACAACATAAAAGGATGAGTATTACATTGTATTACATACTGTATCTCACTCTGTCCATAAATTTATTGAAAATAGCAATATGTTAAAAAAAATCAAAGCTGTGAGTCTAAAAATACCTTTTTATATCTTTGAACATTCTTAAAAGTTCAGGCAGTATATTGTTATCATCTTCAACATGTGCAATAGATATGTAAATTAGCAATTTGATTGCTCAATGCCAGTAGTTTGACTCCACTCCATTTATAATCTAGCACTTTGACTTGATGTTGTCATGTCTGGACTAATTGTTCTGTTTCTGTTAAGCAAACACTGAATAAATCTTCCTTAGCAATTTATGCAGTTTTCCAAATTTAGGCAAACATTAGGCAAAGCTGGTAAAGTTTGCCAAGAGATTGAAGAGCTGATTTAATATTCAAATCTAGATACTTTTGGTCCTCGGCATAGCTTAACCTGATGGGGCCACCAAATTGCACACAAATTTGGAAGCATTAATAACACAGTTAAAGGTGTGGATCAAAGTCATACTGAATGATCTAAACTATATTCTAATAACTTGTAATAAAAATAACTAATAACTTGTATTAAAAATTGCTATTGTTCCGTAACTCCACAACCTAACTGCTATTTAGGTTTTTTTTCCCTATTTCCTGTCTGATGACGCTTAATTTGAAAATCCCAGTGCATGCTGGGATACTCAAACAAAGCATCATCAGGGGACACAGGCTATGGTCACTGTCACAGCCTCAGCTTCCTCCCTGAAATGAAGTGTAACCAATGACACTCATTTCACGGGCTGCTCTGTCCCTGCTGTATCCCTCCTTACTCGCTGTGCAGTGTGCTATCTGCTCAGTGTCTGTACTATTGGCAGCTCAAATCAATAATAATCTGCTGGCAATAGAGTGGTATCTACACCTGGCAGAGACCAGTGACGTCACTAGCGGGGGAGATGCTTGTCTCCTGCATTCCGGGAATTGACACCATTTTGTTGCTGGCAGATTATTACTGATCTGAGCTGATAACAGAGCAGACGTGCACAGCTCCCAAGGAGGGACACAGCAGGGACACATCAGGGATGACCACAGCCCCTGAAATGAGCGTCACTGTTGACACCTGGTTTAGGGAGGGAAAAGGGCATATAGCAGTGACAGCAGCCTCTGCCCACTGATGACAGTTTGTTTGAATATCCCAACATGCACTGGGATTCTCAAATGAAGTGTCATCATACAGGAAATAAGAAATAAACAGAATAGTAGTTAGTGTAGTAAGGGAACGGTAGGGAATTTTTAATCCAAATATATTAGAAAATAAATTAGATTACAGCCCTAAATTGCTAGGAATTTAGATTAGAACTTTTGTTTAACTTTGAACCACCTCTTTAAGTAAATTAACCAGGATGTGCTGTAAATTTCCACAAAAAAGTATCAAAATATGTACCTTATATATCCAGCAGGAGCAACTGTGATAAATGTGATAAATATGGTACATCTTCTTGACTAATTCTAAATTGTCCTTCAACTAAGTTTCAGAATAAAATGTCCCATGTGTTTAACTAAAAAAACATTATTTCTGGCCATTATATGACTTGCATCCCACATTTTCACAAGTTTTCCCCTCTTCAGATCCTTAAAAGTACTCTGTCAGCAAGATTTCTCAACACCAAGGATAAGCGGACCCGTGGATGTTCGTGTTTGCTGGGTTCAGCTTTTAGTTAAAAGTTCGATTTGGTGCTTGAACTTAACCCCAGACCCCAAATTCCATTCAAATCAATGGAGGCCTGAACTGGGCTTAGGGGCTACAAAAAGAAGCAAAATGGGGGTAAAAGCAGGACAATTATAATTCAAACAAATGTGGATAAGGAAATGAGTTAAAGGGGTTCTGTCACCAAAGCAATCATGGTTACATAGGAAGTAAATGAATAAACTGCCCCCACAGAGCAACAGTTTAATAAAAGAATGCCCCATGTTTTCACAGTTGACCCACACAACCAAGATTGGAACAGCTCCCCTATAGAGCAACAATTGTAAAATAAAAATGCCTCTAGAGATCCTGTTTTCACAGTTGACTGACATAAAACCAAAATTGGAAGAGTTCCACAACAGAACCTGCCTGTTTTCACAGTTCCATCTGCAGAGTCTAAATTTCAGCTCTAGAAGTGTATACTACAGCTGCTGCAGTTAGCTTGTAGTTGGATTTTGTATCAAGAAGGCGGTCCATCAGCTAGCCTTGCAACTGCCAGTCCAGGCTCCTTCATTTTTGAGTGCCTTCCCAATTTTTTTGATTGACTGTCCCGATGACCAGCAGCTTTTAGTTAGAAAAAATGATTGTTCAAAGCAGGCAGCCATGACTGAATATTACAGCTAGATATATGGAATAGGACTTGGTTTCTGTTTTGTTTGTTCTCGGTACTGGGGCCATGATTAAGAGGGGATCCGGTGGAAGCCAAAGCTAAGGTGTGGCGCCCTGGACTAGCCAGGTCGTCACAGGTACTACAACATACACCCCCACCCCGAGACAGGCACATCAGCCAGGCACAAAATCCTTGTTGCCTTCCTCCAGGGAACGATGTCCACACCAGGTGGGGTGGAGCCAGGCAGTTGGCCCCACCCACTGAGGAGATCACAGTCCTGGAGGCGGGAGAAGGAAGGCAGGTGAGTGGAGTAGAGTTGAGAGGAGAGTGGAGTTAGGAAAGAGAAGTGGAAGTGGAGGAGTAAACTGACCGTGTCCGGGTGTGTGGCCCGGGCACTAAGAGCAAGGTTGTCAGACGGTGGTGGCCGTCTGCAGGAGAGGCAGATCAACGCAGAACCATAGGACCGGGGACGGGCGGTGGCCCGCCGGTACCGAACTGGGGAGCGAAGTGAAGCCAGCACACACAGGCAGGGCCTGCGGACCCCGACCAGGCTTGGAGTCGCCATTAGAGGTCAAATCCGTCAGTGACCGGAACCCCAGGGGTTTCCTAACAGCCAAAACCCGATTGAAGGCAACTGTCCGACCAGCAAAAGGAAATACAGCTACCGCCACAGCTAGAGTTCCAAGGGCCAGAGCCTGCGAGCAAAAGGGCTCCTCCGGCACATATACACGCTGGGGAGCAGGTTACCGGTGGGAAGCCATCGGGACCGAACATACACAAAGGTGCAGGGAAAGGCAGCCACCACTAACCGTCCGGTAGAAGTCACAGCAGCCGGCTGCGGGACCCGTCCATCCAGCCGTTTGGTTTACCAGAGACTTTGTGTA
The DNA here is from genome assembly GCF_048569485.1 of Anomaloglossus baeobatrachus. Taxonomy (NCBI): domain Eukaryota; kingdom Metazoa; phylum Chordata; class Amphibia; order Anura; family Aromobatidae; genus Anomaloglossus; species Anomaloglossus baeobatrachus. Next base: position 661,407,196 of record NC_134354.1, read on the forward strand.
CATTTGTGGCTGAGTGAGTACAACCGTGCCATCCGGCACCGCGCTGCGCAGTCCAGGCGACCCTGCACCTTGCCAACCCTGCCTCCCCGTCACCTCACCGGGCTCCGGGATCACCAACCCCTACCCACGGAGAGGGGAAAACAACATCCCAGCTGCTCCCTACCATCGCTCCCGGGATCCCCGTCACCAGCAGCGGTGGTGCCCAACTTCACCACAACCCGTGGGTGGCGTCACGGACCAAATCCCCAAACCAAACTATCCCCTTTCATTCACAGGCGAGGAGCGCCGCTCGAGTCCCCAGATCCGGCCTACCGCTCGAGCCACTGAGCAGCCATCGCAGCAGCGCCGGACTCAAGCGTTAGCGAGCGCAGCACAGCGGCGTCCTTCCCCGCCCGCGACAAAGGAACTGGAACTAAATGGGGCAGACCCATCACTCAATATGTGGAGATATGTGGACACATACTCTTCCACCATGTTGTTAAAACGCTGCTTCTTGCGGAGACTATCAGATGCTGGTGCTGGATGTTGTGGCATGGTAAGGAAATTCCTGTTATCTGCATGCACCAGGGGAAGGTGTGTCATCATTAAGCCACATTGCAGGCACAGATCAAGCACATCCTCTCCATGCAGCAGCACCACCTCCACTACCAGCAGCAGCACCATGGCCACATTCCCTGTTTGATTTTCTCCACATTCTTTGCACCTCAAAAAAGTGCAGAGTATTACATGGCATGTATACAGAGAGAGAGTGACCATCAGATTATTACACTGCTTGTTTTCACAGTTACCCCACAGAACCAAAATTTCAGCTATAGTATTGTACACTATAGCTGTTGCAGTTAAAAAGCTGGTCATTGGATTTCGGATTGAGCTGGTGAGACGCTGTGAGGCTTGGAAGAGTTCTGCCGAAGAGTTTTAAAAAAGGCCCTACAGAGCCTGTTTTTACAGTTGACCAACACAGCAAAGATTGGCAGAGTTCCTTCACAGAGCAGACCTTCCAAAAATGCCCCTATAGAGCCTGTTTTCACAGTTGACCCACACAGCCAAGATTGGAAGAGTTCCCCCACAGAACAACAATTTAAAGAAAGCTCCTACAGAGCCTATTTTCAGACTTAACCCCTTCAGAACTTGTTTCCAGATTAGGCTCACATAGCTATTATTGGAAGAGTTCCCTCACCAAGCAGCAGTTTTAAAAAAAAATGCCCCTATATTGCCTGCTTTCAAAGTTGATCCACACAGCCAAGATTAGTAGAGTTCCCGCACAGTGCAACAATTCTCAACAAGGCCATTACATAATCTGTATTCCCCGTTCACCCACTCAGTCAAGATTGGTAGATTTCCCCCACAGAGGGGCAGTGTGTGTGGGGCATAGCATACAGAGGGGCAGTGTGTGGGAGCTACATTATACATAGGTGCAATGTGGGGGTATATTATACAAAGGGGCATTGTCTAGGGTGGGAATATTATACAAAAGTGCAGTGTGGGGTTAAATTATACAGAGGGGCAGTGTGTGGAGGATGTATTATACAGAGAGGCAGTATGTGGGGGTATAGTGTCGCGGGCGGAGGGGACGCGCTCGCCACGCTGGGGGCCGGGGCTTCTGCTGCTGCTGCTGCTCGGTGGCTCCAGCAGTGGACCGGACCCGGGAACTCGAGCAGCGCTCCTCACCCGTGAGTGAAAAGGGGGTGGTTTGTTTAGGGAGATTGTTCGTGACGCCACCCACGGGTCGTGGTGATGATGGCACCACCGCTGCTGGTAACGGGGATCCCGGGGGAGATGGTAGGGTGCAGCTGAGATGTTGTCCCCTCCATGGGCAGGGGTTGGTGATCCTGGGGCCCGATGGTGTAACGGGGAGGCTGGATGGCTGGGGTGCAGGGTTGCAGGGACAGCGCGGCGCGGTGCCTGACGGCACTGGTGTACTCACTCAGACAATCACTGACAAAGTCTCTGGTAAACCAAAACGGCCGGATGGACGGGTCCCGCAGCCGGCTGCAGTGCTGTTGTTGTGCTCTCCCCGGACGGCTGATGGTGGCTGTCTTTCCCTGCACCTTTGAAAATGTTCTTGACTCCTGTGGTTGCCCATCGGTAGTCCGCTCCCTGGCGTATAGGTGCCGTAGGAGCCCGTTTTGCCCGCAGGCGCTGGCCCTTGGATCTCTAGCCTGTGGCGGTAGCTGTATATCCTCTCTGGGTGGACAGTTGCCTTCAGTCGGGACTTGGTAGTTGGGAAACCCCTGGGGTTCCTGTCACATTCGGATTTGACTATTGACGGCGGATCCAAGCCTGGTCAGGGTCCAATGGCCCTGCCTGTGTGCTTAGCTTCACTCCGTTCCCCGGTCCGGTACCGGCGGGCCGGCGCCCGACCCCGGTCCTTACGGTTCTGCGGATGCCACTAACTCCTGCAGACGGCCACCACCGTCTGCCAACCTTGCTGTTAGGTGTCTGGGTTGGAGCCCAGACACTAAGGCGGGCTTTGCACACTACGACATCGCAGGTGCGATGTCGGTGGGGTCAAATTGAAAGTGACGCACATCCGGCATCGCATGCGACATCGTAGTGTGTAAAGCCTAGCTGATACGATTAACGAGTGCAAAATCGTCGTAATTGTATCACCGGTGCAGCGTCGGCGTAATCCATAATTACGCTGACACGACGGTCCGATGTTGTTCCTCGCTCCTGCGGCAGCACACATCGCTGTGTGTGAAGCCGCAGGAGCGAGGAACATCTCCTACCGGCGTCACTGCGGCTTCCGTAGGATATGCGGAAGGAAGGAGGTGGGCGGGATGTTTACATCCTGCGCATCTCCGACCCTCTGCCGCTATTGGCCGCCTGCCGTGTGACGTCGCTATGACGCCGCATGACCCACCCCCTTAGGAAGGAGGCGGGTCGCCGGCCAGAGTGATGGTCTTGTGATGTCGCAACATGCAAAGCCGCCCTAAGTGTTCACTCCTCTCACTTTCACCTCCAAGACTAATCTGACACTTTTCCCGCCTCCAGGCCTGTGAACTCCTCGGTGGGTGAGGCCAACCGCCTGGCTCCGCCCCACCTGGTGTGGACATCAGACCCTGGAGGGAGGCAACAAGCGTTTTGTGTTTGGCTGCTGTAACTGCCTAGGGGGGGGTGTGTGTGTTGGTATGTTTGTAACTACCTGGCTAGTCCAGGGCGTCACAATAGTATACAGAGGGGCAGTGTGTGGGAGTATATTATACAGAGGGGCAATGTGAGTGGGATATATTATACAGAGGGGCTATACAGAGGGGACAGGTTGTACATAGAGATGTGATGTGGGGGTATATTTTGGAGAGTGTCGGTATGTGGTGATATTATGGAGAGAGGTAGTGTAAATGGAATATTATGGAAAGGGTCGGGTGTGGGGGGATATTATGGAGAGAGGCAGTGTTGGAGTATATTACACAGAGGAGCACTGTAGGGGGTGTATTGCAGAACGGGGCAGTGTGGGAGGATTTTTTTGTGCAGGAAGCACAGTGAAAGGCCAATGTTTATTCATTGTTTATTATTTATTCAGGGGTGCATCTACTATATAATTTTGGGACAGTATAATGATACCTTTATTTTTAAGGGCACCGTGTCGGGAAGTGCTGCAGGTGATAGAAAAGAGGGAAATCTGGAGAGACTAGTTCTGGGCATAAAAATCTCATCATAATGCCTGTACTATATGGAGACAAAATGGATGGGAATGACTCCTACCAGAGATGATGTCATCTGTAAGGTACCTAAATATAAATATTTATGTGATCCGGCGTGCATCTCATCAGTACTGTCATTCCTGTATGGTTCGCATTCTGATTGCTGTTAATAATATTTTTCAATTTTAAAGACATACTGGGAACTATAAGTTCATGTGACCATGACATACAAAGCCATGCACAACCCGTCTCCTCCCTACATCTGTGACCTAGTCTCCCGGTACCTACCTGCACGCAACCTCAGATCCTCACAAGATCTCCTTCTCTGCTCCTCCCTTATCTCCTCTTCCCACAATCGCGTACAAGATTTCTCCCGTGCATCCCCCATACTCTGGAACGCTCTACCTCAGCACATCAGACAACTCCCCTACCGTAGAAAGCTTCAAGAGGAACCTCAAGACCCACCTCTTCCAACAAGCCTACAACCTACAATAGCCCTCAGTCCAGTAGACCACTGCGCAACCAGCTCTGTCCTCACCTATCGTACCATCACCCATTCCCTGTAGACTGTGAGCCCTCGCAAGCAGGGTCCTCTCTCCTCCTGTACCAGTCTGTTATGTACTGATAATGATTGTTGTACGTATACCCTTTCACTTGTAAAGCGCCATGGAATAAATGGCGCTATAATAATAAATAATAATAATAAATAATAATAATAATGTGATAAATATGTGTAGAGGGATGAACTGAAACTGAAATTGATCACTGTAGTAAGCTTGGCACTGATGGTGGTTCTGGTGCTGCACTGATGTACTGATGGTGGTTCTAGTGCTGCATTCATGTACTGATGATGTTTCTTGTTCTACATTCATGTACTGACGGTAGTTGTGGTGCTGTATTCATGTACTTAAGGTGGTTCTGGCACTTGATTCATTTACTTAAGGTGATTCTGGTGCTGCATTAATATGCTGACTGTGGTTCTGGCATTGTATTAATTTACTTAAGGTGATTCTTGCGCTTCATTAATTTACTGTTGATGGTTCTGCAGCTGCATTCATCTACTGACTGTGGTCCTGATCTCGTACACATGTAACTAACCATAACGTGCTTCATGACAATTCCTGCTAAAAATACCTCAGTGTAAGTTAGGATTTGCTTACACTGAGTTTTTGGATCAGAAACTCTTTAACTCCTCAAATACTCAAAACTTTGTTGTGGTGCTGTATTAATGATGGAGGTTTTAGTGATGTCTTCATGTAAGTGCCCGTTTTAAACAAAAGTTTACATCCCTTGGGATTGATTCTGTGTGACTCTTGGCTTGAAAAATGAGGTGCACCCTTGGGCTAAAGGCTGGCCTGGCTACATCACACTGATACGGACAGACCTCACACTGCATGCTGTGTGGGCTGCGTCAGCTGAAGTGACATCACACAGCATGCCTGGAGCTAAGTATGAGGAGATTCTAGTGCCGGAGGGAGCAGGAGGGCTACAGTGAGAGGTAGCGAAACACTGCTCACCTCCTGACAAGTTCCCACAGGAGTCTATCTGGTCAGGTCAGCATCAGTCGCTCTGTGTGAGTTATTGCAGGATTCTCAACTTTGATGCAGATCACGTAGCACTGTCAGTGCCAAGTCATCGACTGCAATGTCATCCAATCTGCAGAAAATTCAGACTCTTGTAATTAATCATGCTGAGCTCCAGCAGAGACCAGATATATAACAACACCATCTTCCAAATTAGTATGCAAATTATATTTTTCTCTAATTTTCCTAAATGGTCAGTGCAAATGACAGTCAGTCTAATAAAAGTCATCACCTGTTAAAGTATACATCGAATTTTATTGAAGAAACCTCCCAATGATAACAGTATAATCTTCAAAATTTAAAAAAAACTCAAAATGCAAGGTTCCAAATTATTAGGCACAGTAGAGTTTCTAAACATTTTAAATGTTTTAAAGAACTGAAAATGCTCATTTATGGAATTTGCCGCATTAGAAGGTCACATTCACTGAAATAAAAAGCTATTTAAATCCAAAACATCCTAACAGGCCAAGTTACATGTTAACATAGGAACCCTTCTTTGATATCACCTTAACAATTCTAGCATCCATTGAACTTGTGAGTTTTTGGAGAGTTTCTGCTTGAATTTCTTTACATGATGTCAGAATAGCCTCCCAGAGCTGCTGTTTTGATGTGAAATGCCTCCCACCCTCATAGATCTTTTGCTTGATGATAGTCCAAAGGTTCTCTATAGGGTTGAGGTCAGGGGAAGATGTTGGCCACACCATGAGTTTATCTCCATAGCAGCCAATGACACAGAGGTATTCTTTGCAGCATGAGATGGTGCATTGTCATGCATGAAGATGATTTTGCTCCTGTAGGGACGTTTCTGCTTTTTGTACCATGGAAGAAAGTTGTCAGTCAGAAACCGTATATACTTTGCAGAGGTCATTTTCACACCTTCAGGAATCCTAAAGGGGCCTACCAGATGTCTCCTCGTGATTCCGGCCCAAAACATGACTCCTTCACCTCCTTGGTGACGTCGCAGCCTTGTTGGGACATGGTGGCCATCCACCAACCATCCACTACTCCATCCATCTGGACCATCCAGGGTTGCTCGACACTTATCAGTAAACAAGACTGTTTGAAAATTAGTCCTCATGCATGTCTGGGCCCACTGCAACCGTTTCTGCTTGTGAGCACTGGTTAGGGGTGGCCGAATAGTAGATTTATGCACCACAGCAAGCCTTTGAAGGATCCTACACCTTGAGGTTCGAGGGACTCCAGAGGCACCAGCAGCTTCAAATAACTGTTTGCTGGTTTGTAATGACTTTTTAGCAGCTACTCTCTTAATCCGTTGGACTTGCCTGGCAGAAACCTTCCTCATTCTGCCTTTATCAGCATAAACACGTATGTGCTCAGAATCAGCCACAAATCTCTTCACAGTACGATGATCACACTTAAGTTTTCATGAAACATCTAATGTTTTCATCCCTCGTCCAAGGCACTGCACTATTTGATGCTTTTCTTTCCCATGTTACTTGAAAACTGTGGCCTGCTTAATATTGTGGAACATCCAGTTTTCCTTTTATTGGGCTCACCTGGCAAACTAATTATCACAGGTATCTGTATTGATTTCAGTGATCCAAAGAACCCTGGACACAATACCATCAATGAGTTTCATTGAAAAAAAAAAAAAAATTATATATACATATACACAGTCATATGATAAAGTTTGGGCACCCCTATTAATGTTAACCTTTTTTCTTTATAACACTTTGGGTTTTTGCAACAGCTATTTCAGTTTCATATATCTAATAACTGATGGACTCAGTAATATTTCTGGATTGAAATGAGGTTTATTGTACTAACAGAAAATGTGCAATCCGCATTTAAACAAAATTTGACCGGTGTAAAAGTATGGGCACCCTTATCAATTTCTTGATTTGAACACTCCTAACTACTTGTTACTGACTTACTAAAGCACTAAATTGGTTTTGTAACCTCATTGAGCTTTGAACTTCATAGGTAGGTGTATCCAATCATGAGAAAAGGTTTTTAAAGGTGGCCACATGCAAGTGGTTCTCCTATTTGAATCTCCTATGAAGAGTGGCATCATTGGCTCCTCAAAACAACTCTCAAATGATCTGAAAACAAACATTATTCAACATAGTTGTTCAGGGGAAGGATACAAAAAGTTGTCTCAGAGATTTAAACTGTCAGTTTCCACTGTGAGGAACATAGTAAGGAAATGGAAGAACACAGGTACAGTTCTTGTTAAGCCCAGAAGTGGCAGGCCAAGAAAAATATCAGAAAGGTAGAGAAGAAGAATGGTGAGAACTGTCAAGGACAATCCACAGACCACCTCCAAAGACCTGCAGCATCATCTTGCTGCAGATGGTGTCAATGTGCATCGGTCAACAATACAGCGCACTTTGCACAAGGAGAAGCTGTATGGGAGAGTGATGCGAAAGAAGCCGTTTCTGCAAGCACGCCACAAACAGAGTCGCCTGAGGTATGCAAAAGCACATTTGGACAAGCCAGTTACATTTTGGAAGAAGATCCCGTGGAGTGATGAAACAAAGATTGAGTTGTTTGGTCATACAAAAAGGCGTTATGCATGGAGGCAAAAAAACACGGCATTCCAAGAAAAGCACTTGCTACCCACAGTAAAATTTGGTGGAGGTTCCATCATGCTTTGGGGCTGTGTGGCCAATGCCGGCACCGGGAATTTTGTTAAAGTTGAGGGTCACATGGATTCAACTCAGTATCAGCAGATTCTTGACAATAATGTGCAAGAATCAGTGACGAAGTTGAAGTTACGCAGGGGACGGATATTTCAGCAAGACAATGATCCAAAACACCGCTCCAAATCTACTCAGGCATTCATGCAGAGGAACAATTACAATGTTCTGGAATGGCCATCCCAGTCCCCAGACCTGAATATCATTGAATATCTGTGGGATGATTTGAAGCGTGCTGTCCATGCTTGGCGACCATCAAACTTAACTGAATTGAAATTGTTTTGTAAACAGGAATTGTCAAATATACCTTCATCCAGGATCCAGGAACTCATTAAAAGCTACAGGAAGCGACTAGAGGCTGTTATTTTTGCAAAAGGAGGATCTACAAAATATTAATGTTACTTTTATGTTGAGGTGCCCATACTTCTGCACCGGTCAAATTTTGTTTAAATGCGGATTGCACATTTTCTATTAGTACAATAAACCTCATTTCAATCCAGAAATATTACTGAGTCCATCAGTTATTAGATATATGAAACTGAAATAGCTGTTGAAGAATAGTATATATAAAAGTGGTAACAATTAAAATGTAACCTTTAATATTTATTATCTAAAAAAAAGACCACATAACAAGGACAAAAACGGTTGTAAAACCAACCCAATGACGGAGCAGATTTTTATCTCCAATTGTTGTCAGATATAGGACAAAACTCCACAAGGAGGGGTTGACCTCCACCGTGGTAATAGTAGTGACAACACTAGACAGGTTGTCAAACACAGTTCAGCAAGGTCAAGTAAACATAACTTACTACCATCTCAAAAAAAAATTGAAAAGAAGGGTTATCCAATATGTAGAGGGGGGGGGGCAAAATTATCGCCTCACATTACCCCTCAATTGGTAACAGTCTGACCTTAAATGCTCCAAGACCTCCCGACGCATTTCATAATTGGGCTTACTCCTCAGGGGATTATGGTCATGAGGGAGCTTAAGAACAATGGACCTCCAGCTTGGTGTGTCTGGGCCTGGCATAAAGCTTTACCAATTGAGGGGTAATGTGAGGCGATAATTTTTCCCCCCCCCTCTACATATTGGATAACCCTTCTTTTCAATTTTTTTTGAGATGGTAGTAAGTTATGTTTACTTGACCTTGCTGAACTGTGTTTGACAACCTGTCTAGTGTTGTCACTACTATTACCACGGTGGAGGTCAACCCCTCCTTGTGGAGTTTTGTCCTATATCTGACAACAATTGGAGATAAAAATCTGCTCCGTCATTGGGTTGGTTTTACAACCGTTTTTGTCCTTGTTATGTGGTCCTTTTTTTAGATAATAAATATTAAAGGTTACATTTTAATTGTTACCACTTTTATATATACTATTGCTCAGCTATATTCGATAATTGGTGAAGCATATGACACTCATTTTTTCCTGAAATAGCTGTTGCAAAAACCCAAATTGTTATAAAGAAAAAAGGTTACCATTAATAGGGGTGCCCAAACTTTTTCATATGACTGTATATATATATATATCGCTATGACACTTAAATCAAATTTGCATAATAATTTGGAACATGGTATATTGGGAGCATGTTGTCAAAATGGCTGCATGGCTTTAAGTATGGACAAGAATAGTCTGGGAATAAACTCCATCAATAAATAAATCTGTGTGTGACCTTATATTGGAGTACTATATTCATATATTTAAAATACAAAAGCATTATTGATACAATTACAAATTTGTACAATATGAAATTGCAATATGTAAAAAAATACTTTGAGTGAAGGTATATCATGCAAAAATCTAAAATACATCCAAGGAATTGGAGATATAAGTTCAATCAGAAAGTAAAATATATATTAACACGTACAGTGGGGAAAATAAGTATTAGATACACTGCTGATTTTGCAAGTTTTTTTTAACAAAGAATGGAGAGGTCTGTAATTTTTATGTAGGTACCCTTCAACTGTGATAGACAGAATCCAAAAAATATCCAGAAAATCACATTGTATGATATTTAAATAAATAATTTGCATATTATTTCATGAAATAAGTATGTGATACATTATCTAATCAGTAGTTACTATTTGGTACAGAAAACTTTCTTTGCAATTACAGAGTTCAGATGTTGTGTCGTTCTTCAAGTTTGGCACACTGCAGCAGAGATTTTGGCCCACTCCTCCATACAGATCTTCTCCAGATATGTCAGGTTTCAGGTTTGTGGCTGGGCAACATTGAACTTCAGCTCCCTCCAAGATTCTCTATTGGGTTCAGGTCCGGAGACTGGCTAGTCCACTTTAGGTCCTTGAAATACTTCTTACGGAGCCACTCCTTAGTTGACCTCGCTGTCTGTTTCAGGTCATTGTCATGCTGGAAGACCCAGCCACTAGTCATCTTCAATGTCTTATTGAGGGAAGGAGGTTGTTGGTCAAAATCTGGCAATACATGACGCCATCCATCCTCCCTTTAATGTCCTGTCCCCGTTGCAGAAAAGCACCCACAAAGTTTTGGGACAGTGTTCTTGGGGTTGTACTCATCCTTCTTCCTACAAACACAGCAAGTGGAGTTGATACCAGAACGTTCTAATTTGCTCTCATCTGATGTCACGCTAGGTATGGGGAAGTACCAAGGAAACAGCAAAAGGGAAGGGAAACCCTGTGTCTATGGAAAAAGGAGATGGTGACCGCTGACCAAACTTACCGTTGGCCACTGGCTTCCCTAACCAGCCTAGATAGGTGCCGAGCTGGATACCTGACTCTGGCTGACCCTGGAATAGGCCCTAGGTAGGGAACGGATGGGATGAGCACTTAAACACACTAAGCGCTAAAGGACACAGGGGAATACAAAAAGCGGGAGTGAACAAATAACTTATCTCCTGATGACTCAGGGAGAGGGACTGCAACAACAACAAAATTTCTCCAGATGAATCCAAGCCAACTGTTTGCACTGAAAACTTGTTAAGGGTATTAGGCTTATCACTCGCATAGACCAGAAGGGAATGAGGATTTTTAAGGACACAAAAGCGAAGTGCTGATGAAGACAGCTGACAGGGTGAGGAACTCTGCAGGGTCCTAAATGGAAAAGGATAAACCCCAAGCAGAGAAGATACATAATATACCATATACACGAAGCAGGAATAATAAAAGATCAGGGAGCAGTTTGTGCAACCAAATGCTGTGATCTTCTATAGCCGGACACCACAGGAAGTCTGTCACCCTTGACATCTGACAATGAGACCTTTTCCCATGCCTCCTCTGGATCATCTGCAGGATTTTAATCCATGACTACGTAGTTTGTTACAAACAGTAATCTTTGAGACCATGGTCCCAGATCTCTACAGGTCATTGACCTTGTCCTTCTATGTAGTTCTGGGCTGATTCTTGACCTTTTTCATAATCATCCTTTCCCCATGAGGCGAGATCTTGCATGGACCCCAGACCAAGTAACATTAAGACTGAAATTCACCTTGTGTTTTTCCATTTTTAACAATTACACCAACAGTTGTTGCCCTCTCACTAAGCTGCTTACCTATTGTCCTGTAGCCCATCCTAGCCTTTTGCAGGTCTGCAATTTTGTCCCTGATGTCCTTAGATAGCTCTTTGGTTTCTCCCATGGTGGAGTGGTTGGGGTGTAATTGATTGAATGAGTGTACCAGTGTCTTTTATACAGATAACAAGTTCAAACAGATGCAATTAAAGGGAATCTGTCACCAGGTTTTTGCCACCTAATCTAAGAGCAGTATAACGTAGGGGCAGAGATCCAGATTCCAGCGGTGTTTCACTTACTGGGTTACTTAAGCTAGGTTCACACATAGCGACAGCGACAACGACATCGCTGTTACGTCACCATTTTCTGTGACGCAACAGCGACCTTGTAAGTCGCTGTTATGATCGCTGCTTAGCTGTCAAACACAGCAGAAGCAGCAGCGATCATAACGACACGCGTCGCTGTGCTACATGTGCAGGGAGCCGCACTTAGCGCTGGCTCCCAGCACTCCTAGCTACAGTACACATCGGGTTAATTACCCTATGTGTACTTCAGCTACATGTGCACAGAGCAGGGAGCTGGCACTGGCAGCATTAGCGGCGGACGCTGGTAACGAAGGTAAATATCGGGTAACCAGGGAAAGGTCTTCCTTGGTTACCCGATGTATACCCTGGATACAGCTTACCACAGCTGCCAGACGCCGGCTCCTACTCCCTGCTCGCTTCATTTCGTCGCTCTCTCGCTGTCACACACAGCGATGTGTGCGTCACAGTAGGAGAGCGACGACTAAAAAAATGAAGCTGGACATTCAGCAACGACCGGCGACCTCACAGCAGGGGCCAGGTCGTTGCTGGATGTCACACACAGCGACAGCGACGGGACGTCGCTGCAACGTCACAGAAAATGGTGACGTAGCAGCGACGTCGTTGTCGCTGTGTGTGACACCACGCTTAGTGTAGTTTTGATAAAATTACTGATTAATCAACAGTAGATTATCATTAGAAGACTACATGGCATGCTGCCAGGTAGTCCAGCATATTCATGAGCTCTGTATAACTGCTAGATCTGCAGCAGAGAAAACATTGATTTTTTCAAAATGACAGCAAACAGCTCAGTAAGTGACACATCCCTGGGATCAGGATCTATGTCTTTACATTATGCTGCTCTCAGATGGGGGAGCAAAAACCTGGTGACAGATTTTGTTTAATACAGGTAGGGCAGAGTAGGAGGGCTTCTTAAAGAAAAAATAACAGGTCTGTGAGAGCCAGAATTCTTGCTGGTTGGAAGGTGATCAAATACCTATATCATGCAATAAATACAAATTAATTATTTAAAAATCATACTATGTGATTTTCTGGATTATTTTTTTTTATTTTGTCTGACACAGTTGAAGTGTACCTGCAAAATAAATTACAAACCTCCCCATTCATTGTTGGTGGGAAGACTTGCAAAATCAGCAGTGTATAAAATACTTATTTTCCCCACTGTATATGACATACAGTTAGGTCCAGAAATTTTTGGACAGTGACACAATTTTCGCGAGTTGGGCTCTGCATGCCACCACATTGGATTTGAAATGAAACCTCTACAACAGAATTCAAGCGCAGATTGTAACGTTTAATTTGAAGGTTTGAACAAAAATATCTGATAGAAATTGTAGGAATTGTACACATTTCTTTACAAACACTCCACATTTTAGGAGGTCAAAAGTAATTGGACAAATAAACCTAACCCAAACAAAATATTTTTATTTTCAATATTTTGTTGCGAATCCTTTGGAGGCAATCACTGCCTTAAGTCTGGAACCCATGGACATCACCAAACGCTGGGTTTCCTCCTTCTTAATGCTTTGCCAGGCCTTTACAGCCGCAGCCTTCAGGTCTTGCTTGTTTGTGGGTCTTTCCGTCTTAAGTCTGGATTTGAGCAAGTGAAATGCATGCTCAATTGGGTTAAGATCTGGTGATTGACTTGGCCATTGCAGAATGTTCCACTTTTTTGCACTCATGAACTCCTGGCTAGCTTTGGCTGTATGCTTGGGGTCATTGTCCATCTGTACTATGAAGCGCCGTCCGATCAACTTTGCGGCATTTGGCTGAATCTGGGCTGAAAGTATATCCCTGTACACTTCAGAATTCATCCGGGTACTCTTGTCTGCTGTTATGTCATCAATAAACACAAGTGACCCAGTGCCATTGAAAGCCATGCATGCCCATGCCATCACGTTGCCTCCACCATGTTTTACAGAGGATGTGGTGTGCCTTGGATCATGTGCTGTTCCCTTTCTTCTCCAAACTTTTTTCTTCCCATCATTCTGGTACAGGTTGATCTTTGTCTCATCTGTCCATAGAATACTTTTCCAGAACTGAGCTGGCTTCATGAGGTGTTTTTCAGCAAATTTAACTCTGGCCTGTCTATTTTTGGAATTGATGAATGGTTTGCATCTAGATGTGAACCCTTTGTATTTACTTTCATGGAGTCTTCTCTTTACTGTTGACTTAGAGACAGATACACCTACTTCACTGAGAGTGTTCTGGACTTCAGTTGATGTTGTGAACGGGTTCTTCTTCACCAAAGAAAGTATGCGGCGATCATCCACCACTGTTGTCATCCGTGGACGCCCAGGCCTTTTTGAGTTCCCAAGCTCACCAGTCAATTCCTTTTTTCTCAGAATGTACCTGTTACGGTTGCTGCGAGCACTGGAGACTATGTCCAGATTTCTTGCTACTGCACATGTGCGAGCGCTGGAGACTAAGGCGGGCTTTGCACACTACGACATCACAGGCCGATGCTGCGATGCCGAGTGCGATAGTGCCCGCCCCCGTCGCAGCAGCGATATGTGGTGATAGCTGGCGTAGCGAAAGTTATCGCTACGCCAGCTTCACACACACACTCACCTGCCGTGCGACGTCCCTGTGGCCGGCGACCCGCCTCCTTGTTAAGGGGGCGGGTCGTGCGGCGTCACTGCGACGTCACACGGCAGGCGGCCAATCAGAGCGGAGGGGCGGAGATGAGCAGGATGTAAACATCCCGCCCACCTCCTTCCTTCCGCATATCCTACGGAAGCCGCAGTGAGGCCGGTAGGAGACGTTCCTCGCTCCTGCGACTTCACACACAGCGATGTGTGCTGCCGCAGGAGCGAGGAACAACATCGGACCGTCGCGTCAGCGTAATCATGGATTACGCCGACGCTGCACCGATGATACGATTACGATGCTTTTGCGCTCGTTAATCGTATCATCCAGCCTTTACACACTGCGATGTCGCATGCGATGCCGGAAGTGCGTCATTTTCAATTTGACCCCACCGACATTGCACCTGCGATGTCGCAGTGTGCAAAGTGCCCCTTAGTCCAGATTTCTTGCTACTGCACATGTGCGAGCGCTGGAGACTAAGTCCAGATTTCTTGCTACTGCACATGTGCGAGCGCCAGAGACTAAGTCCTATCTTGGAGCCATTGCACATGTGCGGGTGACATCATCGCTGACATGAGGTCACATGTCTCTGACACCTTCTATGCCGATTGGTCGCTGGTCATGTGCTTGTGATGCCTTGCTCAGTGATAGGCCAGCATGACGTCACTCCTGTCGTTCTGGCAGCGGATTGGCTCTGGTGTCCTCCATCTTGGATGAGGCACAGAGTCTATATAAGACCCTGACACACGCCGCATGGCGCTCAGTCCTCTTGGTTCATGCATAAGAGTAGACGCTCTGTGCGCGTTCCTCTAGGCATTCCTCTGTCTATGCTAGGTGAGCGCTACCGGCAGGGTAGCGTTCTTATACCTTACAGCTTCGGCTGCTGTCCGTATCCTTACCTCTTAGGGGAGCGGACATAGGCAGGTGCCTGAGGCACATGGTCTGGCTGGGCCTTGTGGTTCGACTCGTAGGTGGACGTTGCCGCTAGGGTAACGTTCCTTATACTGCGTCTGGCAGTTGTTCGTATCCTCGCACACTAGGGGAGCGAACAGAGGTAGGAGCTTTGTGCGGCTTACGCTGCTGTTCGTCTCTTTTGCACCACTAGAAGAGCGGACCTAGGCAGGTGCCATATCTAGTGGTTCGTGTCCTCGCACACTAGTGGAGCGAACGCAGGTAGGAGCTTTGTGCGGCTTACGCTGCTGTTCGTCTCTTTTGCACCACTAGAAGAGCGGACCTAGGTAGGTGCCATTTCGCACACATTGCCTTTGTCTCTGTGATTATTAACAGAGATCATTCCACACACCCTCCAAGTAAGGGAGGAATTGCTTTACTTACTTATTATATCCTTCTGTGAGTTAACAGAGGTATTGCACTCTGCCATAGTCTGCAGCAGAGTCTTTGCACGGTGGACCCTGACTGTCTGATACTCCTTTAGGTTCTTATCAGACAGCCCCCCGTAACAGTACCCGACTGTTGATTTTGCTACTCCAAGCATGTCTGCTATCTCTCTGATGGATTTTTTCTTTTTTTTCAGCCTCAGGATGTTCTGCTTCACCTCAATTGAGAGTTCCTTAGACCGCATGTTGTCTGGTCACAGCAACAGCTTCCAAATGCAAAACCACACACCTGTAATCAACCCCAGACCTTTTAACTACTTCATTGATTACAGGTTAACGACGGAGACGCCTTCAGAGTTAATTGCAGCCTTTAGAGTCCCTTGTCCAATTACTTTTGGTCCCTTGAAAAAGAGGAGGCTATGCATTACAGAGCTATGATTCCTAAACCCTTTCTCCGATTTGGATGTGAAAACTCTCATATTGCAGCTGGGAGTGTGCACTTTCAGCCCATATTATATATATATATAATTGTATTTCTGAACATGTTTTTGTAAACCGCTAAAATAACAAACTTGTGTCACTGTCCAAATATTTCTGGCCCTGACTGTAGATTGCCAGTTTATATGAAAGAGTAAAATATTTTAAAACCTGACACATGAAGGTCAGTATAGTACCATGTCATATATGCCTTAAATTGAATATAAAGCAGAAACTATGTGAGTTCAATGACATTATGTCTAAAAAACAATAGCATATAAAAACAGGCTATGACATTCTAATATATCCCTGTAATCCCACACACTGCACATACACATATAAATACACTTCACATATGGTACATACTAGCTTGTCTACTCTTACATTACTCTAGACTCCTGCAGTTAGAGGACCTTTGGTGACATTGTTGTCACATGATTTTGATGTCACCAAAGATCCTTGAGCAGTCTTAACTTGGGAATAGAAATTCCCAAGTTAAGACTGCTCAAGTTAAAAGAGTGGGAGCTCTTAAAAATTGCTGAGTTTTCCCCACTTTCCACCTAATGCTCCATCTGCATACCAGCCAGTCTCCACTTCAGTTCCTCTAGACTCCTGCAGTTGAAGGACCTTTGGTGACATCATGGTCACAATGAAATGGTCATCAGTGTGGGATGTGGCCACAGGATATCTACTTATATGTCTTTCCATGACTCTTGCTTGAAGCCTCGCAATGGTGTGGTACTGTTAATTAATTGTTGGGTATCATCTTCGTCTAATGATGTAAAAATGGAGGACTGTTTAAATACCAATTCTAATTGAACCTCGAGATTTATTGGGTGATCATGGATCAAACACCTGTTGTGAATTTTGCCATTAAGCTCCTTGTTAGTGAACATCAAGTTGTGCAAAAAGTACTGAAACATTGAACAATTGAATATGTGCAACCAAAAGTTTAGAGAAGGTCACATTAAGTACACTTGAAAAGGTCAGAGTGCATTTTAGGATGATCCTGAAATTTCACCCAAAAGCCAAATATATCTAACTTTTTGTTAGTAAATGGAAAGTAGCCAGTAATCCATTGACCCTTTTATCCATCTCTATTAAATCTGTATTATTGTCTTTTCCTCATACACTAAACTTGACTTCTGTGCTGCTACATACACTTCTATACAGTTTTTCAGTGTTTGATAACTTTCACACACTATCGCTACAACTACGCTGTGAGCTGTACCTTCCTTTCACTATCTAGATTCCCTTCTGAACCATATGATGAATGCCACACAACTCCAGGCACATTTAAGGAAGGTGAGAGGCACTCCAGTGTCATATCACACCATTAGAAACAGTTTACATCAGCTTCATTTGTGTACTAGATGACCTGCAAGGCGTCATCATGTTGCTGGACAAGGGACCAGTACTATTCAGTCATGAAAGTCAATTCATGCTGAGCAAATATGATGGGCACCAACGATGTTGGAGACATCAAGTAGACTGCTATGCATCAGCCACTGTGATCACCAGACGAGCCTGTGGTGGTGGTGGTGTTACAGTGTGGGCAGGTGTGTCTAGTCAATACAGAACTGCCCTACACTTTGTCAATAGAACAGTGACAAGCCCCTACTAGTTGAGTAACCATAATCCAATCATTGTGCCTCTTCATGAACAACACAGGCCTAATTTCACTTTCATAGACGACAATGCTCCAGATCGTCGAGGTCGCGTCATTAGGGATCGGCTGCTGGACAGGTACCTCAAATGGAGGTTCCTGCACTTTATCCAGACATGAATCCCATACAAAACGTATGGGATCAGCTGAGTTGCCATGTAGAGGCTCGTAACTCTGTACACCAGAACCTCAATGACCTGAGGGCCACCCTACAAGAAGCGTGGGATGCCATGCCTTAGCAAACAATAACTTGACTTGTGAACAGCATGAGACATCATTTTCACGCTGTAATTTATGCTCAAGCGCACATGACAAGTTATTGAGACATTTACTTTTTTTTCCAGAGGGTATACCCACCACTTTTGTTAGCTTTTGTTTCAATAAATTGTTGGAGATGAGGAAATCACCACTGCATGCTTCTATTTAAATGTTTTACTTTCATGATAAAATATCACTGTTTCGTGAATTTTTTATGTTTAGTACAAATTTTACCCAAAAGTCAAAAATCCTTAACTTTTTGTGAGTAGTGTATGTTGAGGTCCCTTTCACATTACTAAGGCTTGTGTTTCATGAAAGAGCCTGAAAGGTATTCAGTACAGTCCTAGGAGACTTTACAGTGTAAGACATGTCTTTTCATGGAAATGGGAGGCTTTATAATAATTCTTGTATAAATTAAGCAGGAGAATTCGAATTTCAAAAGATTTGCTCAATTTAGGGTCCACGCAAGTACACTGGAGATCAAAATTAGAGAACAATGCATAATCACTTGCTTTTTTATGAAATAATGTAATCTAGATTGATCAACATTTGAAGGTTTATTTGATAAGGAGTACACCATGTCACTAGAAATGTTTTACAAAAGCACCAAAGTTTAATAAACATAAACCTTTATTTTGTCCAAAATGTGATGATCATAATTAGAGAACAGCAATGACTGTAGTACAAAGAAAGATAACTACATTTTTTTAAGTTAACAACAGTCACCAATCAGTAGGAAGTGTGCAGGCCTTTGCTTTGAATGACTTCAGCACATCTGCAGCCACAGGACATCACTATCCTCTCTCACTGCTCTGGTGTGATTTTGGTCCGCTCTTCTTCCAGTCTCTTCCCCAGTTCTTTGACTGTTGTGGTTTTCTTGGCCATAATTTTGTCACCAAGGATTTTCCAGAAGTTTTCTATTGAGTTTAGATCAGAACTCTGGGTTTGCAATTTCATTGTGTCAATGTTTTCTGGTTCAAGGAACTACTTTATTCGTTTTGCTGTGTGACAGGGGGCATTGTCTTGCATAAAAATTACGGACTGATAGTGTGATGATCGCAAGTAAGGAATCATGTGTTGTTGAAGAAGGTTCTGATACACACGTGAATTCAGTCTGTCATGTAGCTGTATGAGAGGTCCAACTCCTGCTGCAGAAAAGATTCCCCAAACCATGAGACTTCCTCCACCACCTTTTACTGACTTCTCAACACACTTTGGATTTAGTCTTTCTCCATTTTGTCAATGAAAATAATGTTTCCCATCAGACCTAAATAAATTAAACTTGGTCTCATAACTAAAATGAATTGTGGACCACTTCTCCTCTGTCCACACAACATGCTTCTTTTGCTTCTTTCTGCTAATGAGAGGTTTGGTCATGCAGAGTGGGCTTTCAGTCCAAATGCTCTTAAACATTGTGACACTGTATGATGAGACAGATCCTTACCCTGTTCAGTGCTGAATTTGTGAGCAATTCCAGCTGTGTTGTTGAAATGATTACCCATGGAGATTCTCTGTCCTCTCTTGCATTTGTCTGTCAAGGGTGACCAGCCTTCTTGGGGAACTTGAAAGAGTTTTTGATGTTGTAAAGAAGCAATATTCTCAAAATCACAGACTTGAAATGACCAACCTCTCTTGCTGTGGCTGATAGGGTCACCTCTTTGCCCATCATCTGGACCACCTGCTGCTAGAGGGTTTCAGTCAATTGAAACAGCACACCATTTTTGCAAAGTCAGTGCAAACTGGAAAGTTAGGCTGTCAGTTACATAGGGTTTGTCAGATAATTAAGGAAATTAGCACCAGGTGCCAGATTAAACAGCAATAACTTGCAGGTAACGAAACGTGTTCTCTAATTTTGATCAGTGTTCTTTTACATTTATTTTATTTACATTTTTATTACGTGCTTTTGAAAAAATCAATTTATGAAATAAGTTTAAAATACTGCTAGTTTACTCATGTTAGGATATAATCACATAGGACTACACAATGACCTTAACATTTAGGAAATTGTGTGCTGTTCTCTAATTTTAATCTCCAGTGTATGTCCTGTTAAGATGTAATGGCTCTCTTCATTTTTTTGTATGGGAGCTCCAGAAATTGTTAAGCTCGTGCATTCTCACTTCTATCTAAACTGTCATAATCCTAGTAACATTCATGGGTTAGCCTACTGCTCTGAAGTATTCTGCACTGATGAAAAAGTTTACTACACCTGAAAACACAGGCATGGTGTCTTCATTAGGGCTCCTGAACTTCGCTGTCCTCAGGACTGACAGACAGTTCTGCTTCGTGCAAAGGGGATTAAATCCTTCCTTATTGCATCAACCTTACTCTGGATAACTCATCCCTGCCCAGGGACAAGCACCTTGTTCTCCACGTGGCTATTGGTTTTGAAAAGGAGGGAGACTGTAAATAAAAGTGGAGAGGTGAAGCAATCAATACATGATAAGGGAGGGCAGTGCTTTCCAAATGACCAACTGTGCCAAAAGGGCAAATAATATTTAACACCCTGGACAAAAGCTTTAGGAGAGCTTGAAGCAGTAAGGGGAGGAGGCGAGTGTAATTACCAGCTGCAGTATATAGGGCAGTGTAACAGGAGGGAGAGGCTTAGTGGAATTCAAAAGTGTTTAACTTTACCTGTTCTGCTACAATAGCTACACATTGAAGGGATCCTATCTGTGATTCTTGGACCTCTCTCGGTATCTGAGCTGCAGAACTCTACATTTGTAAGTAGCTTATAAGAACTTATGATTCAGAAGACTTTACAATTTTCACTCACTGACTCATTGAAAATCAGGTAAGGACTGGTCAAGATCAACCAGTCCGATCCACCTGGAGCTCTAGAACTGTGATTCTGCATCTCTGACCTATCATCTGACAGGGGGTGTCTTGGAGTTAATCCCAGACTCAATAGCCACATGACAGCTAATGCTGGACCAGGTCTCTGATAAAAGCAGGATGCTCGCTGCGCAGGACCCACAACTGCAGAGGAGCTGAAGAAAGTGTTGGCGAAAGACACTTGAGACTTACAGAAGTTGACAGCTTCCAACTTTATTTTTCCTGCCTTTTATGAAATGAACTTTGGTGAAATGGCTTCAAGAACCCACAAAGAAGGTATCTGCTTTTACCTGCTTACTATACTAGGTGCTTGGGCCGCCTCCACCCAGACTGGTAGAAAAACTGAATGCCCATCCTGTGGGGTACAAGACAAAGATGCCATGATGGAGATGGCCAAGCAACAGATACTACAGAAATTACATCTAAAGGAAAGACCAAACATCACACACCCCATTCCTAGAGCAGCAGTAGTCAATGCTCTGCGCAGACTACACTTAACCAAGCCAAGAATGGATGGTCTTTTTGGGTCTCCTAGCTGGGACAGTAATACTGAGAATTATGAGACGGAGCAACAAAGCTACGAGATCATCAGCTTTGCTGAAACAGGTAAGAATATAATCATTTCAACTTTTTTATAACTATACTTTATTTCCTATAATCTTTTATATTAATACTATAATTCACATACAATCACAGCATAGGGGTCACGGGTACGATG
The DNA here is from genome assembly GCF_048569485.1 of Anomaloglossus baeobatrachus. Classification (NCBI taxonomy): domain Eukaryota; kingdom Metazoa; phylum Chordata; class Amphibia; order Anura; family Aromobatidae; genus Anomaloglossus; species Anomaloglossus baeobatrachus. The sequence continues at coordinate 661,428,766 of NC_134354.1, forward strand.
TAAAAGTAATAGAAATCGTGATATAAATGCAATAACACAATATGTAGTAAGTACACTGTAAAATACAATATAATCAATGTTGTAGTATAAAATCCAAACAAAAGTTAAACAAGTTGGCATTAACCAAACAACTGTATCTCCAAATATATCACAAGTGTGAACCGATGCTAATTGCTAAAACTACATGAGAAACAAAGGGATACAGCAGCACTCTGTAAAAATGAATTTACGTAAATATATAGAGTTGCTTTAAATGTTAAAGTCACCACATTGTCTAATATATTACATCTGAAATCTATGGTATGAAGATGGCCTGTCAACTGAGAAGCTAGTGGATGTAGCAAACAGTACAGTAGACTATGACATACCAACCGTCCAGACACAACACTGTACAGTACGGGTCAGGATGCACTAGGAGGTCTATTTACTTAGTGCTACCCTATCAATGCTATTCGGAAGGCTTTAGATTGTAGTAAACTCACTAAGCAATCCAAGAGTCTACGACTTGTAAAATGTCATCTATTTTATATGACAGAAGCAGAGCTTATGGTAGGCCATGAAGTCCAGAATGTAGAGGAACATGAAATACATTATCCTGCCTTAAATAAGAATTACAACTTTTTTCTTATTAATAAAAGATGGCACGGTTCGATTTAAGATTGTTGTTTCATGGCTTAATGACCAAACAGCAGTGACATCTAATGGATATAGAAGGGTGTGCACTATTTAACAGAAAACGCGGAATGAGCAAAAATAAAACTACAAGTAAATTGCCACTTGTGTGGTAGGAAGCAGATGTTAAAGGGAATCTGTCAGGTCCAATATGCACCCAGAACCACGAGCAGGTCTGTGTACATATTACTAATCCCTGCCTAACTGCCTCTGTATACACTAGCATAGATAAAGAGATCTTTAGAAAAAGTATTTCTAAAGCTCCTTTATGATATGCTAATGAGCACAGTTACTAGTGTCAAGGGTGTTAGTTCCTGCACAAATTCTGCCCTCTTAGCATGGTAGCATGCCCACAGGGGCGTGCTAACATGCTCTTCAATGCCCACTGCCGGGGTCATCACTAGCGGTGACATGCGTACCTATGTCTGTTGCTGCAGCCTCAGACACCGGGTACTGCGCATGATCAGGTCACCGCACTATGAAGCCAGGTGTACACGTTCCGACTTCAGAGAGGTCTAGTGCGCATGCCTGGAAGTGCCGGATACTTCTGATCATGCGCACTGCCCGGCATCTGAGGCTGTAGTAATTGACAGGTACACGCGTCATCACTGGCAGTGAGCATTGAATAGCATGTTAGCACGCCCCTGTGGGTGTGCTAACATGCTAAGAGGGTGGAATGAGTGCAGGAACTAACACCCTTGAGACTAGTCCCTGCGCTCATTATCATATCATATAGGATCTTTAGAAATAATTTTTCTCTTTATCTATGCTACTAGATACAGGGACAGTTAGGCAAGGATCCACCCAGAACTGCTTGTGATTCTGGTTGCATATTACACCTGACAGGTTCACTTTTAGGAAGCTTATTGAGCCTTGCCATAACCATAACCCTCAATGTTAACCTTATGAGCAGCATTAGAAATCCATGGGAGTGTATTTACACAAACTATACTAACAGCAGTGATGCAACATGTCTTTATTTGAAAGAAAGTAGGGGAATTCTGTGTCTTTAGGTAGGGTTTTTATTCATACTGGTGCCTGTCTCAAAATGTCTGGCTTAACAACATGTTATTTATTTGGGGTTGTCAGATTGTGTCCCCCATACAACCGCTAAACCCAAATAAATAATTGACCAGAGCACATCTCGTATCATATCGATACCGCTAAACCCAGTGTCTGGTGTAATCATTTTTGTAAAAAAAAAAAAAATGCCTTTAAAAAGTTGGTATTAGTTATATCCCTTCACTTCCATAAATTAGCTAAAATACAGCTCATTGATCTTCCACACTTTGCAAATATTTGTAAATAATGACTAAATAATATAAATTAATGGACCTTTTTCTTCTTTCTACAGAAAACCGTAACAAGTCAAGCACAACCTTGACCTTCCAGTTTACTAGAGATAATGAACAAAATGTACATGTTCTTCAAGCCCATCTCTGGGTCTACTTCAAGTCCAACAGGACACACCAAGCCAATCAGAATATTAAATTGTATATGGTGCAGCACTCCGAAAGTTCACGTGTTTTATTACATGAGAAATATCTGGAGCCAAGATGGACTGGTTGGCAAACGTTCTCTTTAAAACAAATGCTGCAGACATTCTTTGATGATGGAAATAAAAATTTACAACTGGAACTTGACTGCGAGGGATGTGAGAATATGCCAGTGATCGTCAATACCAATGATTCCTACCAACCATTTCTCGTAGCGCAAGCAAAGGTACGAGAGCGAAGCCACCACGCTTCAAAGAGAAGTCTCAAGTGTGACCAGAATTCTAACCTCTGCTGCCGGAAAGACTATTATGTAGAATTTAAAGACATTGGGTGGAATGATTGGATTATAAAACCTGAGGGATACCAAATAAACTATTGCATGGGCCTTTGCCCCATGCATGTGGCTGGTGCACCCGGCATGGCTGCCTCATTCCAAACCACAGTCTTCAATCTCATTAAAGCCAACAATATCCATACCGCAGTGAGTTCTTGTTGTGTTCCCACAAAAAGACGTCCTTTGTCCATGCTTTACTTTGATAGAAATAACAACATTGTTAAGACTGACATTCCCGATATGATCGTGGAAGCATGTGGATGTAGCTAAGGGTACGCCCATACTGACATAAAAAAGAGAGAAGCTGGCTTGTCTCTTAGGCATTATGTGTTTGCAGAAAAAAGACTGCAGAAATGAACTATCTCGCGGAACACACATGGAATCTTGAAGATTAGCGTGTGGCTTCATGATACTTGACAACTGGATCATTTTGTGACTTTTCATTACAAATGCTTTATACCCATGACTGTACAAATCCATCACACTGGGACTTATGTAGAAAAACTGTCTCGGCGAATAGAGTGACACTGTTGCTCATATCAAGTATTTGATAGGGTTAAGATTTCAATTTCTAAAGTGCTCTATACAAATAATTGCTAAGATCAGCCCGTTTTTCCGAGACGTTTTGATGCGTAATGTATCACCCATGCTTTTCTGTGGGTATAAAGCAAATACAAGGTATTCTTCCAATAACAATATGATCAATGTAATGAACACTACCAAAGATTAAGCACCCAATGTTCTAAATGAAAACAGAGAGACTATCAGACCCTCTCCAGATTTTATCGTGTTACATTTTAGTGCCAAACGCAAAATCTAGAAGATAAAATGGAGCCTTCATGAACATTTTACGCAATGTCCCAATCACACAGAACCGTTGCATGTGTCACTTTACGATAACTGAATGTCATTACTAAGTGCTCAACTGTATTTTTTCAAGCATCTCATAGATTCTTTAGCACAACTAACTTGTATTTTATATTTTATTTGTATAATATAATTATTTTTATTATTTTGCACTGTTTAATAAACAAACATAAAACTAAGAAACTGTATTCCTTATTGAATTGATTCCCTTATAACGAACTTGGAGGAAATAGCCAGTAAGAATCCAAGTACAAAGCAAGAGACAGACTATAATGTCATACATGAAATGCTGGATCTACAACTCTGGAGTCAGTAAGGATGGATTTGGTGCATAAATGTGACCCCTTGGCCGAATACTTATGCGTTGACAACAAATTATCTACAAGGAACAACAAAATCAGACAGATATCATTGATAGACATCTTTTGTTGGGGGAAATTTGGGAGGATACTATACACATAAGGCCTAAGCCACACGGCATGAAAATCAGTGCGAGTGGAGTGCGATAAAAAATCTCATTCCACTCGGACCAATATTAGCCTATGTGTCAGCACACATGAGCAATTATTTTCTCAGCCTAAAGGGGGCTTTACACGCTGCGACATCGCTAATGCGAAGTCGTTGGGGTCACGGAATTTGTGACGCACATCCGGTCGCATTAGCGATGCCGTTGCGTGTGACACCTATGAGCATTTTTGCATCGTCGCAAAAACGTGCAAAATCGCTCATCGGTGACATGGGGGTACATTCTAAATTATCGTTGGAGCTGCAGGTACGAAGTAGTTCGTCGCTCCTGCGGCAGCACACGTTGCTCCGTGTGACACCGCAGGAACGAGGAACCTCACCTTACCTGCCGCCGGCCACAATGCGGAAGGAAGGAGGTGGGCGGGATGTTACGTCCCGCTCATCTCCGCCTCTCCGCTTCTATTGGGCGGCCACTTAGTGACGTTGCTGTGACGCCGCACGGACCGCCCCCTTAGAAAGGAGGCGGTTTGCCGGTCACAGCGACGTCGCTAGGCAGGTAAGTATGTGTGACGGGTCCGGGCGATGTTGTGCGACACGGGCAGCGATTTGCCAGTGTCGCACAACAGATCGGGGCGGGAACACATGCTAGCGATATCGGTACTGATATCGCAGCGTGTAAAGCGGCCTTTAATCGGACCAAGAAAGCAATCGCAGCATGCTGCGGGTGTAATGCGATTCTGTTTTCTCTCGTACCCATTCAAGTCTATGGGGCGAAAGAAAAATCGTACTGCACTCACGGTACACAGATGTACTGCGAATTCAGGTCGAGAATGGCAATAGCCGGCTACGGAGAAGAGCGGGAGATAAATCCCTCCCTCCCCTCCGCAGCGCTGGCCCACCCCTCCTCAGAGCCGGCCCACCCCACGCAGCTGAGGTCCGATCGCACGATCGGACCTCAGTTGCAGGGACACTCCCATGACACTCGGCTCTGCTGTACTGCCAGCGTGAGCCGAGTGTCATGCGAGGGGATCGCAGTAATCCCCATGTGGCCCCGGCCTACTGGACCAGCTATTCCTACCAAAAGTGGCTGATTTTAATGTCTATAGGGACATTTAGGTTCAAATTCCTTAAGACCAGCATGCTCAATGCCAGCCTTGTTGAGGGAGCATGTTGAAGTCAGATGGTCAAAATACATTAAAAAGTACATGCCGCTTAAAGGGATCTTCCCAACTAACAAAGTTAATCTTACATTTCATTTTAATCAATGGATCTTTGAATAATAATAATTTACACAATTGGATGTGTCTAAAAATGCTCATGTGCTTAGATAATCTTATATATTTGTCCCTGCTGTGTACTGTGTAATGGCCGTGTCTGACCGTAACAGGAACATGGTCTGATCATACCACAGCTCCTGGGCAGGGGAGGATGTAAAAAAAGAGAGTATATAAACATTACTTCTCAGGATCACAGCTGATTCTTTTTGTGAGGTAAAACATTTTCCTGCCAGTTGTTAAAAAAATGTTTAACCTCAAAGAAAGAATTATCTGTGGTCCCATGCTGTAATGTCTGTAGACCTTTTTTTACTTCCTCTTTGGCCCATAAGTCATAGTTATCCCCTCCCCATGTTAGAATTAGCATAAGCATTATACAATCGACCTAGCAGGACCCGTGTGACCAGAAGGGGCGGGGCCTCAGCCAACAAAGCAGATACAAGGAAGCATCATTTGTCTGTTAGCTGAGGCCCCTCCCCTTCTGGTCACATGGGTATGACGTCACCACAGGTCCTGCTGGGTCGATTGTATAATACCTATGCTGATTCTAAAAGAGGGAGGGGGGGAGGGGATAACTATGAATACCCCCAAGATATTATCTGATCATCAGCTGCTGTCACTCAAGAAGCAGCTGATTTTATAAACTTTACTTTCTTGGATTTCAAAACCTAAACACCCAAGCTGACCGCTACAGGTATGTATAGAATCAGCCTGATAGTGCCAGTATAGCACTGGCTTTAGGTTATATACAAAAATCCTGGTAATTGGTTCCCTTTAAGTAATGTGCACTTCTTAATGAAATAGGCACACCTTACTCCAGTGGTCCATTTCATTATCACTGGCATGATACAAAACACCTGTATTAATAAATTTGGCCCAGATGATGAATCACTGGTAAGCAGAGCATTACTTTATTCATTATGGAAATCAACAGTGAAGTAATTTAGATCTTCGGTTCTAAAGCTCATTCAGATCTCCACTTTTCATGTATGAGTCCCATCCTTGGTTTTTATGGATAGCACTCACATCTGTGATAGTTTGTGCGGTCATTCACATTTTTTTTGGTGGATTGTACAGACATATCTGATTTTACAGCCTGATTTTCACAGTCAGAAAGGAAAAGGTAGAAAAACTTATTATCTCCATGTACGAGAAAAACTGATGACACTTGGACCACGCTCTGGTCAAAGTCTGATTTCAAAAATAGTTTTTCTCGCACAAGATAAAAAACAGACGTCTACATGAGCCCTAAAACTGTATGTCTAAAGGCTGCTTTACACCAGACAATCTATCGTGCGATAGATCGTCGGGGTCACGGTTTTTGTGACGCACATCCGGCATCGCTGGCGATGCTGGCCTGTGTGACACCTCCTAGAGACGCAGTATTGCTCACAAATCGTGAGTCGTGTACTGCTCGCTAGGTTCCATAATATCGTTTAATTTAGTTGTTCATCGTTTCCGTGGTAGCACACGCCGCTCCGTGTGACACCCCCGGAACGATGAACAGCAGCTCACCTGCGTCACGCGGCCGCCGCCGGCTATGTGAAGGAAGGAGGTGGGCGGGATGTTTACGTCCCGCTCATCTCCGCCCCTCCGCTTCCATTGGCCGGCAGCCGTGTGACGTCGCTGTGATGCCGAACGTCCCTCCCACTCCAGGAAGTGGATGTTCGCCGCCCACAGCGAGGTCGCACGAGAGGTAAGTACGTGTGATGGGGGTTACCGACTTTGTGCACCACGGGCAGCGATTTGCCCGTGATGCAAAAAGGACGGGGGCGGGTACGATCGATTGTGAAATTGCACAATCGGTCGTACCGTGTAAAGCAGCCTTGATTCATTAATACTGGCATTGTGCATACCAGCCTTAATGAACGGGACCGCTGGAGTATTGTGCACATAATTCATTCACTTAATAAATTAGGCGCATCTTACAACTAGAGTATATCACCGCCAGAAATGTTACTACAGTCATGAATAAAGGGCACTTTACACGCAGCGATATCGATATCGCTAGTGAGAGTACCCGCCCCCGTCAGTTGTGCGTCACGGGAAAATCGCTGCCCGTGGCGCACAACATCGCTTACACCCGTCACACATACTTACCTGCCTAGCGACGTTGCTGTGGCCGGCGAACCACCTCCTTTCTAAGGGTGCGGTTCGTGCGGCGTCACTGCGGCGTCACTAAGCGGCCGTCCAATAGAAACGAAGGAGCGGAGATGAGCGGGCCGAACATCCCACTTACCTTCTTCCTTCCTCATTGCGGGCGGCCACAGGTAAGGTAATATTCCTCGTTCCTGCGGTGTCACACGTAGCGATATGTGCTGCCGCAGGAACGACGAACAACCTGCGTCCTGCAACAGCAATGATAATCGGGAAAGGAATGATGCGTCAACGATCAACGATATGGTGAGTAATTTTGATTGTTAACGGTCGTTCATGCATTTCACACACAACGACGTCGCTAACGAGGCCGGATGTGCGTCACGAATTCCGTGACCCCAACGACATCTCGGTAGCGATGTCATTGTGTGTAAAACGGCCTAAAGATGAGCAAACCTTTGGAGGTTCGATTCGCTGATAGAAAACAAACCAAACTCCACTGGTCCGAACTTGATCCCAGGAGGTTCGGAATCACTGATTGGCAGTTCGAGTCTCCGCACACATACAGCCAGCCATAAGCAGATCACTTCCATTAGAGGGTGGGTGGGCTTTTTCAATTAATTAATTTATTTGTTGTGTTTGCGCATTACATCTGATCATGCTGATTTTACCCCCAGTGTGAGCCACTCAATCACTGCATGCGGCTTGCACAGGGCTGAGCGTCACTCATACCCAAGCACAGCGCTTCTCACTTCAGTGGTTTGCACTCATAACTCACTCGAACCTCGAACCCGAACTTTATTTTTTTGGAAGTTGGTTTCTGAACCCAAACCTTGAACATCAAACGTCAGGAATTCAAAAACATTTCTGGTGAAATTTATATCACTAAGGCCTCCTTCACACAGCCGTGTTTCTGGTGCGTGAGGTGTCAATCTAGAAGTCATAAGTGGCATTACATTTTCTTAATATCTTTAACCAGTGTTCTCAGATGTTACTGGGAATGCTTTGCTTACATACTGTATTGTGACACTCAACATCAACCACTACCTATGAAACTTATTATATTAATCATAGAGTACAATGGTGATCACTGTAATTAAATGAGTTATCTCAGATCCTATTTTATGCTATATGCATCCCATGTATAAAAACAAAAAACAACCTATTTCTACCACCTGCCTCTCCAGTGCTGCCTTATTGTTACTGCAGCTGGACAGGGTTACAACTATGATGTCACAACTACTGCATGTGACTGCTTCAGCCAATCACTGGGCTCTGTAGTCTTGTGCTGACGTCAACAGCATGACCACACTGATCCCAGTGATTGGCTGCAGTGGTCACAAGCTGTAGTTGTGAGATCATCGCTGCAGCCAGTCTCTGCCCATGTAGTCAGCTTGTCATTGACTGTGGTGGTCATGTCCTTTAGTTGTGACATCAGTGCTGCAGCCCTTTCAACAGAGACCAGGTGCAGTGGTGGAGACGCAGCAATGGCACAGCAGAAGGGAGGATGGGGGAGTATGGTTGATTTTGTCATAACCTTATCTTTATACAAAGGATGCATATAATATAAAAAAATATCCTGGAGAAGGCCTCCCCCGGTAAGTATTTTAAGCTAACCTTATCTGTAGGAAAAAAGCCTTTTTTGGTTCTCTAGTTGCTTTAACAATCAGTATGATGTAATATGTACCTTGTTCCTGTTGTCTTACCTTATCATGGAAATCCAGCGTGAACAGGACATAGCTGGAAGAGTCTTACAGAAAACTGTATTTTGAGTGAGAATATGCAGCTGTATGTAAAAAATGCATAAGGAGTTCTTCTCAGGAGCGCCCCGCTCTCCTGCCCCCTGACTCCCTGAAGACTCACAGTTTGACCCAGCTGGAACTGTGCACTCTCTGAGGCTACTGAAGCATCGGAGGGGAGCAGAGACAATAAAGATGGCCGAATTGTGCCATCTTGTGATCCAATCAGATCAGTGAAAAGGTCCTGTAAGTCCTGCTTATTGCAGAATTTGTTAGTGCTCAGTGGTTAGCACTGCTGCACTGGGGTCCTGGATGCATATCTGGTCAAGGATACAATTTATATGGAGATTGTATGATTTCCATCTGTTTGTCTGTTTGTGTGGGTTTCCTCTAGTACCTTACCTGGAGTACTTGTTTTCTTAGGACCACTTAGTCAGATAAATATCAGTGCAAGCATTTGCAGTAATGCTCACTTATTGATTTCACCCTGTTTGAATAAGGCCTCATTCAGACATCCATGGTTTTCCTTAGAGATGGGCAGATTGATTTGCAGGACTCTGGTCCATCGGCCAGTAGACCAGGACGGGAGGTTCTTAAATGTCATACCTTCTGGGATCAGCAGCTTTTGATTAGACAAGCTCATGTGATGTCATCATTGCGGCGTGAGGCACAGATGATGTCTCATCACCCTGGCTAATCAGAGCGGCTCCCTGGAGAAATTAAGGTCATTTTCTCCAAGGAGGCACTTTTTCAGTACGATGGCCTTGCAACTTTCTAATGCTTTTAACCTGCAGATTTACCCTATATCTACAGGTTGTACAGGTTGCCAGTGTTATCTGATGTGGCAGGTTCCCTTTAAAGCAAGCTTACAAATCATTGTTCTTGGCAGCACATTGTTCTGTGTAAACAGTAGATGCTCTGATGATAAAATAATGTTCTATATGCACAAAATGATTGTGATAATTCTGCGTGCAATGGTTCTCCTGCCAAAACAGGCCATTAAACGACCACAGTTGACGTTTAAGGTCGGCCAGTCGACATGATCCCCTTGTGTTTGTAGACAGCGAAAGTTTAAACAGGGAAATTAGATTATGAGCTTAATTAAGGGGCATGTGATGTGAGCAGTCATAATCTCAGTGCACTGATGCAGAATATGTTGGTATGAGAAAAAAATCGCACACTGTAAAAAAACAAAAAAAATTCTACCTAAAAAACATTAATGGAGGTTTTTAGAATATTTTAGTGGCCATTGTAATACCAGCCCAGCGCCTCTTCACGGCAGCCTCCTTTACTGGGTCCTACACTACACTGCATCTTCTCTGGGTTTTAAAAACCTACAAGATCAGCTGGTGAACAAAAAGGAGGCTAATGAAGCAGCCTGAAGCTGGAGTGCAAATCCAGCAAACAGAGCACCACTCCCTGTTACATACAATGTAGAGAAAAAAACAATGACCATTATAATATTCTAAATACCTCCAGTAATATTTTTTAGGTAGAATTTATTTTGTTTTTTCAGTGTGCGACTTCCTTTTTTCTCATATATTTTACATCACGTACAGATACGCACCTGTCCACATTTGTAAAGGTGCTGCCTGTCCAGTTTGAAATCAGGTTAGTACCAGCATGGGAAACTGGCGAGAGAATAAGGCAATCTCTGTTTCATTCTGGTTTTTTCTCTACATATATATATATATATATATATATATATATATATATATATATATATAAAATTTTCCAACAGGAAACAAGTAATAATGCCATTTAGCATAAGGCTTCCTGCCATTTTAATGTGTTGAAGGCAAAGTCATATACTCAGTTTAGAAATTGACATTAAAGAAGATAATTTACTGCGCCTCCTTCTTTTGCATCAACTGTGACATCATAAGAAAGCAAAGCCTTTGGGTTCCTCAGAGGTCGTGTAATCTCAGCGGCATTGACGGCTTAACCACTTCACCCCTGGGTGATTTTCTGGTTTTCCGCTTTTTGGGGTTTTTTGCTCCCCTTCTTCTGAGAGCCGTAACTTTTTTACTTTTCCGTCAATCTTGCCATGTAAGGTCTTATTTGCAGGACGAGCTGTACTTCTAAATGAAACCATAAGTTTTACCATGTATTGTACTGGAAAACAGTAAAAAAATTTCAAGTGCGGAAAAAGTGCAAAAAAAGTGCAATCGCACTATAGTTTTTGGGATATTTTATTTACTATGTTCGTTATACTGTATGATAAAACTGATGTGTTGTTGTGATGTCTCATGTCGGTACAAGTTTGAAGACATCAATCATGAATAGGTTTACTTTTATCTAAGGGGTTAAAAAAAATTCATAATCTTGTCCAAATAAAAGGCACACTTTTTGCGCCAGTTTCCGAAACTCGTGGCTCAGTGATGGTTTATTTTTTGCGTCTCAAGCTGACGTTTTCAATGGTACCATTTTTGCGCAGATGCTACATTTTGATTGCCTGGTATTGCATTTTGCGCAAAATTTGCAGCGACCAAAAAAAGTAATTTTGGAGTTTGGAATTTTTTTGCCGCTACTCCGTTTACCGATCAGATTAATTGATTTTATATTTTGATAGATCAGGCATTTCTGAACGCGGTGATACCAAATATGTGTTGTTTTTTTTTGTTTTTTTTTAACTCTTCAATTTTCAATGGGCCGAATGGGGGGTGATTTTAACTTTTTTATTTTTTTTTTATTTTTAAAAAAAATTTTAACTTTTTTTTTATTTTACTAGTTCCCCTAGGGGACTATAATGATCAGCAGTCGGATCGCTCTTCCATTTCTCCAGATCACAGCTACACAGCTGAGATCTGGAGAAAACCTGCTTAAGGCCATGTGCACACTAGAAAGTGACTTTTTCTCAAGGAAAATCTGGACCCTCTGAAAGAATCCCGCACCTGCGGTAAAAAACCACAGGCTGTGTGCGCACGCTGCGGATTTACCACGGATTTTACCGCGGATTTGCCGCAGATTTGCTGCAGAAAATGTGTCTAACATTTCTGCAGTCAATCCCCAGCAAAACCTATGGGTATAAAAAAAATGCTGTGCGCGCACTGCGTTTTTTTATACCTACAGATTTACCAGTGGATTTTTCGATGCGAAATTAGACTATGTGCCCAAGGGACTCTGTAACCGCGGATTTTGCCACGGAAAACCTGCATATTTATCTGGATTTTCTAGATAAATCCGCAGGTTTTAGCAAGTACAGACACTCCCCATGTTATCCTATGGGACATGGGGAGTGTCTGTGTCCATACTGCGGTATGTGCGGCTGCGGAACATGCTGCGGATGTCCCGCAGCCGCACATAACTGCATGTCAATTATTCCTGCGGAAATACCTGCGGATATCCCGCCTCTCCACTATGGAGATAGAAGCTGGGACTTCCGCAGGTAAATCGCACGAATGTCCGCAGGTTTACCACAGCAATTTCGCTGGAATCCTGCAGCTATGTATAGCTGCGGATTCCAGGGAGCAGCTGCGGGAAACCTGCAGTCGTACCTGCGTATATATCCGTAGGTACAAAGTCCCGTGTGCACATAGCCTTTATGTGCATGTCACTTCTTTTCCGCAGGTACCTGTGGTTTATGCCATAGATAATAATAAAAAACTACAGGGACCAACCTGCAGAAAAAACGGGGCAAAACCGTGGCAAATTGCGGCATAAATGCGGGTGTGGTTTTACCGCGGTTTATGCTTCTCTGCTGTGAGCCTCATGCCTCCCTGCTGTGAGGTTCCTGCCTCTCTGCTGTGAGCCTCCTGCCGGATTTAGTTACAAAAAGATTTCCACAACTTTAAACATCCCAAGGAGCACTGTGCAAGCGATCATATTGAAATGGAAGGAGTATCATACCACTGCAAATCTACCAAGACCCGGCCGTCCATCCAAACTTTCATCTCAAACAAGGAGAAGACTGATCAGAGATGCAGTTAAGTGGCCCATGATCACTCTGGATGAACTGCAGACATCTACAGCTGAGGTGGGAGAGTCTGTCCATAGGACAACAATTAGTCGTACACTGCACAAATCTGGCCTTTATGGAAGAGTGGCAAGAAGAAAGCCATTTCTGAAAGATATCCATAAAACGTGTCATTTAAAGTTTGCCACAAGCCACCTGGGAAACACACCAAACATGTGGAAGAAGGAGCTCTGGTCAGATGAAACCAAAATCAAACTATTTGAGCACAATGCTAAACGATATGCTAAAAGCAACACAGCTCATCACCCTGAACACACCATCCCCACTGTCAAACATGGAGGTGGCAGCATCATGGTTTGGGCCAGCTTTTCTTTAGCAGGGACAGAGTAGATGGTTAAAATTGATGGGAAGATGGATGGAGCAAAATACAAGACCATTCTTGAAGAAAATCTGTTGGAGTCTGCAAAAGACCTGAGACTGGGACGGAGATTTGTCTTCCAACAAGACAATGACCCCAAAAATAAAGCAAAATCTACAATGGCATGGTTCACAAAGAAACGTTTCCAGGTGTTAGAATGGCCAAGTCAAAGTCCAGACCTGAATCCAATCGAGAATCTGTGGAAAGAGCTGAAAACTGCTGTTCACAAACACTCTCCATCCAATTTCACTCAGCTCGAGCTATTTGCAAAGGAAGAATGGGCAAGAATTTCAGTCTCTCGGTGTGCAAAACTGATAGAGACATACTCCAAGCGACTTGCAGCTGTAATCACAGCAAAAGGTGGCGCTACAAAGTACTAACTTAAAGGGGACGAATAATATTGCACACCTCAATTTTCAGTTATGTATTTTTTATAAACGTTTAAAATAAGCAGTAAATTTCGTTCAACTTCACAATTGTGTCCCACTTGTTGTTGATTCTTCACCATAACATTAAAATTTTTATCTTTATCTTTGAAGCCTGAAATGTGGGGAAAGGTTAGAAAATTCAAGGGGGCCGAATACTTTCGCAAGGCACTGTATATACCAGAATGTGCCCAGGAGTGGGATGTATATAGCAGGAGGGGCCCAGGATGGGACATATATACCTAAATGGGGAAATATATACAAAGAAAGGGACGTATATCTCAGGAGGGGGACAGTATGGCTGCCCTTTGTGAGTATTTCGCTATACGAGCAAAGCTTGCTGTAAATTTGTAACTCAGTTTACGAGCAAGCTTTGCTGTATGAGCAAATACTCACTGCACACACTTCCAGTTCCGTACTTTCACAGTGCTGTGACCCGCTCTTGCAGTCTGAACAAACACGCACAAACACACACAAACACAAACATGCACACACACATATTATGCTCACCTTACCTTCCGTTCCCTCGCCGGCCTCCTGGTTCTTGTAGTTCGCCAATACAGGATGTGTATCGAGTAACCATCGCGACGATGGAGGAACGTCCGCTGTCAGCCGCTTCTCGAAGGCAGCACGTTGACCAATCAGAGGCTCATGACTTTGACGTCAGCGCTCTGGCAGCGGAAGCTCCTGCATCGGTCGCGATGGTTACCTGATACACATCATGTACCGGCAAACTACAAGAACCGGGAGGCCGGCGATAGAAAGGAAGGTAAGGTGAGCATAACATGTGTGTGTGCGTGCGTGTTTGTGTATGTTTGTGCATGTTGGTGAAGCTATGGCCGAGAGGACCACCGCAGTGCAGAGTAGGTTACAGTACACAAGACGAGGTGCGAACAAAAAGGGTGTATTTATTAACAGGCGGGGAAAGATGTGGAGAAGGCAGGTTCAGGCACGGGGTATACAGTGGCAAAACGGGATTTAACAACACTTTTGTATTCTCTAGCTGGTCCGCTCAATAGCACGGTGCTCCAACTATTACAGGTTCAAGAAACACAAAAACAGTCAGGTACAATGCTACTCTGCACGTAACCTCTCTGGCCTCTGCTAAACGGGCCACACGGATGCCGTGTTCTACCTACTGAAGCCTACTTTAGCCCCTAGTATGTGCACAATATTCAACTCACAGTGATGCTGGGGACGTGGATCCAGTCCCAGGGGCCCCCAACAACAGTCTCATCTGAAGGTGCGCACTTCTCCTGGGCCGGGTTAAGGAGATCAAAATCTTCTTCTTGCTTCAGATTCCTCGCTGGTTCCCTGTTATCTGCAAGTCTCTCTCTCGATTCAGAAGAAAAACTGCAATCCTCTGAGACACACCAGCTGTGTGTTCCTTCACACGCTTCAAAATCAAAACAGAAACTCACTTCTCTTCTTACACTCAGGCTGTCCATTAGCACACTTTCTGCAGGGGGAGCAGAACATTCCATTACCCCTCAACACGGGGAGGTTTCTGTCTTTTAAAGTGGCAGTGTGTTTCTTATTGTCCATAGCAGTAGCACTTCCCCAATATGCCTCCCCACTTAATGATGGTCGTCCTCGGCCATCACAGCTTCGAGCCCACTGTGTTTTGAAGGAAGGTTCAAACCTGTAGAGGAGACAACAATGGCAGTACAACAGACCTAGTACATTGTTCAACATATCGGATTGGTGTAACCCCTGCAGTAGACCTCTGAGATCTTCTAAGATCTTGACTATCAGGCCCGGCTTGACTAGCTTCTGGAGGAACATTTGCTGCGGGAGCTGCAGTGGAATCTTGGCTGGTCTCTTCTTCCCGTGGCGGTAGAGGCTCATCCATGGGATCTCCATTTCCGGAAGGCTGAGGATCCCCCCTGCATCGGGGACTGTCCACCAGTCATCATCGACTTCACACACAGATGACGTAAGTTCAGGGAGTGGGGCAGAGACTGCAGGAGATCTTGGCGTAGAAAGAGCTTTAGACCGGCATGGTCGCAACATATTTTTGTGTAGTACTCTAGGGCAGGACGCTCCATTCTCAATTTGCACCTTGTAGACTGGGCCGTCAGCATACACCCGTTCGATTACTTTGTAGGGTTGAACTTCCCATCTTTCACTCAGTTTACCCTTGGGGCGTTTCTCTCTGACTAACACTCGATCTCCAGGTTGAAGCGGTATCTCTTGAATCGGTTTAGGGCTCATATGTTCTTTCTTCTGTAGCTGTTGACAAGCCAACCGACGTATCATCTGTAATCGTTGTCGATGTTCTTTCACCCACGAAGTGACAGTTCGTTCCATGAAATCCTCTGGCTGTTCCAAATTCAGCTCGATGATTTCTCGCCCAACTCTTCCAAACAGCAGTAGATATGGGGTGTAACCTGTAGTGGAGTGAACTCGGTTATTGTAGGCCCAGACCAGTTCTGCCAGGTAATCCGGCCAACATGCCTTCTTATCTTCCTCTAATGTTCTCAGCATTTGAAGTAGAGTTCGGTTGAAGCGTTCACATGCTCCATTGCCTTGGGGATGGTAAGGTGTAGTCCGAGATCGCTCGATGTCATACATACGACATAATTCCTCCATCACCTTGCCTTGAAAACATGCACCTTGATCGGAGTGGATCCGCTTCGGGCATCCATACACCCGGATGAAGTCTTGGCAGATGGCCCGTGCCGCCGACTCAGCAGTCTGATCTCTAGTCGGGGTGACTACAGCGAACTTGGAGAAATGGTCGGTCATAACCAAACAGTATTGTAGTCCCCGAGTGGAGTGTCCCACGAGGAGATAATCAATCATCAACAGTTCTAGCGGTTCTTTGGTCTGTATGGTCTGAACGGGTGCCCTTTGTTCGGTGCTTTTAACAAGGTCGCATACTCGACATTGCCGGCAAACCTCTTCCACCACAGACTCCAACCTGGGGCAGTACATGTACTGCTGTAACCATTGGTAGGTCTTTGCAGGTCCAAAGTGAGCGCCAAACTCGTGAGCTTCCTTAGCTACCTCTTGAGCCATTTTTCCGGGGATGACCACCTGCCATCTTGCTTCTATATCTTTTGGCTGTTGTCTCTTACGATATAACACTGATCCTCGAACTTCCAGTCTATCCCACTGGTGTAAGACACTCTTCATCTCGGCGTCCAGGTTAGCCCTTTCTTGTTTGCTTGGCTTCTGCTTCTCAGTTACCCAGTGTTTCATCTGTTGCAGCCCTTCGTCTGCATCTTGAGCACGTCCCCATTCTTCATTGGTTCTCCCCAGGGACCGGGGCAGTGTGCAAGCCTGCCTACTCAACTGGGACGCAACCACCAAGGGCCCAAACTTGCTAAAGTCTGGCGTTTCTTCCTCCTCTAATCGTTCGTCGAGATCCCCCACTGGGGTCTCCACCGTCACTCTTGACAGCCCATCCGCATTTGCGTTTTCGGTAGCAGGGCGATAACAGATGGTAAAGTCAAACTTTGCAAGGCGAGCCACCCACCGTTGTTCCAAGGCTCCCAATTTGGTATTCTCAAGGTGGGCCAGAGGATTATTGTCTGTCCGGACCTGGATCTTGGTTCCTGTCAGGAAGCCAGCAAATTTCTCTGTCATGGCCCACACTAGGGCCAGGAGCTCTAGTCGAAAGGAGCTGTAATTGTGGGGGTTTCTTTCGCTGTCCCGCAGGGACCTACTGGCGTAGCCAATGACTCTCTCATGTCCATTTTGCATCTGAGACAATACGGCACAGAGTCCATGAAGGCTACCATCTGTGTACAGCAGGAATGGTCGGTCGAAGTCCGCATAGGCCAGGATCGGGGCTGAAGTAAGGGCATTCTTCAAAGCCTGAAAAGCCTCATCTTGTCTCTGAGCCCAAGAGATGCCCTGGTTCTTCGACACTCCGGCAGTCCCCCTCAGCAGCTCATTCAAAGGACCTGCCACCTTTGCGAATTCTTTGACAAACCGGCGGTAATACCCGGCGAGTCCAAGAAATACCTTGAGTTCCCTCACCGTTCGAGGGACTGGCCACTTCTGAATGGCCGCCACCTTTTCTGCGGAGGGTAGGACTCCATCTTGTGACACTGTGTGGCCCAGGTACTCGATCTCTCTCTCTCTTGAAGAGGTGGCATTTTTTGGGCTTCACCTTCAGGTTATGAGCCTGCAGTCTCCCGAGTACCTGTCCAAGCCGGTCAAGGTGTTCTTTGAACGTGGCCGAGAACACGATGATGTCATCCAGATAGATCAGGGTCGCTTCAAAATTTAGGTCTCCCAAGCACTTTTCCATCAGCCGTTGAAACATGCCCGGAGCATTGGAGAGTCCGAAGGGCATCCGGTTAAACTCAAACAATCCCATCGGGAGGATGAACGCGGTCTTGGCTTTGTCTTTTTCCGCCACAGGTACTTGCCAGTACCCGCTTGCTAGATCCAAGGTGGAGAAGTACTTGGCCTTCCCCAAGGCCGTCAAGGATTCTTCGATTCGTGGTAATGGGTACGAGTCACGAACGGTACAAGCGTTGAGTTTTCTGTAGTCTACACAGAACCGGATGGTTCCATCCTTTTTCTTGACGAGTACCACCGGGGCCGCCCAAGGGCTCTGGCTGCCCTGCACTATTCCTGAATCCAGCATCTGCTTCAGTAACGACTTTACCTCTTGGTACATCTTGGGAGGGATCTGTCGGTACCGTTCTCGAATCGGACGAGCTTCCCCAGTCGGTATCTCATGCATGATGGCTTCAGTGCAGCCGAAATCTTCAGCGTGGCGAGCGAATGCGGCCTGGTTCTCCCACAGCATAGCTTCTACTGCTTGCACACGCTCAGGGCCCAGCGAATTCACATCCACTTCCATCTGATAGAGGATGGCCTTTCCACTCCACTCTGGGGATGGCATCTCTTTGGCCCTCGCAGAGACTGCTAGGGTCCACCCCACACCTTCTATCGGCGATAAGGATATCTCTTTATGACTCATTACCTCACCTTTATGTACGTACACCAGGGCCAGATCCGTCCCTAAAGGCAAGGTGGCCTCACCGGGGCCCACATTCAAGGCTCTGATAGGGACGCGTCCTTGTTGGACCACAGCTACCATATGAGCTATCATAACTTCTTGGTCCACTCTTCCAGTTGCTACAGGCTGAACAATCATTTCTATCCCATCGAGATTGCGATAGGTTCCAACTGGGAGGTGTAATATACTTTCTCGGCCGGGAGGCAGGATTATAGGTTCCTTCCCAGGAGCCCTGATGACCCCTACCGTCTGATGAGATGGCACACTCTTCTGCGTCCCACAGACGCGGATCAGCCGTTGAAGTGCTTCCTGTGTAGGCTTATGTGTAGTAGCTTGCTTCCAGTATCCGGGTCCCCGTTTGGTGAACATAATCTGATCTAATTCACGTAGGACATTCATCCCCAATATTACAGGTACATCTTCGTTGATGGGCTCGGGGACTAGTAGGATCCCTTTTTTCCCCACTTCTTGCTCACAGATTCGAACATTCATCCACACAACTCCTGTGACCGGGATCGGTTGTTGATTAGCAGCAATCACCCGGATCAGGGTCTCTTTCTCTGGCCTGGCCAGTGTCTGGAAATGTTGATTGAAATATGCTTCTGGCATCGTCGTCACTTGTGACCCAGTATCTATCAAGCAATTCACTGGGACACTCTCGAATTCAGCACGTAGGATGGGACAACCAGCGATCAAATGTTCGTTATGATACGGAGCGGCCTCCCTTCTCGCCTCCCCCGCAGAGTGCCGCACTACTGCGGGGGTTGGTAGTTTAACGATTGCTTCCGTTGGCTTTGAGTGTTATTCCGGCACCTCCTGGCAATATGCCCCCGACCTCCACATCCCCAGCAGTGGATGTCTTCTCCTCGCTGGGGAATACCTCGTGCCTCTGGTGGCTGACGAGAGGAAGCCGGAAGCCTCCAGTCCCCCATTGGTAGAGCCGAAGAATTATTGCGTGAGTATGATGGGCCAGGTTGGAAGGAAGAGGATGCAGCTGGGTAGGGATGTTCACCAGACAAGTCCCTCATTCTTTGCTCCATCTGGGTCAGCTTCTCCTGTACGCTGAGAACGGATTTCTGTAAATCTTGCACCACCTGGACCAGTCCCACCTGGCAGTTTGGGTCCACTCTGGAGGTGGCAGTTTGACGCGCACCACCCCAGATGCGTAACTTTCTTCTTTACTTCGGGCTACTGCTTCTGCTAGGATTTGACGAAAAGTAAGAGCCGGATTCGCTCGGACCCGTTCTGCCAGGGCTTGCCGCAAGGATACGCTATGCAATCCCAGAATAAACTGTTCCCGGAGTATCCGGTCGGAAGAGCTTATGCCGCCGAGTCCATCTGACTCCTTTCTCTGGACCTCCGCTAACACTTCTTGTAGTGCTGTTGCATACTGAGAGATCCCTTCTTCTTCCCGCTGCAGCCTCGAAAAAAATTTGGCGCGAAGATGTCCCGCGCTAGCAGTCTCGCCATAGATCTCTTTCAAGAATCCAACTAACTCTTTCAGGGTACTACGGGTGGGTTCTGGTTGTAGACAGACATTTCTACGTGCTTCTCCCTCTAGGGCAGTCAAAGCGATGTCCACCTCAAGCTCTGGGCCAATGTTATACACTTTCAGGGTGCTCTGCAGCCGGGACACCCAGTCGCACAGTGCCATGTTATTGCCATCGAATTTTGGTAGCACACTAAATATGGTGCCCATTGGAAGTGTCCTTGCAAGGGTTCCACCATTGCCCACAGCACCCCCATTAACATTAGCGTTCCCGCCGTTGCTGTCTGCTGCCTCCATCTTGGTGACCGTACCCTGCTCGCAGCGCCACTTGAAGCGATGGCCGAGAGGACCACCGCAGTGCAGAGTAGGTTACAGTACACAAGACGAGGTGCGAACAAAAAGGGTGTATTTATTAACAGGCGGTGAAAGATGTGGAGAAGGCAGGTTCAGGCACGGGGTATACAGTGGCAAAACGGGATTTAACAACACTTTTGTATTCTCTAGCTGGTCCGCTCAATAGCACGGTGCTCCAACTATTACAGGTTCAAGAAACACAAAAACAGTCAGGTACAATGCTACTCTGCACGTAACCTCTCTGGCCTCTGCTAAACGGGCCACATGGATGCCGTGTTCTACCTACTGAAGCCTACTTTAGCCCCTAGTATGTGCACAATATTCAACTCACAGTGATGCTGGGGACGTGGATCCAGTCCCAGGGGCCCCCAACAACAGTCTCATCTGAAGGTGCGCACTTCTCCTGGGCCGGGTTAAGGAGATCAAAATCTTCTTCTTGCTTCAGATTCCTCGCTGGTTCCCTGTTATCTGCAAGTCTCTCTCTCGATTCAGAAGAAAAACTGCAATCCTCCGAGACACACCGGCTGTGTGTTCCTTCACACGCTTCAAAATCAAAACAGAAACTCACTTCTCTTCTTACTCTCGAGCTGTCCATTAGCACACTTTCTGCAGGGGGAGCAGAACATTCCATTACCCCTCAACACGGGGAGGTTTTTGTCTCTTAAAGTGGCAGCGTGTTTCTTATTGTCCATAGCAGTAGCACCCCCCTAATATTGGTGCATGTGTGGAATGGTACAATAGCGGACCAGGATGGGACATTGAACAATTTCTGGAACGAATTGTCTGAGCTTGCATTATTTCCTATGGGAAATTTTGCTTTGCTAGACGAGTAACTCCCAGAGCGGATTGTTCTCGTAAACCAAGGTTCCACTGTAGATAGAAAGACAAAGAAAGACAAGTAGATGCAGAAACACCAAGGCTATGTGCGCACAGTGCGTTTTTCGCAGCGTTTTTGCGCGTTTTTCGGGTGCGTTTTTGGCCTCAAAACTGCAGGACTTTGCTTCCCCAGCAAAGTGTATGAGTTTTCATTTTTGCTGTCCGCACACATCTGTTTTTTTTCAGCTGCATTTTTGTGGTGCCACAAAAACGCAGCATGTCAATTATTCCCGCGTTTTTCACTGCGCTTTTCATCCATTGAGTGCAATGGGATGTTGAAAGACGCAATGAGAAACGCAAATAGCTGCGTTTTGGTGCGTTTTGGTGCGTTTCTAAGACCAAAAACGCAGCTATAAACGCAGGAGGTGGGTAGTAAAGTGACGTGTACAGGAAGAGGATTCCTTCTGTCAGTATATACAGAAGCGTGAATCCTCCCGGTACCGTCACCGTCGCTTCCACCTCCCGTCCTGTATATGTATGCTGCCGTGCGGCGCCATGTCTGGGTGGGAGGTGGAAGCGGCTGCGAAAACAAAAGTTAACAGTAGAAAAAAAAAAAAAAAAGTTATACTCATCTGTCTGCAGCCTCCCGGTGCCATGCCCGCTCCCAGATCCTCCTACCGGTATCGCCGCTCCCGCTCCGGCTGTGTGCAGACGGCCGGGAAACCTCCGATGGATGCAGGACCTGGCGATGGATCACCTGATGCAGTCACCTGACGCATCAGGTGATCGTAAGTATCGCGGTGACGCGGGCGCCCGGCCGGTATCAGCGGATTCGTCAGGAGACTTCATCCCTGATTACTGGCAGCTGCTGCAGCGATCGGACAGGATCAGACTTCTCCAATCGCTGCAGGAGCTGCCGGTAATCAGCACATAAGTGAGTATTATTTTTTTTCTTTTTTTTTGCACCGATGCATCAGCTGATTGTATAATCGGCTTTTATACAATCAGCTGATGTGTGATGGGATTCAGCCCCTAGAACCTGACACATCATCTGATCGCTTTGCCTTCCAGCAAACCGATCAGGTGATTTTGGATCCAGATTGGACGGCGCGGGACCCTGACCCAGGATTACTGCGGAGGGGGGTTCTTTATTTCAATAAAGATGGAGTCACTAATTGTGTTGTGTTTTATTTCTAATAAAAATATTTTTCTGTGTGTTGTGTTTTTTTTTTATCTTTACTAGAAATTCATGGTGGCCATGTCTAATATTGGCGTGACACCATGAATTTCGGGCTTAGGGCCAGCTATACAGCTAGCCCTAACCCCATTATTACCCGGCGAGCCACCCGGCATCAGGGCAGCTGGAAGAGTTGGATACAGCGCCAGAAGATGGCGCTTCTATGAAAGCGCCATTTTCTGGGGTGGCTGCGGGACTGCAATTCACAGCGGGGGTGCCCAGAAAGCATGGGCACCCTGCACTGTGGATTCCAATCCCCAGCTGCCTAGTTGTACCCGGCTGGACTCAAAAATTGGGTGAAGCTCACGTCATTTTTTTTTAAAATGATTTCATGAAATTCATGAAATAATTTAAAAAAAAAGGGCTTCCCTATATTTTTGGTTCCCAGCCGGGTACAAATAGGCTGTACCCGGCTAGCATACAAAAATATGGCGAAGCCCACGTCATTTTTTTTGTTTGGGGGGGCAAAGAAATCCTGCATACAGTCCTGGAAGGAGGATGCTGAGCCTTGTAGTTCGACAGCTGCTGTCTGCTCTCCTGCATACACTATTGGATGGAGGATGCTGAGCCTTGTAGGTCTGCTCCCCCTGACTCTCCCTCAAGCATACAGTCCTGGATGGAGCATGCTGAGCCTTGTAGTTCTGCAGCTGTCTGCTCTTCTGCATACACTAGTGGAGAATGAAGAACACATTGAAGAAGGAAATGACATCAGACCTTTTTTTTTTTGTTCACTGATAAAAAACGCATAAGGACGCAGTGAGCAAAAACGCAGCAAAACGCAGCAAAAAACGCACCAAATCGCGGCAAAACGCGTGCATTTTTTGCCGCGTTTTTTCAACGCAGGTGCGTTTTTGTGCATTTTTAGCGGCCAAAAACGCACAAAAACGCAGCGTCAAAAAAACGCAGTGTGCGCACATAGCCTAACGCAGACATCAAGCACATCTGGTGGACTTGCGATAAGATAAAATTATTGTAGAATGCAATTAATCATTTATTGTCCCAAATTACCAATATTTCAATGAAAATCAATAAAGAACAGGCACTTCTCGCCATTGACCTGGACTTAGTCCCATACGAATTTCAGACAGTGATGGTGCACGTCCTCACAGCCACCAAAAGCAAAATAGCGAGTTATTGGAAAAAACCTCAGTATTCGTCACTAGCCAAAATTACAGCATTGGTCAATGGCGACTGTCAGAGAAAATAATCACTTAATCCACTAACAAGACATCAATATTCCTCAAAAAATGGGACATATGGCTGTCCTTCAGATTAAATACTGTGGATGTAGAAATATGACATGGCATTACTGATAACACAAGGTTACAATGTGATGTTATCTCCCCTCTCCCTTCTACCCCAATAATTTGTTGTGATAAGAAGTTATCATCACTGCTTCCATGTTGTTATTAAGGAGAAAGAAGAGAATATGTTATAATGATGTATAGTTATTGTTGCATATATGATGTACAGTAATATAAGACTTTGTAGTTTAATAAAAAAAATAATGTTTTTTTTTTTTCAAAAAGACAAGTAGATAGAAAAGACAAGAAATTGAATTGCATTAAGCACTTTGAAAATGATAGTTTAGTATAGTTTGGAGGACAGAAGATGTATGTGGGCCAGAGAAGGATGTACAGTGCCTACAAGTAGTATTCAACCCCCTGCAGATTTAGCAGGTTTACACATTCGGAATTAACTTGGCATTGTGACATTTGGACTGTAGAAGAGCCTGGAAGTGTGAAATGCACTGCAGCAAAAAAGAATGTTATTTCTCTTTTTTTTTTTTTTTTTTTTAAATTGTGAAAAGTTTATTCAGAGGGTCATTTATTATTCAACCCCTCAAACCACCAGAATTCTGTTTGGTTCCCCTAAAGTATTAAGAAGTATTTCAGGCACAAAGAACAATGAGCTTCACATGTTTGGATTAATTATCTCTTTTTCCAGCCTTTTCTGACTAATTAAGACCCTCCCCAAACTTGTGAACAGCACTCATACTTGGTCAACATGGGAAAGACAAAGGAGCATTCCAAGGCCATCAGAGACAAGATCGTGGAGGGTCACAAGGCTGGCAAGGGGTACAAAACCCTTTCCAAGGAGTTGGGCCTACCTGTCTCCACTGTTGGGAGCATCATCCGGAAGTGGAAGGCTTATGGAACTACTGTTAGCCTTCCACGGCCTGGACAGCCTTTGAAAGTTTCCACCCGTGCCGAGGCCAGGCTTGTCCGAAGAGTCAAGGCTAACCCAAGGACAACAAGGAAGGAGCTCCGGGAAGATCTCATGGCAGTGGGGACATTGGTTTCAGTCAATACCAGAAGTAACGTACTCTACCGCAATGGTCTTTGTTCCAGACGAGCCCATAAGGTACCTTTACTTTCAAAGCGTCATGTCAAGGCTCGTCTACAGTTTGCTCATGATCACTTGGAGGACTCTGAGACAGACTGGTTCAAGGTTCTCTGGTCTGATGAGACCAAGATCGAGATCTTTGGTGCCAACCACACACGTGACGTTTGGAGACTGGATGGCACTGCATACGACCCCAAGAATACCATCCCTACAGTCAAGCATGGTGGTGGCAGCATCATGCTGTGGGGCTGTTTCTCAGCCAAGGGGCCTGGCCATCTGGTCCGCATCCATGGGAAGATGGATAGCACGGCCTACCTGGAGATTTTGGCCAAGAACCTCCGCTCCTCCATTAAGGATCTTAAGATGGGTCATCATTTCATCTTCCAACAAGACAACGACCCAAAGCACACAGCCAAGAAAACCAAGGCCTGGTTCAAGAGGGAAAAAATCAAGGTGTTGCAGTGGCCTAGTCAGTCTCCTGACCTTAACCCAATTGAAAACTTGTGGAAGGAGCTCAAGATTAAAGTCCACATGAGACACCGAAAGAACCTAGATAACTTGGAGAAGATCTGCATGGAGGAGTGGGCCAAGATAACTCCAGAGACCTGTGCCGGCCTGATCAGGTCTTATAAAAGACGATTATTAGCTGTAATTGCAAACAAGGGTTATTCCACAAAATATTAAACCTAGGGGTTGAATAATAATTGACCCACACTTTTATGTTGAAAATGTATTAAAATTTAACTGAGCAACATAACTTGTTGGTTTGTAAGATTTATGCATCTGTTAATAAATCCTGCTCTTGTTTGAAGTTTGCAGGCTCTAACTTATTTGCATCTTATCAAACCTGCTAAATCTGCAGGGGGTTGAATACTACTTGTAGGCACTGTATATGCAGCACAGGCCTAGGCCAGGTTCATATCATGTCTGCATCTGGCTAAAAAGACCAAAGTTTCATATTCTGGACTTTGCCCCATTTAAGTCAACAGCTCAGTGCACGTCTGAATCCCATTTTTCTGTAATTCAGATGGAAGCCCCCTGATGAACCGATGTGATTTAAACCCAACCTAAAGAATAACAATAAAAAAGTGAATCACCGATTGAGGTAAAGATAAATGTGAACATTACTCACATTTACAATTTTTTTCCTAGTAGCAGCAGTGTTACTTTTCATCCACCAATGGAAAAACATAACACTGATGGTAATACAATAGCCGGTAACACAAATATGGTTGACAAGGAGGCAGGTTACTCCAGAACTATCCCAAAATTAAAAATATACCAGGATGGAGACATGTATACCAGGATGGGTCACACATATACTAGGATTGGAGACATATATTTTACAGGATGAGGCCCAAGATGAAGGTCATATATACCAGGATGGCAGACATATATTTTACAAGATGTGGTCTTCGGTTGGAGGACTTATATAGTAAGATAGGAGACATATATACTGGGGAGGGTCCAGGATGGTGGACATATATACTAGCATGAAGTCCAGGATGGGGGATATATATTTTACAGAATGGTGAACATATATAAGGTGGACACCTGTCCACACACTCAATCACACTCCAACCTCTTCAACATGGCCAAGACCAAAGAGCTGTTTAAAAACACCAGGGACAAAATTTTAGACCTGCACAAAGCTGAAATGGGCTACAGGACAATAGGCAAGCAGCTTGGTGAGAAGGCAAGAACTGTTGGCACAAATATAATTATTAGAAAATGGAAGAAGCACAAGATCATTGTCAATCTTACTTGGTCTGGTGCTCCTTGCAAGATCTCACCTCGAGGGATAAGGATGATTATGAGAAAGGTCAGGAATCAGCTCAGAATGACATAGAATGACCTAGTCAATGACCTGAAGTGACCTGGGACCATAGTCTCAAATATTACCATTATTAACACACTACGCAGTCATGGATAAAAATCCTGCAGGGCATGCAAGGTCCTCCTGTTCACGCCAGAAATTGACCAAGCCCGTTTCAAGTTAGCCAATGGCTATCTGGATGATCCGGAGAAGGCATGGGAGAAGGTCATGTGATCAGATGAGACCAAAATATAACGTTTTCGTATTAACTCCACTCGTTATTTTTGAAGAAGAAAAAGGATGAGTACAACCCCAAGAACACAGTCCCAACTGTGAAACATCATACCTTGGGGATACGTTTCTGCAAAGGGGATAGGACAACTGCACTGTATTGAAGGGGGGATGATGAGGTCATGAGATTATGGCCAACAACCTCCTTCCTTCAGTAAGAACATTGAACATGGGTCGTGGCTGGATCTTCCAGCATGCCTGTGACCCGAAACACACAGCCAGGGCAACTAAGGAGTTGCTCTGTAAGAAGCATTTCAAGGTCCTGGAGTGGTCTAGTCAGTCTCCGGACCTGAAAGCAATAGTAAATGTTTGAAGGGAGCTGATAATCAATGTTGCCCAGAGGCAGTCCCAAAACTTGAAAGATCTGGAAAACATCTGTATTTAGGAGTGGGCAAAATCCCTGCTGCAGTGTGTGCAAACCTGGTTAAAAACTACAGGAAACATCTGACCTCTGTAATTGTAAATAAAGGTTTCTGTATCAAATATTATGTTCTGTTTTTCAATTGTATCAAATACTTATTTCATGCAATAAAATGCAAAATAATTATTTAAAAATCATATAATGTGATTTCCTGGATCTTTTTTCATTCTGTCTGTCACAGTTAGTTACCTGCGATAAAAATTTCAGACCTTCTCCATTCTTTGTAGGTGGGAAAACTTACAAATTTGGTAGTTTATCAAGTACTTATTTTCCCCACTGTATAAAAAAAAAAAATACCTTATTTTTCGCTTTATAAGACGCACCGGATTATAAGACGCACCCCAAATGTAGACAGAAAAAAGGTAAAAAAAAAAGAAAAATGGGGTCCGTCTTATACTCCGGTGTTCTCTTACCAGAGGGGGGCAGCAGTGGTGGTGAAGCGGGGTCACAGGAGGCAGAGGTTGTGCTGGCAGGCGCGGTGGATCAGTGGCAGTGGGGTCCGTGGTGGCAGGTGCGGTGGCGTCCGTGGTTGCAGGTGCGGTGGTGGCAGGTGCAGTGGCGTCCGAGGTGGCAGGAGCCGCGGGACACCATGGTGGCAGGAGCCGCGGGGTCCGTGGTGGTGGCGGTGGCGGCAGCAGCAGCGGCAGCGGGTAAGTCGTGCAGCAGGCCGGTGCAGTGAGTGTCCCAGTGTCCGCGGTCCCGGTTCAAATGATGACGCCTGAAGTGGCGCATGCGCAGATAGAGCTCTCATCCAAGGGCTCCATCTGCGCAGGCGCTGACTCCCCGAGCAGCGCGTGCGCAGATGGAGCTCTCATCCAAGAGCTCCATCTGTGCACGCGCTCACTCTCGGCACCATCATTTGAAACTGGGACCGCGGACAAACTGGGTAACTTGCTGCAGTGCACAGCTGCCCGCCCCACACGCACAGAGTGGCAGCCAGCTGGCTGCCCGCCCACCCTGCGTGCAAGCGGCCGGGTACCTGTGCTTGCGTGCGGGTGCCCGTGTGAGGCCAGCAGCCGGCTGCCGCCTGCACACAGCACCCGGCTGCCGCCCGCACACAGCACCCGGCTGCCGCCCACACGCAGCCACGGGTACTCGGCTGCCACCGCACGCAAGCACAGGCACCCGGCCGCCCGATTGCCGCACAGACAGGACACCCAGGTACCGCTATATTCGGATTATAAGACGCACCCCCCATTTTCCTCCCAAACAACAATATCTAGTATGTTACTATTATTTTTATTATTATTATTATTAAAAATAATAGTTATTGGTAATATTATTTCTTTAATTTTGAAGGGAAAAAGGAGACAATTTAAACTTTTACATATTTCTTAATCTATGTTTTGAAATCATTTTTTTATTCACCCAAGGGGGTTTAAACCTGGGATCATTTGAACACATATACTGCAATTCCACAGTATTGCAATATGTAATAAAATTGCAGTACTCCTATAAAGCCCAGTCTGTGGCTGTTACTGAGATGTAAGTTATGGTGGCCTTCAGTCGCCTTTGGCTTCCCATGATTGTGTCGTGGAAGGACAATGGGAGCCGGTATACGTTCACATCAGAATAATTTAAATGGTGCTTTCAGTGATTGACCGCTAAATTTACATCGCCTGACCCCGGTCCTACGGTTCCACGTTGCTCCACCACTCCTGCAGACGGCCACCACCGTCTGCCAACCTTGCTGTCAGTGCCTGGGCCACAAACCCAGACACCCAAGTGTTTACTCCTCTCACTTCAAACTCCAAGACTGGTCTGTCACTTTTCCCGCCTCCAGGCCTGTGAACTCCTTGGTGGGTGGAGCCAACCGCTTAGCCCCCGCCCCACCTGGTGTGGACATCAGACACTGGAGGGAGGCAACAAGGGTTTTGTGTTTGGCTGGTGTCCCTGTCTAGTGGGGGTGGGGTGTGTGAGTGTTATCTGTGACGACCTGGCTAGGCCAGGGCGCCACACAGTGATCAGAGCTAGCTTTTGTCACTGCAATTAAAGGCAAGTGCCACCACAATGCCTTTGAAAAGTATTCATACCCTGTGAGCATTTTTTCACATTATACACAAATGTATTATATTGGGATTTTATCTGATTTACCAACAAGTACCAAGTATTTGTAAAGTGTAAAGGAATTGATACATGGGTTCCTACATATTTTAAAATTATCAATCTGAAAATTGTGATGTGCATTAGTATTTCAGCCGCCGAGTCAACACTTTGTAGGACCACCTTTTGCTGCAATTACTGCTGCAAGTGTTTTGGGGTATGTGTCACAACAAAGAGGTTTTTGCAAGCATTGCTGTCTGTCATGGCGGAGTCAAGATCTGGAGAAACTTCAGATTCCTGCACTCTGCCTGCTAACGTTCCTGATGTCTGTGATCAGTGCAGGGTGACTCGGGCGTCGACTCACAGACCTGTAGTTTATAAGCAGGCTAGCAAGAGTTAATCTCTGCTGGACTGTTTGTTAATCTACTTTGTCACATGCTATGAGGGAGCCAGTCACATTCACACCCCTCATATACATGCTGGCTGAATGTTTCCTATAGTTCTAGCTATAGCTTGACTATACCAGGCCTGGAGAGGTGGTTTTATCAATGCTTACTGATGGTGGTGATATTATTGCTGTGAGCAGTTGTGGTGTTAACCCTTGTTGCCCTTTTGTTGCTGCATTACTTCTCTTCCTTTTACCTTTAATTTCTTACTATTTATTCCTGAGAGTGTGCAGTGTGACTGAGTTTCTGTTATCCCTGTCTTTCTCATCTGTGTTTCCATCACACTCCTACCCCTTCCTTCCCTAGGGGTGGGGAGAACAGATCAGTTTTACCCAGGTGGAGGAAGGTTGAACTAGATGGACCTAGGTCTTTTTTCAACCTGATTAACTATGTAACTATTTAATAGTAAGGCATAGGACTCCAGCATCTCAACCATCAGGTGTAATTTGGAGGTTAGGGATAGCCTAGGGTTCCCTAGATTGAGGGACAGCATAGTAACCCATTGTCCACCACTACACCACAGCTTTGTACTTCTAGAGACAGAAATTTTAGCTATTTTTTCTGCAAATAGCTCCAGATCAGTGAAATTGGATTGAGAGTGTCTGTGAACAGCAATTTTCAAGTCTTGAAACAGATTCTCAATTAGATTCATGTCAGGACTGTGACTGGGCCATTTAAAAACATGAATATGCTTTGATCTAAACCATCCATTGCAGCTCTGGCAGTATGTTTATGGTCGTTGTCCTACTAGAACATAAATCCATCCATCTTCCCATCAACTCTGACCAGCTTCCCTGTCCCTGCTGAACAAATCCTCCCCACAGCATGATTCTGCCACCACCATGTTTGATTGTGGGGTTGGAATTTCAGGGTAATGTGTAGGGTTAGTTTTTCTCCACACACAGGGTATTGCATTTAGCCCCAGAAGTGCAACTTCGGTCTCATCTGACCAGAGAACCTTCTTCCACATGCTAGCATATTACTTGCAAACAGCAAAAAGGACTTATGGCTTGTTGTCAAAAATGTCTTTATTCTTGCCACTCTTGCAGAAAAGCCAGATTTGTGGAGTATATAACTAATATTTGTCCTGTGCACAGATTCTCCCATCTGAGCTTTAGATCTCTGCAACTCCTCCACAGTGATCATGGGTCTATTCGCTGCTTCTCTTATTAGTGCCTCCTTTGCTTCGACTGTCAGGTTAGGTGGATGGCCATGTCTTGGTAGGTTTGCAGTTATGCCATAATTCTTCCATTTTTGGATGATGAATTGAACAGTGATGTGTGAAATGTTCAGAGCTTGGGCTATTTTTTTCATAACCTAACCCTGCTTTAATGTTCTTCACAACTTTATCCCAGACTATGGTGTGTTCCTTGATTTTCATAATACTGTTTTAATGTCTAATGCTCTCAAATAGATGTTTGAAGCCTTCACAGAATAGCTCTAATAATACTGAGAATAAATTATGCAGAGGTGGACTCAATTTGCTAATTACCGCATTTTTCGGACTATAAGATGCACCGGACCATAAGACGCACCCTGGTTTTAGAGGAGGAAAATAGGAAAATAAAATTTTAAGCAAAAAATGTGGTCATGACACATTGTTATGGGGCGAGGATCTGCTGCTGACAGTGTTATGGGGGTAATGTCCCCAAATGTCCCCAAATTCTCTGGTAAGGTACCCCATTCTGGTATATGCCCTCATCCTGCTATATACCTCCATCCTGCTATATACTGCCATCCTGGTATATACCCCCATCCTGCTATATACCCCCATCTTGCTATATACTGCCATCCTGGAATATGCCCTCATCCTGCTATATACCCCCATCCTGCTATATATTGCCATCCTGCTATATGGCCCCATGCTGCTATATACCCCATCCTTTCATATGACATGTATCCTGTATCACACAAAAAACAATAAACGTTTATACTCACCTTTCCTCGCTCCATGCAGCATTGCTGCTCCTTCCATTGTCTGTGGCGGCAGCAGCGCTGCTGATCTGTGTGGAGCCGTCACCAGTCACTTCCCTGCAGCATCGCTCATCCTCCTTTCTGCCGGTCGCTGACTTGCATGGAGACTAGCGGCGCGCACAGCAATGACGTCATCGCTGTGCTCACCACTCTCTACACAGATCAGCTGACCGGCAGACTGGAGGAGATTGCGATGCTGCATGGAAGTGGCCGGTGAGTGTACCGTACTTATTCACTGCCCCCCGCCCTGATAATGATGCGCGGGGGGGCAGTGAATACAGCCGCACATGATCACTCCAGGCTGTAGTTGTCAGGGGTGATCACGGCCAGCTGTTAATTATTCGCACAACCCCCACCCATCATCCCGCCCACCTGTCAGCGCTGAGGGATGATGAGCGGGAGGGTGAGCATGCATATAGTGGGTCCACGTGGTCACAGCAGGCGCTGCTACAGCCTGCTCGTGCCCCTGATGGCCCGCTGCACCGCAGCACCCTCATTTCCGGCCGCAGCCCTATATTCAGACCATAAGACGCACCCCCAACTTTCCCCCAAACATTTGGGGGGAAAAAAGTGCGTCTTATAGTCCGAAAAATACAGTATATGACTTTTGGAGGCAATCGGTCACTCAGGATTTTATTTAGGAGTATCAGACTACAGAGAGTTGACTACAAATGCAAATTACTATAATTTACTTAACACTTCTCAAATTCTTGCTTTTTTATGTTAGTATATCACATAAAATCCTATTGAAATATATTTAACTTTGTGGGTATAATGTGGAAAATGTGGAATAGTTTACGGGGTATGAATACTTTTGCAAGGCACTGTATGTAAAACAGCCAGCAACTGCCTGGTATAAGGCAAGTTCAACTTCTAAACCTGCTTCATATATAATTTGAACTGTATGTCATAGGTCGTTAAGGAGTTAATGCCAACCTTTGAAAATGATGTATTTCCCGTAATATACTGCTCAAAAAAAATAAGGGGAACAACAAAATGGTATTTTAGTGTTCCCTTTATTTTTTTTAGCAGCATATATAGTCAGTTAGTTGTATAAAGAGTTACTTTTACAGAAATCCTTTTCCATGAACATCCTCTGCATTTGCAATATCTAGCTCAGTCCTAGGCTCTTGCATGTTTGTGTATTTGTCTAATCTTTAAAAAGTTCCGTGTATATCATTTACCAGCAGCGCCACAACAGGGAATAAATTTCTCTGGTTTAGGCTTGGTGCCTACTAGGTGACATCTTTTGAAAGGTCATTGGCATTGTAATGAGATAGCAAATAAATGTGATTTCTCTCTTTGTTCCTATGCAACTATCCAGGTTGTTCATGAGACCAATGCATGGTATGTGTTACACAGAACACAAAGTCAAAGTGTAGCTTACACCATGGCTATACACTGGGCAAAGTTAATATTTCATAACTCATTTAAAGGGAAGCTATCCCCAGAAACTGATCTCTTGTCTAAATCAGATCTTTGTGTTATGTGTATTTTCTTTTAAAAATTGTTTTGTTTTTTTCTTCAAATCATGATCTTTATTATATAAAAACACAAAATTGTTAATCTTGCAATTTTCACGCTAACCACCAGGGGGGCTGTTTTAGATTCACACTTCCTTTCTTTCTAGAAGTGTGACGCGCCCACGGGGTCTTGGGTTTTGGGTTACTCGTCATCGGGCTGGTTTGGGGATGTCACAGTGGCCTGGCCTGATTCCGTGACCTCGTCGGTGTCAATAAAGATGGGGAGATGGGGATGATGGGAGTTGTTATTTGTGACGGCGCCTGTGGTGTGCGGCCAGGTATTAGCCACCGCTGCGGGAAGTCTTCTCTGGGGCGGATGATAACTCAGCTCGGATGGTCTAGCTCTCCACAGGCAGAGCTTAGGCCCCAGGGACGATGTGGGGAGTAGTAGTCCACTCTAATGAAGGGGCACGGGAAGGATCAGATGACACAGCGGTTGCAATTTAAGTTCTTTAATCACTGCGTTGTCACTGCCTTTGGACTGCCGGACTCCGCCGTCATGGGCCCCACCTGATCCCGGATAGTTCAGAGGTCAGAACTGGTGTTTCTTTCAGTGAGTCCTTCCTCCCTGCGCCATGTTGTGTGAGTCCCTGTGGCCGAAGGTACGCTGGGACCCGAGTCTTGGGGATGATTTCTTTCAAATGCATTCACTCTGCCACATATTGCATTATTAAACATGAAAAAAATTTCAAGTGCGGCGAAATTGCAAAAAGAGTGTAATTGCACGACTAATTTTTATTTATTTTTTTTATTTACCATGTTCACTATATGGTAATACTGACCTGACGGTATGATTCCCCAGGTCAGTTTGAGTTTGTAGATACCAAACATGTATAGCTTTACTTTTATCTAAGTGAGGGAAAAAAATCAGAAATTTGTCAAAAAAAAGAATTGCGCCTATTGCCATTTTCCAAGACCTGTAGCCTTCTAATTTTTCGGGATCTGGGAATGTGTGAGGGATTATTTTTTGCATCTTGAGATGACATTTTTACACTTGGCCACTTTACACGTGACGAAATCGCTAGCGATGTCGCTAGCGATCGCACCTGCCCCAGTCGTGTGTGCGTCACGGTCAAATCACTGCCCGTGGCGAACAAAATCGCTAGTATGCGTCACACCCACATACCTTCCTAACGACGTCGCTGTCGCCGGCGAACAAACTCTTTTTTAAGGGGGAGGTTCATGTGACATCACAGCGACGTCACACAGCAGGCCACCAATAGAAGCGGAGGGGCGGAGAGCAGCTACATTAACGTCACTCCAACCTCGTTGCCGGAGGACGCAGGAATGCTGTTGTTCGTCGTTCCCGGGGTGTCACACGTAGCGATGTGTGCTGCCTCAGTTACGACGAACAACCTGCGTCCAAAATGAGCAACGATATTTGGGAAAGGAACGACGTGTCAACAATCAACGATTTTTGCCATTTTTTTGGATCGTTAGCGGTTGCTCGCAGGTGTCACACGCAACGTCGTTACTAACGAGGCAGGATGTGGGTCACGAATTCCGTGGCCCCAGCGATATCTCGTTAGCGATGTCGGTCCATGTAAAGCGGCCTTAAGGCTGGCTGCAATGAGAAATTGGTGTCAGGAATATCCACCTGGGCATGCATAGTGCATTGATCAACATGGTAAGCCTATACCCAACAATATCAGGCATTTTGAAATTAAATTAACTAAAAAATGTTAGATACTTGATACTTACGTGATACTTACCCATTTAAAGATGACGAAATGCCAAAGTTTAAATTGGTATGTATTGAAGAGATTTACTAAGTGCGACCGCACTTAGAATACTGTGTACAATTCTGGTCACCGATATATAAGAAGGACATAGCTGAACTGGAGAGGGTGCAGAGAAGAGCGACCAAGATTATTAGAGGAATGGGGGGGCTGCAATACCAAGACAGGTTATTAAACTTGGGGTTATTTAGTTTGGAAAAACGAAGGCTTAGGGGGGATCTAATCACAATGTATAAATATATGAGGGGACAGTACAGAGACCTTTCCAAAGATCTTTTTACACCTAGGCCTGCGACTGGAACACGGGGGCATCCGCTACGTCTTGAGGAAAGAAGGTTTAATCATAATCACAGACGAGGATTCTTTACTGTACGAGCAGTGAGACTATGGAACTCTCTGCTGCATGATGTTGTAATGAGTGATTCACTACTAACATTTAAGCAGAGCCTGGATGCCTTTTTTGAAAAATGTAATATTACCAGTTATGTATATTAGATTTTATGACAGGGTGTTGATCCAGGGAACTAGTCTGATTGCCGTATGTGGAGTCAGGAAGGAATTTTTTTCCCCATTGGAGCTTGTTTGCCACATTGGTTTTTTTTTTTGCCTTCCTCTGGATCAACATGTTAGGCTACGGGTTGAACTAGATGGACTAAAGCCTGCTTTACACACTACAATATATCTTACAATGTGTCGGCGGGGTCATGTCGTAAGTGACGCACATCCGGCATCGTAAGGTACATTGTAGTGTGTAACAGCTACGTGCGATTGCGAATGAACGGTAAAACGTTCATCGCACGCACGTCGTTCATTCCTCATAAATTGAACGTCAGGTTGTTCATCGTACCCGGGGTAGCACACATCGCAGTGTGTGACACCCCAGGAACGATGAACAGATCTTACCTGCGGCTCCCGGCCAGCAATGTGGAAGGAAGGAGGTGGGCGGGATGTTTACGTCCCGCTCATCTCCACCCCTCCGCTTCTATTGGCCGGCTGCCGCGTGACGTCGATGTGACACCGAACGTCCCTCCCACTCCAGGAAGTGGACGTTCGCAGCCCACATCGAGGTCGTATGGACGGGTAAGTACGTGTGACGGGGGTTAATTGTGCAGCACATACGATGGGGGTGGTTACGATCGCATACGATATCGTATGCTGGATCGTATGGTGTAAAGCAGGCTTTAGAGTCTCCCTTCAACCTTAAAAAACTATGATTCTACGATACTTACTATTAAAGATGAATGAACCCGAAAGGTAAAGTTTGGGGTTCGAACCGGACACCTGGTGTCCCATCCTCAATCCCGAACACGGAGGTCTCACGGACATCCGTGGTCGAGTTCGGATGCTGTTTGGTTGCTGATTAAAGTTTGTTGAAAGGCTGCAGCACAGCCAATTAACAAACTTTTTGGCATGGGAAATATGCCTGGATGTTGCTGAGAACAAAATAAAGAAATAAAAAAATGAGGTGTGGTCCCCCTGTTTTGATAACCAGCCAAGGTAAAGCAGACAGTTGTGGGTTGCAGCCCTCAACTGTGTTTTACCTTGGCTAGTTATCAAAAATAGAGTGGACCCCACAATGTTTTTTTAAATAATTTATTTAGAAATAAATTAAATAACTTGAAAAAAATGGTGTGGG
This sequence comes from Anomaloglossus baeobatrachus, assembly GCF_048569485.1. Taxonomy (NCBI): domain Eukaryota; kingdom Metazoa; phylum Chordata; class Amphibia; order Anura; family Aromobatidae; genus Anomaloglossus; species Anomaloglossus baeobatrachus. Next base: position 661,465,581 of record NC_134354.1, read on the forward strand.
GCCCCCTGTATTTTTGATAACTATCCAAGGGAAATCAGACAGCTGGGGGCTGGTATTATCAGGCTGGGAAGACCCATGGTTATTTGACCCTTTCCAGCCTATAAATAGCAGTCCGCAGCCGCCCCAGAAGTGGTGCATCACATTAGATTTGCCAATTCTGGTGCTTTGCTTGGCTCTTCCCGATTGTCCTGCTGAGGTGGCAATCGGGGTAATATTTTTGTGGTTGATGCTAGCTGTGTTAGCTGGCATGAAGCCCAGGTGTTAGTAATGAAGAGACATCTATCAGACACCCCAATTACTAACCCATTAAATGTAAAGTAAAAAAAAAAACCACACAGGAAAAAATAGTTTATTTAAAAAAAAGACTCCCCCACAGAAGCATGAGAAATCCTGTGTCTGCTACTGACCACGCATTACTTATGAAGTCTCATTATGACAAGAACAAAACTCTATAGGATTCCATGGACATCATTAGACATTATACCATTGAATTACGTTATAAGTTCGAGGATTTTTTTAAATGAACAAAACTGGTGAACGAGGGAGTGTGGGGCAGTCTTTTTTCAAATAAACAATTTTTTCCTGTGTGTATTTTTTTTTCTTCACACTTACAGAGGTAGTAACTAACCACTGGACTTGATGTCAGCTGTCAATTTACATTTTATATTAACACCAAAAATATTACCCCGATTGCCACCCCACCAGGGCAATCTGAAAGAGGCGGGCAAAGTGCCAAAAATGGTGCATCTAATGGATGCACCACTTCTGGGGCAACTGCAGTGTGCTATTTTTAGGCTGGGAAGAGTCAAATAAGCATGGGCCTTCCCAGCTTGATAACACTAGCCCTCAGCTGTCTACTTTACCTTGCCAGGTTAACAAAAATAAGAAGGGGCCCACAACTTTTTTGTTAATTATTTATAAATAAACAATTTAAAACAACTGTGTGGGATCCCCACTATTTTTAATACCAGCCAATGTTAAACAGGTAGTTGAGGGTTGCAGCCCACAGATGTCTGCTTTACCTTGGCTGGTTATCAAAAATTGGGTGATGCCACACTGGTTTTTAAATTATTTATTTATTCTTTATCCACATATGTTTTCCGGACAATTGTTTTACTCTTACTCCCCTTTTGCTTCCTTTTGCAGCCCCCTAGCCCAAAAGTTTGGGTACCCATTGACATACAGTATATAGGGTCCAGGGTCAAGTTCAGGTGAAGTTCGGGTACCGAACTAAACGTTTAACTAAAGATCAGGCAAACCCGGCTAGCCCGATCTTCCTCGGGTCAACTCATCCATACTTACTATGAAATCCAACATAGTTTTAGTATATGTCACGAGACTCTTGCATCATGTACTGTATTGTTTTTGCAAATGATCTGTTCACAACACGTCCTCAGGATATGATAGGGTTCACCGAGTTCTTTTAACTCCAACACATCTCAATGTACTGACCTTCCACCTACTTGTACCTGAGCCCAGAAGATTCCCAAATCTAATTGCTGTCAGAGCAAAGCAATTTCTCTGTTTTACTGAAATATGCAAATAGTTTCCCTTTGATTCAGTCATGACATGACATTCAAAGTCATCATAAACTATTTATTTGAGACTGGTGCTGTCAAACTTCAGAACCAGTAGTGAACCTCTTGATCAGGCACCATCACTTTGTTCAGTCAGCTTGACTTAAGGCCGCTTTACACGCAATGGCATCGCTAATGAGATGTCGTCGGGGTCACGGATTTCGTGACACACATCGACGTCGTTGCGTGTGACACGAACGAGCGACCGCTAACGATGAAAAATACTCACCAAATCGTTGATTGTTGACACGTCGTTCCTTTCCCAAATGTCGTTCCTTGTTCTGGACGCAGGTTGTTCCTTGTTCCTGAGGCAGCACACATCGCTACGTGTGACACCCCAGGAACGACGAGCAACACCGTACCTGCATCCTCCGGCAACAAGGTGGGCGTGACTTTCCTGCGGCTGCTCTCTGCCCCTCCGCTTCTATTGGACGCCTGCCGTGTGACGTCGCTGTGATGCTGCACGAACTGCCTCCTTAGAAAAGAGGCTGTTCGCCGGTCACAGCGACGCCGCTAGGAAAGAAAGTCCGTGTGACAGGTGCTAGTGATTTTGCAGCAATTTGCCCGTGATGCACAAATGACGGGGGTGGGTGCGATCGGCAGCGACATCACTAGCGATGTCGCTGCATGTAAAGCGGCCTTTACTCTTCTGTTGTTTGACTAAATAGCCAATTAACCCCTTCATCCCTGGCGATTTTTCATTTTTCGTTTTCGTTTTTTCCTCCCCTTCTTCCAATATCTTTTTTATTTTTACTTCAATATTGCCATATGAGGGCTTGATTTTTTGAGGGATGAGTTGTACTTTTGAATAAAACCATTAGTTTTACCATATAGTGTACTGGAAAAAGTGCAATTGCACGATTGTTTTGGAGGTCTTTTATTTACTACATTCAATATATGGTAAAACTGATGTATCAGTATGACTCACGTCGGTACGAGTTTGTGGACACCAAACATGTATATTTTTACTTTTATCTAAGAGGTGAAAAAAAATCAAAAGTTTGTCCAGAAAAGAGTAGCGCTTTTGTCGCCATTTTCTGAGATGTGATGGCTTATTTTTTGCACTTTGAGATGGTATTTTTAATTGTACAATTTTTGCATAGATGCCATGTTTTGAACGCCTGTTAATGCATTTTAATGCAGTGGTGTGGTGACCAAAAAACGTAATTTTGGCGTTTGGAAATTTTTTATTGATATGCCATGTACCGATCAGATTAATTGATTATTTTGATAGATCAGGGATTTATGAACATGGCAATACCAAATATGTGTATCTTTTTTATTTTTTTTATTGTTTTATTTTTAATAGGGCAAAGGAGGGTGATATTATTTTTAGGTTTTTTAATTTTTTTATATTTTTTAAAACTTCATTTTTATTGATTTTACTAATCCCCCTAGGGAACTTTATAACTGTATTACTGTGATCGCTTGTGCTGATCGCTCTGATCAGTGAAAATGCAGTGTTCTTGTGAGTGGCGGCGTTCTGTCGGCTCTCACAGGAAGTGAGTCATGGTAGCATCAGGGGTCATCACCTGACTCCGCACTACCATGACAACACCATGCAGCCCAGTGATCGCGTCACTAGGCTGTTGTTAGCAGCAGTGAATTGAGTGATCTCCGCTGAGGCCATTTAATTCACACTTTCAGATTTTGACAGCACAATCTAAATGACAAGCAGGCACAGGTGGATCTCTGATCCACCAGTGCCTATTAGGCTCACATGTCTGGATCAGCAGACATGTGCGGGGATTATCACGGGATCGCCACCAGAGCTCGCAGTAAACAGGGAGATACAACCTTGGACGTATATATACCTCCAAGGTTGTGAAGGGGTTAATTCAGTTAGTCACCACTGACAAAACAAATTGTGGGATGATTTGACAGTAGACACCTAAAGGACTATACTTAAAATCCTTGTCTTCTGTAATCCTTGCCAACTAATGAATTGGTGATACTATCAGATTGTGCTTTGTGAATTGATTTTCTGTGTTTTCACTCCTGGATATCCTTATTACTTTGAATCTTAGATTATCTGACATCTCTTTGGCTATTGTTTCTGATTGACTCAGTTTACCTTGGCAATAAACTTGGTTTCGATTTTTTTTTTTCATGTTCCCCATCCCACTGTTATTGACCTGACATTTTAGGTTCTACTGCTCACCCCACTAGTCAGCCGCTACTCCTTGCTGCAACCTTATGATGTGCATATCAACAACATGCGTTTTAGGGTTATTAAGGTTGTGTCTCACTCTCCAAGAAAAGGTGATTGGAACAAGTTGCTCCTTTAAAAAGAAACAAAGTGGATTTTTTACTTCGACTCCATACAACCCAATGAATGAACAGCTATGGTTGTTTCTTGTACTGACTTACTCTGTTTCCCCGAAAATAAGACACTGTCTTATATTTTTTTTTGCCCTGAAAAAAGCACTATGTCTTATTTTCAGGGGGTGTCTTATTCTTGAGGAGACATGGTTGGGGGTAAGTTTACCCCCCACAAAAAGCAGACCCCCCCCATCCCAGGGCATCTGTATGGCTCCCAAAATCCTCCTGTGATCTTCCATCAGGTACGCTGCATGCCTCCCCTGCGTCTAGCTGACATCAGATCACACACACACACACACACACACACACACACATGTGACGCCCTGGGCAAGCCAGGGGTCACAGGTCATAACACCACCACACCCTACACCCCTGATAGGAACACCAAGGCTAACCTAAAATCCTTGTTGCCTTCCTCCAGGGGCTGATGTCCACACCAGGGGGTGGGCCAGGCGGTTGGCTCCACCCACCGAGGAGTTCACAGCCCTGGAGGTGGGAGAACCAGGCAGATCAAGCTAGGGGAGTGAAGTAGAAGGAAGTGGTAGAGGAGCTTGAGAGAAGGAGTAAAAAGTGACAGTTAAGAAAGCCTGAAGCTGGTCTGGGTGTGTGCCCCGGACTGAGACAGCAAGGTCAGCAGACGGCGGTGACTGTCTGCAGGGGTGACTGCTTGGAGGTTGCTGGAAGGACCGCGGACGGGTGGTGGCCCGGCGGTACCGGAGCGGTATACGAAGAGCAGTCAGCACCAGTGGCAGGGGCCTTTCGGATCCCAGCAAGGCTAGGAGTCGCCGTGAATTTGCCAAATCCGTTAGTGAAGGGGACCTCTGGGTCTCCCAACAACCAAGTCCCGATTGAAGGCAACAGTCCAACCGTTACAGAGAGACACCGCCACCGCCAGGGCACCAGTTTCTCAGGGCCAGCGCCTGCGGGCAAAGTAGGGCTCCTCCGGCCCATATCCAAGCCGGGGAGCGGGTTACCGGTGGGAACCAATCGCAACCATCATCATCTTAGGTGCAGGAAAAAGGGACCGTCACCGTCAACTACTGGGGAAAGCAAGTGCAGCCATCCGTGGGAACCGTCTTTCCAGCCGTGTGTCTCAGGCTGAGTGAGTACCACAGTGCCGCAAGGCACAGCGCTGCCCCCGCGTCCCTGCACCCCACCAAGCCCTGCATCACGCACCTCATCATTGGACCCCGGGACAACTACCCCCCTACCCACGGAGGGGAAGACTAACATCTAGCTGCTCCATACCATCATTCCCGGGATCCCCATACAGAGCAGCGATGGTGTCAACAAATCACCACAACCGTGGGTGGCGTCACGGACAATAAACTATCCCAAAAACCAATCCCCTTTCACTCACGGGCGAGGAGCGCCGCTCGAGTCCTCGGGATCCGGCCCATCGCTCGAGCCACCGAGCAGCAGCAGGCCGCAGCCGCAGCGGCAGCCGGACCCGAGCAGTGGGAGAGCGCGGTGTCCCCTCCTCCGCCCGCGACACACACACACACACACACCACTTCTCCCTGTGATCTCCCTGCAGCTGTGCTCCCCTGCGTCTGGCTGACATCAGATCTCACACACACATCATATTGCAACGCCATCGCAGAAACATTAATAACAGTAGCAATTCAAGTGAAAGAAGCAATTTCTGTGGGTTTTGCACACATATTGTAGACCATCGAATGCACCAGCAGAACAGAGTACAAGCCTGACACATAGTGAACGACTGGAGAGGATGGTGCAGAGTATCTAGAGCTCAATATCGATGCCATAAGAGGGATTTGACCCTTTTTCATTTTATAAGCGCATATGGCTATTCCCTGAAAATATAGACTGCCTAACTTTCATCAAGATGAAAGTGTCATGGATGTCTAATGACTTTGCCACCTTAGTCCCAGACTGTGCAGACTAGGCGATGGTGTGGTGCCAGTGGTCTGGAAGTACAGATGAGCAAAGTGTTTGATAAAAGTTCGCCAATTTCAAATTCTGTTCGAGCCTTGGCATGTTTGCTCCCCAAAAGTCAGCGATCATCTATTTTGTTCGGGTTTGCCCTCGAACACTGTCAGCGTTTCCAAAATTGTTTTTATAATGACATTTTCTGCTTTTGTATAGGATTGTAGTGCTGTCTGATGATTGGGGAGATGTGTAAAATTAGTGGAGGGGGTGGGGACTCAGGAGAAGGCTTTTGGTGCGCAGCGCCATTTTTTTTCTTAACCTTATTTGCAGATGTTCCTTCAGCCAATCACGGCACAGCAAACATCTACAAGGTTCATACACAGGAGCTTCGTGATTGACTGCCTAAGTCACATGTCCATCTGCATATAAATTGCAGACATGTTGCGTCAGTGCCATTTTGTGAATGTGAAATGTTAGGGAAGGTGCTGCTGCCAGTGCTCAAGCCGGTGCTGCTAGATAGTGAGCTTAGCTAGGGGTTTAATGCTAGATAGTGGAGTTATAAAGGAGAGCGATAGTTTTGAATAGGGACGTACAGTGTTGCGAAAGGTGTGTGCCACAAATTGGCACATTTCATAATAGAAATAGGGATTGGTACTTGTAGTGCCTGCTAAAGAGTTGTCAGTGAAGCATCTAAATAGGATATTGCTACGTATTACTGCCTGCTCAAAATTATACAAACACATTTATAGGTATTGTTAGTTAGAAGTGTCTAGCCTAAAAAGTTGCTGTAAAGTGGTTCTTGACAATTTTAATTGCCTGCTCAAAATTACGCAAACATATTCATAAGTATTGCTAGTTAACAGTGCATGGCCTGGTATAAATTTTCTAGGCAACTTGCTAAAAAGTTGTTCTTGGCAATTTTAGTTGCCTGCTCAAAGTTCTACAGTAAAACACATTTATACAGTAGGTATTATTATTAGTGCCTGCTGAAAATTTGCCAATGAACAAACAAAAAAGGTCTTCTTGGCACTGTTCCATATATTTTCCAAATTACGCAGTGAACCACATTTGTAGGTAGTGGTAACTTTTAGTGCCTTCACAATATTGCCAGCTCAGGCAGGAATAAATAATATATCTTTTGTGTCAGGTGTCTGACAGGTGTGGTTGTAGATTTGTAAAACATTTGTTTGAAAGGGGAAGGGTAGATCAACCATGAGTGGTAAATCCCAACAAAGTTGTCGTGGAAGGGGGAATAGACGGGGTGTTGGAGTTATATGTGTGGGAAGTTCTGTTAGTCAAAGGTCTAGTAAGCAAACACTGACTCATTCTATCCCAAGAGAAATGAGAACAACTTCCGTTACTGGACAGCCTACTCCACTAGATTTATTTGGCAGCCGCACATCACTTCAACTTTGAATGAGGCTGATAAACAGAAGGTGCTGGAGTGGATGGCAAGTGCTGCATCAAGTGGCCTCTCCTCCTCTTCCTGCACCTCAACATCACACAGTTTATTCCTCAGAGGTGCCACCCCAATTACACTTGTTTGCACCTTCGGCAAAAATCGCCAACTGGCAAGCTGACTGAGGGAAACCACACATGTGTGAGTCTCAAGAGCTGTTCACAGATGCTATCCCATGGGTATCACAGGTCCACTCCAAAGATTCCCAGACTGAAGAGGAGGAAAGCATCTGCACCAATGCCCAAAATCTTTGTGAGTTGGATCGTGGCCCAGACAAAATAGGGTCCACCAGGATCCCGATCCTCATCAACTGGTTACCCCCAAGAGTGGAGGTGATGATGATGAGACTCAGATACCTGAGGCGCTCGCATACTGTCCTGTGATGTCAAGTCAGGAAGAGGAGGAGTGGGACAACATAGAGCCTGATGATGAAGTTGTAAATCTCACTTGGTGTGAACCCAGAGGCATGCAACTGTATAGCTCATCAGAAAGGATGAGGAGGAATGCCGAAGAGGTTACATTGGCAATTCCCAAATGTGGTCTATATTCATAAGTGTATGCAATAGCAGCAATGCTGCTCAACTAGGGTGAGTTAGTGCCACCAAAAGACAGGTTATCTTCACGGAGGTCTTCCCTGCAGGTGCCCCCCATGCCGCCCCCCTGCTAAATGATCATCACTTATTTGGGATGATGCAACTCTACTTGGTAGAACTTCAAGAGCAGACACTCTTTCATCTTTGTGAAGCTCAAGTCCATACACACAATCAAATCCATCATATTTTATAAGATAGAACGAATGTGGACAGAATATGACACCATAGTATTCATATGTAATGACTACACCCCAAACTAGAGATTATTTAAAACAAGAGGACTGGGGGTTATAGTAGTTAGAGTCATGAACATGGCTCAAAATACACAATTTACATACAAACTTCTTGCAAACATTAGAAAAGTTTTATTAAGGACATAAATTACAGCATGAGGTAAAATTCAATTCAAATTCATAAAATACTTAATAATATTCAGGTATACACAGAGAGTCCCTGAAGAAAAGTTGGGGTGAAACCATTAGGTATGCTCGGTTGCTGCCTCACTATCTTTTGAATTTTGTTTAATTTTATAACACTGAAGGGTCTTTTTATTGTAAACGAAGATTATTGATGCCATTACATTGTATTATTGCTATGCATATAATGTCCGAGGCGAGAATTAGGGAGTTACCAACTATTATATTTTGCCTGATTCCTTGCCCTCAACCAAGATGGCCGCAGTGGTACTCCTGTTATGCTCATGCCGGATGGCCTCTGTACGGAGTGACACGGGCGCTCTGTGTAATGACACAGGACCCACCTGCATCATTTCCAGGAGTGCCCGATGACGCATTCCTCTGCCATATTCCTGCCTCGCATGCGGCCAATGGGAGTTCATGGCGGCCATTTCAACATGGTATTTAAACCTGGTAAATGCCACACACAGTACACTACAGCCCCTCGAGGAAGACCACGAAACATGCGCGTCGAGGCACGTTACACGGGGCATCTTACCGATATGGGTGAGGGGTTTTTTTT